>NC_142214.1:3750000-4387666 GCF_049639895.1 Pseudopodoces humilis | reverse complement strand
GTGAGGGCAAGATAACACAGTGACAACTTGGGTGTTTCTGTACTTTTGGTACCCCCCAAAACTTGTATTTCACAACAGCAGTTTGCCTTTCCATCTGTCCCAACCTGGCAGGATGAGCAGACTGGAGTCAGACAAGGGCTGAGGACTGAGCTGCCCTCACATCTTTTTCAATTACATCACTTCAACTTCCAGAAAAAATGCTCTCGTGTTTGTCACTGAGTTGTCCAATGTCTGATGTAAAAGATTTGAGTGAAAGCAGAAAAATTAGGGATATCAGGATAGAGAAGGAAGGGGAAGGGGTGTGAAGGCAAAGGAGAGCTGCTTCCATTCCTATTGCTTCTCCATTATTCCCAGAGGTCAGACTTTATTAAATAAAAATCTCAGTGTGTTTTCCCTGACCATCTGAGGTGTGTCACAGCCTGGAATAGTTTAGGCTTATTTAAGATTCCATGTTCATCTTCTGCTGCAGACAAGCAATGCTTGAGAGACTGAACACAGCTCAGGCAAGATCAATCACCTCAAGTCATTACACACATGTATGTGAGGAAAAAACCTGTTCACTTCTGCTCACTGAACCAAACTGCACTGAAAGTTTCTGCATTTGCCAAGTGATGGCTCTTGCAGCATGAGCACAACAAGGACAGCAGCCCTGGTACAGGTACCTGATCTACAAGCACGTAAAACACTTCATTCTTCAAGCTTTAACTGGAAGCACTTGGAGCTCCCCCAAGGTCAGACACTTTGTCATTACAGCACAAAGAGGGTTGAGAGGGGCTGGAAGGGAGCACCTCCTGTTCCAAGGGCCAGCCTGCATCAGGGTTTGGGCCAAAAATATTAATTTTTTTCACTGCACAGACACATCTTAGAAATTCTGTAGAGTTATGTCTGTTTCAACCCTCTATCCCACACAACAGCTTCACACCACAGAATCCACTGCAAAGGCACCACTAATTTAATTGGGGCCACAAAGAAGAAAAGTGCTTTTCTATGGGAATTAAGCAAAATCTACCTGGCAGAGCATTAAGGATTGCTGGAAAGACAAATGCACACAGCTCTGACAGGGATGAGGCCAAAACCAGCCCAGTTCATCTCAAGAGAAGTCCCTGAAAGACAACATGCATGGCACAGCTCTGCGCTGCCTTTGTCAAACAGGCACGAGGGCTGGGCTTGGGAACAGAGTAAATAAAAATCCATAAATTCTCAACAGTGTTCTTGTCCCTTAGGGTTGGGGGAAGAAACCAAGCCTAAATCCCAATTCAGCCTGGACGACAGCACAGATAACCTCTCCACTTCAACACACTCAAAGTCAAACTAAGACAAGCAAGTAGGCTGAAGAATTTGTTTACTGAAACTGCTCAGGCATTAAAATTGATCACTTAATTAAATTTAGTCTTAAGTTACACTAACATGAATTTGATTAATTGAACCAGTAAGGAAGCTATAACTAATTGCTAATTAGATACCCCACCAATATATGACAGTAATTACTTCATCAAAACATGAATCACACAGTCCTGACTTTGAAGAAGCATCTGCTTGGATGTTCAACTACTCCAATAATCATTTAGCTCAGGTTTAATCTATTTTTAAATTCAAGAAGATTTCCCCAAGTTTAAGGATTTTCATCTCTGTGCTGATGGATAAATTAGCTAAACATGGGCAATAAAATTAACATAAAGTGACTACAAAAAAAGGAAGTGTCATCCTGTACAAGACTAAAAGGATTCAAGATAGCACCTTAGAAAGTCTCTAATACCCAGAAGTGTCACCTCAGGGGTTCACAGGGTGCATGTTCACAGCAGTAAGAGAATTAACAACATCCTGCTCAGCTTTTCCAAGGTTTAAAACTCTTCTGGAATGACAAGGGATATGAGAGGAAACAAAAGCTCCCTCCATCCACATGCCAAATCCAAAGAACAGGGTGTCTGAGACAGGCAGGGAGGTCAGCTGGGGTACAGATGAATTCCTCACTCATCAAAAAACCAGGTATGTTGTTACAAGAAAGAAAAAAAAAATCCAAAACAAAGTTCCAGAGGTCTTATTCTGATCCATAAAACACCACAAGGACTGATTAAAATGTTATCTACCATGCACTGTTCTAGCTCTTCAAAAAGACTCAGTTCCTACGCCATAAAACCCCAAAACAAAGTTATTCTGAATTTCATTTTAAAAAAAATTGTAATAGAAGAAATCAATCTCTCTAATGCTTTTTCAAGAGTGAAATAAAGCACCATGAGCACACAGCTGATGGAGGCATAATGATTTTACTTCATGAAATTTAAAAAAATGTCCTTAATCATAAGCACTTTTACCAACCCTTTACTGAACTTCTCTCCACAGCTTTTCTTCTCCTATGAAATGGGGATGGCAAAAGTAAACAGCATTTCAGGAATTCTATAACCAAGTAAGAAAAGTAACAGCGAACACTGAGAGACTGTGTGAGAGTAAAGGAGAGGCCAACTCATCTGATGGGCCATCTACTCCCTGAATTTACTCTCTGTTCATCAAACCTCTGGTTTACCCAGGAAAGCAATAATTCAGGTAAAAAGTGGCACTGGCTTGGACTCAGAAGCTTTCTCTCAAATGGTCACTTGATATAGGAACAAGTAAGGAAAAAAAGAAAAGAAAAACAAACAAAAAAAAAAGGTAAAAAAACTGTGACTCACAAAGTCTTGTTCTTTATCCTGGTAAGCAAAGCAGGAAAAGCTGATATGCTGTCAACATGGTTTATTTTCAGGATAAAACAAAAAAGACAATAACAGGCAAATGCATGCAGGTGACACACACAGAATCATATCCTGTCAGCCTTAAAAGACTTTCACCTCAGAGTCCCCAGGCTATGTCATGCCAGATGGTGCAAAAATCCACAAAAAATACCAGTTTGGATGTTTCCTGCACAAGTATCTCTCCCCTTGTAATATCAAAACCTAAAAAAATGTGTCAAGTGTTGCAGTTTCTCCTAAACATCTTTTACTTCTTCAGTTATCTGCATTTAATTTCCCCTCAGTATCACTAAAGGGGTTTTAGTACACGAAGAGGAATAAAGGGATTGAATATAAAACTGATTATTTGAATTAGATGCTGTGGGAAAGGAAGCTGAGTTAACTCCCTGACAGGGGATCCTAATCCCTGACAGAGCACAGGTCCAGAGAGTGCCACCTGCACAGGGGGTACAGGAATCCAAGCTGACATTAATGGGGTGAGCAAATGCACAAAACCCTGTCTTGCGCCACGTGTGATGTGTGGGAACACCCAGGGAATGGCCAGGGCATGTGCTGGAAAGCCAGGCTTGAGCAACCACCAGCTCGTAGGTATGACCCTTCTGCAGCCAAAATTTAGCCATGGAATCCCTGAAATCCTCACTGATCTTCAATATTTGGCTACCAGGGGCTCAGCTGGACAGGCAAAAGTGCTACCACGCTGCAGTGCTGCCTGCACTGAGTTTGAGAAGGAATTACCTCCACTGAAGGGCAAAAAAAGCAGCACAGACTGCAGAAAGGTGAACCTATTGCTTAATAGCTACCAACTTTGAAAGGAAACAGCATTATCTACAACCTCAGCTTTGAGGTTTGAAGGCAGAGATAAACTGATGGATTACCTGGTAATTATTTTGGTTTTGTGACAGCTTCAGTTGACTTGAAGATGTAAAATGAGGAGAAAAGGTACTTCTGGCCGCGTTGGAAGTGTTATAAATCGTGCTGGATGTTGTGTGCAATGAGGTCCGTGCAGGCAGGTGGAACTCTCTGCTGTGGTAGAGGAGATTGTCAGGCACATCCCTGGCACTGCCCAGCTGTGCCCCACAGCCCCCACTGCGGCCCGGCCCGGCCGCGCTTTGGTTGTCCCAGCGGCCGGAGCCGCTGCCCTCACAGTATCTGGAGCAGCTCTGGATCTGCGCTCCCATGGAGGCCAGCTCCTCCTCGCGGGCATACTCGTCGTCCACGTCGCCCGTCTCCATCGCGATGGACAGGCAGCTGCCCTCCAGGGAGGGATGTTTCTGCGTCGTGCTCCCCGCCACCAGCCGCTGGGGCTGGTCCGTGACCGCCAGCGAGAACACCTCGCGGATCTCCAGGTTCTGGGTGCCGCACGCGGGGTCCCTGGGGTGAGCCCTCGGCCCGGGGGGCACGTGTGATGCCAGGGCCGCATGCTCGGGTTTGTGCGAGCGCTGGCACCCCAAGGGCTCGGCCTTGCAGGGCCTGTGGCAAATCATGGGTTTCTGAGGTAACACCAGCTCCGCCGTCTGCACCGAGGAGCTGCCGTAGCTTTTCTTCGTGTGGCTGTAGATGGAGTTTGCAGAGTTGAGCACGCTCGTTTGCCTGGCTAGAATAATGGTCTTTTCCCCCACTAAGAGGGAAGCATTTTTGCAGTGGGGTATTTGCCGTCCCAGGGGGATGTGCTGCTGCTGGAAGTCTGCGTCGCTCCTGCCCGGGAGCCGTGGGATGGAGGTTTTGTGCAGCTCCGCCACAGAGGCGTTCGTGTACTTGGCGGTTCCGGGCCGGCCCGAAGAGCTGGCAGAGCTGTAGATACCAGTCACTATCACGTCGTTGTTAGAAGAGGTCCAAGAGGATTGCTGGCTTTGGGATCGAGCAATATTTACCACATTTCTCACTGCTGCCTCCGGGGGCATGGACGGAGTGGCAGGGGCAGTCCCTGGGGGAATGCCCCCAGATTCCGTGGCGATCTTGCTGCTCATCTTCCGCCGCTTGTTGCCAACCCACGTCTGCGAACGACGACAGCAACGACAACAAACACAAAACAAGGTGTCAAGGAGGCAGAAAAAATTAGCAATTCCATTTTTAAGCAGATCTGGTGACATGTTAAGTGTTTGAGTTGAGACCTAAGTTTAAAAATATGTAAATATTTGTAAATATTGTGAACAAGATGGGGTAGAAATCCAGGCCTCTCCTCCTTGGGATCCACGACTCATACACAGGACAACCCCAGCCTCAATTCCAAAGCCCCATCTCCTCAAAAATCCTGAGACTCTCGTGCCTCCTGTCTTGAAGTTACCCTCGAGATTTATTTCATTGGCAGCACTGTGACTAATTTCCTACAGGAAAACAAACATCCCTGCCATACACAATTCCATTCTACTAATTTTTTTTGTCAAATTTTACAAAATGTCAAATTTGAGGCACAATTTGTAACATGCAGTAAAATGTCAGTTACTGGTCAGCTTTGCCTCTGAGAGTCTCAGTCTCCTGACCAATTGTATTTAGGGAATTCATGTGTCTATTACAATCCTATCTGCAAGTGCCAGCTGCAACATCATTTTGCAAAGAACTAATCACTCTCCAAGAGTTTTATAGGGAAAAAAAGAAAAAAGGTTAAAAAAGGGGGCATTAGGAGAAGCAGAAATGAGGGGTGTAAAGACAAAGGTGAGATCATGCTAAAATAGGACAAATGCAGGACAAACACTGGATCTGTTTCCATTACACTTCCTAAGTAAGAAGTAGTTTAAGTGCAGCAAATCAGGGCTCAGAAAGGGAAGAAATCAGAAGGAATGATACTTGAGTGCAGGAAGGGAAATGGAGAGGGAAAGGAAACACGAAGACGGAGAGAACTGCAAGGAGAGGGGAGCTGGGCTGCCTCCTCTAGGACATGCAATCAGCACAAAAATAGCAAACCAGGCCCGGCTGCACCATCAGCATCCAGATTCCTGTTACAACTGCCCCAGGAGCCTGAATCCCTGGCTGACTTTCACAGCTTCTACCACCTCGAGCTGAGAAAGTAACTTCTAATGTTTCCAGAGTGTTCTGAGGGAGGGGGATCCAGGTAAGAATTTGGATTTGGGCTGTTATTGTCAATGTGCCTCTGTTAAACCAAATAAAAACCAACCTAGACTTGTCCCACTTGCTCCTCAGTGTCCAGTGTCACAGCAGCTCCTGGGAGCTCCACTACCCTTTGTTATTTTTCCATCTAATGCCTCAGGATTTCTATTTCTGCTCTCGGATAACAGCCATTTTGTTGTCTAGTGTTTCACAAAGGGATTATTATTTCCCTTCCCATGGAATTCATAGACTCTGGAAGAGCTCCTGTTAGCACTGGGACATTCTTGTTTTATAGGAAAAGAATGTCCTCACTGTAAATAACCACAAGGGAGCACAATATTTATGACTGCAATGTGGAATACAAGTGTGACAGAGTGCATCAAAAGAAATAGTTCCACAATTGTTTGCCCCAAATATATTAATTTATAGAAACTTATTTAGCTTAAAAATAGTTTATTGATAACGTGACCTTGCTTTGATACATTATACAAAGTTTCTATAGGGCAAATCAACTCATAATTTTGTGAATAATAATTTAAAAAATCCCAACAGAAGACAAAGAACAAAAACGACTCCTTGTGCAACCCAGGCCCCTGCTAAATTCAACAGTCATGTGAAGTTATTTCAGTGAAAACAAACTGTAAATAGGCTCCCTGGGTAAAAATGAATGTCACACACACACACAGAAGTCTGATTTAAGACAAGGATAAAGTTAGAGACTCTGGACCTCTCTATATCTTATGTAAAGCAATGAATGTGTATGCTTAACAAATTTGGAAGGCCTCAGTACTTACCCTGACCACGCTGAAATCCAGTTTAGTTTCTTGTGCACACTGTAATATGAGCTGAAAGCAATTTTTACTTTGATTTGTCATTCCATTTTCATAGTAACGCTGTAATATCCTTTGTTGTTCTACAGTAAATACAGAACGCAGATTCATCTGAAAGGAAAAGGAGATACTCTGAAAGCTGGAATGGAAACTGTAACACTTGCAGGATGCACAGGCTCTCATTTGTGCGTGTGGTAACACTGAGGATTGACATGTTTTCTCTACAGAATCTTTTACCAACACTCTTCCTGACTTTCCAAGAAAGCCTCTTGCAATCAGCCTTGTGACAGACTCAAGCTGAACAGGTGAACTGGATGTTTGGAACAACAGTGACTGCTTTTCATAAATAAATAAATATTCCAAGATATTGCTAAGTTCATGAGGTTCTAGTTTGAAAGTAAAAGCTTCTCCCTTAAAAATATAAATGAAATAAAGGCATTGGGCAAAACAGAGAAATATCAGCAGCTCTGATATCAGCAGGTCTGTTGCCCATCCCTAACAAAAAATAAATAAATCTGGCAATCTGGCAATCTGGTATAAAATCAAGGTGACTGTTTGACACGAGTCAAGTTTCCACTGTCTCCAACTTCAGCAATTCCTGTACTCCACAAGAGCCAGTCCTTCTGCTGTGTCAGTACTGGCACTTCCCATTGCAAAGTCACAAGGACCGAGGACCAAAGACCAATCTGGGGGAAAATCCCCAAGGAAGGGCTTTGGGCAGCCCTGGCCCTGCCCACCCAGTTTAACAAACACTCCAGTTTACCAGAGCAGGGACACCCATGTCCCAGGCTGAGAAAGGTTCTGCTGCTGTGACACCCCCTGAAGGCTGGAAATCTGAATTTTTAAGAACTTGTAAGAGTTATTTTCCTGGGATATAACCAGCGCTGGCTTTGGGACTTTGGGATGTGTTCCTGCTCCTTAGCTTTGTCTAAAGTGGTGCTCAGGAATTCAGCCAGGATAAGAGCCCCAGGTTCCTCCTGAGTCAGCAGCAACTCCTCAGCTCAGTTCCCAGCACCGGGTCCCCCCGAGCTTCACTGTGAGGACTCACCTCACAGGGAGTGCTGGCCTGGACAGGGCAGCACTTTGAGGAACACATTAAACCAGACATTGCCATGATAAGTGTGAAAATTCATGCCCTGGATTGGGAAAGGCAAACATTACTGCCAATATTATCAATATTACCAAACACACAATAGAGTCCTAACGGCAAACTGAAGTTTGATGCTCCTGTTACACAATCTACAAAGGCAGAGAAGGTAATCCTCTGAGCAGACACCAGAAAAGAGCCCCATCATCACAGATTTTCAAGACAGGACCTTTTTTGTGTTGAGACAATGCAAGTGCCAGCCAGGAACAACTTGCATCCAACTTGGTGCCTTGGGAAGCAAAAATGTCACCAGCCACAAGTTATTTTAATGCAGTAGATTCACCACAATACAGAATTAACCAAAGGCAAGAAACCTGCCATCATCCAGTAGGAAAATAAAAGGGATGAGGGAACCCTTTGTAGCCAAGCATTTTTGAAAATTCTGAATGGAAAGGAGGTGATCTACCTAATCTTTACACAAGAGCTGCTTCTAATATAAAGTAAATAAAATTATTAAGGGCTCAAAAGCATAAGAAGACATCCAACTGGTTTCACTTTATTCTCCAAGATGATTATACAATGTAATGGTAATGGATGTTAAGAGTTCAACAGGCCTGTATGAAGAAGGAGATTGATATCTAGAATTTGGAGTAAACTGCTTGTAGGCCAGAGCTTTGACTTCAGAGTTTACTTTCCTTTCTATGTCAACAGGCAATAGAAAAATCAGTAACTACCAATTTGTAAAAATTACTGTTTCTTTGAAATAACATTAAGATAAAATAGAAGATTAATTTTCAATCGCATGTTTTACCTCTGTTCTCAACTCTTATTTACCCTCTCAATCCAGTGCATTATTAAATTCAGCACCAACTTCATTACAAGACAGGTTTGCCCAAGTTCTGCCTCCCTCAGAACATTTATTCAGTCACAGCCAGAGCTGGGCAAAGGGGACTCTTGTTCTGAATAATCTACTCCTTAAAGAAATTTATAGCAAGTAACAGAAGAGACAATTATTAGTCCATTAACAAATCAATAAAGTTCATAATAATCTACTTTGTCATGCTGAGAACTGCCTTCAGATCTCCCAAGTGGATACACAACGATGAAGCCACCAACTGATTTACATCACTTTGAAGGAAAATAGAAGAGTTAATTTTGTGATCCTTTTTCCTCCTGAACGATTGGCAGGACCCAGCTTCCACTCCTGTCTACTCTTCTTCCAGAACCAGCGCTCCTGTTTTATTTAGTGGAGCTCAGTTCCCACAAATGAACCCATCAGAACTAGTTCTGAAACTTCCATCTTCCCAAATCCAGCTGATGTCATTCCAAAGCTCCAGTGTTTCCATACTCAGGCTCATCACATCATGCTCTCCACACAGTTCACCAACTGCAGTGAAAACTCTTCCAATAGCAAGATAAATTTTTAAAGCCAGACCTGATGACCTGTGAGGGAAGACCTGTGTCAGGTTCTTGACATATTTTTTAATTATGTGGATTTCTGTATCCAAGGTCACTTCTGTGTTAAAATACTTTCATTGCTTTGACATCTGTAATTTAGATAAAAATAGGGTGGAGCCTTTTGATTAAATCACTTGAACTTCAGATAAACCCTTGAGCATTGCATGACAGGCTTGGCCCAGCTAAGCTCAGGAGAGGTCATGCTTTGCTTTAATAACTCATTTTTGCAGTGCATTTTAATCACTCCTGAACTACACCTGCCAATCAAAGTCCTGGTAAGATTCTTTGGCAGCCTCTGCCTTAAATTCAGTAAAGCAGAGCTCAAAGGATCCCTGCAGAGACCATTAGAAACTGACTTAAATAAACAGATTACAGGATCCTCCAGCCAGAGTTACGAACTGAGTCATAACCTCAACTTACATTCCAACACCTAAAACTTCAAACAAGCAGGTGAGATTTATTAAAGCTTTTTGTGTCTTGGATATAACAAATCCTCAGTCAACAGACAGTCCTGCACCATTTTCCACCAATTTCATACTACTGTGAAGGACACCTGGCAATATTCTATCTCTGGCAGGTTCAAAGCTCTCGGACACTATGTCACTTGTAAAATGCAGATGGAAATCAGTTTGCCATCAGCAGTTCTTAAGGGCTGATTCTGAATATCTAAAGCAGTATCCTGTGTTGAATAAACCAATTGAGAGATGTTTGGGAGCTCCCCTAGAAAACCACAGAGTCCAGAGTCATCCCATTAATCCAGGAAGAGCTGCCTCTGCATATCTCACCTGCACAGGCAGCAAGTTCTGCTCACTTCCTTTGCCTGTCACACCTGGGAATTCACCTACAGTGAGTATTCACACAGCTGTAAGAACACAGTGCTACTGTCTCTGAGACAAATTAATTCAGGATACATTCATCAAAGGATTATGCTGATTATTTTTTTGGGAAGTATTACATGTTTAGCATCAGTTTTCATAATTAGAACAAGATATGAACTCTTACATTTTTTTTTTAACACAGGAAGTAACTTGCAAAGTGCTGAAATTACTGAACATTGGGGCAGCCACATCAGCATGAAGGAAATCAGCAGGTCACACACCTTCATCACAGACTATTATTCAAAACAACCTCAGCATCTTCCAAGGAAATAAACTCCTTTTCCCAATTTGTGCACCTACAGAGCACTCCATTCTCTTCAGGATTTCTCACCTTTGTCTCGAACCTCAGAATCCACATGGATTTTTATTATAATTTCATTTTGATCTTGACTTGCCAAGCTTAGCAAACATGCATGTGAGCTTTTGGGAAGCCAGGTGTCCAGCTGGTTGGCAACACATTGGCACTGAAAAGAGAGTTTGTTACAGAAAAGAACTCTGTGAAATTTAATAAAAATCAGGTAAAGCATTATGCAAACAAATTTCATTAATGTAGTACGTTGAATTTTCACTTTATTAAAAGACAGAGGTGGCAAAGCTGTATTTAAGGATTCAACATCCGCCTGCTCTAATAAAATAAAGCAGCCTTGGCCAAGTGTGTTGGTGTCTCTGGCAGTCCAAAGAATAACCTATGGCAGCTGAAAATGCAGGTTTTTCAAGATTTTTCTTGCCCCTGCTACTTGTCCTAGGCCAACCAACACTGGTGACTCTCCACTCCTGTGGAGCCTGCTGTGAACCCAACAATATAAAGATGTTTTCACTGCCTTTCTGAACTGAACACTAATTTAAAAATCTGCTCATTGTGAGATCCCACTGCTGTGTCATGGTTTGGGGGGTGTAAATGGAGTGCAAGTGCTGTCAGGCACTGGGAGATCCCAGGGAGGTGACTGACAAGGACAAAGATGGGAGCTCCATGGCTTTCAGTTTGTCCCAAGGACAATTCCATGGACACCCTGAGACCCTGAGACACTGGGGTTGTTCTTACAGCTGAACTTTTCCAGGCCTCCTTAGTGGTGTGAGAAACTTCTCCCCAGTATTTCCCTTTCATCCCTTCTCCAGGAAGAGCGAGAATGAGGAGAGAGAGAGAGCAGGAGGACCTCCAGCACAGTTTGCTCCCGAAGCCGTGGTTTGCCTCATGGAACAGGTACTCAGTGCACGATCCCACAGTGTCTGCTGCAAATCCAGCCCTTGCACCCCAGTGACTTCATCCAACATTCCAAAACCAGGAATCTCTCCAGGGAGACCTGGTGAAGCCAGTTCATTCCTTTTTAGCAACTAATGGAAACAACTCGATGTCAAGGAGTGCCACAAAACAAAGAACAACTATAAAGAAATGGGAAAATAATGTAATCAAATAATTCAGGAGTTACTGAGCTGTTCTGCAATTACTTGAGAGATCTGGGGGCAAAAATAAAGAAAAAATAAAGGAGAAGCATAAGAAGGAAAAATAATTTATGCCTACAATGTACAGCAGTATGATCTTAGTCCCCAAAAGTCCTTAAATATTTGGATTGCTGAATCAAGTAAACATTTAAAAGGTAAATCTTTAATAGTAATTAATTTGAAAAATAGGAAACAAACCCATAATTGTACTCACTTCAAACAGCAACAGAAACTAGTCTTGGATGTCAAATAAATAATAAATAAATCAATTAACTCAAGAGTACAAGCCACAAGGAAATAACTAAGTATAAAAATATTTATGGTATAACACATTCTAAAACTGTCAGGGATTAACACAGAGAGATAAAAGGGAACAATCAGTTTCTGAGAATTTTCTTTTTTAACTTCAGCTCCAAAAAGGCATTTGCCTAGAAAAAAGTCACCTTACAAAGACTATTTCTGTTCTAGTCTCTCCATCTGTAAGAGGTACAAGAAAATCAGCACACTCACAATTTATCTTTTTTTTTGTTCCCTCCACAGATCTCCAGTGGCAAAAAATAGCAAGTCTTAGTGCCAATATAAATCTGAGACAAAACTGTGGTAAGAAAACTACCATAGACATAAATAAAACAAGACTGCAGTAGTGACACTATTCCTCCAGCTTTAGAAACTTGAACTGAAATAATCTCATTCACTTTCCACGGCTGCCAAAAACTCACCATTTCTTGCACATCCCAAATGGAAAGAAAACAACCAACTAACAAACTAACAAACCCCCCAGCTTACACGCTCAAGCAACAACCTTTAATAATCTGAATTTGTAGGTTGGTGCCTCTTTCCTACACAGGCCAAACCAGTTACAACCACTCACTCCAAGTGCAGTAGATGAGGCTGATGCTTGGGTGAGTGTAATGTACAGACCAGCTTGTAAAACTACTTTTAAATATCCGTGACTTGCAGCATAATTGCCTTCCTCTCCACTAAGTACAGCATTTGTAGGATTGCATTACAGCCCTACCTATAAAATGCAGCCCTTTATTAGGGACAAATTAGACAGCCCTCAGTAACTTAATAACATAATAACCCATGACCACAACACTGCAGGTTTATGCATCCCATCCTGCTTTATTAATGCAAATGAGACTCCTGACTGCAGCTGGATTAGCCACGTGTTTTAAATAAAGCATGTACGTGTTTTGTAAGATCTGTGTCTTACAAAAAGGGAAGAAACATTAAAATGCAGTGTTACTCTGAATATGTGAGCTGCTTCAGGGCTCCAGCTGGGAGGACACAGCTAGGTGAGTTATGTGTGATCCCAAAGAATGAGAATCCCCAGGCTAAGAGGGCAGGGGACAGGGTTGGGGACTGTAGGGGCAGGCGAGTGCCAACACAAGCACTTCCAGGGGTGAGACCTCCAGAACTGCACAGCCAAGGACACGTCCTCAAACACCTGAGGGATAAAAGCGTGGAAGCACAAGGTCCCCTGTCCAACCATCATGACTGGCATGATACCATGGAATCACAGAGGGGTTTGGGTTGGAAGGGACCTTAAAGTTCATCTTCTTCCATACCCCTGCCAACATGAGTACACTGAGGGGTGAGGCAACCCGACACAAGGGTACACATTCTTAAGCTTTGCCAAGGTAGGTTTAGGTTGGACATTAGGAAAAAATCCTTCATGGAACGGGTGATAAGACATTGGAATGAGCTGGCCAGGGAGGTTTGGAGTGCCCATTCCTGGTTGTCTAAGGAAGGCCTGGACGTGGCACTCAGTGCTCTGGGCTGGGTGACAAGGTGGGCATTGGGCCCAGGCTGGACTCGGTGACCTCAGAGGTCTTTCCCAGCCTCAGGGATGCTGGGATCCTGTGACTGAGGCACCGGGGAATGAGGAAATCAGCAATGACAGGACCTGTGCCACGGAAGGTTTAGGATCGACATTATAAACAATTTCTCCACAGAAAGGGTGGACAGACATTAGAAGGGTCTGCCCAGGGAGGGGGTAGAGTGCCCGTCCCTGAAGTGTTTAAAGTAAGGCTGGACGTGGCACTGAGTGCCGTGGTTCAGCTCGGTGACAGGCGGTGCAGGGGACCCCGGCGTGTTTCTGAGGCTCTGTGCCCGTCACGTTTCTGCGCCCGAGATGTTTCTGTGCCCGAGATGTTTCTGTGCTCGAGATGTTTCTGTGCCTGTCACTGAAGCACCCGTGGCTGAGGGGCCGCTGCCGGCCGGGCGCGCACGCGCAGAGCGGTCCCGGCCGGCGCAGGCGCGCGGGCGCACGCCCGGCGCGCGCGGAGCGGCTGCGCGCGCACGCGCAGTTCCCCCGGCGGCTCCCGGCGCGTGCCCGGCGCCGCCCCCCCCGCCGGGGCCCGGGCGGGGGGGGGGGGGGAGGCGCAGCAGCGCCTGCGCGCGCCGGGCGGGTCCGCGCGCGGGGCCTCCCCCCACCCCCACCACCGGGCCCGGGGGGGTTGGGGGGGGGGCATCGCCGGCATCATCATCATCATCACCATCATCACCATCATCATCACGATCTTCTTCCTCCTCCCCTCCCGCCCGGGGGCCCCGCCGCGCTCCCCCACACCCCCCAGCGGGAGGAGGGGGGCTCCCCCGCGCTTACCGTGTAGCGCGGGGCCGGCGCGGGGGCTCCGGGCTCGGCCGAGCTCGGCTGGGTCGGTCCCGGCGTCACACAATGAAATCAGCGGCCCCGATCATTAATTCTCATCATGATCGTGACGTGCGCGCAGACAGCGGCCAATGGCGCGCTGCGATCAGCGCGGCCCGGACGGCGCCCGCCCCCGCCGCCCGCCGGGGGGGCGCGCACGGGAGCGCCGGCACCGGGCGGGGACGGGGCGGCCACAGGGCAGGCCCCGCACCGGCCCCCAACTCTGCACCGGCCCCGAACCACGCACCGAGCCCTGGCCGCGGGGCACGGCCGGCATCACCCCTAGGAGTGATCCTGGAAAGCGATCCCTGAGATTTCGGGGGCAGAGAGACAGGGAGAGGGGGAAGGAGTCCGCAGTCCGTGTAAAGGACTCCAAGAGGGTGGTGCCGGGCTCTGTCCAGCGACAGGACAAGGAGCACCGCCCATAAACCACAACACAAGAAGTTCCACCTCAACACGAGGAAGAACTTCTTTCCGTGAGGGTTGCAGAGCCCTGGGAGGGTGTGGACTCTCTCTCTCTCTCTCTGGAGGCATCCCAAACCCACCTGGACATCCTCCTGTGTCACCTGCTCCAGGTGACCCAGCCTTGGACTGGGTGATCTCCAGAAGCCCCTTCCAGTTCCAGCCATGCAGTGATTCTGTGGATGGCCATCCCTGTGTCCCTGAGCCCCAGCCTGGGCTCACAAGGCGGTTGTGCCCAGTGAAATCCAAAAAGCTCTATGAAGAACCAGGGCTTCATTTGCATCAATATTATGGCACACAATAAATAAATTTTATTTCCCAGAATGGATACATTTGGTCTGGGAAGGGAGGAAATGCCAGTGTTTCCAGGTGGGCATCGCAGGGCAGGTACCCCGTGGGGCCAGACACCTCCCTGGGGCTGAGGCCAGCGTGGTGACAACACAAACCACACTCACGCTCACTCTGTGTGTCCTCACGGGGATCCAGGTACAGCCAGGTGCATCAGGACCAGCCCTCCTTCGGGCTCCATTCCCCTTCCAAAAGGAAACCTCCTCAACAAAGGAGCAGGAAGGACACTGCTGACCCATTCTGATGGATTGTGTGGCAGAAATCAGGTAAAATCACTGTTTAATGGCTCAGCTGTAGGAGCACTGAGAAGTCAGAATCACATTTGAGACCTGTGTTCATTACAAAGCCTCTAGACTGACCATATCCCTACTCCAAATAGTTTCCTCTGAAAGTCATGATGTTAAAACATTAAACAGGCAATTTTGTGTGATGTTTTAATCAGAAATACCAGTAAATATTTCTGCAGGACTGAAATAAGAGAATCACTGCTGGCTCTCTGTAGGCAGGGAGGAGAAAAGCAGACAGTGTTTATGTTTGTTTTAAAATTGAAAGAAGTTGTTTACATAAAAATTTAAACACTGACTTCTGAATTAGTGGTGGCATCCCTTTGGGGAGTTTGGAACAGATGATCTTTAAGGTCCTTTCCATCTGAAGCCATTCTATAATTCCATGGTGTAGTAAACATCCTGAGTTTAGTAACAGGATTTTGGGGATAGCCCATATATTTAAACACTAAATCTTCTGTTGTGTTGCTTTGTCTCCTGGATATGTTCCTTTCCTCTGTGTGCCATCAACACTCGCCCTGTAAAAATTAAATACAGCAACAAAACCTCTACACCACTACTTTCATAGAAAATAATTGGTTTGGAATTAGCTGTGGAATGATTCCTGAGAAACTTGGTACATTTTCTTCTCACGTTATCTGCAGCTTGGGAAACAAAAAAGGTGAGGCAGTCTCTCTAAAATCCCTTGAAAAAAACAGGTGGTGTTTGATAAAATGCAGCTTATTAAACTCCTTTAAAAAGGTGAATAATAGAAAGTAATATTTCAAGGGCTCTAATTTGACTAACAATGGGTTCACAGGTGCCTTTTCTATAATTTTCATAAAAAACCTCATAGAATTGTTCTTGAAGGAGACATGAGATGTGTATTTAAGTTTTCAAATAAACCAGTTTGCAGACTTGTGGCCCCAAAAAAAGATTTATTGATCAGTGTAATGTTCTTTACAATGGAGAAGAGGAGGCTGAACATGCAGGTTAACAAAGCTGCTGCTGTTTGCAGCAGAGGAGTGACAAGCTCCAGAAAGGATCTCATGTTATGTATTTCCCTCCCTGGTAATACCTCTCAAGGAGCCAAACCTTGAGAAAAAAACAAACGATGGCAGGATGAAATAAACCAAATATTCTTCTCCTGCCACCAGATCCAAATGCTTCCTCCTTCATTAATGACAGATGTAAATTAACGGGGGCCAGCAGATTGGTCTGGTACTTTAAACAGTAGCCTGGGACATGAAAGGAGTCCTTCCACGAGGGAATTAACATCAAAGTGGGGCTCTGTGCTGGAGCTCCTCTGTACGAGCTCATTAAAGTGATTAGCCCAGCTCACCATTAGTGACTTACCCCAGTGTGCTTCTACGGGCCAGGGCTGGCTGTGGGTATTTCCTGCCACAGCTGGGAACATCTGCATCGCTCCCTCGGGTGACAGGAGATTCCACAGCCAGAAACCCAGCTGTAGGATCACACAAAAGTTCCAAGACCTTTCCCTTTTCCAGCAGTTCGTAGGTCCTCAGGTTTTGAGCAGATCGTGCAGGTAGGAGAAGTCTCTGTAGGGATTGCTCAGAATTCCCAGACGAGGACTTGGGAGCTGGTATATGACCAAAGTCTGGTCACACACTTTAGAGCAACGGCTGCAATTTCCATTTCTCTGGCTTTTTATGGAGTCTAGAAAGCCCTGAGGAAGCTACAGGGGCAAATCCACCTCACTCCACAGAGTCCTTTCCCAGGACAGCTTTACTCGCTTCAGGATGCCGTTATTTAGGTGATGTCTTAAAGGATGTAGCTCTAAGCCAGACCTTGGGGTTACCTATAAAGTCAGAGGCCTTTCAAGAAGGAGTGAAAACAGGGTGGAAAAGAGCCTATTTTCACCTGGGATTTTTGTATTTGCAAGTCCTCATCACATCAAGTAATTTGGCTGTGACGCTGATCCAAGGCATGAAATCGTGTGGCTGCATTGCATCAGCCAAAAAGGGACCTGGATTGAATCTGTCCCCGTGTCCCCAAAGAGTCCAACTTGTGCTTGGGAAAATGTATGGAGAATCCAATGTGGAAAAGCCTGGAGTTAATCTGGTGCTTGACCATCCTCCCTTTGGGAACTTTCATCCTGAATCTTTGATAAATTCAACCCTTATAAGAGATTTATTAAACTTCAGGTTCAAGAGTAGCCAGAGGAAAACCCCGCTGTCCTTTCATTTTGTTGGAAAAATGTATCAGCAATTTCCTGAGGAGCTCCTCAGGCATTTCTGAGGCTTGGTCCTCTCAGTTTCACTCCAAGAATGTGTCTGACCATTCCAAAAACCCTGCTAAATCCAAGACATGTAACATTTTCTGCTTCATGTCTCTGCAAGGCTCCTTATTCTGCCACCAAGGAAAGTTTGACGTGATTTATTCTTGCAAAATCCGAGTTGTTTCCACCAAAATATGTGTGTCTTTTTCCTATCGATGCCATTGGATTTGCAGAGGTAAAAGTTGCTCTGAAAAGGAAGTTCTTGGTTTAGCTGCCTGCTCTTCCTTTTTAAAAAAAAAATTTCTACTCAATGAACACATAAGATGACAACAGCAATGCTCATTTTACACAAATATTATAAAGACACATTAAATATTGGGAGTACAAGGGTGTAATTAAAAATTCACTCAATCAGGAGGTTCCGTGCGAAATGGTGATGGGGAAAGGATTACAGTGTGTAAACCTTAGGAAAAATGTTAATATGGAAAATTCCGTGCCACACATTTTCTGCATCTAAAAGCCCAGCCAGAATTAGTGGTCTTACAAGATTTACAAATTTTCTGTCTTCTTTGAACTTGGTTTTGCCATATTAATTAAAATTACTTGTTAATCCTTACCCAGTGCATAAACAAAGCTTCCATAAACTGAATCTGTAAATATGTCCTTTGTGCTGGTATGGAAAAAACAGCTGGTGCTTATGGGAAAAAAATGGAAAAGAGCCTGGCTGGGTAGATATTTTAAGGATTTGTTCCACTTTTTATCTTATTGGGATATTTTTAAGAAAATCAGGGATGCTGTTTCCTTGCATTTTTATTGCCTTTGATAATTTTTCATACAGGGAAACAGGGAAAATTATGAACTCATGGAACATAAAAAAATGCAATACACCAAAAATTTTTGAAAGGAGGAAGATAATTGTTGTATATTTATTTTTCACCCATTAGTATTCCTATTATAGTACAAAGAAAAAGTTAAAATATTTTTAAAATAAAAATGAAAACAAAACCAGGCATGATGAAGCAAAGAACCAGGGAGAGAACCATCATTTAAAAAACAATAAAAACATCTATACAACCCCTCCTTTCATCATTTACCTTCCCCCTACAAGCCCCAATTCAACTGGTGAGATAATTCACCTAAAGGTGATGCCCAAGCAATTCTTATTTCCCACAATTTTTTTAGAAGAGCAGCCAAGAAAATGTTGAGTTGGAATCTTCAAAGTGTTTATTAGTTTAGGCAGCACTTTGCTTTTCTTTGACCTGCATTTCTCCAGAGGTTCAGATGCTTTTTCCATTTGCTCAGGTCTCCCAAAATCAAACATTCCTCTGCTCCTTCTCTTCTACTTGTGGCTCCACACTTTATTCCAGGTCCATCAAATCTTGTGTCTATCCCCCTTGTTACCAGGCCCTTATTTTTCTCTTGTACCCCTGACTGGGCTGAAAGAGCCTGAAAAGTGGAGTTTTTTTCCTTTAAAAATAGGATAAACGTAATCCCAAGTCCTTGGGAATAAAAATAAACATCACCCAGCAGTTCCTTCAAGTGTTTCTCCTTGCTTCTGTTACCTTGTTTGATTTATCAAGTTCATTTTTCTCCCCAGTCACAGCAAACTAAAGAAAGGGAAAGAAGTTATACAGTAAAATATAATGTAGGTTTAGTTCTAAAGGAAATAGCACCATAAAAGCAGAGATGAAGACAAAAACTTTGGAATGTATTTTATGAATAAAAGCACCTGATGGTCCTCAATAGCTCCACATTCCTGTTGAAGAAGAAAGGTGGGTATCTGAATGATTCCAGGGAAATCCTTTTACCCGTGGTAAACCACAAGCACTTCCTGAAAGGAAAGCATGGAACTACTCAAACAATATTAACCCACTGTGAGCCCTTTGGGTGTCTTGCTGAAAACATGTTCCTCACACAAGCTCAGCTAAAAATGCCACTTCTGGCAGTGCCAGATTTCAGCAAGGAGGGAAATCCATGAGGCAATTCCCATCCCTGCTTGGCTGATCCACCCATCAGTTTTCAGAGTCACTGGGGAATCCTGATCAGGGGAAGTGTCCTCCTTGGGAAGGAGCCACTGTCTTTTGTAGATAAAATATCCTCCTTTGCTCTGTCCCATAGCACAACTTTTATTTTGCAACAAGACTTTGTAAGTTTAAATCTTATCACAGACTGCTAGCATTCATTACAGCATTATCCTGTTAAGAAATATGTTTACAAAGTAATCTTCCATCTTTGTCTTTGAGATAACAATAAAATTGAAGTATCGATGGTTTGATGCCAAATATTTTCCCCTTTATTGTAACCTTGTTTTCTTTCATCTACAGAGAAATTTGTTTAAATGCAAATGATTTCTTTCATGAAAGAAGACAGCTTTTGTATGAATCACTATTTGTTTAAATAATTTCTTTAAATGAAGTCTTCCTTGTGGTAGCACTACATTATTGTTTCCAACCTGTTTTACTTCCTCTCCATTTAATCTTGTATCATCTCAGATAAAATGGAATGATGTGACATTAAAGGGAAGCTTTTGTAAGAGGAGGGGAAGGTTATTTCCCAATCCCTGGTGATATAGTTTGTATTTTTGGATTCCTGATGGATGCTTCTTCAGAAACAGCCATATCCAGGAAATGTCTTTAATCTCCTTTGAGGTGAGACAAAATGCCCAGTCTGGTTCAGGTGCAGGTGAAGCATTTGGGGCACAAATGATGTTGTCTCCTTTTAAATGCAAGATAAGAGCACAGGACCTCAGGACAAATCTCTTGCATCATATCAAAAACCCTTTTAGTCCTGGCTGACTTTTTGGTGGGTGTTTTGTGTTAGAGCACAGGAGAAACTCACAGAGTGATCCCCACAGCTGGAATTCCAGCAGTCAGTATTTGAGATGATAGAAATGCTTCATTTATCATGCTTTAGTGCACCAAGGATGGGCTGTGGGATTTGAGTTTCCTGACAGTATCAAAGTGTTGCTGAGTGGAATTTCCAGTTATGAAACCTTAATTAACATTACTCCTCAGTGTTCATCACTATCAATAACAGACTTTGATCTCTGTGTTTTCCAATGAAAAATACATATTTCATACATTTAATTATATAATAATAATAAGAATATATTTTACACTCACAAGGACATTTTGCTTCATTTTGCCTCCATACTCTTCCATTCTCTTGTCCTTCTGAGATTTTTCTTCTCCCAACCCCGTAGTCCCTTCCAGGACCCCCTTCCAGCCCCCTTGGGCCACCTCAGTCCTGGCTGTGACCATGCTCTGTGGGAAGCACCCACTCCTGGCTCCCTGCAAGCAGCTGCTTCCACTGTGCCTTAAAACATCCTACAGAAAAAAAAAAAAAAAAAAGCATTTTGATATAATATGGGGAAGAAAAATAGCTGTTAGCAGTGTATTTCAGTAAAGCTCCCAGAGCAAAAGCAGCAGCGACCTGTCATGCTACGGAGCTGATGGATTTGCTCAGCAGCCCTAAATCACTGTGTTTATCTCGGATTCCCAGCTAATGAAAGGGTGCAGGGTGCTGCCAGCCACGGAGCTTAAGCTCCATTAACTAATCAATTTCTGACTCTGGGAATTAAAAAAACGGGGAGCGAAGCTGTGGTCACTTGTACGGTTTCAGAGGAGCGGTGCTCAAAGCAGCGTTTCAAGAGCAGCAGGAAAATTGGGTGACAAAGGAGATGCCAGACATCACTTTGTTTGCTAAGGGAAAAGAGGGCACTGAAACAGGGTGATGAATGTCAAGGATGTGCTTTGGAAATGGGAAACAGGGAAAGAAATAAATTTATAATTCGCGATCGGATGTGGGAGGTCCAGCCCAGCGAGCAGCGCTGATGCTTTGCAGCAAAAAAGGATCTCTTTCCTTTGTAGGGCTTCAAAAAGGGGCGAGAAAGGCGCCTTGTGCCATTCCCCAAAGCTGGATGTGTCCCTGAGCTGCTCAGAGCATCTGCAGCACGCTGGGTGCTGTGCAGGTGTGTCAGGAAAACCTTCCCAGGTTAATTAGCTGTGCCCTTCAGCGGGGATTAGGAGAGATTTGAAAGCATCTAAAGCCAGGGAGGATTGAAGAAAAGCAAATAGCCTAACTTCATAGCAGAGTCTATTGCCAGGGATTCAAGTTAATCGGGATCTGTGTCAGCTGCCTTGATAGGCCCCCTGTAAGTCGTTGATGTTAGGTAAACACTTGCAAATGAACTTCTTGTATTCGTGGGTCATTTGGGAAAGAAAAAATAAAAAAGGAACACCTTATCGTCAGTACTGGTGTCTGAACTCTACAGAAACATTTAGACCTTTCAAACTAAATGTCAAGTTGTTCCTATTGAGGCAAATTCTTGCAAATTTAAGCTAATTAACATAACCACTTTCCAAGCCAGAGCAGGCCCTTACGCTGTGCTGAAGTGGTTTAATACACGAATTTTCTGTTTGCCACAGCCCCACATTTGTGTCAGTAGGAAGAGAAAGGAAAGTTCTGAGTCCAAAGGGACCAAAATTCATCATGGACATAAATATAACTTTGCTATGATCATTTTTAATACAGAATATTATTTTCCTCTAAGCCAACTGAGAAATGTGATCCAGCTGAAATTTCTGGGACACAGAAGGGACACAATTGACTGGAAAGGAATATTCAAATAATCATGATTGGCTTTTAATCACAAGAGTGACCCAACAGGCCCATAAAAGGTGATGAACTGAGTTCCAGGAAACGGGAATTTAATTCTGTGTTGCTTTCTAATGTCAATCCTTTCACATCCATGTGAAAGCTCACCTTGATTTTGTATCACTTTCTAGGTGCTGCACTCGCTAAGCAGTGTTTGGAAATTGAGATTCAAATCAAGTCATATTTTAGAGCTATTAACTTGGTACAGCTAAAATTGTACAAAGGGGATTGCTTATATTCAGCATAAAAATTTATTTGTCTGGGGGAGATTTTAGTGTCCAAGACATACATTTGTGATAGAAAGTAGAATTTGAAAATGATCTTTCAATATACAGGGTCACAGGCTGCAAACAGCGACCCAAAACTGCAAAAATAGGAAAATGTGGGTCACAATTCCTGAAAAGTTTTGATTCTGGTGGCAGTTTTACAGAAAAATAATTAACTTTTGTATTCTAGTCCGAATATTAGAATTCCAGCCAGGATGATGTTCTACTAGAAAAACTCATCAGAGATTTATTAACAACCAGTGTACAAAGATTTTTGCAATAAATGAATATATTTAAAATTAATCTCTTTTTTATGTCCTTTTACTTTTTTTCACAGCTAATCATACAGATTTTTGCTTAAGTGTGAAAACATGTAACTTATAATTTTAGGGGAGAAAGCTTTCAACAAAGTTTTCAGCCTAAGCCATTTTTAATCTTTACGTTTTCTGTGAATAAGTAGAAATAAGAAAATGAATTGTGCTGTGAAAAGCTACTAAAACAGTTTTCCCCCCAGGAGATTATAAATATCTGTATATATGGGCAGAACGTTCAATTAACATGAGAAATGTCCTGCTAAATTTCACGATGGTGTACTGGGAGAGAGCAGCAATACAGCAAAACTAGTGAGCTATAGAAAAGGAGTAAGAACTTTTTTAGCAAGATACATGATTGCAGAAATTAGGCATTTGTTAAAAAGATGTGATGCAGAAATGCAGCAAATGTGGCACTTCATCAGGAAAATGGGCAGGCAGCATTAAACATAAGTGACGGTGTGGGGTTTAGTTTAGAATGCAAAATGAATTTATAAGTAATAGATGAAGATAATATGGATAGTTTTAGATAGATGAATGGAGCCAATTTTTTTTCTAATCCTTTCAAATTAATTTAAGACGGCTGCACGGCTACACCCCTTCCCCAAAGAGTTAAGAGAATGTTAAATGGGTAGCTCACATGATGGAAAGTTATTATCCCGAGATGAGCCTTGGAGGAATTATGGGGAAGAGGGAGATAATATTGGAATATATGACTTTGATTTTTATTTAAGCATTATAACTTGAAATACTCTCTAAAATCCTCGAGCTCTTCCAGACAGAAGACACAGGGCCTTGTCTGCAGGGACCTGGAAATAAGGGGCAAGTTCTTATCAGGTTTCTCACCTGTCTCACCTTTTCCCAGCACTGGCTCATGGCAGTAACACCTGCAGAGAGAGGCTTTGTAGCCAAAAATTGCTGCTGGGGCTACTGCACTGAGTGGAAAAATAAACCCACAGCAGCTCAAACTGCAGGAGAGGTTTTCCTTGGGAGAAAAGCTGAGTCCTGGAGCTGGTGGACTAGATTTGACTGGGAAACGAACAGGAGCATGAGGAGCAAAACTGGTGAAACTCAGTGGCCTTGGGAATTGCTGGTGGGTGTGCAGGAGACTCCAAAGGCAAGGCTTGGGCATGATCGTGTCTATGTTAAAAATCTTGGCTCCTTGTTTTGGGATATTTTGATATGTGCATTTCTGATCCTACACACAGGCAAAACAAGCCCAACTGAGGAAAGAACTAAAAATGCAGGTTTTTGTCACTCTGAAAAAGAGAAGACAGACTCCTCGTGGAGATCTGAAGAAGGCACAAAGGACACAGGTCCCAAGGAAACGCTGAGTGGGTTGGATATATCAGAGAGTACTTAAAGATCTGCTGAAAACCCCTAAAACAGGGGAGCTATCCCTGGATTTTTGTCTGAGGTTGGTGTTTGGTGGCTGCAGAACATCCTGTCCTTGCCTCCCAGGGGACAGGAGGAGCGAGAGCTGTTGGGATGCGCGATGGAAGGAAGGAGCGCCGGGAGCAGGAAGGGGAGCAGGAGCTGCAGATGGCTGAGGGTTCTGACAGCCCTTCCTATACACAAGGTTTCTGGATGGCAGGTCTTTATTTTGGAGCTGAGCTGGTGCAATTTGTGACTACAAGAAAGTGAGAGAGAAATGAAAGCTGACTCTGAAGCACAGCTACAGAGCTTCCCAGCTCTTGGCAATTACTTAGTGCCTTCCTCGGCTTGATCAGAGCGCGTCTTGTCACCATCTAACACGGTTTCAGGTTGTCCAAAAGGAAAACATCGTGTTGTTTGCTTGCCAAGCTCTTTCAAAATAAAGCTACCGTTGCATGTAAGAGAGAGCAGAGCAGTTTGGAGTGGAAAGAGCAGGGGAAGAGCCCTGAGAAATTAATTGCGGGAGGAAAGCTGGTTGCTGATGCAAAGCTCCTGGTTAAGAGCAAAGGGCATGCTGCTGGGATGCAGAGAAAAACACGACAGGACACATCACCATCATCTCCTCAGTCTCTAAACAGCAAATCAAGTTAATTTGGAGAGACAGGCTGAAGGGAAGGGACCTTTTTATTCTGCATCCTTCCCTCAGATCAGTGTTTAACCCGTGCCAGTGTGTGACTACAGAAAGGATGAAAAATGTCCAGCACTGCACTCAGACGTGAGGTTTCATCATCCACAGATGTTTCAAGCTCCACCTGTTAAATTCTCTGAAGTGCCCATGGTGGAGGCTGCAGCAGATGTTTTCATGGCAGGTTGGCCTGGCAGGTATTCGTGGCTCACACGAATTTTCTTTTTCTAGCTTTCAGATCCCTGCTCACAATACTAAGGCAACACAAAACTTGGCTCCAGTCACACGCTGGGAATATCTCTGTAGTCACAGCCAGTCCTCCAAGCAAATATTGAGTTTAACTAAACACGGAGAATGAAGAGGCTACTGGAGTATAAAGCAGGAGCATAATCTCTGAGGTTTTAACCAAGGCATTAGAAAGACTTAATAATAGCAGGGCTTTGCAGAGATGCTAGGATAAAGAAAAAACCATCTTGAGAATGCCTTGAAGAAAGGCTTTTGCTGTCACCAGTCACTTGGCAACATGAAAGACAAGCTTGGACCGAAAATCACAGGGGAAAATGAAGATGGCATGATAATAATTGTCAGAATTACATGAATCTGACATTCCCCGTGCCAGCACATCCTGGGTCACCCCATCAGATATCTCTGCAAGGCAAAATGACTCTTTGAATATTGAAGCCCATGCTCAAACATTTCTGCAAGGCACATTTTGCTGTGGGGTGGTGGAGAAGGAGATAATGATGGAACACAAAAGAATAAATTGGTTTTCTCGGTGGAATAGTTCTCCACACCATTGCCCAGAGTGCACCCAGGCTCTCCTGGACACTTGAACATGAATTTGTCCCTCCTCTCCCACCACACTGAGGGTCCCTGGATGGCAAAACAAGTCCATTCCCAACATTGCTGGATATTTCCTTCACACTAGGGCATGACTAGAATGTGACTAGGAATGTCACACAGAACATACAGGCCAAGTTTCAGAGTTGATTCCCTGAATGCATTAGGAAAATCAACAGGCACTTGTGCTTCAAAGCCAACTTTCCAGGCAGGAAATAATGATTTACCAGGGAACCTGGTATCAATACTTTGAAAGTTTTATTACTGTTGTCAAGTTTTCCGTTATTACTCTTTATTTTCCAAAGTAATATCATTTACCTAATGCAGTGAGAAGCAGATGGTTTATTGCTTAAAAGTTGTTATGTCGTTCTTGCAGAGGAAGTATATTAAACATTTATTCCATTTTTATCAAATAAATATTTTCCATTTATTTACTAGAGGAAGGGGAAAGGCAAATACCAATTGTATTGACAAGAAATTAAACATATTGTAGTAATAAATATTCTGATATTTTATTTTCTTCAAAGAAAAGGAGCTGGAGTTAGCAGCACTTGAATTTTAAAATTCCTGCTATTTTAGGTTCAAAAAGGAATGTTCTGAAAATTTAGTCTGGTCTCCATAATACCTGCAAAATTAAGGCCATTGGTCCAAATAATCCATTGTAATAAATTTGGCCCAACACATGATTTCTGTTGAGCTGGAACTTATTTTGGGAGGGTTTGCCCAATTCTGCCTTTAGAAATTCTCCTTCTGACCCAGTGACTGTCAATACTGTGAGCTCCATGCCATAGAAAACTGAATGGAGAAAGTGAATCCATTCTGAGCCTCGAATTGCCTGCACAGTGCTGCAGGATCCCTCTGAAGCTGCATGTGAGGCTCACAGAGCCGGCAAGATATTTCCCTGTTTCTCCTTAATTTAGTTACACTCTGCAGTCACTTCTGAACTGAGCAGAACTTTATAGCTGTTCCTGGAGGAATTCTGTGTAGGAAAATGATAACAAAGGATCTGTCTGCAGTTTTCCTCCGCTTGCCAAATTGGTGATGGCAAACTGAGGAGATCAACGAAGCAGATGAGGCTCCTGTGTTTCCCAGCAGCTCAAAGTTAAGACTTACCCAAATATCTGTGTCCTCATGGAGTTTATTTGGGGAGGAAGCTGCGGCTCGTGGTGGTGGCACAAGTCCCCAAATGGAAATTTCCTTGGCAATTCTCTGAAGATTTTCACCAGGATTCCCAGATGGGATCATTCCCTCTCAATTGGGGCTCTTTGGGAGACTCTAAACATGTTGGTGATACCAACAAACAGGCTGAAAACAGAGGATCCTCTTTCCTTTAATATGAAAATATTTCCATGTTCTCTGCTCATTTGCAGTCTGAGCCAAAGAACACAAAGTTCATCTTCCATGAGAAAAAAATTATCCCAGTTGTAACTTAAATGTCTTTACTGAAATCGGTGGATTTCTCTTGGAGAAGAATGATATTTCTTCAGTTAACTTTTCTACATTATGTCTTTGACATTAATACACTTAAGTTGCATTTCACACTCTGGATAGGGCTGCAAAAAGTGATAATTTTTCCAAGAGATGTGTAATCTAGAGAATCTGTTTTATAGGAAAGCTACTCCTGATGTCAGAGAAATGTAACAACAGCTAAAGGGCAGCTCCTGACAAAAAAGGTGATGTAATGGTGAAAGTGATGCAAGACAGGAGGAAGTTTGCAGTGCCTCTGTCCATGATGTACACGTTCTGTGGCTAAATAGAGGATTTCAGTCCCAAGAGAGGTCAGAGTAGGAGCTTTTGTGAGCGCTAAAATACACTGAGAAAAAAGCAGCGCACAAAACCATCTCAGCCATGTCAAGACATATTTTTTTAGCAAAAACCAAGTATTTCTTGCATTTTTGTAATGCTACCTGATTTCCAAACCATTTGTTGAGGGTGTTCTAATACCCAATTAATGTAAAGTATCATAAATTATGGCTATCACACATTAATAAAACAGTTTTATCATCTAATGGAGCATGAAAAAGTACAAATTTCTAATGAGGCTCCATGTAAAAACTGGGATATTAATACCTGTGATGGAAGAGCAAAGACTACAGTGGGTTCCTGTAGAAAAAATGCTTTAAGTTGATACAACAGTAAATGGCAGCAGTGAAAACGCAGTGCAATTAATTCATTAATTGGGGTTTATGCAAAGGGAGACGTGGCGGTGCCGGAGCTGCCGCGGGGTGCGGTGCCAGCAGATGGCACTCCAGAATGTGGAACACCATCCTCAGCATCCCGGGGCTCCCCGGACGGAGCTGAGATCTGTCCTCTCTCTCTCTCCTGTGGAGGAACGTGAAATGCCAATGGAATATTTATCACAGAATCCCAGGGTGGTTGGGGTTGGAAGGGACCTGAAAGCTCATCCCATTTCACCAGGGACACCTTCCACTTGCTCCAAGCCCTGTCCAGCCTGGTCTGGGACATTTCCAGGGATCCAGGGACAGCCACAGCTGCTGGACACAACAGTGCAATACCCACCCAAGAGATGGGCTCAGTCTGGTGGAGCATGAGAACACCACGGGGTGGATTCCATCCCTGGATGGGCCATTCATTCTTGATCCTTGTCCCTTCCAACTCAGAATATCCTCTGATCTGAATGTCTCTGATATGGATCATGTGGAATCTACCCTTGGTGGTATCTGGTGGATCTTGTTGACATTTTCCAGGAGCTGGGAATGATCCAAACCCTTTCCTTACAGCCCCTGTTGGGGCTGCTCAAAGCACAGGAGCCTCCCCCAGCTCTGCTGAGCTGGGCTGTCCTGTGAGAACACTCAGAGCCCTCAGTGGGTAAAGCCAGGGTTAAGTAAGGCCAAGGTTTATCCTTAAACAGGAGAATCTGTCAATCCCTATCCCAAACCTAAGCTGGGTTTTGTTCCTCTCAGCACATTTATTCACCACAGGCGCTTTTCTTGCCATCTCTCAAGTGTCTCAAGAGTTGGAGGCAACAGCAGACAGAACCTGGCTTAGAACAGAGCTGATCAAAACAAACAATCTAGCCCCAATTCTGTTTTTAAAGAATATGTCCTTTTCTACAAAAAACAGCTGTATCACATATTATTGTCACATGATAAAAAGCTTTAATGATAACTGAGAGTTCAACAGTCATTTCCTTGGAGATTTTGCCTACATTTCCATTAATAATATAAATTATAGATGTCCTAAGTTATAACATTACATGCCACTTTTCCAAGGCATTCATGACTTAATTTAATCTGGAACTGCATGCTCTTGTTTTTCCATAATGGACATCAAATGCCATGTCAAGATTTTATTAAACTAACCCGCTCCTAGAGGACTTATTTCACAACATGCAAGTTATTTCTTCATCAAAGAAGATGAGAATAATTGTTACCAAATGAAAACTGCAAGAAGTACATGATTGTTCTAAGTGTTAGAGCGACTATGGCACCAGATCTGAGCATAATCCTTAATTGGAAAGTTATCACTGGCCATGAAATACACAAGAACATTTAACTGCCTCCCACAGTGACCATGAAAATACGGAGACTGATGGTTTAATTAGCAATCCCAGAGATACCAGGCAGTGCTCAAAAGCTACAGCACTCTCAGCATTATTGCTGGGAAGGAGGAGGGACTCCAAACCTTTCCACCAGTCTGTTCAGCCTTAGGCCTTTGCTGTCAAAGGCAGCAGCGATGATTATGGGCTGGAATTACCAGATTATTTTGTATAGGCCTTTGACAACAGCGTTGCTTCGTAGTGAAAGCTCTGCTTCCTTTCTCCCTTTCAAATGCCTCACTTTGCTCCGATGCTTATGCAGACTTCAGTCAGAAAGTATTTCTCATTTACATGACCTAGATAGAATAATAGTGAGAAAGATGTTCCTTGATCTTTTTTTCTCTTGATTTGCTACATTCAGCCTGGAAGAAAAACACAGTCATGGGAATGCATTGTTGCTTTTATGCTGGCATTAGGAAGCAGTGCTAGGTAGGTTGGGGGATAGATCTAGGCAGAAGCCTTGCAATAAACAGGCAGAAAAACACATGGCACAGCTTTAGGGACCACATAGTTTTGCCTATTTTAAAAAAGAATGCCATTGTTTAGTGGCTTTACACACTTGATCCCACTGCAGTGCCCCATGACGGGAATGGTAAGGGAGGAGGTTTAGAACCGTGTCAGGAGTGAGGATGACAGCTGTATTCCATGATTTCTCCTCCCAGAGTCGTTACCTCAGTGGGCAGAGAGGACAACCTGTACCAAAAAGTGCTCTGAACTGGTTTGAACCGTGGTTCCAGAAATAGTCTGGACTCCATGTGGCCTTTCTAGTGCTCACTTGGATTCATCACTGAGTCCCATGGTCTGCCACAGGCTCCTTCCCTGAACTTGCCATGTTCCAGTGACATTCCCATGGGTGTGAGGAATAAATCTTTCTGGAAACAACAAAAGAAGAAGCAGAGGAAATCCCCAGGTAGAACCATCCATGGGCTGCCATGCTGAACATACTCATGGGAATAGTTGAAGGAACATTTCCCTGGGGTTGGAATGATTCATGACAAACCAGGGCCATGTGCACTGATCTTTGCAACGGAGAATGAACCTGAATAAATCATCAGGAAGGAGAGACACGGAGCTTTTTTAACAGCTTTGAATATTTTATTCCACCAAGTAGAACAAAAAAGTAGAGGGTTGTCCTGGAGGTTGTAAAATCCCAGAATAGAGGCAAACTGTGACTGGTAATGATAAGGAAAATCACAGGAGTTTATCTGACAGCCAGGGTCTTCCAGCCAAATTACAGTTAAAGGATTTAAAAGGTTCTCATTGTGAAAATGGAAGTCCTGATTCCAAAATAATAGTTTGAGGCTTCTTTTGTCATCCAAGGACAACTTAAGTGAGTGGAATTATGCTCATTGACATTGATGAGCTTTGAATTCAGGCTTCATCCTCTTTCAAAACTATGTCAAAATATATTAAAAAAAAGTGCCCAGTCAAGCCTGGGTAGGAAATGTGAGACAAAGGGGCATTGACAGAATGTCTGTCAAATGACAGGAATTAGGGAAATAGTCCAAACAATCACAAATGAAGATTTTTTTTTTTGGTGCAAATATGTCAAAATAACAAGTTCATATGCAGCATTGCTTATCTCAAATTCTTCCATGCTGGTATTGAACTTTAAAAAATTAAGAATTTAAAGAAAGAGTAGCCCCCAAACAGCTTGTACAGTTTCCAATAGCTAATAGAAATATTTATTCTCAATTCTAGCCCACTATTGCCTAAAAAGAGAAGTATTGTGCCTTTGAGAGCTTTGTCATTATTATGTCCATTGTAAACAGCTATTTAGACAGAACTAAAGCTACTGAAAGTGGTCTCCCAAAACTCAGAGAGGAAGCTGACATGCTGTTCAGCCTTCTTGAAGGAGAATTGATGTGAATCCTTTTGTAAAGAAGATCTGTGCTCTGAGCACTCCAAATACATCATAGAATACTAATCACACTATTTCCCAAAGCTAAAGGAAAATAAAAAAGGATAGAGTGCATCACTGAGCCGAGAATGGCACATCTCTTTGGAGATGCTTTAGTGGGGGGAAAGATGCCTGTCTGCATCTTTAACTATATAAAAAAGCCCTGAAAGGGTTGAGAATAAACTACCAGAGAGTAGGTTTAGGTTGGATTTTAGGAAGGAAATCTTCCCTGGGAGGGTGGGGAGGCCCTGGCACAGGCTGCCCAGAGAAGCTGTGGCTGCCCCTGGATCCCTGGAAATGTCCCAGACCAGGCTGGACAGGGCTTGGAGCAAGTGGAAGGTGTCCCTGCCCATGGCAGAGGGTGAAATGGGATGAGCTTTAAGGTCCCTTCCAACCCCAACCACCCTGGGATTCTGTGATAAATATTCCATTGGCATTTCATGTTCCCTCATAGGAGAGAGAGAGAGGACAGATCTCAGCCTGGGAACTTCAATCCAGGGGGAGCAGGCATGGGAACATCACCATCCTCTTCCCCTGATGCGCGGGGGAAACTTGGAGCAGTGCAAGAGGAAAAGGTACAGAGGAAAGATCACTGAAGAGAAAGGTGGAACTGCTTGGTTCTGCCTTTTTTCTGGACTCTGAATTTCTCCCCTTAGCAAAAAATAGTGGGGCTGCAGATCTCAGACAAAAGGTTGGAGGCAGCAGCACTCTCTCAGCCACAGGATGCAGAATTTGTGCTGCATGAGGTGCAGAGAGTCACAAATGGGTCCAAAAGTGCTGTTTGGCACATCTCACTGAAATGTTTCACCTTCATCTGTCAGAAGGGTGGTAAACTTTGGGATTAGGAATAGTTAAAACACTTTTTATTCCCTTCACAACAAAAGGGAGACATTGACTAATGATCCCAGTACTGAGAGTCAAAATACTTGCTGTACTTGTCTATCCTAAAGTGCTTTAGTAGTACAAATTGACTCCTCGATTCTGTCATTCTTTCTCTACAAAATGAGCAGCTCATAGGAGGAAAAATCCTGGCTCTGAATGTGGCCAGATTAAAAAAAAAAAAAAAAAAGACTCTTCTCCCAGTAGTTTTTTTCTTGGGTAAGACTTTTCATACTGTGTTTGACATTCTGAATTACATGATTACACAGTACAAGACTCCAGCAACATTTTGCATTGTAAAGATGGAGATGCTCAGCATTTTGCCAGATGCCAGGCGATATCCTGACGTTTCTATCTTCACTTTAAGCCGAGTGACAGTCAGCATATTCACAATGAAGCCGAGACAATCTGCTATCAAGTTACAGTAGTGACATTTTCCCTGCTGAAGATCCCAGGGCTGGTTGGAAGGAAGCAGCTCCGCCGAACGCGGCGTGCGGAGCGGCTCTGCCGTGGATGGCTCCGTGTGTAATGCCATGTTTTATCCGTGCCGGTGGCTCGGCGGGCAGAGCCTTTGGTAAGTAAGTCTGTACTGCACCATTTCCTGGCTCGGTGCTCCGGGTGTTGCAGGCTGTGTGCAGTGGGGGAGGTGCCAGAGCTGATCAAGCAGTGTAATTTTATACATTACTGAATCAGTGCAGGAGGAACCTGGAGGGACAAAGCATCATCTTCTCTTTGAACTGCACTGTACGACGGCTCTCGTAGCCCAGCCATGCTCTGATACAATTTTTCTCTCCTTTTTCCCCCGATTTTGGTGTGAATGTTAAAGTGATCTGATGATGGCTCTCGTTATGGAACCTATTAGCAAGTGGACGCCCAAGCAAGTAGTGGATTGGATGAAAGGTAGGATCGTTTATTGCCGTGTATTGTCTGTACTTTGGATCCTGGCAATTTGCATCCGTGCTCTCGCATTCTTTGTTTTGGGAAGAGTTTATTCAGTTCCGATCATCCCTGTGCTGCTTTGCCCGGTAGTTGGTAGAGACAGGGCTGAGCAGAGGCTGCTCGGGCTGCGATGTGCTCGGGGAATTGCTGCCGGCAGCGGAGCGGGGATCAACTGCATTTGTTGGACAATGCAGACAGAAAAGTGTTTGTGTCTCACGGCTCCATAATGCCTCGCACAGGGTAACGTCGGGATGTTTGGCCGCTTTAAATTTGCCCTGATTAGGTCTGGTTTGCTCATATCAGGTGATCTGATGCAGTGGCTGTGCAGCGCTTGTCTGTAGTTTTGGGTACCACAAGGAGCCGGGGGATGGACTGAGGCATCCTGCTCCTTTCAGGGACGTGTCCTGCCCTGTCCAGGCTCCTTCAGGGACGTGTCCTGCCCTGTCCAGGCTCCTTCAGGGACGTGTCCTGCCCTGTCCAGGCTCCTTCAGGGACGTGTCCTGCCCTGTCCAGGCTCCTTCAGGGACGTGTCCTGCCCTGTCCAGGCTGCCCAGCCCTGTGTGCGAAGCTCCGCGGCCGCCCTGGGAAGGCGCAGGGCTGAGCCGGGCTCAGCGGGGAAACTCGCCGGGATAACTTGGCAGCAATGATGATTTCCCTGCACATTCGCAGCTTCACAACACAGCCGTCAGCTGTGACATGTTTTGCCTGACAATGCTCGGCTGTGCTGCAAACAGACCGGGATGGATGGGAGGGCGAGGGACTGCTCTGATGATAAGTGGTTTAAATTTCTCCGGAGTGGGGGGAGAATGTATTCCCACAGTGGGATTGCATTAGTGTTGTTGTACAGTGCTTCTGATGAGCTGTCTCTCTTTGAGACAAATAATTCCTGCCACGGGGGATCTCTGTTATATAAGGAGAAGAGGTGCAAATTTGGGGTGTAGGTTACTCATGGAAATGATTCCTGTAATGTGGTGACTGAACTTACGGGAGGGTTGAATTGGATGCCCACCAGAATGTCCTTAAAGCTTTCAAAGTATTCTCATTAATAAGGGAATGGTTCTGATCTCATTTTGATCTGATCTACATCTCCACACTTCGCTGAAATTGGGCTCTTTTGGTGCTTATCAGACACTTTGCCATTATCAGCCAATTATTCTTTTACAAGCACGGAGTCCTGTGAAGCAAACGGTGTCTAGGGGAATGTATGTACTTTGTTTCTCAGGTGTTTGGGAACTTGGAGTCATTGGGAGGGCTTAAGCAGGTCACTGGGATGGATCCTAAACCTTTAGATACAGGATTGATTCCCAGGCTCCAATGTCATTCGGTCATATCAACTCCTAATGGATTTGCAGAGGAGTTTTCTGATCCCCACCTTCATTTTCAGTACATAAAAGAGTTAAAAAGTGGACAGATCACTCTGCTATTTTAACTCCTTGCTTGAATTATAATGTAAATTGTGTCAAATAGTGTAGAATACTTGTTGCTAAATTTAAAAATACTTCCTGCTTCTTTTTTATCCTTTCTGATGCAAACTAATTACATCTTGGGGAACAGTAATCCATGATGTGCAGTGGAGGAAGGTTATACAAGCAGCAGGTTTTTGAAAGTCTGGAGTTGCCTGACAGTTGGATTTCCATACCAGACTGCACAGTGCATCATCCACAGGGATATCTGGAGTAGGCAGCATTGTCAGTGCTGTGCCTCTTTGTTCAATCATAAATAAAGATAACACAATGAACATTGAAGTATTCACAATGTTGATATTTTCCTTGGTAACATGAGCTGCACATCCACAAACAGGAAAGTTACACATTTGTCCATTTTCCCCACATTAATAATATAAGCCTCCTCTTCATCTCAGCATTTACCTTTGCAGATGCATTGTTCAGTTGCAGCCAAAGAAAAGACCTAACCACACAAATGGCAGACTGGAGTCAGTTTAAAACTCCTTGTAACTACCTTACTTTGCAAAAATTGCCCAACTGTGGCCACTGTTTGCCTGCAATTTCCATGAGTTGTGTAGCTCAGCTCTGTTGGCTACAGCTACTCTGCTAAATCCATGTGCCAGGGAGGTTGAAGGTCTGCACAGGCAGTGATTTGCAGTGATAAGGTGGTTTTTATATAGTTTTTCTATTCTGAAAGGTCACTTCACAGCATTAAATGATAAATTAAAGACACTTACAAAAAATTACCGCTTTAGGAATGAGTGTATATCTTGAGTGTAGATAGCAACATGTCAATAAACAATGGAACAAATATTGTTACTGTAACATACCTTTGGGGGGCTTAAAATATGTAGACAATTAGTTTTATTTGTGGAGATTGTAAATTATAGCATATTTCACAGAGATAGCAACACGCTTTTAAAACTTGCATTTATCATATCCCTCGAAGCCATTAGAACTTACTCCTAAAATCTGTTAGCAAAGATTACATATTTTGAAACTAGCAGTGAGTAGCAGAAGCATCAAATAACTGTGGAGAAGATGGAAGGAAACCACAAAAGTGATGTTAATGGTTTGAGACCCCGGTCCCCAGAATGTGTCCTGGTTACAGCATCCGAGGAGAGCAGCAGCTGCAGCCTGAGCCCCCCTCAAAAGGAGACACCCTTCTGTTCTTTTCCTTTAGGAAATGTTACTTGCCAAAAAAGTAAAAATTGGTAGGCTTTAAGGAACATTGTAATGACAAGTTGGCATCTTGTATTTATCCAGAGCTCCTTTCTAGGGAGCGCACTCAACTGGAATTGAATTAGGGAACTGCATCTGATGGTGTGGACAACCTGAAAAGGCCATGCAAGTCTGGAGAAATTGATTCCTGAGGCTCTCAGAGGTTCTAGAAGTTAAAACTCAGGATACTTTTGTGTTAAAGAAACTGTCTTTATACAAAAAATGTTTTGCAAATTTCAGCAGATACAGCAGATGTGGTTAAAAGGGAATATTTCAAAGGAGCTGACAACATTAATTGGGAAGGTATTTTAGCAACAGCTTTTAGTCAGTCATTCTTCTTTTCCCCCAAATTTTCCAATATTTTAAACAACTCCAAATGTTTTTCAGGTGTTTCCCCTGGTATACAGCCACTTCTTACATAACTTACCTGTTTTCCTGGGAATGTGACCCAAAAGGTACTTTAGGAAAAAAACCTTTGCCTTGCTCAGATTCCATGGAATGTTTCCCACTGGAAAACAAACATTCCCCATAAAGCTCCCCAGTGCCTTCAGGGTCAGAGTGGTTTCTAACTGGCCAGTTTTCCCTGGATTAGGTTTAACATATTAATATGAATAAATGGCAAACTGCCCTCCATGATGTGCATCTGGAATGCTTTACCTGGAGATTTTTGTTGCTTTTTGGCGCAGGAGCTCCTTGTGAATCTCAGGGACTCTTTGCAGGTTATCAGTGAACACCCCAAACCCAAACCCATCTATTTTAATGTGCACTGATCAGGGGAGTCCTGTACAGAATTGGGGGGTTTGGGGTGCAGAGGCGAGCTAGGATGTCTTACTGAATTAAAAAAAGACTGAGAGTTTGTGTTTCCATCAGAGGCAAAATCTGAAGGGAATTGTCTGTACTTTTACAACCAAGAACATTGGAGATGTTGTACTTCCTAAGGGGAGCAGTTTACAAGTAGGTCATTTAAAATGTGAACTCATTTACAGGGAAGTGACACCTCTGTCCAAATAAATACTCACTTTTCAAAGCAGTCCAAGGAAATGAAATTAAATACAATGCAATGAAGTACAGCTGCGACTTTCAGAGAATGCAGTGTTATTGAACAACTGAAAATTAAAATGGGAAACCAGCTATTCCTTAAGTACCTGTAATAACTCCACACAGAGTCTGTGATTCAAAGTCCTGGGGACTGACAGGTTTGTCTGCCAAAACAGCCTGCAGTGGAGGTTTCTCTCCTAATAAATGGCCTGCTGTACAAACTCATTTCACAACTGCAAGCCATTTTTCCCCCCTTTAAATCTAGAATTTCTTTACCCTCAACAGGAGAAGTAGACATAAAAAAATAAAAATTAATTCAGTTGGTAAACTGATTAACTGTGCTGCACTGATCCTGTGCAGAATAATTATATGTTTAGCTGAAGGGTTTTCCTTAGCATGTAATTCTCTGATTTCAGGCTGGCTCATAAAAGAGAAAGGCAGGGAGGGAGGGAGTGGAGAGCAGGGAAGTTGATGACGTGAGAGGACTTGTTAACATTCACATCACACCAGGCTCCGGCAAACCCCTCTCCCTCTTCCTTTGCTTCCCATTAGATCACTACCTGTGCTGGAGCAACGTGTCACAGGCGGGGAGCCTCCTCTCCTTGCAGGACATGGTATTTCTCAAATCCCAGAACGTGCTGGAAGCGCAGCTGAATGTTATGATCTGCTGCAAAAGCAGCCTGGGGGTGCTGAGCTGGGTGATGCTTGGCTTCCCTGATCTCCCTTCCTGACCTCGGAATCCCATCATGCAGGAACACAATTCCAGGAGATGCAATTTAAAGCTGGAGTAGATAACCGAGGTCATCCCTTATTTAGAAAAATGTAGGTTTTATAGCATCTTTTCAGCTCTTTCCAAAGACAAATAGGTTTGGGAGAGATCTGAGCCACAAATGCAGAATTAGCGTTCAGTTTCCAAGCTCTAAAGTAAAGGTTTCACCGTTTTCCTTCTGCTCTCACCAATTGTACAGCTGAAACAAACAATTTGCTGTTGTGGCTCCCCCTTGGATTCCTGTGTTCCACTGGCACCACATTTCCAGTTTTCTCTAGGAAGTCACAGAATCAGAATTGGCTGCAATTCCTCCCTGATTTCTCTCACAAGTTTCAGACTTTAATGCTTCTTAGTAACAAATTTTGTGAACAACTCTCGAGTGCTGTGATCTGTTTGCTTTTAAAGGGTCGGCAGAGCCCACCTCAGAGTTGACAGCTTTGCAATGGAAGTGCTAGAGGTCGGATTTCAAGGAACACGTTCCCAATATTCAGCACAGTTAAGTGTTGGAACAAACTGTCCAGGCAGGTTGGGCCATCCCCTTTGTAGGAGGTTTTGAATACAACTGTAAAGAGCTCCAACATCCCTCTTCAAGTGTTTCTGTGCCCTGTCTGTCTTCTGAAAGAGTGACCTAATGTCTTCTCAAGGCTTCTACCAACTCAGACAAGACCTTGGGATGGTTTCTTGCATGGGAATCATCCTCATCTTTGAAATGTGAAAAGTCCCAAAGAGGTTATAGCTCTGGCTTCCTCCTGGATATTTCCCAGTTTATATTTCCCAGAATAACCATGGGAGATGATGTCCAAATGTCTGAAGTTTGGAAGTCTTCCTGCTGTGTTTCAGGAGGGGAGCAGCAGAGCTGGTGATGGTCAGAGCTGCTGCCCCAGAAGCAAACACAGACCTGCAACATTCCAGCAACATTCCCAAAAGGCCCATTCCTCAGTGCCCCAGAGGTTAAGGTAGCAAAGAGAGCTCAGAAGACTGGAAGGATTACCAAGAGCCAGTGCCCTCAAGGCTTTGACTGTTACCACTTTTAATTCAGCTTGTGCACCGCTGGCAGCCTGCGGGACAGCAAAACGCTTTGCTGAGCCCATGGCTCCAGTTTGTGTCCTCCCAGTAACTGCAGCCGTGGTTGGGGTCATTGCCAGCTGGACCACAGCCAAATATTGTACAAAGACCTCCCAAAATCAAGCCTATTTCTAATTCTCTATGGAAATTATTTTGGCTGAGGTATTTCTGTATCCCTGTCGCTATTACCTCATCTTCACTAGCTCCACTTTGAGGACCAATTAGAAACTGGTCCATATATCTTCCAAGGACCAACTGGATTAGCACTATCTCCATAAAAGATTTCAGCAGCATTTAGCAATTTAATGGTCTGTATTTATTATCAGGGTATTTAGGACTGTATTCTGGAATTTCCCTATCTATAAAGCAGATACGTTCAGACCTTTTTAAGAAATGTAATTGTGCTCCCAGAGAAAAGTCTGAGCTCAGTGAAAGTCTCTCAAGTCACATTTATCTAGCGTAACTAATCTTGCAGGTCATTATGTAAAGAAATTTACTTTATTGTCTTGCAGCTTAATACCAGCAGTCAGACAATATGTCACACATTGCTGTGCCTTGTAACCTTTACCATGTGTTAAAATTATGCAAAATCCCCAACTTTCTCCCAGTCCTGACCATCCCAGGGAGGGCAGAGTGGCAATGCAAATTCAGAAGAGTTCAGGCTTCTCCAGCTCTCCATTATTTCACAGTGCTTCATCTTATGGAGAAAAATTGAGGATAAATTAGCTCCTGTGGATGACACTTTCAGACAGCATTAAATAAGGTGCTGTATGTCAGGAAACTGCAAAGACACTGGATCCTGCTCAGCAATGAGATGCTTTCATGGTTTCTTCCCAGACTTTCTCACCTCACTCATTCCAGTTTCTAAATTTTTCCTTCCTTTGGCAGGATTGACACCAGCCTGAGTGTCCTAACACTGAGAACTGTGTGTGTAACTCTGCTACCAGTTTGTAAAATGTGCATTCCCTAGGAAAAGAGAGGAACATCTCAGTGCTGCAGGATCCCTGGCTGCCTAGGTTGGAAGGCAGTTTTTCTGCATTGTGCAGAAAAATACATTAAGAATATAATTTTGGTGCATGGAAAACACTGCCTAGGTGGGGGAGTGCCAGGCAAAGCTCTGCCCCAGATCCTGTCTCAGAACCCATGGGAATGCAGCTCCATGTTTGGGGGAAGAAATATTCCTGCCTAAGGAATCTCCTTTCATCTCCTTCTGATGGGTTCGATCTCTTGCATTTCTGTTTTCAACAAAGGAAAAAAAGGAAAGCGAAAAGTAAACTGCCATTTGTCCTCTTGTTTTAGCACCTACAAAGCTTTCAAAGCTAAAAAAGGCAGAGCTTATCCTTTTAATGCCATTCTTTCAGAGCTGCTGTCCTGCCACACTGACAGAAATGGAGATTGTGGCTCTGCTGCTGGAATTAGTGACACTGCTGATATTAAATTAAGCATTTTACTGAATAAACAACAGTAGTATCAAATATTGCTGAGCAATAATCTACATTCATCCTCTCCACCCAGAGTAATTTTGTAGATATCTTCTAAATGCTGCTTTGCATTACTACATTATTACATTGGCAGTTTACATTTGTTTTAGTAAACATGACTTTCTCATCCCTGATGCCACTGCAGTGAGGGCAGGAGCTGGAAAAGGAAGGTTCAGGAGTTACTCTGAAAGGATTCAGAGAGAGGAAAAAGTCATGAGGTTGTATTTGTGAAGGGCTCTAGTGATGAATCAAAATGAAATTATTTCTGATTAACTAACACTCAAACAGCTCCTAAAACATATCCTTGCTGACCCTCTGCAGAGAAGTGCTCAGGAGGATTCAAGGCCAATGAAATGTTTGGGTTTTCCTACTCAAATTCTCCACCAACTGTTTGCCAGCAAAGATGAATTATAAAAAGACCGTGGAGCATTTTTAGTTCGAACGTAGGTGGCATGTTTGAAATAAAAATGTAGCAGCCAGTAATTTTACAAAATACATTCAGCTTTATTCCCTACAAATATGTCCATCTTCTTCATTCAAACAAAGCCTAGAAAAGCTGCAGGGATTGCAGGCGTTCTTAGGGCAGGAATTGTGTTTGGTGTAAATGTGCTGAAGCTACTACAGCTCTAGCAAGGATCCCTCTGGCACATCTGCTTCTTTTACTTGGGAAACTCTCCCTGGGTGCAGGCAGACAGGGGAGTCAGCCTGACAGCTCAGACATGCCAATGAGCACCTGAATTAAAGCATGTTTTACTTCTCTCTCTCTCCACCATCTTCCCCTATTCCATTTTTGCTTTCTCCTGTTTATTCACATTTATCTCCAGCAGCATTTTTCTTGCCTTTGCCATAATGAGATGGACAACAAGCATTTGGTTGTGAAGGAATTTGTTCATTTAACACCAAAAATTTCTAGCTTTGAGTATCTTGGAGAGGATTGCAGTGATTTGGAAGTGAACTTCATCCAAAATCCCAGGGGAGGTGAAAATCACCAGCCTCAAGAAGCCAAGCACAGCTCCTGGGAGCTTTAAGGGGCAGCTGGAAGAAGGCAGATGTTGCTTTTCCACTGATTCTCCATTAAAATCTCCTGTAAATATCCTGGATGTGCCTCAGTTCTCTTTCAGACTATGAAATACTGCTTCCCTGGGAGACATGAGGGAGGCTCAGCAGTGGTTATCTATTAATGAATTCCTTTCCAGTGGATGGGGCTGCACAGTTTGCCCAGGGAAGCTAATGGGTGAACCATTCATGGAAGTGCCCAAGGCCAGGCTGGATGGGGCTTGGAGCAACCTGGGACAGGGGAAGGTGTCCCTGCCATGGCAGGGGTGGGATGGGATGGGCTTAAAGGTCCTTTCCAACCCAAACCATCCTGGGATTCCACGATCTTCCACTCCACAGGATTGTGCTGCAGTGGGCACATTCCTAAATCCAGGAGAGTCCTCTGCAGTCCTCTGTTGCTGATCGCTCAGCACCAACAATGAGCTCATCATGAAAATGCCCTCAATTACAGAACACTGAGGAGAGATTTTAATTGCCCATTCTCAAGAGATTTCAATTGTTCCTTGCCAAGCCAAACTGAGAAATTCCCTTAGTTATACAAAAAACAACTTTGCCATTTACAGAGTTAAAAAAACCCACTCAAAGCAAAGAAAAAAACCCCTTGAAATTTGCATTTGTATCATGCAGTTGGAGGGAACAGGTAGGGTAATGTGAGAGAAATTCAGAACTAACAGAGTTTAGAATATTCACTACTTGAATGTCATATTTAAAAAAATGGATCCACTTAAGACAGTAGCTCAGCAATGCTGTTCTTGCAGAAATAAATTCTGGAGAATGAAGCCAGTAAATAATCTATCAAAAAAATGTAACAAATAATTATCTGGGTAATAAAAAAGATAAATTAGAGTAATAGAAAATTTCCACATAGACTAGAAAAGGAAAAGTAAACTTAATGGATAAGTTAAAAACATTAAAATTTTATCAGAAAAATGGAGGGAAACCCTTCTCAAGGCTTTCATAAGTGGACTTAAAAACCTTAGGAAATCTTCTAAGGAAACCGTCCTGGAAACCTGCTGGAAGATACAGTGGGACATCATATTAACGATTTCTTGTTTATCTGAAAATTCTCAGACCAAATTATCAATGCCTTTTGTGGCAGGAGCAGCAGCAAGCATTATTTTCATATCAGAAATGAGGCAATACTTTAACTAGAAACCAAATTGCTCAAATGATCCTTCAATGGAAGTGTTTTAATTCAATCTGTGAATCATTCCAGGAGCCATCAGTATCACCTGCATAAAGGAGTTTTATATTCCCCATTTACTGTGGGTGGCTCTTTGTGTGTCCCCCAGCACATTTTATTTATCTGAAGGTGGTTCTGTAGTTTCTTCATTAGGAAGGTCTCCTATGATATCAAACAGGCAGAGTTTCTTCTTAAAACCTTTTTTATATTTCCATTTTCTTTCATGATCAACTTTTACAGTGAAAGGATGTTGGTCAGTGAGGAATCCTGGCTTTTGGAAGGAGTTTGATTCCACATAACCTTTGACATTTTATCAAAGGGGTTTAAATATCCCATTCTGAGTTTGATAGTTCTCCAGCTTCCATGTCAGGACTTCCAGGCAGGAATTCCAAGTGAACCAAAGCTGTCCAGTTCTTCCGTGCAATGTCAGCCTGCCAGACTCACCCCAGTGCTCTTTGCTTTCCTTTCACCCTCCAGTGTCATACTTGATTTGAATTGCTGAAATTCTCATCAAATTCTTCTTTCAAATCTCATTAATATCCCATCTTTCCAGGGGAAAATGATAGACAATATTTAATTTTTTTTTTTGTCTACAAACTGGCAGGCTGTCACATAAAAGGACAAAATTAAACCCTTCAGCACAATGTTAAAGCCATCCTGGAACCATTTCTCTTTATCCTCATCATGAAATAACCAACAGTGGTGAAAGAGCAGAAAAATATAAATTATACCTATGGTTAACCCTAGTAGGCATCCATGCCTGATAACATGATTATTATCAATTTGGAGCAGTCCAAAATATCCCAGAATAATTTATATTTGACTGTCAGACCATCACTAATTCTTCTGGAGCCACTGTCTTTCTCTGTTCCACGGTTACCATCCCTAAAAACATGGTAATGAAGCTCCATGACTAAGCATTCCCAAAATGATAACAGAATTTGCATAATTGAGATTTGGTGCAGAGAAAATCCACAAATTTCTCAATTTAAAAAAAAAAATTGGACCATGTAATGGATATGTTAAAATATTGGCCAAGTACTGTTTGAAATAGGAATTGTGATTCTTTGGAGACTTAAAATTAATCAGGGTTTCTAAAAAACATCCAGGAACAGAGGGGTTTGAAGGTAAGATTATTTCATATTATTTTGGTCTGAAAGGAATTTTACCACGTCCTGTAGTCAAAGTTTTTTTGGCAAATAATCTTGATTTGCATATCTGGATGATCAGTTATGCTCTGAGATAAATTCACATGAGGCCTCCAAAGTACTGGAAATTGTACATTCGGAAAAACAATACTGTCTTCCTTAATCTCCTGTAACAATCTTAGGAATGGGGAATTAACTGAGATTTTTTCCTGAAGAATTAGGAATTCCATGGTATTTACAGTTGGGATGCACTGTGATCTGTTGTTTTCAGTCCCAATGACTATCAATACCGCCTGCATTACAAAACACAACAAGAAGAGCATTTTTTGTTGGTTTTTTTTTTAAATGAGGTTAAGCTCATTTTACTGAACCTCACACACAGGTAAACCTGGTCCAAAAGTCAGTCTGGTGAGAGAGAGGGACAGCTCTGAAAATAAATCCACTTTTGCAGTGCAGGATCCTTGATACAGAAGTGTCAGTACCTTCTGCAGGCTGGCTGCACTGATTAAGGTAATAAAACTGATCAAGCAGTTTAATTAGGAAATATTCTTGAGGGACGCTTTAGATCACAGTGCAGTCGTGCACTGGTATAGTCTCTTTTTTTTCATTTTAAAATTTGTTGTGATCTACCAGGGATTGTTTTGATAGAACCAATTTTAAATAGCAAAGAAGCAGAGTTTAGTAAAGCAGGGTTTGTTAAAGCAGAGTTTAGTACAGCAGGGTTTGTTAAAGCCAGCTTCATTTCCAACCTCCATTATCTTTGATTTTGCCTCTTTGCAATTCCTGTTTCCCACTTCTGTTTTTTTACTTGTTGGTTTAGCTCCAGAAATCAATACATGCTTATAGATGAGGAGGATACCAACAGGAGCTGAAACAAAACCTCCCTAGAAATCCTAGAAATTGAAAAGAGACGTGGTAATCTGGGCCTGCTATGGACAAATGCTGCAATGACTTCTGATAAAAGACACAGAGGCAAATACGCCACTAAAATTTTTAATTAAATGAGGGCATTTAGTGCCAGGACAGGGGGAATGGCTTTAAGCTGAAGGAAGGGAGATTTAAATGGGATATTGGGAAGGAATTCCTGGCTGTGAGGATGGGCAGGCTCTGGTCCAGTGTGCCCAGAGAAGCTGTGGCTGCCCCTGGATCCCTGGCAGTGCCCAAAGCCAGGCTGGATATTGGGGCTTGGAGCAACCTGGGACAGTGAGAGGTGTCCTTGCCCATGTCAGGGTGAAATGGGATGAGATTTAAGGTCCCTTCCAACCCAAATAATTTTGGGATTGTGTGATTCCATGAAAGTGAAAAGCACTGTTTATGCACAGGTGCCCTGAGAATGGTTTGCAGAACATCAAATTGGAAATGGATACGCTGATGTAAAGGTAAATATGGGATTCACAGCTCAGAAACTGATACATTTTCTAAATCTGTATTGAACCCAGCAATCAGGGTGGCATTTCCATTTTTACCCTGGTGGAAGTGTGAGGTATTGTGATCCAAACAGGTTCCAGCAGGCTGGGGTGATGGCGAGCAGTCACAATGCTTTGAAAAACAATGTTTAAAGCTGTGGCCTCCTCCCTCCTGCAGGCCCTGGCAGGGGGATTGCACTGCCTGTTCTCACTCCTGTTTTAATGGACAGCCACACTCCAGTCTGTGCTGCATTTCAGGGAAGGATGACATTGTGTGTGTGTGCAGCTTTTGCAAGTGAGTTCAGAGCTGCTGAGATGAGAGGCACTGGGTAAAGGCAGGATCATTATCAGCATCCTGCTGCTGGGAGGTTCTGCTCCTTATCAGATCAGGTAACCTGGCACAAAGCAATATTTACTGTCAAAGAGTAATGACAACCTTATCTACATTGTGCACTATTAACTCTTTTTTGGCTCTGGGATGTAGCAAAACTCCGGTGTTTCATTGTTCAGGGCCTTTTTGGATTGCTAAAGGGGCAGAAAGAGTTCTTAGGGGCTGAAGTGCAAACCAAGTACAAATAAAGCAAATAAAGATTCTGAATTCTACAGGTATTTCACAAGTATTTTAAGGGTAACGATTCTTAATAATGACAGGAAGACACAGAGAAATGCAGAGAAATGTCAATTAATACCTTTAGCATCTGTAGCACAGGAAAGTTTCATTTTGGGACTTCAGAATTCCATTTGTTCCACAGTGCAGGGAAAGTGCTCCAGAAAAGATCTGGCTTCACCAGGGAAATCACATCTTCCAAACTGAAGTGTTTTTGTGCACACACACAGCCCATTAATCAAGGGGAAAAATAGATGTGTGTTATTCATCATATTTGCTGTGTTTGGATTTGAAGTGATGAGAATGATAATAATGATCCTGAGAATTATTATTAAGTAATATGAAGTGGTTTGTCTGAAGGAATAAATATGATTTGGTCTGCAAAGGTTCAGACATCTGGTACAAGCATATGGGCTGGAAATCATTAGATAATTGTTACGAAAATACAAGGAAAAAGTCTTTTTAATGATAGAATCGAGGCCTTCAGGAGTGTTCCCTGTGCTTCCCTCTGGAGTGGAACCTCCCTGTCCCTGTTAATCCCTCACAGCTCTCTAAAACTGTGCAGTGCCTGTCAGGGTACTCAGTTTAGCTCTTTGGGACATGCTCAAAGTAGCAAACAGCTTTCAAACCTCATTGTCACAAAATGTTTTATGCAGCACTGATTTTTGACTGGTAAATTGTTGTAATGTGCGTATGCTGTGGATTGACATCGCACTGCAGTGCCAGGACTTTGTGTGGATTTACTCAGCAGGAAGTTCTGATCAGAGAATCCTGGAATGGTTTGGGATGGAAGGGACCCTAAAGCCCATCCAGTGTCCCCCCTGCCAAGGCAGGGACACCTCCCACAGTCCCAGGGTGCTCAGAGCCCCATCCAGCCTGGTGTTGAGCAAGGAATGGAGAGTCCTCAGCTCCTCTGGACAATCTGTGCCAGCCCTCCCCAGCTCTACAGCCAAGGATTTCTTCTGTTTTCTCCTGTGACGTGGTGTGAGGTTTGGTGCAAGCGCTCAGGTGGGCACTGAGGAGGTGAAAGGGATGGCAGCGAGGGCAGCAAGGAAGGACCAGCAGGAAGCTCTGTGGTCCTGGGCAAAACCAGACCAGGTGAAAACTGTGCCTTGTTCCAGGAACTTCCCAGATAACCTGAGGGAGTCGCTCCTGTGGGTGCCTTTTCCTCTGCCAGGGGTCAGAGAGAGCCCCTTTGGCTACAGACACTTCATCCCCTGCAGCCTGAGCAGGGGGTGTCCCCATCCAGCCAAAAACATCCCTGAGGATTCTCCACCCCACAGCTGTGCTGAGCTATTCCCAGGCCTTGGAGAACATTCCTGTCACCCTCACAGATCCCATTGCTGGGTCATCACTGATTCATACCCAGGCATTAACCAGCAATCATTTACAGATCTCATCACCATAAACCAGCCACTTGGTGAACCAAAGCCTCTGGGAAAATACAATATTCATTCTCTGTTCTTTGCTTTGTGTATTTTGATTTCCTCTCTGATTCTCTTAAGCTGAAACATCTTCACAATTTATTCAACAAATATGACTTTGCTGCAATCTTCTTTAAGCTAAGAATTTAAGGAAAAAGGCCTTGGGCTGCACAGCATTATTAACATTGAGAGCACCTGCTGTTTCCCAGGTAGCTGTCAGCTCAGCATAAGGAAAAAAGCTAATTATTTTAAGCAGGTCAGTCAGGAAGAAAACTGAAATTCTGTGTGGCAGTTAGAAACCTGTGCCCATTGACTTCAGCTGAAATTCACTGCTGCAGAAATCTGTGGCTGATGAAGAATCTGCTGGTAAAAATGCACAGTGCAAATATTTAACAGTGTCATCTTACTGGGCTTGAAATTAAAGTATTGCATGCAAATTAGGTCCTTGATTTGCATTAGGATGAGGCTGAGAAGGATGGTAAGGAAAACAAGAAGATGCAACTAAAATAAAATAAAATAAATTAAAAGTGTGGAGGTAGATATCTTCCTTGATATAATAATATTTTTCTGTGATAGAAGTGTATAATAATTACAGAATACTTCTCAGAGAGTGGCTAAGTCATCCTAAGTAATTAAACTGTGATATATTCTGTATTGTTATAAAATTTTTATAAATTTTAAAAGGCTGAAATTACACTTGGGAGTGTCAAATCCCTTGGAATTCAAAAGCATTTAAATACTTCAGTGTATTTGCTTATGTTGAAGAAACACTGCTAGATTAAAAACGCAATAAATTCAACAAAAACATTAATTTCCCATATCATGTGGTACCAAAAAAAACTTTTAATAGAATGAAACACTTTACTACTCAGACTACTTTTTCTAGTATTGCGTGCTCAGCTTTGATATTTAATTTATTTTGAGGGATGCAACAAGTTAGAAAATTTTCCTTTCCAAGAGTGACAATGGAATTTTTGCTGGGAAGTGTCTCAAGAAGTGCCCAAGGCCGCTTTGGATGGGGTTTGGAGAGAGCTGGGATAGTGGAAGGTGTCTCTGCCCATGGCAGGAGGTGGAACTGGGTGGGCTTTAAGGTCCCTCCCAATCCAAAATGTTCTGGGATTCTGGATTTATTTAGGAAGAACAATGATGGATGGGGATGTGCTCCCACAAACTGCTTATAAAACCAAATTGATTCAGAAATAAAAGCAAATATCTCATAAAACATCCAGGAAGATCCACTTTTATGTTTTATTAACAGGTAATTCAAACCACTTTGTTCACCCATGGGTGACATCAACAGCCCCTGCACTAAATCCACTCAAATCCTCCTGCTCCCAGATACGGGATTTTCCCGTGTATTTTCCTGTCCATGAACCAAACAAACTCCACAAATCAACAGCGTTTGGTGGAAATGAAGAGCCCAATGGCAAAGGCACTTTTTGATCCTTTTGAAGAAGAGTTAAAGTCAACTTTGTGAGCTTGCTGAGCCAAACCCTGCCCTGGCTCTGTGAACCCAAAGAGCACTTGCAGTGCTCATTTGTCTGTTCCTGTGACCCTCCAGACACCTGTGGGCTCAGCCTGGCTCTAAGTCCAAAACTGATTGGAGCAGAAATTCCTTGACTCCAGCAAACTCCCTTTAATAGAGCTTTCACAGTTTTAATCATTTTTTTAATAATTAAAATTATTTAATATTTTTTTAATGGCATTAATTCACATTTTCACCCCTTCAAGAGCTAAACTTGTATCTTAAACTATGCATTAGACACATATTTTTGTTATTTAAATACACACCACCTCTATGTTTCTCTTAGAAAGAACAAACTTGTTTTTCCTTTCAAATGCATGACTGGAGTTCTTCAAACTACCTCCATTCTAGATATCTCAGGGGCTCCAGCCTCAAAAGAGATGCAGATACAAAAAAAATAAAATAAAATAAAATAAAATAAAATAAAATAAAATAAAATAAAATAAAATAAAATAAAGTAAAATAAAGTAAAATACAATACAATATAATAAAATAAAGCAAAATAAAATAAAGTAAAATAAAGTAAAGTAAGATAAAGTAAAGTAAAATACAATACGATACGATACAATACAATACAATAAAATGAAATGAAATGAAATGAAATAAAATAAAATAAAATAAAATACAATAAAATAAAATAAAATAAAATAAAATAAAATAAAATAAAATAAAATAAATAAAGTAAAATAAAGTAAAGTAAATTAAAGTAAAATAAAGTAAAGTAAAGTAAAGTAAAATAAAATAAAATAAAATAAAATAAAATAAAATAAAATAAAATAAAATAAAAGCCAATTCAGTTAATAAAAATGATGAGCTGATTGCTGTCAGAGTGATTCAAGTTTGGGGTCAGGTTTTCCTTAGCCCGCAGTTCCCGGCATCCAGGTTGGCTTGGAAAAGGAGGGAGAATGGGAAGTAGAGCAGGGATGATGGGAATGGGCTCTTTAACATTCCCCACACACCGGGCTTGGCAAACCCCTTTCAACCTGGGTTGAAATACTGGGTTTCATACTTTTATGAAATCAGGAGCTGCTCTGTGGCAGCCTCTCCCAGCAGCGATTCTCCCACATTTCCATAACGCGGGCGCTGGATGTGCCCGGCATCCTGCGGGATGGACCAGCCCGGGCTGCTCCCCTCTTATCCCTAAAAACAATCTGACATCAGCGTGGAAATGGGAAAGGAGGAGGAGAGGCCTGAGGAGGACATCACACAAGACAGATGGACAATTCCAGAACATTGTGTTTGAGCAGCCAGCTCTTTTGGAAGGATACGCTGGGTCTTTGTGAGAGGCCCGGGATGTTGATCATTCTCAAAAACTGGAGATCAAACAAACATCAAAACAAAGCAAAAAACCCTTCCTCAAGCACACTAAGCCAATAAATGTAAGCACCACAAAGGGGAATTGCAGCAAAAGAAAGAATCTTCTGCCACAGAACCCCCTGGAAAAGCTCTGTCTGTCATCAGCTATGTCAAAACTCTTTAGTGTTCCTTTTTGATGGCCTTTTTTGGAAGGAAAGAATGAATTTTAGGCAGAAAATTATTCTAGTAGAGCAGCACATCTCCTCAGTCAAACTTCTCGTTCTACACTGAGAATCTGACACTGTGACAAATCCCAGGCTGGAATTCTGAAACCTGCTCAGGTAATTAATTGGAGACTGATGCATTTTATTTGGGTGCCTGGGGATGGCAGCAGCAGCTGGAGCTCCTGGGCCACATAAATTTGGGAGAGTGGGAGGCCTCTGTGTCCTGGAAAGGACTCAGGAGTAAAACAGACCCAGGGGACCTCATTCTCAGGGCGAGGATAGCAGGTGATTTTCCTTTTTCCAATGAAAAGTGCTTTTGATCACCACTGAGATGGGCAAATAAAGGTCTCTCTGTGCATTAATTCCAGGTGTGGAAGTCCCAGAACTCGAGCCATGGGTGATGTCCAGAACCAGAATGATTTCAGGGGAGTGTTGCTTCATACTGCCCAGAACTTTGCCAGTTGTGCCATTCTCCTGTTTCCCACAGATGGGAGAACTATCTCTTCATAACCAGCCCTAGACACAGAAATATTTGTTTTTGCAATTTAATAGAGTAAAAGTTCTATGCTCAATTTCTTTTCAGTCCTGCACTGCACAGATCTTTGAGATCCAAAATCCCACTCAGTGTTAGACATTAACAGAATATGTAAGATTTGCTGGTTTCTCTCTTGGTACTCCCTGCATTATAGATTTTTATTAGCTCATTAATCTAGAGAACACACAGGTTTTGTGTCTTGGTTCAAAACACACTACCCAGCCTGTCTCTTTTTCACTTGAAGAAGTGAATATAATATATTTTTTCCCTTTTTCTGTAGTAAATATATCAGAAAAGATTGCCACTTCACAGAGAGTACAGCTGTCTGCACTGCCATGTGCTGATGCCTCTGAGTTCAAAGAAAACTCCAGGCAATCCCCTGTGTTTCTTCATACTCTTTATGATACCTCTAATCACAGAATAGATTTTATAGGAATTTCCATCACATCTCTCCCTCTTGATTCTATTTTTTCCCGGCTGATGTAATCTCACAGGCTCCATTTCTAGCGGAAAAGAAAGAGAAGAGCAAGAAATTATTCTGACACTTTTTTTTTTCCCCCTGGTTTCTACCATTTGTTAGCCCTTCCACTAATGGTTGTTACAAAATTAAAAGGCACAGTTAGAACGTGGAGCACTAAACACAGTCTGAGTTGCACAATTTTCACTTCAGTTTTTTGAATCTTTAACCAACAGCTCCATTTTAAGTATTCCATCAGGAGAAAATGGAAGTAAGCAATTAAAGGGGAGGAAAAAAAAAAAAGGAATAAAATGGTAACTAATTTGACTCCAGAAGATTATTTGTTTATTTTACACAGAGTTTCAAGGGCTCGTTCCTCAGTACATTTTGTCTCAGAAGAGGAAGTGCTTCAAACACAGGAAGCAGCATCTCAGAATGCTCCCTAAATGCAGGCTGATGGGCATGTTCTCTTCCTAAAATGCCTCATCTTGCTCATCCTGAGTTCAGGAGCTGAATTCAGCTGAAGCTCTATCAACTCCTGTAATCACCAGTTCACAAAGGCCTTCAGAAATTCACAAAAGTCCAGACCAAGTGGATTTCCCGTGACCAGGGCACGAAGTTGGAGTGAGAACAGGAGCTAATAAAATCTGTGGTTGTTCTGAGAGGCAAACACATCCATTATAAATGGGCCCTGCACTTTGCAGAAGGGGTTGCTGTGAGAAGTGTCCCCAAAGTGGGAACACGAAGCTCTGGGAAGAGGCACCAATCTATCCGAGCAGCAAAGGGGCTTTCAGGGGTGGAGCTGCAAAAAGAAACTGCGGGGGGATCGCAAGGGGAGGCTCAGATGAACAACTGCTGTGAAAAATAACTTTTCTGTGCTGAGAATCAGGAGAAGTAGGTTTCAAATCCCACAGAACAATTCTCAGGAGCAGGGCAGTTTCTGGCTGGTTTCTGGCGGATCCCTCGGGCACTTGTGGGTGTCCCTTTGGATAGATGAGAACCCAGGGAAGGCCAGCTCAGAAACACAAATGTCAGAATGTACTTTTGTCTATGGATTTTCAAATATGTCTTTTCCTAAATAGAAAAGGCTCCCAACTGGCCACATAATTTTTTTCAATTCAAGAAGGAATAAAACCCAGATTTAAAGGTAACCTTCAGCAGAATTATAATCCAGTTGTTTGCATTTCTGGGAAAGCTGTGTTGTTTACTTCAGATACATCTGGTGCACTGTTGTGGTCAGTAGCTCCCACTGAGCATCTACAACATCTTCACTGGGGTGTTAATTCTTGAATTAATTTGGCTCAGTCAGGAACATCTACAATCCACACTGAATTTCACAAGTATGACTTGGCCAATTTTCAGAATGTAGGCTGGGCCTTTTTGCATGAGGAATTACCTCTGTCCCCAACAGGACTTCACTCCAACAGAGTGCCTGTGATTTAACAGTCTTTTGACATTTGGGTCACCTGCCTGAAAAATGAGGACTGGTTTTGCTTACCACTGAAATTCCCAGTCATCACGTTACCAGTTTGGCAGATCTGATCATTTTTCCTTGAGTTCATTTCCATCTCAAAAGAAGTCCTTTTTTCCCTGACTTTTTAAGCTCATTCTGGCTGCTGGCAAGAATTCAGTAATGCTTCAGATATTAATGTTTATTTTTAAAGTAAGTTTGTCCTTTAGGAAAAAAAAGAAAATTAAAGGTACATGTGGCTCCTTAAACATTGTAGGTCTAAATGTTAAGTATGACAGTGGAGAGACCTCTCTTTTTAGTTTTACACAGTTTAAATTTGAATTTGTTCAAATGGGCTTTGACCAGTTAATTTGTCTTGACAGCTCTCAGGGTCACATTTAGTTTATCCCCATAGGTGCCGTGTTCTGTAGAAGAATAAAATGCATTTGTCTCATCCAGTTGCCTTTGATTTCCATGTTTCTGTGAGTAACTTTGAAATCATAAGAATTATGAGAATTGGGTTAAATAAAATGTAACATAGAATAAATAAAATGTCCAATATTTCCTTAAAGTCTTGCCTGAAAGATCCTCTGATGGACAAAATGACCACTGGGAGTATTAAATGTTGGAAACTTGTGATTGCACCCATAAGGAAGGAATATTTCTTCCTTTAGTTCGTAATCACTCTCAAATATTTTCATAGAAGCATTTACATTATGGTTATGGAATGTCTGCGTGTGGGAGGCTCAGTTTGGCTCAAATGATGATGTTCCATCATTGGAGGACATCGAGTTACTCTAAAGGAAGCAAATCAGGAAGCACATGAAGCAATAGTTCATTTTGTGTGGGCAGGAAGTAGTATTAGAGAGCACTGCTCTCAAAAAAGAAATTGAATCCTAAACTAAGCTCTGAGAGCACAGAAAATCTGTGGAAACGAGGTGCATGAAGAGGGTGAGTTTTAATGTCACAGCTGTTTGTAAAATGAAAGCAAATAATGAGTGGAGTTTCCTGAGCCCAGACACCTCGAGAAGCTTGTGGCAACAAAAACAGGTGACTAAAACAGACTGGGGCCACGCAGGAGCTTTGTGAAAATATATCCATAAATTGATTAACACCAAAACAAACCAAGCAGAAGCTGAGTTACCATTCTAAATGGCAGGGGATCCTTCCTGCCATGGGTGTGGGGAGCCATTCAGGCTTTGCTGCTGCCTTTGCTGTTGCTGTCAGCTGTGTTCTCCCACACACAAAGGAGCATCGTTCCCTGGGACAGCAAACTGCACATCAGCACATGCTATGCAAATCACAGCCACTCAAAAACCTCTCCCTCTATAGAGGAATATTCAGAGAATCATCTCTCTTAATAACAGGCGTCTACAGCTGCCAAGAGGTCTGCTATTGTACCAAAATTCAAAGAATTCAGTGTCTGCAAAGAAGGAGCTCATGGGTTTGCACGTGAGTGGCAGTGACAGTGGGAAATACAGTCAGGCTACAGAATAAATTTGAATTCTATGACAAAAAATCCCTTCCAACAGTTTCCTTTAAAACACTTCTACTCCTAGAACCCAGACAGGCGTTTCCATCTGTAGATAAGAAAATATGTAAAAGCTTTTTTAGATGCACAAATCCCCTGAAACTTAGAGGAGTTCAGGGTCTTGCTCACACAGCAAATGAGAACTTTGACTCAGGTTGCCCTGGCCTGAATCCCACACAAAGTGAACACCTTTCACTTTGGAGCTGGAAGCAAAAGTCAGTGCATTTAATGAAGGACAATCAGTTCACATCAAGATCACCACAAACCATCCAGCCTGTGTGTTTTCAGGGGGAAAAAAAAGACAGCACAGAGGAGAGAGGTATCTGGCATTTTCCCAGAAAAATGAAGGTAGTAAACCCAGCAACATCTGCCCAGAAAAAGGAGAATATTAAATAGTTATCTAGAATAATTAAAGAGAGGCAGATGCATAATGAAGGACTGGGAAAGGTGGGAATCTCAAACAGTGACACAGTAATCAATAAAATACTGAAGGAGAAGCACAGAAAAAACAAGATTAAGTCATGGGGGTGAGATGTCGGCTGTGCACCTGGGGGATTCTAACAGGATCATGTTTGCAACTGGAAAAGAACAGACAGAAGGTTATGCAGTGAAAGCCTAAATTTATACTGCTGCATTAAGTTCTCAGCCTTGAACTGGGAAAAGAATGATTTACTGAGAGCAGCCAGAGACAACTGTATTTAATAAAACCAGAATAGCAGCTGACAATATCTGCCTTCATTGATTGGTAACTTCTGTCAGGACAGAACTCACTGAAACCACTTGCCAGCCTTTCAGCCCGCTGCTTCACAGGAGAAGCTTTCCCAACCCAAACTCTCTGGAATGAACCAAAGAACCAAAGCTGACTCACTAAGGAAAAATGATCTGGATACATTCTATTTCCAAGAGGCACACTGGTTGACAGGAAGCCTTTAAAATGGGAGGCAGAGTGTTAAAAAAACACATTAGTGTTTCAGGGACCCACATGCCATGGAAATGCCTGCTGGCTTACAGCAGCTGAAGAGCACTCAGTGATTCTGAGGTCTTTTCCAGCCTCAGTGATTCTGTGGCTGCAGTTTGGACAGGCAGCTGCATTTCTTCAGGATCTGCTCCTGTGGAAAGCCAGTTCTGAAAATTCTAAATGGTAGGGGTTTAACCTGGAGTTTTTTGACATTCTAGTTAAGGAAAAGCCACCACCTAGAAATGTGGTGGGGGAAGGATGAATAACCTTTGAAAAGGAGAAAGAAACTTGATGGGAACATGAAAAATCCACCTGTTGGTGCTTCTTACTGTGCCTGAAACACCCTGAATTCCACATCCAGCTCTGGACTCAGATCCTAATGCATTTTGATGATCTTGGAATTTGTTTTGTTCTTCTAATGAATCTTCAGGCTTGAGGACTCTTCACAAGCTTTGCAGTGTCCATCCTAACACAGGGAGTACCCAATCCTGTTGATGGAAGCTTGAAGTGTGACAGGGAAGGGTCCCCAGGACATAAAATTGCCTTTTGGTTCATTTATCTGAGACGGGATGGCTGGAAATGCTGACACCAAAGTGAGAGCTCTCCCAGGCAGATGGAATATTCACCTAAAATCTCCATGGGAGGAGTGGAAACCCACTGGAAAGAGCAGGAGGGAGGGATGAGGTGGAGCTGAGGGAGTCTGTGCTGATGTCAACTTTCCGGTGAGGTCAGTGAGGGAATTCTGAGCTCAGCAGAGCAAGGACTCCTTGTGCTGCCTTCTCCTGAGAAGGAAAGACATGCAAGGCTGGCTTTGCAGAGGCATTTCCATGGGAGACACTCTGCAGGAATGCTGTGAGGACATCCAAACTTCATCTGCACCCTTCGGGCTGACAGATAAAGTGCGTGTTTCGACGGCTTTCACAGCTCATTGCAGTCCAGTCCAGTGGGTTACACATGAAAATTGCTGTCAGCAGCCCTGTCACAGTGGGGTAGTGGCAAACCATCAGTGCCTTGGTCAGGGCTGTGTCCCTGGAAAGTGTCCCACAGGTTGTGCTACCATTATTCTGCATTTGTACCACCAGACCTTCATGATTCACCCAACCATCAGGTTGTTCAAATTAACTTTTTATAATTGGCTTCACTGGAAATAAATGGTTCACTTTTTTCATTTCATACCTTCTTGGCTTCAACCATGTTTCTCTTGGATTTTAAAGCAATGGATGAAGAGAATAATGTGGATGCTATGAAATTAAAATTCACGTGCATATTGTGGATAATTTACACACTTTTTTTTGCAAAGCTGAGACAAAAGAACAAAAGCACAATTTGGTTTCATAAAGATGTCACAAAACTAAGGGACAGCTAATTGTTTAATTTTATTAAAATCCATTGTCTTCTCTACCTGTGAAACCTAGAAATATTTTAGAATGCAGCCAAGTAACCTGTAAAATAAATACTGTTCGACAAAATACAGTTTTCAGAAGAAACATTTTCCAAAGAAACATCTTCCCAATCAGCACAAAGCACCTTCTAAGAACAATGAGATCACTGTTTAGGAGGAAGATTAGTTCCCTTTTACCAGGCTACAGAAATGTGAACTTTGAATTTCAGCTCTTCAGTTCTGACCTCGAGAGGTGCCAGTGAGAGCACAGATGGATGATGTGGCAGAAACTTTCTGAAGGGCTACACAGAAAAATAAATCAATATTTATGAAATTGTCTCTCTCCTTGGAAGACAAAACTATGCTGAACTTCAATGCTTTCTGCAAGAAAGTAGCATTTAAAAAATCCAAGGAAAACAAAGTCTGTGCCATGAATTTGGCAGAATTTCTGTACCGGGCAGAGGTGAACTGATGGGTGATACTCAGCTATCAGCCATTAAATTTCCATAAATCCGTCCCTACAATCCACCCAGCATGTTGTAAATGTTAACATTGCACAAATCCCGATTTTAAAGGCTCCTTTGTTTGTTTGGTGTTTGCTTTCTTCTCAAACATAGTTTTGTTTTGATTCTCTCGGGCTTTTGGAAAGGATATGTCCCTGTGCAAATAGCACTGTTTTAAATATACTACCAAAACTGCTTGGCTCCAGTAAATCACATTTTAATGATTCTGTTGCACGATGGGTCCCAGCCTAACCCTGAGCTGCTCTCAGAAAACGCAATCAGTGTGCTCAGGCCTTAAACATCCAATATCCTGAGCACACAGAAACAGTTCAGGGCAGAAAAGAGCCTGAAGATTATGATCCAGCTCTCCTTGCAGCCTCCAGAAAGCTGCTTGGAAAAAGACTCCGGAGCCTCTTTGATCTCCAGCATGCAGAGAAAGGTGTGAGGGGAAGGTTCTGGGTTTTCATTACCACCTCCAGCTCTTTTAGCAAGAGCTGCAGCACTTGTCACTGATTAAATAACACACATGGTCATTTAGTTAATTGCCTGGGTCTCCAAGATAAACAAAATCACTTGAGCAAAACTTGCTGCTGATTTTTACATGGCTGTGAGGTTTATGATAGTGGCTTTTTGGTGTGGATTTAAAACATAATTTTCTTTAAATACCAAGATGATGTCGAGAGAAGACATTTTAAATATATAAATTGGAATAGTTACAGCCTCAGCATGCTTCTCCTCAAGATCTCCATTCCTAAACAACCTAATCATGTGAACAAGCTCCACACATTTTGCTGTGCTAAAATATTCTGTGTAGGATATGGAAAATACGAGTACACTTCCAACACATAATGCTGATTGGAAACTGGATCTCTCCAGAGGCAATTCCTGCCCTCTTAATTTCATGTTCCTATTTAGATTAAATATCAGGGAGAAATCCTTCCCCGGGAGGGTGGGCAGGCCCTGGCACAGGGTGCCCAGAGAAGCTGTGGCTGCCCCTGGATCCCTGGAAGTGCCCAAGGCCAGGTTGGATGGGGCTTGGAGCAGCCTGGGACAGTGGGAGGTGTTCCTGCCATGGCAGGGGTGGGATGAGATGATCTCCAAGGTCCCTTCCACCCCAAATCATCCTTGGGTGCAGGGCCAAGGCGGGAAATTTCAGGCAATTGAGGTCAGTATCCAGATGTGTTCTGCTCTGGACATACCCATAGAGCCATGTGCACATGGACACCTCGGCAGAAGGAATGCCAAGGGAGCGTGAGGGCCCAAACTGTGCCCAAAATGAGGGGGAGGAGCAGTGCCAGGGATGGCTGCATGGAGGGGCTGGGATGTGAATCTGGAGCTGGGATGTGAGTCTGGAGCTGGGATGTGAGTCTGGGGCTGGGATATGAGTCTGGGGCTGGGATATGAGTCTGGGGCTGGGATGAGCCACAAACATGAATGGGCCATGGGAATGTAACAGCCTTGGTGAGGCCATGGCGTGTCCATGTCCATGTCTGTGTCTGTGTCCATCTGTCCATGTCTGTGTCCATCTGTTCGTGTCCATGTCCGTGTCTGTGTCCGTGTCCATCTGTCCATGTCTGTGTCCATGTCTGTGTCCATCTGTCCGTGTCTGTGTCCATGTCCGTGTCCATCTGTCCATGTCCGTGTCCGTGTCCATGTCTGTGTCCATCTGTCCGTGTCTGTGTCCGTGTCCATGTCTGTGTCCATCTGTCCGTGTCTGTGTCCATGTCCGTGTCCATCTGTCCATGTCCGTGTCCGTGTCCATGTCTGTGTCCATCTGTCCGTGTCTGTGTCCGTGTCCATGTCCATATCCATATCCATGTGTCCATGTCCATGTCCATCTGTGTCCGTGTCCATGTGTCCGCGTCCGTCTGTCGGGTGCTGTCTGTACCCATCCCCAGGCAGAGGATGTCCATGCCCTGCCCAGGATTCCAGCATTCCAGCTGTGATCCCGTGGGATGAGCTCGCTGCCGCTCCTGGGTGTGGGCAGGACGAGCAGCGCTGAGCACAGACTGTGCAGAGACCTGTGAGGGACGTGCTGCTGCTGCTGCTTTCCAAACATTGATGGGGAGCTGCGGAAAGCAGAGTCTTCCCTCGCCTCCTTTGCCTGTTTAGTTTCTAAAACTGAGCACAGATTGAGTAAGAACTGGCTGTTAAACAAGAAACAAACCCCACACTCGCTTCTGACCTCATCCACACCTTGATTTCCTACTCCAGTGTTCTTCCCAACAGCTTTATGTGCCTTCTGCCAAAAGGAATGGCTCACTGGAGGACTTGCAATTTATCCCTTGGGTATTATTATTAGCTAAAAAAATATCTGTATTCAGCCCCAATATGTTTGATGTGTGTCTGTTTGTTCATATATCTCATATAAATAACTGTAATTATGGAGTGTCCCAAGAGAATGTGATGGAATAAAACGCCAGACCACATTTTGAATTCCTCATTTGTTGTCAATTTTTGTGTGTGCAATTTTCTAAATAAGTGACAAGGTATATTCAAGTTTAAGCCATATTACTTTTAAGCTGTTAAGGGAAGCACTAGTCCATTATTTTCCACTCCTTTCCTAGGCCCTTGCAATCCATATGCACTGCAGTCAGGCCTTGGTGATAAATAGCTCTGCAGAAAGCAAAAACTTCTCGTTTTCTTTGATTCCATCTGCAGGCTGGCAGCTTAGTTTCAACCAATATTTCAATCCCACTGTTTAGCTCAGATAAATTTCAGTCAGGCTCATTCTGTGCCATTTTTGCTTCACCAACAGGTTCTTGCTTCCAAAGCAGTACTTTCTTTTTCCCTAAAAAGAAATTAAATATACTTTAAACATCCCAATTTCAGAGAGGGTCATGTAGTAAAACACAATTTTTAAAAGTGAGTTGGGTGACTATTTAAAAATAGTCAGACCTGGATATCTTTTTAACTGTAACCAGTAGTATAAATGTTCCAGGAGTGAGTCATTCCTTGAATTCTTGCCAAGAATGACGTGAGTAAACATCTCCCAAAGCCAGCTCTTTTTCAGCAGACTATTGTTAACTGGCATTTGATATATTATAGCAGCATTCATCGCAGCTCTTCAGATAAGGTTCAGTCAGGACTCCAGTTACATTTGTTATTTACCTTTTTTCCCCCCTTTTTTCAGACTATCTCATTCAGCTTTGTTTACAAACTGGAACACTTGACCCAAAATAAAATAGTGGCACGAAATTTCAAGCAAATGTTTTGTTATATATGTATATATATATATATATAAATATATCCACTTCAAGTGCCCATGGTTTGTCTTTTTCCAGCCTGTATATCTGTGGTGGTGAGTGTTTGAAGCTGTGAGTGCCACAGACACTGAAAACAAGTTTATTTCATATTTAAGAGCCAGAAGATGATTCAGAACTATCTGAACTACTGTTCTTAGAAGGACTTGGTTTCCAGGAGATAATCCTGGGGTGGGGTTTAAACCAAGCTCTAAGACATCAGGCTACTACTGCACAGAGGTTTTGGGGGCAAAATGACTGAAGCTGCATATTTTCAGTTCTATGCAGCAAAACCAAAGCCACATCCCTGAAAAAAATATATATTGAATTTCTCAAAGGTTTTCTAAATGCTTAATTTCTGGGAGACTTCAGTTACACCTTCAGTATTCCCAGTATTTTGTAGGCAATACGGTGTTCAAGGAATTTTTGGTATGATGTCACTAAAAATATTTGTTAACAGACTGAAAGTAAGACCTTTGCAATTTAGGTTCATGATCATAATATATTACCTAATATAAAAAATATAGTGAAATACAAAGCTTGTTTTTATTTTAACCAGTCATTATACTGGCAGCAGAATGCTCCAAATAAATGTGAAAAAGAGAGTGTTTAAATCTTGTATGGAATTCCTCTGAAATTCTGAAATCCTGCTGCTATTCCCCGAGAGAGCGAGCTGGTAAATCCTGCCAAGCGCTGCAAACCACGATGTCAAGTTCCTCAATCCCCCAGTTCCTCCAGCAGGTTTTCAGATCTTTGGGCACCAGACAAGGAGCTCTTCTTTGAATTTGCAAAGAGAATAATTCTGCAGCAGAGATGTGCCTTGAAGCTGGAACATTTATTCATGGATCAATGGGTGGCATTGCTTGAGAGGAGCCAGCAGCCTTGCAGTCTTATTCCTGTCAGTGTGGTTTGATGTTAGACTGGAGGAGATTTGTCTAACACTTGAAAGGAGTCTTGGGATGAAGGGGGAAAAAAAGGGAAATGAGATCAAACAGAGGCCTGATTATAAAGTGTTTAAATAGCAGCTTCCGGGGCATAGCTAGCAGTTTTGAAATATTAATCTTATACCCATTTATGTTTTTAGTGCAAGTAAAAAGATTATAGTTCTAAACAAACAATTAATGGTCCAAATGTGCAGGGTGGAGGCCTGAGAGGTGAGCTGTTATTTACATTTTCATGTGGGGAAAAAAGGGCCATTTCAGTGTGTGCCTTGGGATGTTAAAGGAAACCATCACATTGATTTACATCCTGAGCAGAGCTACAAGTTATTCCCCTTTACAGGGGAAACATTATCTGGATGCAATTTTATTTTTATTTTTTCTTGCTATTCTGCTACAGAAAAAGGGAAATGGAACTCAAGTGTGAGTACTCTTACAAGCAAAGAACCTGCTCAGGAGTTCAGAGCAGCAGAAGTGTTTCCAGGGTAAAATCCTACTCAGGGCTGAGATTGATCCATTAGTGCAGAAGCTGTTTCTGCTGATCATGAACGTGTTGTTTTTCCAAAACCACTCTTGGCATTAGGGATTGTTTTTGGTTTTTTTAATTTTTTATTTTTTTTAGTTATTTTTAAAATGTTCTGGGGTTGGTTTTAGCATTCAGGAAGGGATCAGTCTAATGTAAATAAATGAAGTGTCTGTACTGAAAATTGCAGAATAGGGCACTCAAACCCAAAATATTTTCAGATAAATGCACAGCAAGCAAAGTGAACCAACCCATGATAACAAGATTGGTTCTCTTGCTCCAGACAGGTTTTAAGCTCAGTCATTTTATTTCATTTCAAGGCTCCATTGCAGACACCAGGGCAACCATTTCCAGAAATGCACCTGTTATGAACATACAGATGTGGGGAATTAAGAGTGCACCCTTCATTTCCTTATTCCTGAAATTCTCAACACTTGAAGCAGAGGAAAGTTTAGTTCACTTCCAGGGGTCCATAACCAGTTTTATATCTTTCCTATGGATTGATCTCTGGGCAGTAATTCCACTTTTGATAACCAGAAAGTCACAGTGTTCCTCCCTGGGAACTTTTTGCCTCAGCTCTGGAGAAAGATTTCCAGATCAGAAGCCTGGCAGTAATGTTGTTCCAGTTGTTGCTGGTGTGAATAAAGAAGATGTTTGTTATCTCATGAGGAATGAAAAATTAATTTGAACAGCACAATTGTAATAAGTTTCTCTTTCTTTGCTTAGCATCTTGGGTTTTTGCAGCCATATCTAACAATAAAAAAAATGTTAATTATTCAAGAAGTTCTGTGAATGCTGAGAGAGTCAATCAAACCTAGATCTGGAAACCTACTTTTCTTCTGTTTTTTTTTTTTTTTTCTACTATTAACTTAATTCATCCAGTGATTTGCATTCAGTGTTTAGCACTTTGTAAAACTTCTCAGTTTTATACCATAAACAGACCCAATTTATTCCCTCCTGGTAAATAAGGAGCATCACATGAGCCCAGGAATTAAACACATCAAACTGAGCTTTGTCAAGGGGGCTCTGAATGACAGATGCTGACCTATATATTCCTGAAAGATCTCTAAAACTTGCTCCCAGTTAGGAGATGGTGGTGATGCCTTAATGGCTTTGTGATTCCAGGAGTTATTCATGCTCCAGTTTTTCCCTCTGTGTTGATGCCAGCACAAGTATTCTCTGAAGGGGCTTTGGAACAACAAAATTGCTGTAAATGGAGGTGGGTTTGAAGCAGAGCTCTGTCACAAGACCTTAAACAAGAGAAAAAATGTACATTTTAAATCTATTTTTTTCATTTTTTAACAGCTGTAATCAGAGTGAAGTCAAAATTTCACTTCTATTTTCATGGATTATGGTATTTTCTCTCTAAATATATTAAAATAACAAGGGAAAGGGTTGAGTTTGGAGGAGTTATGCAATTGTTCCTGTTGCTATTTTTATTGATATAATTAAGGAGGAGTTCTAAATGGAACATAACTTTTCCCTATTATTTTTTTACATTCAGCTGCTTCTTTGACTAAATTTTCAGTTTACCTTTAGAGTAGCTTGGAACCAAACCAAAAAATGCAAATTTTAAAGCACATTTCCAATGATTGCAGATTGGCTCCAATCTGAAAGAGGAATGAGCAGATATTTGCTCATTTGAATGCATTCTCAAAGGGCAGATTTATCCAGAACATAAAATATGAAATAAAAATTTTTATAAGAATTTATTATTTTATGTAGAATATCAAACAGAATAGTTCCATTCCTCCATATTTTTTTTATTTCCTGCCATTTCTGGCAAAGCTGTGGAATGCTCCTGTTTTATTAAGGAGAGCAAATTACTTGGTCAGTTGTTGAAGGTAAAACAAATAGCAATTAAAACTGTTTATAAGCAGTTTTTATAGTGTTAAAATTCAGAAATCAGTCTTGCTGAAAATATTGTTGGCTGAGTAAGATTTTCTGATTTATTAGTTAAGAGAGATTCATATATTTTCATTATTATCTCAGTTCTTGAATAGTATGTGGAATCAGAATAAAGGAAAAGAATCCTATCAGCCATTACATTGGGATAGAAACCTTCTCAGTCAGTCAAAATAACACTTTTTGAGGTATATGTATATTTATTTATTATACCTCTTCATTTTAGAATAAAAATTACAGGATGTGAAGTTTATCTATACATATCTTTATGACTGGCCACATTAATGGAAATTATTGAGTACCCTGTGAAAACAGAAACGTTAAATATTTACATTTTTTTGTGTGAATTACTTTGACCTAAAGGAAGAATAAAATAGTTGTGAAAGTGCATTAATTTATGGAAAATTGCTTTCATCATTTGGGGGTGTGCAAGTGACACAATTCTGTGTTTTCACACAGCAAAATACTTCAATTATTTAATTCTGAATTAATTCAGAGGCATTCACAGTCCATACATTCCTTTGGCTTCAGTCCAAGTATGAGAACTGCAAAGGGGAATACTTTAAAAAAATATCTTAATAATAAGATGATGGATGCATTTATGTTTAATTCTACATAAATGCAGCAATTCATAGTCACTGATAGAATAATTGACAATTTATTGGGCCCCTTTGGAAGGGGTTTGTGCATAGGAAGCCCCTGAGGTTGACTCCAGGTTCTCCTTTTGAAAGGGAGAAAATGTCTGTTATCAATATCTTATTATCAATATCAATATTATCTATTATCAATATGCTCAAATTTCTGGGCTTGGGAAATTTGTTAGAATGCAAAAACCCGAAGATTCTGGTTATTTCAGAGGTTTTGGGGGATCCACAGAGATGAAGGTAGACATGGGGAATTGGAATCAGCTATAATAAAAAAAATAAATGAGGAAGAAACATCTTTTTACAAAGCTAATGGGGATTTAGGAGTGAAAATAGCAACAGTGCAGGGAGCTTTGGCATCTCCTCAAAGCCAGGGGAGGAGAGGGGTCCTGTGGAATGGATTTTTCAGGGCTGAATTCAGCAACATTTTGGGGCTGCCTGGCCAGCAGACATCTGCAGGCAATTTTGGCAAATTCTGTTGGCCTTTGGTTCTAGACCAGAAGAATTCTGCTGGACGTTATTTTTAATGCACAAGCTGTAAAAAATTATGCTTTGGAGAATTCCATGTTTATGTTGATGGCACATTTGCCTCCAAAATAAGGAGCAGGATGTGTAATTCAGGAAGTGCCTCATTAGATGTTTTATTGCTCTTCTCTGTGCTGAGCCTTGATGGGTTTTAATACAGGAAATCCTTCCCTCTTCCTGCTGAGTTATTGACTCTTATTTGGGGGCTTCAGGGGGTTTTGTGTGGGTTTTGGAGGGGGTTTTTTGGGGTTTAAAAAGCTTTTTTTGGGGGGGGTTTGAGGTCATCTTCAGGGATGTGGCTACAAGGGTTTCAGCTGATGACAGAGGCAGTTTTAGATCCCATTTTCCCTGTTATTGTATCAGGAAGTGTCAATAATGAGCTTGCTGATGCCAGAGCAGGAAGCTGATTCTCAGGTTGATGAACCCACTTCTACCCAAAGTTTGGCTATAATTCCTGCATCCCTGTTTAATTATGAAAGATGAGGTGCTAATGATGAAATCCTCCTGTCAGATCATCTGGAGGAACCTCAGCTGGAGGAGAAAGGAGGGCTTGGCCTTTCTCAGATTTTGGTTTCCATTACGTGTCTCTACCTCACATCCTTTTTTGAGAGGTTATAAATGCAGGCAGGCCCTTCTTTAGGGGAGTGTGAGTATGATTTTATTTTGCTCATTTCTGGTGCTGCTCACCTACACCAGAGTTTTAATGAGCTTGGAGCACCACCCCCCAAATATTTCTATTGTAGAAATTTTAATTTTTAAGCACAAAGCTGCTTCTGGTACTGATGGAGAGTATTTATAAAGCAGTTCCAGAATATTTCTTTTTCTAAGTAATACCTTTTAAAAAAGCCCTGTTTCATTCCTGTAGAGCACAGCATGTGCATGACCATAAAAACCGTGTCAGTGAGTTTGGGACCACTGGGGAATGAGTTTTGTTTTCTGTGGGCACTCAGCTGGGCTCACAAACAGGAGTTTGCTTCTTGTGATGTGTAAAGAAGAAAACAGGAATGTTATGTCAATTGTTCCATGCCATAGTCACTGGATTTTTCTATTTAATTTGCTTTTTCGTTTGATACTCCCAGTTATCAAAGCAAGTTTAGGGTAAAGTAACTCAGGAATATTTTGGAAAAACTATGAAAATGTCAGATTATTTTTGGCTACAACATCAGATCTGTGGTCTTCTATAGAGTCTGGATAGAAATGAGTAATTTTAATGCATACAAACAATACATAATTTATTCTTATTTCCAATTATTTAATTTGTACCCCTTCAGTTATAAAGATTTTTAAGTGTCTGCAATTGTACTTATTTCTTCCACAGGATAAGCCACTGCAGAAGAGTCTGTTTCATAATTTCTGAGGTATGAAATGAGAAAAACTCCTGGTCACTGTTGTTTAGGCAGCTGAATGTTAATTATTTATGTGATACCCTCAAGGAAGAAACAGGCCTTAACAATACAGAAAATAATTCAGTATTGCAATTCTAAAAACCTGAACTTTGTTCTCTGTCCGAAGAAAGTTCTCTGCTGGTTTGTGCTTCAGTGCCAGTGTGACATTAATTAATGAGCTGTCACTCATCACTGCTGAGCATGGATTTGTGAGGTCCCTTCTTTTGATCAAACATGAAAACTCTGATGCTACAGAAACCCAGTGGTTTCAGAGAAGATATTTGAAACAACAACTCTACAAATGTAAATTTTATTGAAAATGCCAGGTTTCCAACCAGATTGATTTAATGAGAAATAGAGATTTCATTTCACCCTGGGCTCTCTATCCCTGCCCTAGAGCAACCTCTCACCCCAGGTCTGTGTTGGGGTCTGTGTTTGGTTTGGGTTTTGTTTTCCTTTCAGGCATTCCCTGGGGAAGTTTTTTTGGTCCATATCAGAGTCAGTAGCAAGGAAGTGCTTACTAAATTTTGTGTGATATGTGAAATACTTGGCTACTCCCCTTCTCAGGTATTTGCCACTATTATTTTACATTCTGAGATGGAAGTTTTATTGTCAAACTTTGCTTTAATATTTTGGATTAATCTTGGGGTTTGTGTGCAGGGAGGGATGGGGATTAAAGCTCTGATTTATTGCTGTGCTTGATGGTGTTTATGAAAGGGAGGTAAACGCTTCCATCATCTCCTGCAGTCTCCTGGGGTGGGGCCTCTCTGGGACACCACAGCTCCTTCCTCCCCTCGTTATTTGGGAGAACCTCTTTGGAGGGTCTGGATCCCAACACCAACATCAGCACAGCCTGTGCTGGATATCATTGGCCAAAGTGACCTTGTGGTGAGTCCTGGGGCATCTCCACTGGCCTTACTGGTCCTGCTGTTAATTCATCAAACCAAACTCTTTACCTGTGCTTATCCTAACAAAACTCTCTGTAAGTCTCACTGAATTCCGAGCTCATTTCAGTTGGGAAATTTACCTTCTATACTCAGTGGGGCCAAACACAGCAGATAAAGGTGTTAAACACTATTCAATCTCAAAAAAACCTGCCTGCAGATGTGTACTTTGGGTTTTTGGGGGTTTCCTATTCGTTGTTTCATTTTTATCTTGTTGGCAAATGTGAAAAATTGGTGCCCTTAGCAGCAATTCCATGTGTTTGAAATTAGAGTACAAAGAAGCTGCAGCAATGAGACTTTGAGGTTGAAATTATAACTGGGAGTGGTCAAAGAATTCATTGAAAGGTCATAAATGAGCACCCTCTCCAGTTTTTTTATCTTTTTTTAGACAATATGGATTTATTGCAAATAATCTCTGCCCATGAAACGTGGATTTGTGTTGGTTTTAATTTTATTTAATCTTATTACAGCCTGAATAAAGCCAGCATTACTTGATTTCATGTGGTTTTCTGTATCTTGGTGATGACAATAGGGGTGACTTCTACAGATGAGGAGATTTCAGGTGGAGATTATGGTTTTTGATGCTTTAATTAAAGAACTTGGGTAGTAAATGGCTTTCTCACATACAAGGAGATAGTTGCTTTCACACAGTAGTAAACTTAATAGGTATGATTTAATTCAGTTGAATAATTAGTTCCATAAGTCAAACTCAAAGTTTAGCTGGTGGACCAGAGTGCAGCAATATTCCATTTTTGTCATATTTAGTACTTACTGTAATACAGAGATTTTCTGCACACACACGAAAATCTCTGCTGACGAGCAAAGATTATCATTTTTCCCACTCGATGAACACACAGAGTTTAATACACACTTAGATAAATCTAATTGAAGTGAGATTAATTAAATTCAGCTTAATCCAATTCAATAGGTCCCCATCTCCCTGCCTGTGGTGGTAACAACCATATGCAGTGTTGGCTGTGAAAACAATCACTGCTGAAAATGCCTTTTCCCCCTCCTTTTCCTTCTGCAGGGTCAATTTTAAGCAGGATCATGTCATTAATCCTGTTTATGACACGGTTCCAGGCATGCCCAGATGGGTCAGGAATCCTGCAAGGAGGGCAGAGACCTCTTTGAGTGGTTCTGCTGATGGAGGGGAAAAAAGTTGCATAAAATCTCTTTTGCCAGAGATGTGACTTGCCTTGCCTGGCTCTGCTCGTCAGGCTGATTTCTGCAGGATTCCTGCAGCCCTAATTACAGCAAAGCCAAAATGCTCTTAAGAACTCTGAATTCTGTGGAATTCTCTGCTGCATCAGCAAATGAAAATTCAAGTCACAGTCTGTCTTTAAAAATCAAGCTCCAGCCCTAATGTGATAGGAAAAGGGCCCTAATACTGCATCACTCTAAGCAAATATTGGATTTATCGTGATCTCCATTCAAAGAACCCCAGTCACAAAAAAGCAAAACAAAGCCAACTCCTTCACCCCCAAAAACTCTGTTTTGCTCTTCTGGATTCTTGGAACTGTTGTTCATTGTTTTGCTCTTGTTTAAAGGTGGGAGAACAAAAATGTTCCAAGGAACTTTTAAAATAAATCCAGGCTATATGGGAAAGCAATGCAGAGAGAATTATTATTATTGTAAATCTGAGAGAATCTGAACTCCACACACACACATTAGCACTGCCAGAATTTCTAAAATCTTGCTTTTATTATTTTTCCATTCTCCTCCTCCTCCATTTATTTCCTCAAAAATAAGTCACAGAGATATCAAAGAGCAGTCAGATTGTTCAGCTTCTTTATCCATATCATTATAAAAGTGGCTAAAAGGGAGCACATGGACACCAAAATCCCAGAGCCTGTGTGGAAACGTTGCTGAGAGCCCAGATAGTTATTCTGGGCTTTGGAAATTGTCTAAATGGATAGTGATGAATACAGTTCACTATCACAGCCCCACAATGTTCCTCTTTCCTGGCCAGAAAACTGCTTTTTTTCACATTTTAGGCTCCTGCAGGGCTCACCCCCAGGAACCTCAGATCTGTGCTCTGATTCAGAGCTTTGCAGCCCGAGGCAAGATTTTATTTACATGGAACAGCATTCCTGGAAGGGTGGATTAGGATCAACCAAAAGAAATCTCAGTCTGGGAAGAAGAAGAAAAAAAAGAAGATTCTTGATTGAGCAAGGTGATGTTTATAAGAATAAAATCAGGATCTGTGGAGCACTAGTGAGAGCAGAGAAGTTGTTTGGCTCTTTTCTTATAGGCCTGACATGTTCTCTGTATTCCTTCAGTTTTTCCCACTTTTGATTTCCTAAAGTTTTTTCCTAAGGCTTGCAGCAGCTGATTTGATCTTCTTTTAATTCTGCAGGGAGAAGAACTTAAAGCTGGCAACTATATGTAGTATTTAAATATAGATTTATATATAATAATTTAAATAAACATATATATTCATATGAATAAATGTATAAATATATAATTTATATTGTTTATATACTTAACTTTATGTATTTACTAATAAATATATTAATATAAATTTATAAATATATATTTATGTATATTAAATATTGGTAATAAATTGTGTGATCAATGCATTATGAACTGCAGAGCTGATGGAACCACAACTCCAGTAAAGGTATTCCCACAGGATCAGGTTTTTGTGCTACCATTTACAAAGCACTGGGCTGAAAAACTCTTTCACCAAAGCAGAATTTTCCAGAGGTACATTTGAAAATACTGAGAACCAGGATTTCCATCCCTTCTCCGGGGTGCTACTTCTGTTTAAGAGCTTTTGCTGACTGGTTTCCAGTCCTGTGTTGTTTGTTTGTTTTCTCAAGCAGCTCATTTGCCTCTTTTTGTCTGGCTTTAATCTTCAGCCAGTCCTTCACTGCTGAAATGAAAGTGCTTCAGTTCCTGGGATTTTCTCTCTTTGAACAGGTACAAATAAATTGGAGCTGAATCACTCAAGTCTTATTTTCTGTAAGCTGAATGAAGTGAGGAGATGAACTAATGATGTTCCTCTAAATCCTGTACCACCTTTATTCATTTCTTCTGATTTTTTTTTAATATCCTAAAACTGTAGGTGTCCAAACTGGGTGCAGAATTTAAGCACAACTTTACTCGTGGTGCAAACAGAGGTAAAATCCCTCCCCTATTTCAGTCAGTGCACTTGTACATATTTATATGTAAAATTTTTAAATTTACATGTTTATCTAAGCTCAAGTAGAGTTTTTCTCTGTGGCATTTTATCCTGAGGCTCAGATTAATTTTCTGGGCCATGTCAAGTCTTTCCCACAGTATTTGATTCCCCCCTTCTCCAAGTGTGCCCTACAGCCCCCTGAATGTGCAAAATGGGTTTGGCCACTACAAAATTGACTTATTTGAGATGTTCAAGCCCACCAAACAATCCAGATTTTGCTGTACAATTGCCCTAACACCATCATTATTTACATTTATATTTTTATCTTTCTTGCTGGAATCTTTTATTTGCAGTGTTCTGATGTTTAATACCAGCAGAAACCTTTAATGAAGGGCAGGAAGAAGTTGTGGTAATTGCATGTCAAAAATGAATCACCTGCCAATGGATGGGAATAATGAAAAGACAGAAAAAAACTTGGTTCAAAGGAAGCAATGGGGAAAAAAAAAGATTGATTAGATTATAGTAATGTATGAAAATAATTAAATGGAGTTAAAGACGCTTGCAAGGTGAAAATGAGGATTTTTACTCAGTTGCAGAAGACAAGGTGTAAATACTGTAAATTTCCTATCCATTTCCCACAGGAAAAGGAGAAGAGACTACAGGGTCTCTTATGTGGTTAAGAGAGAAAAAAATAATAGGACAAATAACTGAAATGAGGCCAAAGACCCTCTTTGGCCTCCTCTCTTTTAAAATCAATTTCAGTGTCCTCTCAGTATATTTTTCTTTACAAATTTAAAATACCCTGAGAAAAACCCCCAAACCTCTGCAGGGACCACAGCTGGGGGATTTTTCAGCTGTGTTTTCCAGCCCTGCTGTTTCCACGATGGGCTGTGAGTTCTGTAAGGTTTCCTGGCCCTTTCCCCAGAAACCTCAGAGAATTCAGTCACTGAGCTCCTTCTTTAACAACTGAATATAAAATATTTTATGCATTCCAAACTTCCAGGATCCAGCTTTATCTACTTTTTTTTTCCTCAGTAGTGATTTTTTTTTATTTTTTTTTAATTTAAAAAGCAAAACCCCACAAATTCTCCCCTCGCTCTGGCTGGTAGATGAGTTTGGTGGGGAAGGGAAGGCAATCAGAGCTTTCTGGGAGGTTTTTGGGATGCAATCACTGCGAGACCAGATCCTTTCCTAGAGGTGAAGTTTAGCATAATATCTCCACAGCATTATTACTCCACCAGGAATCCCCTGGCTTTCCTTTGGAAGTTAATTAGAGTCTGTGCAGGGAATGAGTCAGACAGAATTGCGTGGCTGAGAGTGTGTGTTGATTACAGCACTGAAATCATCCTAATGGCTTCTCTGTCTGTTGCTGAAAGCAATTACTGGCTGGTAAATTTTTAAGCTGTGAAATGTAATTTTAAGAAATACTTTGCTTAAAATAACATGATGAAAATAATGTACACAAAGAAGTGGTGGCCTTCAGGCTCTGCCGTGTTTTCAGCTGAGTGGGTTCTTTTTTGGAGACGGTGACTCCAGGACCTGTATTTGGGAGAGACTTTTTGGGAAAATATGAAAATAAATTCACTGAATTGAAAACACTGTGGAGCTGTAAATGCTCTGTAATATTACTGATGGCAGAAATTGGTTTGAAATATTTGTAAAAGTGACGGACATGCCTTTTAAAGATCTGAACATGAAGGTGTTCATTCCCTCTCATACTGAGCCAAGCATTACCTTTTGAATCATGTATTTTGCCTTTCATAAAAATGAGAAAATTCAGGGTTGAAGTGAACCAGGCGTGAAAAAACAGATTCTTGGGTTGGTTTTTTTTCTTGCTATTCCCTTTCTTCCCATCTGAGGAAGCCCAAGCAAAGCCTTTTCACACTCCTGGATGGCTGACTTGTAGGAGTTCTCAATAGGAGATTGTGATGGAAAGCTGAGCATGGGAGACATTGGTGCTTTTCTCACAGAATGCCATGGATTTTCCAGGCAGATAAGGATAATCTTGCTATGAAGATTTCACTGACATTAATAACACTTTGAATACTGATGTGGTGGCTATAGGGCTCTCCCAGATGCTATCAGAGGATGCATTATCCCACTGGTGCCTGTATATTTTACTTTCCACTGTGTGGTGCTTACCCTTCCATTTCTTTCAGTTAATTCCTTTTATAGATCAGCTGTGGTTCAACAAAGCGATGTTCATTCGTTATCATAAATTCCTTTTGTGTGTATACATATTTATTTTCAAAGAAGGAAATGATGGCAGCATGAATTTGCACTTTGCTAATTTGGTTTTGCCAGGAAAACGAAAGGTTCCACTGAAGCTCAGGTCTGAGTCAGGAGGAATTGGTGGTGCTGGAGCATTCCTGCAACTCCAGCTTAAAGGCTGGGAATTTCAGAATGACTGATATTTCAGATGAGCCATTTAAAGTCATCACAACATAGCAGGAAAGTGATGACTACAACTGACAAATCCATGTTTTCTTCAGTGCTGTGATTCATTTTAGCACCAGTCAAGAAGTAAGAGGCGCTTTCTCCCTTTTAGAAATGCGTTTTCTTTTTTAAACCAACATTTTAAGGCTTATCCCAGGCTCACAGCAGCAGCAGACTGCTCCCTCTGAAGTTCCCCTTTGTTGTGGTGCCTCCTTCACTGTTCAACCTCCCTGTTTACTTTAAGGAAGAAAGGATCTAGTTTTCTAGTTTTAGGATTTCTTTTGCCTTCTTCCTGAGCACCTGCTGCAGCTCTCCCACCTGTGATCTGGAGCTGGGCTGTGCTACCATCCAGCCCTCCTCACACACAGAACCTGGCTCAGAAAAGCTGAGCAGCCTGGGTGGGACACCAGAGCACACAAATAAAAGCCGTACAGAGATTTAATGATCCTGCAGTGAAGGCAGCTTCCAACACCTGCAGGGCTTTGAGGCTTTTCCCAGCTGCACAGACCTTCCCCTCTCTGCTGTTACCTGGGCTCACAGAGGAGCTGCTTCCCAAAGCCCTGAAGCCTCTTTCCAGTGCTTGTGTCCCACCTTCCCCCTTCAACTCACAGCTCCAAGTCCTGTTACGTTCCATATTACAAAATATTTCCTCTAAAACCTCTGAGGGCAGAAAAGCTCAACGCTTTGGTTTGCAAAATTTCTGCTTAAATGCCGGATTCTCTCCTCGCCTGCTAGAGAACTCAAATTTCAAGAGGCTGCTGTAGAGCAGGACCCTGTTAGCAGAGTCATTACTGTCCGTGCTCCCTGCAGATTGACTTGCTCCTTCCCAGGGATTGCTGTGACCTGCACAGGTCTCTGGGTGTTTAAAGCAAAATTTAGGGACATTTTGACAGCTGAGCTTGGTCACATGGAGACCTCGTGTTCTGTTTGGTCCCTCTGTCTCCCTCTTGTTCTGTCACTGGAACAAACAACTACAGAACAAGCTCAACATCCAGGTGTGAGCACTGCACATGAATTTTAGACTCTTCTTAATTCCCTACCATTTCATGTCCTTACTCTTTCCCAAGTATTTTTCCTACTGTTTTCCAAGAAGGTTCCCAGCTTCCCTTTCCCCCCCTCCATTTCCCTCAGCCTATTACTCTGCTAACACATTCCCTGGAAGCCACTAATTCGGAAATGAAGTTGCATAGCTGAGCCCTGGAATTACTTTAGAGGGAGGAAAATCCATGCAGGTATGAAATAATTGGTGAGAGTGAGTTAGTGTGAATTAAGTGCTGTGGCAGGAGCTGGTGGGGTGCAGATGAGCCCTGACTGGATTTTCTTTGCACAGCCATTTGATCCATTCATTTTTCATCCATTAACAATAGAGTTCCATTTTGATAAGAAGTTTAATTTGTCTGCTAATGATTCATTTCCATACTTGGATATCTACATCTATTAGGGAGCTGAGGCCTGTACACAGGAGAGGAAAAATATTGGGAAAAGAACCTGAGTTTAAGCACAATATTCATCAGGACTGTTTTACAAATAATTGCCTAATTTGACCATTATATTCTGTTTGGTAAACCATATTACACACAACACCATTTGTCTCTTGTCTGCTGAGCTGAAAATGCAATGTAAAACAAATAACTCCTTGCTGGAGGAGATTAGGAGGATACTTTTTACAGGAAATGTGTCTGGACCATTGTCCCTGATGGATGTGTCAGCAGCCAGCTGATGTAATAAATTGGGGGACAATAAGAGTGTGGTACAAGCTGTTCTGCTGAAGTAATTCTCAAAGTTCTGATACTAAACCAAGCAAAACGTTACAAATGTGAGATAACAGATATATAATAGTTTGTTCAAGCCATTCCCAATGCCAGAGCTCAGAAGACTGGAAATGAGATATAAATCTCTATCAGGAATCATCACGTGGCCAAGGTACAGTGGAGAAATAAATCTGATTTCCCTGCTGGGCAAATTTGGAAGGAACTGCTGTTAGGAATTAAGATTTACATGAAAAAACATGATATGTTGGGAAGAATCAATAAGGCTTTTATAAATGGGCTCATTGCCTGCTAAATCAGAGTTCTTTGTGGGAGTTGTGAGTCCTTGCTCAGCTGATGGTGTTGCACATCTATGATGTAACGGGCAATTCTTGTCTTAGCTCAGTAAGATTCCCTTAATTTTTATCCACCAAGATTAGTTGCAGCTGAGTGCTGTTAGAAAACACTAAATAAGGGTTTATTTTTCCCCTGCCTCATTCATGAGAACACCAAAAGGAGACTCTTTCCCTTGAAAAAGGAATCTGAAATTTGGATTTTGTATTTCCCATCTTTTACTGCTTCCAGCTGGAGGAGTTCTAAGTGTCACACTAAAACTTCTGTTCGACCTTTACTCCTTGAAGTATTTGTGTGTTTGGAATGTCAATGTGTCACCTCATGGCTGCAAATCGTGTGCATTGGAGGGAAGTTTGAGTGCTGCTTGTGCTTTAGTGTGTAAAACCTGAGGATTGGTGAGGTTTTGGTAAAAAACAAACAAAAAAAACCCCAAATTTTGATCTGACTTTTACACAGATCCAAGCTTTTTTTTTTTTTTTTGACAACAGGAAAACACAACCCCTTCTAATTATTGCTTACTTCCTCCAATTCCTGTTCTTTATATTTGGAGACCTTGCTGTGTTTATCTTTCCATGGCAAAATTGCACATTTGTGCAAATAATTTTGCCTTCAAACCTACGTTTGTTGGTAAATTTGTGATATTTATAGTCTTACTAGTTGTGAATGAAGTTTCACAGGCCTGAAAAAACTTATGTAGAAGTTAAATAAAGTCTGAGGTAAAAGCAAATCACTGTGTTATATAACAAGCACTGCAAGCGTGCTAGAAAAATGTGATAACTTTGGTAATCTGATAAATTGATAAACGTGACAATACCCAATTTTACACTGTATTAATATAATGTGATGTGAAAAAGTGCCTGGTTAACCCAGAAATTATGCTGCCAGCTTACACTGGTAGCTGCATATCTGCTAAATTCAGTGGCAGTGAATTAAATATCTCCTAAGGCACTCGAAACCTGACAAGGCAGAGGATAATTCTTCTGAAAGCTTGTAGGAGCAGATGTAGCAGGGAAAGAGAACTGTCCCTATGGGATACCTCACTTGTTATATACAACTCCACTTTATTATTTTCCTTGTGTATAGGTCTGTCATAAAGAAAGATCTGTTGATCAGTCACACTCGAGGTTCTGCCATCAGAGCTACTGTTCCTCCTCCTCCTCCTCGGTTTTTTTTTTTCCCAAGAAAGTTTCCTTGATGTAAAACCACTGATTTGTGATAAATCTTGAAATCAGAATTGCAGTGAGCTGAGCAGGAAATCAGAGCACCGTCAATGTGATCATCTAAATCTTGTGATTTACATTTTTTGTTTTAATTCTGAGGAATGAGGGGTTGAAAAATGCTGATGGAGCAGGATGCCTTGCATAAAACACCTGGAAGTGGGAATTAATTTTTCTGAGTGGTGCTGAGAGAAGGCTGCTCTGCTGATTTGATTGTGACCTTTAAGATCTTATTTGAAATTTTGCATCCTTTTACAAAAATTAATTAGGCAAGATGAGTCTGCACCTAATTCTTGTGTCAGTGGGTGGGAGAGGAAGATGAATCTCTCCCTGTGTTTTGGCCACTTTGGGTGGAGTGGTTTTGAGGGAAGGAAGAGCTGGAATAGGGATAAAACATGTGAACACCCTTTGGAGGCCTGGATTAAAAGAAAACCCAGAATGACATTCCAGACTTTTAAAATATAAAATAATTAATACAATCAGCTTGTAGGATGTGCCTCAAGTCATTTATCTGTGGCAAAAACTGAGCAGAATGGTTTTGCATAGCAGCAATAAAACTGATTATTAAGGAAACTTTGACAGATTTATAATAGAAAAGGAGGAAATCGCCACATATTTTTAATTAATTTCAGTATGAGTAAATTAAAAGATGAAAAATTTATCTCCCAATTCACTTGAGCTTTGTATTTCCCTTCCTCCCAGCCCCTCTTAGCGCTGTCAGGAGCCCTTTTGGAGTACTCAGGTTCTTCCCTTTTCCACTCCTCTTTTTTTTGCCTTATCTTTTTTTTCCCTGAACTGATGACTCTCCTCACAGTAGCAGTAATCTGTTAATAGTCCCCAGATGGCACAGCCTGTTGTATTTCTGTATTTCATTCATTTCCTACTGGTCTAGTTCTCAGTCACACAGATCTTTTCAGACAATATTTCAGCCTTTTTATTGATGCAGCCTTTTAAGTTTCTTGTTAATGTATTTCAGGAGCACACCCTGCCTCCTATGGCTATGGAAATGAAAGGGAGCAGTTTGGGTGGAATGTGAAAGAAGCCAAATTTTCAAAAGGCAGGGAAAAGGGAAAATAAAAGTCATGAGACTTGGAAGGTGAAGTGGTGGAGGAGCTATAAAGAGTTTGGAGGTGGATTCCCAGAGAGACTTGATGTTTTTCAAGAGAGAGGGAAGCAAAGGCTGCTTAAGATGAGAGAGGACTGAGCAATTAAAGGACGAGGAGAGTGGGACTGAAAGAGGAAAGCAATTTGTGTGTGTGTGTGAGGCTTTACAAAATGGAACTGGGAGACAAGTGCAAATCTGAGGACACTTTTAATCAGTTTCTACCTTTACACTCAGGTATAGCAGCAAATCCAGCAGCAGACAAAAAAAATAATTTAAAGTTTAGCAATTTATAATAATATTTATAATATTTATATAACATTTATAATAATAATTTAAAGCAAGCAGTCCTTGCTCCCATCTTTAGCAGTTGCTATCCTCGAGGTGAGCAGAGTGAAATCACACGAGTTTTCCTGGAGGATGCCCCTGGAATGAGGAGTCTTTCAGCTGAGGTCTGATGCTCTGAAAAACAGCAGAGTGGTGTTTCCCACCAACAGCCAAGTTCTTGTTTGTGCTCCTAAAAAGGCAGGGTTTGCCCTGGGGCTGGGTGTGAAAATTTGAGCTGGTTTTCATCCAGGTGGATGGTTCAGAGCTACTGCAGCTGTGGGAGCACCTTATCCCCACTCTGGGACAGAAATTAGAATTCCTCCTGGCATAGTCCATTATGGCTTTCAGTTTTGGGAACAACACTGAGATGTTTTATGCATTTGTGAGATACTGCAATTGTACATCTTCCTGAAGTGTTTCAGGGTTGTGTTTTTTCTTGCTGCAGTTGGAAGTTGATTCTTCCATGGACCCATCAGAGATTGAGGCTGTGGAGACACAGAGCCCTGGGGATCTGCTGCAGTGGGAGAAAAGGGTGTAGGAGAGCTCTGAGAACCCTTTGGGCTGAAGTAGCTGAAAAACAAGGACTGGGGGAAACCTTATGCTAGTGCACATCTGAATTTTGCAGAAATATAGAGTAAAACAGGTCTTTTTGATTTTTTTTTTTAGTTTATCAGCTTGGTAATAAAGCCTGTGGAGGGGACGAATTTTGGTGCTGTTTGGGAGGAGAGAAAAATGGAAACTACACATACTTGAGTGGAATTAAAATTGTTTGGAAGGGGATGGAGTGGATTGCACAGAAGGATGGACTGCAAATTGCTGAGTTCTCAGCAGCCTCTCAGCTGAGCCTCAGTAGAAATGGAACCACAAATTGCAGGTTAGGAGGGAGGAGCTGGAGCTGAGGTTGCAGGATGCAAATGGGAGAAACAGAAGGGTCTCCCTCCAAACTGAGGTACTGAGATAAAGAAATGGGAGTACAGAGGATTAAACTGAAAAAGACAAGATAACATTTGCAAAATGAACAAGAGATGTGTGGGAAAACAAGGGGAGTTAAAGAGCAAGCGACAGAATGTGTGAATACATACATAATACAGAGTAATTTGAATTTTTTGGCATGAAGAATGTGATAAAGATGTGGTAGACCAAGTGGATGTAATTTTCCATGTCTCATTTGCAGTACTTGGAATTTATTTTGATTGTGAACACTTGCAAACTAAAATGCATTAGAGGAAAATGGGGCTCAAACAGTGCTTATTGCAAATATTGAAAGATTATTTTCCAAAAACAAAGGGTGAAGTGCATGTCATAAATTTCCCTTTATTCTCTCAGAGCCCATTAATATTCTGGGGGAGGATCAGGTAGTGTGTGAGCTCCCTTTCACTTCTGGTTAGAGAAGTTTCTAATTTTTCCCAGTTAATTAAGCCCGTACATGAAAGCTGTGAACAGACACAAGGCCCGTTTCTAGTTCTCCTGCTGCTCTTTGGTGTGATTTGATGAAAATTGCTTTACATCTCTTTGGTTCAGTTTTCCTACCTGTGAAATAGGGAATCATAATGAGATCTCAGCTTTGCTAACAAAGGAAGTGCATCAGAATGTGCAGGCAAGAGCTGGAGAGCAGCACCACCACCCCATCCAGCAGGAGGGTGATTGCAGCTGTGGAAGGTGCTCCAGTCTGGAAAATATTCCCTCTTATATTTTTTTTTAGGTGAATTTTGTCTCTCCCATTGTGTTTTCTCTGTTGGACAGCCTTCAAAGAAGAGAGCTGTCATTTCTGTGAGGTTTAAAAAGATTAACAACATCCATATTCATTGTGAGCAATGAGATCCTTACCAAAGGCTGAACTCTGAATTCTGGCTGCTCCTCTTCCCAGCTCGGTGGTTCTTTGTGCATTTTTAACTAAAATTCTAAAATTCTCTCTAAAATAAATATCTCTATTCTCAAAGGGGCTTTGCTCTGGTCTGAAACCCCTCCTCAGACTGGCAGGCTTGATGTCCCCAGCAGGATTTGGTGGTGTTTGTAGCAGCTTTGGAATATGTGCATGGCCATGGAAGCCAAACCTCCCTGCTCCAGTCAACACAGAGGCACCACATCCCTGCTGTCCCCTGGAAATGGAATTACCTTTCTCCAGGAGCCATTTCATACAGACCAGAATCTTCTCTGATTCTCTGTCAGTGAATTTGAGCACTGAGACAAATTCAGCTCTTTTTTTCCACTTACAAGAGGAGATCCATCGACTGTCTTTTTTTTTCCCCCCTTTCGTAAGCAACAGCTAAATTCAGCTCTTTGGGTTGAAAAAGAAGCGTGTGAGAACATGGCATATGGCTGCTTGCCTGAGAACTGTGCCTCGTGTTTACTGAAAGAAATTGTAATGTGTTGTTGGCATTCATTGTAATTCAGCTTAACTGGGAGCCTGCCAGAACCCAATCAAAATGTGTTCACAGTATATCCAAAATACAGCACAATTGCCAACTTCGTAGTAGCAAGATGTAACAACCTGTTTGACAAAGAAACGTGAAATTTTCCCAACATGCAAAATAAACTCGTTGCAGGTTGGTTTCAGCCTAGTTAGCACCCTTTTGAAAAGGTATTTTTGTAATAGATCTGGAGTGGCATAAAGAGAGTCCTTACAAGACCATTCCAAAAAAATTTAGATTTTGATTGGGCATTTACAGCTGCAAAAAGGGAGGGGAAAATGCCTTAACTTGTTCCCTGATGAGCTCCACCACTGGATTGCTTGTTCAAATATGGGTGATCACTACAATTTGGAGCCAGTGGAACTTATAGAATGGTCTCCTCCTGGCTCCAAAAGGGGAAGTGGAGGCAGCTGAGCACCTTTTGAAGGTGTTTAATAATAAAAAAAGAGCATCCATTGAGGTACCATCTGTTATCAGTCAGATCTCCAAGGATTTTTTTCCTTCAGTGCTGGAAAAAGAAACTTGTTTTGACCTTTTGTCTTTCCGTATGTAGAGCCAAATCTCTTTGATTTCAGCTCAGACTCGGTGTATTTACCAACCTGACCTTGCTGAGACAGACTTGTCCAGGAGAAATGGAAATAGGAATTTCTTTCATGTCTCTGTCTCACGCTGCTGTCCCTGGGCTGAAAAGTGCCCAGCAGGATACCTCCACCTCCCTTGGCTCCTCGCTGGCTCCAGGTCTCCAGAACTGACCCAACCATCAGTCATGGTCTGAAGGAATTTTTTTCTCATCATCTCTTTGTGGTCAGTAACTTCACTTTGAAATGTAACCACTGTTCTCATATTTTCATCCCCTGGTGATTTTTTTTTTTTCCCCTCAGTCCACTGAAAAGCCATAACTGAGTCCCCAAAAGGTTACACAGTATTTTTCTGATATGAACAATTTTAAAAGGTTTTGTAACAAATCTCTTGAAGTACTAGCCAAAGGTGATGACAGAGGAAGACAATGAATGATTATGAGATGAAATATGAAATTTTCTTTAGTGTTTATGTCTTTCTTCAACCAGTAGCCTACCAGAATTGCAAGGAATGTAGTTTCTCTACAGTCAGATGTTAAATCACAGCACATCGAGTTCCTAGAGTGGACAAACATTGTGAGGGGCGCACTGGTCAGTTCTGGAAGATGCAAATACACTACCAAAAATCATCTTTACTGAGGAAATTGGTGCTCATGTGTATCAGGAAGTATCAGGGGAGACGTTAATTCCCGTGGGGGATCCTTCAAAATGGAAGAGGCTCTAAGTGAGGAATAAATTTTCAGTGGGATGTCCTTGCAGAGACATGAATTTCCATCTGTGAAATTGGATGGCACCATCTCCAAAGCTTTGGCCAGCGTGGGCTCAGCCCTGCACTGCTCAGCCTGCTCTGGCAGGGCTCCAGCAGAGCACTTAAGTTTGATTTGAATCATGAATATTCCCGTGAAATCAATTGGAGGATTAGCATTTTACAGAGAAGTGAGGCAGGCACTTCAGTTCTTGGTTGGATCAAGGCCACACTCTCACAAATCATCGCTGCAGTGCTTCCTGTGTTAAATAATGGCTGGCACCAGGGGTAGGACCCTCCAAAATCCCACCAGAACTCATAAAATAATATTTTCCAGATACCTTTTTGGTCTTTTCCATGGAAGAGGAGATCTCTGAGTGGGAACTTTAGATCTGGTTGATTTCCACGGGTTCCAATTACCTGACAACCAGGAAGATAAATCTAATTAAACTTACACTTTAAAAGAAAATGTGCTTGGTTTGGAGAGTTGTACAGGCTGGCAGGTGTTTCAGTTATGAAATTAAACAATCACAGAATATGTCAAGTTGGAAGGGACCCACCAGGATCAGCTCCTGGCCCTGCACAGGACCATCCCCCAAAATCCCAAAAATGCCTGAGAGCATTGTCCAAGTGCTTCTTGAGATGCATCTCAAAAAGATTTCCTGTAACTCAAGGATTTAACCTGAAATAGGAACTGCTGGGAGGTAGTGAATAACAGTGGCTCAGGAGTAAGGTGGACATAGAAAGTACAAAGTTTTGCACAAAAACAGAAGAAAATGACAAAATGTAGAGCAGAATATCTTGGCTGATTAAGCCTAGGATTTTTGGTGAAGATAGTAAAGTGGTTAGGTTTGGAGTCCTGAATTTCAATTAAATTCTATATTAGTGTATAAATTCTGCATCAGATGCTTGGTTAGCAGGATTATCACAATACAGTCTTAGAGAAAAATTAAAAATAATGGTAACATCATCATCATTTATTTGATGTATGAGTGTTCATATGTGCATTGCTTTAGATAGTTCTGTTAAATTTTGAATTCATATTAGTATGGCACTAAGATGGACTTTAAGAAAAGTACTGGTTCTCATGAGGAGCAAAATTGCAAGAAAAACCAAAGTGCAAATTGATTAACTTCAGCATTTCTAGTAAAAATAATCACATAACCATCAGTTCTGGATTCTCACAGCGGCACTGGGAAGTGAGGACACAAATCATGGTGGGACCATCAGGGTCTGACCTCTGCACTCCATTAAGTGTGAGGATTTTTGCCCAAAGCAGGAGGAATCAGAACAGCAGGAAGCCTCTCTGACCCTCTCTAGTGCAGCCACTCAGTGCAATATAACTCAGACTTGGGAAATAATACAGATCCTGAAGCCCTCTAGAGGAAATACTCATTTTTCATTCTGTCCCTGAAAATGACTAAAGTAAGTCAAGGACATTCAAGTTTTGGAAATTACTTCTAGCATATTTGCAAGTACCTGTTTTTTTTTCTTTTAAGTTAGAATCTGCAAATTGCTCACAGGGAGCAAACAACATGGATAGATGTGTGTTAAAGGTCATAATTTGAATTTTTCCATCCCACTGATATAGGTTTAGTGAAAAGAAACACTGAATAGTATTGACAATTAATCTACATAATCCAGTTACTTAAACTACATTTGAGAATGTAACTTGTTACTGACAAAAGGATAGTAAAGGAAAAGTCCAAATTCAGTCTTAAACAGCTGCTGTGTTTAAGATAAAATTGACAACTTTTTGTTTCTGAAGTCCTTTAAATTCTTAATTACAGGGGCCATGAACTAGGGAGGGATAGGATGGTAGAGATGTCTTATCTAAAGTAGATCTCTTCAAAGCTTTTAAAAGGGAGAGTTTTAATATATGTAAAATATATAAAATAACTGAATTCATTTTCAGGTTGAAGATAATCAATAGTTTGTGCTCACTTTAGGGAAATAATGCACTTAACCTTTAATTTTTAAAAGAGACCAATTAAGACTGTGCAACGTGGTTAATGCAACCTGAAATGATTTCACACGACTGAATCCATTTCCATAATTCTTTCCCTGTTCTGGTTTTGCATTTTGAACTGAGGTTGGGAATGCCTTCAGCTGGGGTTGGGGTGTTTGGCTCCCAAATCCACCCTGAGCCAGGGTGCAAACCCATACAATTCCAGCAGAAACTGGAGCCAGGAGTGAAATCCTCTTACGCCATGAAACCATCCCTGCCTGGGGCTGGAAGTGCCACCCCCACCTGCCCAATCCCCTTAGCCCAGGTGTCCCCTGGCCAGGTGGGCTCAGGGGTCCCAAAATCCTCTCAGCGCTCCCAAAATCCTCTCAGTGCTGGGGTGATGTCTTTTTGGGCTACCTAAAACCAGAGGCCAGACAGAATTAAGGGATTAAAAAGCAGGAATATTTATTGGAGGGCCTTCAGGTACATTGCAAGCAGATTAAACCCCCCAGGGCTAGACCCAAAAAATAGATGATGGGTCACAGGTTTTCATATTTTTATAAGTTTGGTCCATTTGCATTTTGGGGGTAAATCTTCCAATTCCAGCTCCAGGTAATGAAGTAATTTACCCCAAGTTTGCTGCCCCCAACTCACTTTTATTTACATTTCTCAGGCCTGAGGCAGTGAGGTGTCCTTGATTGCCCGGAGAGGAATTTCTGTGTCTGACCAAAATGGGAACACAGCAGATCACACTGGATATGGAGTTCAGAGTTCTACACTAAAGAGCTGCAGGGTTACAAGCAAATGGAAAATATAAAAGCAAAAATCCTAAGGCATCAGGAAAGGCTGGAATTGTGCTGTGTCTGTGGGATCAGCAGCTACATCTGCTCTTTTTGGGTGGGACAGCCCCAGGTCAGACAGAGAACCCCTGGCAAGAGCCCGGAGCTGCTCCAGGGGCAGCCCCTCCACTCCTGAGCACCTGGGATGGAACCCTTGGCTATAAATGGCAGCACCTCCTTTGTAAATTACAGAAAAACTTTTCAAGGGTTTTGTTGTTTTTTTTTTTTAAGTTTTATTTTTGCTTTTCCTGCTATTTAAATGTTGGATGGAAAACCTCTTGGATCCTGGATGCACTCAGTGTTTCCATATGTGCTGAGAGTGATTGAAGCAGCCAAATTTACATTTTAATTTACCAAGTGGTGTTCCAGGAAGAAGAAATTGCAGCAATAGGTGGCACAATGCATTTTAATGTAGAAATTAATAATATCTTAATTTCTTAGGATGAGGTTGTCTTTGTTTCATGTGATATTTCTAAAAGTTCAGGAAAATGGCAATTTCGAAAAAGCTAATCACGCAATGGTTTAAAGAAAAAATGTTTCATAAATGTGAAAGTCATGTGTCTGACCTTTTTGGACTATCTCAGTCTTGATTTTTCTGCTTTTTTCTCAACACAGCTCTTTTATACAGGAACCTGTAGTTTGTTTACTCACCTTTCCCAGTAACTCACTGTTTCTGTGTTACACTTTGCTTGATCCTGTTAGAGCAAATCACTTGCTCAGTGAGCTTGAGGAGCCAACTCACCTCTCTTGTCCTTCATGTTCTGTTCTCTGGCTTATATGAAAAATAAACCAGAGGAGAATTTCCTTTTTTGAGGCTTTACTGGGAATGGCTGGGAAGGAAGTGCAAAAGAAGCCATGGGGAACGGCCCCAGAAACATTATTTCATATTGTGTCACTTTTGCTGACACAGAATTGATTTATCCTGCTCAATAGAATATTTTACAGTTATTACATTTACCTTTTCACCAGCAGCTCTGTTGAGAGGGTTTATGGACAGCACTTACACTGACATGTTGCTATTGGGTATCTCTTACTCCTTTTCTGATGACTTGAAAGAAAAGCTTTAACTATTTACCTGTGCAGAGCAGAAAAATAACTAGGAATAGTAGTTGGGAACTCTGCAGCTCTTCCAGCCTGGTGCTTCCTTGTCAGAGAAATTGAAATTTAAGCACTAGGCCTGCCCTATGTCTCTTTTTTGCACGCTGCCATGTCAAAGATTTAATCATCTTAGGCATTTTAAAAAGTCTTGTTTCAAACATCTGAGTGAGTGACATCCTATGGCTTTGAAATGTTTTGTAACCACTTGATTTTTCCTACTTTTTTTTGTACTGAATTATTGCTCTGCTGGATGAATTTTTCTTATACATTGAGCTGTAATCATATTTTATTCATGGGCTTTAGCCTATATAGTTCTTTAGATATGATAAGATTCTTGCTTGTTTCATGTTATTTCACAGAACTATTTAATCTTGGATAAACTATGTCCAGATCAAATAGCAAAACATTTAGAATTCAGAATTAAAACACAAAATAATAGCGATTTAAGATGTAGTAATATCTTCCATCATGTAGTTGAAGCCAGAGACTTAATCTATCTTAATCTGGGACTGCATGAAAAGTGGCAGTGAATAAAAATTTCTAGCTCTCATTTTTTTCAATAACAACCATAATAAATTTGCCTGGTATCAACATGGAACAGAAACTTGGAATAAAAACGGGGAAATGTAAGGAAAGGGAAAAGCTTCTTCAGGAGGATTTACAGTCTGATGTGAATCCTGATGTGATTTCCTCTGTGATTTCTTCCTGTTTACCTGTTCTTGTTAGTTTCATATGGGTGGTACTGATAAAAATACGGATTCCTAGTTTGGGAATTGCCATAATTGACAATTCCTGCCAATGACCCGACTTTTAACTGAGCTCCCCACTGATTGCTGGAGCTGACTCCTTCAGCTGCTTAAGGAAAGAGCCTCATTTTAGAGCATCCAGATTTACAGAGTCAACAGGATGACACAGACGAGAGCTGCAGTGCCGTGCATGGCACCCTGGGGAAAAAAGGAGCGGGAGAGATGTGGGTGAAACCTCAGATCGACTGATCCACAGCCTTTGCTGAGTAGTTGCCAACAGAAGCCATCACCAGAGCTTCTGAATATCCCCGAGAAAAGATCAAACGTTCCCCCTTTTCTTTATTTCTTGCAGCAACCTGATTTTTGCCTCTGTGAGGAGCTGCGCAAGGAGTTGCCAAGGCCACCTTCTACTCTGGGAATTTGCATCTTGCAGGTGTCTAAACTCTGACTCATGAATTAGGTCATGGACTCATAGCTGCTGAAGAAATTGGGTTGAGCAGAAATCTGGTTTGTTTGGGCTTTTCACTCCAAACGCCCACACGGGATTTGGCTGTTCTTTTGATATCTGGGATTTTTAGTAAAATATGTCAGTGAAGTCGAAACGAGAATGAATGTGTTTTGGCACTGGAACATCTGTAACACTTTTTGGTTGATTCTCCTCTGTCAGCTCTTTATCCCCCCTCAGCTTGGCAAGCCTCAGCACTTGTTGGGGGAGGATGTGACCCAGGGATTCTGCCTGTCCCACACGAGTTTGGTCGATTGAGAACATTCTGCAGCTGTAGATATGGCTCAGAAAATTTTGGTTTTTTAGACATATTCTGCCTGGGAAGTCACTGTTCTGAGGCATCTGTGACAGGGTGCCTGGATGGGGTTTGATATGATGATGAACTGAATTTAGAGTGCAGCCCTGTTGCAAAGGGATCAGAGACGCTTTTAGAGCAGGACTCATTTCACAGAACTTTAAATGTCTGTCTTGCTATTGCATGAATTTTGTCTGACAAGTTACTTCCTCCCTATTGATTAGTTCAGACAGGCTCGTTATCTCGCTCCTCAGTAATTTTTTTTTCTTCACATTTAAGACAGGGACAAATGGGGCATAGTAGTACTTGTACAAGAACTTCCTTGGCATGAGGGTTTTGTTTGATTTTGTGGGATCCCAAAGTAGCTTTCTGAAGGTCAATCTGTGATTAAGACTTTCCTGTGTGCAGTACAAGCTGGATAAATCCTCAGAAGCGTGGAGGAAAGAGCTTTCAGTTACATTTATTTGTTCTTGTACTTTTGCTTCTAAGATCAGTGCTCGTAGATGAGACGTGGTTAATGCTGCTCCTTCCTTATTAGACTTGTTAACCTTTCTAAAATGGAAACTGGAATAAACTCACCTCAGTGTGCTCAGGCTCTGGTGGAGGAAATGTTGATTCCCTAATGTCTTTCCTTCTACCTGAGAACCGTTCCCTTTTCCTGGTGCTTTTGGGGTTTTTGTTTGGTTTTGTTTTTGTGGGAGGTTTTTCCCCCTGCCAGCTTTGGCAGCAAGTTAATGGTTACTGCACAAGCACTTTCTGGGAAGAGGAGAACTGGAAAAGTCTCCTCTGCCCCTGCCCTCCAACCCAGGCAGAGGAGATCACAACCTTTGGCACTTGCTGCTAAAAGGCACAAACCCTGATCACATCCATTCTCTGCTCCCAGGTAAATCCCTCGTGTATAAAGGATGTTATTTCTTCTCAGTTTTCTTACTGATCATCTTGTTATCACCTGAATTATTCTGACACAGAGATCTTTGCTCTTTTGTGATTCCACAAAGAGGTTTAGGAGTTTAATTGTGCTGCCTCTGCATTTTGGTTTGAGAATAAATCATGAAGGTTCTTCTAGATAGATTAACAAGGCCAAAAATAATTTGTATTGTCTTTTTAGTTGGTCCTAAAAGTTGGGTTTTTTTAAATTTTGGTATGTATTCTAGGATGTCTGTGCTGGAACCAGCACTTCTGTCAGGACAGGCTCCTATCAAACTGTCTCAAAAAAATAAAGCAGTGTTTACATAGTCCAGTGCAGGAAATAGAAACACTTGCCTTGCACTGGGCCAAAACATTTCTCTTTTAAAATAAATGTAACAAATTCAGGGTCCCAGTGTCCTCATCTCAGCCACTCTGCAATGTGGAATAATTTCATCAATTAAATGGGAGGTCTGAACCTGGAGGCTTTGGAGGCTGTGAGCACTTCCAGGTCATCACTGCTTCAGCAATGACTGGGGGCTGTGGTTATATTTTCATCAAGGAGAAAATTAATGAGGCTAAGGAAAGATGTAGATTTTCATTAGCACACAGAGCTAATTAAGATGCTTCTGGGTTTTGTCACTTTTATGAAGTTTGTCAGTAACAGCATCAGTGACATATCTCGAGGTTAAATTGTCGGGAAATGTGGCAGCAAGGAGCACAGACTTGGGCCTGAAAATGTGATCCATTCTCTCTGCATGACACTTGTCCTCCAGAAACCTCTTTGTGGTCAGGTCTAGTTCCAGCAAGCTTCCTGAAAATGCTGTTTATTACTTCCTTGGTAATCCCACAGCTCCACAACACCTGTCAAATGTTGAGGACAAAGTTAGAACGGCTTCACTTCCTATTATTCATTCATAGGTAATGAAGGAAGAGCTATATTAAGTCATTTACTTCATATATATGAATGTCAATTTAAGGGTGATGGCATATCATTAAATCAAATTTTATTAGTTCAGCAGTTTGTTCGCTCGCTATTAATATTGCTTGACACATCCCCTTACAGAACCTTCTCAGCTGCTGTGAACTCTTAAAATATTGATAATTTGAGCCCAGCTTTTGTCTTGATAGTACAGTTATCCTGGAAAATTGCTGCTGGAGAGATCTTGGACTTACAGGCACTGAGGTTATGGGAAAGCCCCTTACTTTAGCCATACTAAAAATAAAATAATGAAGTTACAGTGGTGAAGTAGTATTCCCACTGGTTTTGCTTATGGGGTAGAATTTGGGAGGCTGCTCTGTGTCTCAGACATGCACTGTGGTGAGGGACAGTGATGTTTGTCCTGATTTGGAGGAGGACACTTTGGAGGGGAATAACAAGGGCACTTGGGAACTTGCAGTGGATTTTTCTATTCGCTAGGAGTTTGTCCCTTTGTGAGTGGGATCTGTGAGAGAAGCTCTGACCTGTTCTGGGGACAGAAGAGGAGCAAGGTTGGAAGTTTCCAGCTCGTGCTCTCCCAAATCTGCTTCCCTGCTGGTTACAGAGGAGGCAGAGCTGACAAGCTCTTATTTTTCACACACAGAAAATAAAAGAATAGAGGCAGCGTGGAAGGAGAAAAAATGGGGTAATGGAAGCTGGCAGTGAATGGAGTTGAAGATACACAGGGGTTTTTCAGGGAAAAAATTCCCCAGAATTTTGTGCTAAGAGGGGGAGAGGGTTCTTTCCTAAGCCAGGGACAGCTGCAGGATGAGGAGCAGGGAGCCCATGGAATGAAGGGCCAGAAATGCAGAACTGCTCCAGCTGTCGAGAGCCCAGCTGGATCCTGGAGCTGAGAGCGTCTGCAGAGGGCTTGGGCAGGGCAGATCCCGGTGCTCCTGTGGATCCTGACACTCCTGGGGGGAAGAATGGAGCAAGGGAAGTACCTGATGGACTGCCCAGCCTTGAGCCTGACACCAGTGCAGGGGCTGATGCCCAGGGCGGCTCCATCCACGGTGCAGCCTGGAATGGAAGCCAACATTTTTGGTGTCAGTTGGTGCCTGGGAAGCATTAATTCAGAGTGCTCATCCCGCCCCAGTTCCTGTTCATGCAGATGAGGATCTGTAAATTCAAGCAGCACAAGTCTGCCTGTATTTGCATCTAAAACATCCATCTGTATCCCTGTGAATATCGGAGTGACGCAGAGGAAACTCAGCCGGGAAGCAACATTTAAACACATTCTACTTGCACAGTCAAGCATTCAAAGGTCAGATAAAGCCAGAATTGAGGGATTCTTTTTGTCAGGATAATTGGATTTTTTTTTCCTTTTCTGTGTTTGTGAATTTCTGCTGTGTTTTGTAAATTTAAATGTACTTTTTTTGGTGAAATTCTGTAATCTAGCTGCTGTATTTCTCTAGGTCAGGTTTGTGACATGTAGGCTTAAAGATGCAAAACACTGCAATCCTTAGATTTCAAATATACTCTGAAGTTTAGGAAAGCTGAGGCCTGAAATATTCCAAGCTTGGTGTTTCACAGTGTTTTCAAACGCGTTCCATCTGTCTCTTTCTGAATTGTGCTGATATGAAGATCCTTTTCTCTTGACGCTCTAAATAGTTTTGATTTTTTTTCCTCCTGAAGAGCTTAAGAACAAATATCTGGTATTTGAGAGTCAGCTTAGTGTGAACATGGCCCTGAGGATTATGCCTTTTCTTTATTTGGACTGAATAATTCTTAAAAAGCTTTTTGAACGTCACTGGCAAAAATACCCACCTGATGATTTTGCTTGCTACAAGTTACATAAGAATTGGAAAGGCTCCACTGTGCCTGAGCCCAGGGTAATAAATCAAAGATTTAGATTTGATCAAGAACATTGCTGAATTGATGTGTGTATTCAATAAAATTGCATTTAGGAAAAGGCATGAATTCTCTCCAGTCTCTCAGTCAGCCAACCAGTCAATTCCTTCCAGACCTTTCTAGATAGCTGCTAAATATTGCTTTATATTGAAAATATCCCTTGTTCTTTAAAAAAAAACACCAAACCCAACTTTTATTTTGCTTTCTGTAAAAATTACACTTGGGCTGATCCTGTGGATGATGTTAAATGCTGGATATATTTAAGCAGATCTGCATATATAAACTGAAGGCAGTGACAGGAGCAGAAGTTCATGCTGCCTTCCCCAATTAATCAGTGAATTTCCTCCACAGTAGTGAGAGATTTTATATTTCCTATGAGTGAAGAGTCGATTTTGTGGAGTTGTGAGTCCAGAAACAGCAGCACTACAATATTTTAAAACTGATATTGGTCCCAGTTTCACTTTGATCTGTTGATTTATCACAAGTCACCATTGTGCAAGAGCAGAGATGGTGTTGTTTTACAGCTTTCATTAGTTAAATGAGGCACATTAATGGGTTATTAATTTGTCTTGGCAGACCAAAGTGTAATTCTTCTGAGCAAACAGATCATCCCATCGACTTTCAGCTTTTGTCCTCTGGATCCAGGGCCCACAGACACTTCTACCTCAGATTATTTATTGTGCATAAGCCTTTGTGCCACTGGGAGTTTAGTGCTTTTAATTTCTTAGTATGTGCTTTTAATTTCTAAATATGGTTTTAATCAGGAAAAACATTGAATCTTTTGCCAGACCCTCAATCAGAGAGATTTTACCAGTGGGCTCTCACCTCTCTTGCCTCAGTGCTGGAGCCAGGAGTGGTCAATGCATTCCCACCGAGCTGATTTCCTCCTTTTTCACCCTAAAACCTAAAAGCAAGGAATTTTCCTGCCAGAGGGGCTGGTTTTGCATCCCTTCATGTGCCAGGGAGTCCCTGTGGGAGCTGCTGTGTCTGTGCCAGGCAGAGCTGGCAGGGACCTGCCCTGCCCTGCCCGTGACCCCTCCTTTTCACAGCCAGGATTTGCTGCTCCAGCTGCAATTTCCCCTGGGAATTCTCATGGAGCAGCAACAAGCCCATCGTTTGGGCAGGAATTTTTCAGGAGAGATTTCAAAACCAAAAAATGCGCTAGCGAAAATCCGTTAAAATATCGGAAAAAGGAGAAGCGAATAAATGTGTGTAAGTGATGGAGAGATCAGTGAAAAATTGGAAATTACAGATTTTAAACTTAGGAAATGCTTCTGGGATGGATCACACTGGACAGTTATTTCTCCTGTGAGAGCTGCCCTGGCTGCACCACTCCTGAGAAAAAAAGCAACAATTTGGGATTTCTTTCATTAATTTTATAGTCATTTTTTCAATAATGGTAATATTTTCAATATCTCTGTCCAATGGCAGAGGGGAAGGGAACAGATGTTTAACATGGAAACAATGTTTGTGCTTTTAATGGTAATGGAAACCAAACCTGGCATTTGTTGACAATGATGGGAAGATTCACTTTAATCTCAGTGAACCTTATGAACAATATGTGGCATCTCTTTTGTCATGTTTGCTCAGAGTTACTACCTAAATCCGATTTAGAGATATTTTTAAGGTTTTGCTTTGTTTTGCTGTTTCAATTTTTTTTTTTTTTTTAATTATGCATTTCTAAAAAGAAACATTTTCAAGCTGACTGGCTCTTCTTTTCCTGCCCTTTCTCCCTAACAATTTTTTACCTCCTTTTTATTCATGTTTCCTTGACTTTGACTCTAGATGTTCTATTTGCAAAATCACAGCTGCAGTCAGCATATCAGAGTGGCTTCCTTTTCCTCTGCTCTTTGAATATGGAGACAAAGTTTTCTTAGTCCACATGGATTCAATATGATTTTTTATTTTTTTTTAAACTTAAAAATGGACAGAGAGAATATGGAATCATAGATTATTTAGGTTGGAAAAGAGCTTTGAGATCATGGAATCCAACCATCCAGCAGGAAAATGTCAGAGTTTTCAGGTGGATTTGGTTTATGGGATGTTTCCTCCGATTTCCCTCTACAAGGCCATTTTCTGAGCACAGGGGTTTATACAGCTTTTAATGCAATGTTCAGTCAGAGCTGCTTCCCAGCTGACTCAGGCAGCACTTGAGCTGATGGATAACTCCTTTTTTCTTGGATTGTCCTCTCAAACAACACTGAAAGATTAGCAAGTGTCTTCAACCTTCATTGATTTTCTGTTAAAGTGACTTAATTCCTTCAGCCCAGCTGCATTGGAGAAATAAAAATTCTCCAACCTCCAACTGTAATTTTTATGGGCGTTAAGCCTTGGCTTTAAAGTAATACATCCGTGTTTAAACAACTTTTCTTCCATCATTTTATTGCACTCTGAAGGAGATGATGTTTAGTGACAAAATGCTCACAAATAAAAGAAGAACGTGCAGCAAGAGAACTGCAAATTTCTGTGTTTCTTGCCTGACCCTGCTTTTGTGTATTTTGGGAATAGTGGGTTAATTTTATTTACCAACATCTAAGCAGAGCTAGGGCCCCTTCCTTTGTAGTTATGAATCTGAACTGCTTTCATACTTATCTGTAAACAGAAATGATATTGAGGGAAAATGCATAAAGAGCACTAATGAGTGGCTTGAGGACGTAAATATTTAATTTGGTTTGGGTGAGTCAACATGAGCTTGTTCTGTGGCCTTTCTAATTTCATCTTGGATATTTCATGTAAAAACAATTGGAGCCATGACAATACAGAAGATATTCCTGCTGCTGAGTTCCTGCTTTGGGATGGTTCACATTTCAGTACCTGACTCCCTGAGAGACAGAAAAGCAGAGAGCAGTGGGCAAATCTCTCTTTTTCTGTGTGTATTTATTAAGTGCTGTCATTCTGTGAGACAGCCTGGCCCTTTAATGATATATTTCTACATTCTCTTGTCAACTGCCACACTGTTTGCACCAGTAAGTAAATGCCTTGTAAAGGTGCCCTGGGGAGCTATTACAGAGCAGCACAAATAATACAAATTTGATTTTTTTGCTCTGCTGTCATACATTCTCCCTGGCACAAAGGCAAGTTTAATACATCTGACTGCACACTTCTCACAGTGTGGCACATTCAGTTGGGTTTTCCTAAATCTGTCTTAATGTGCCCACCGATTCTCAATTTTTTAATTAATTTGCTTTTGTTGAAAATAATTTAATATCTGCTAGCAGCTTTGTGACTTTTTCTGAGTTTTGGGGCAATGTCCACGAAAGGCAAATCTGGGAGGTGTGGTGTTTGGAATATTTGCTCTAAAATGGTTTTCAGAATAGTTCTTGAGCAAGTGGGAACAGAAATGTGCAACAGCTTGGAGTTTAAAATGTTAAATAATGAACAGAGAATTTGCAGTGACCAGTTCTCAGCCAATGGAACTGACCTACTGTAAAATCATTCATGAGATCATTAAAAATAATGAACAGATGCAGAGAAGTTGTTTCCTATTTGCAGACCATTCTAGATGAGAGAAAAGGTTTAGGAATTAGTTACAGACTGCTGATTTGAGCTTTAAAAATCCCCCCAAACTACCTCATACTTTTGAATCACACCATAAAATATGACATTTTTATCACTGTACTAGCTTTGTATGGGACATAGGTGTAAGGGAACATAAAGCTGTGCACTTTACTTGGTAAATGAGCTTTATCTATAACACAGGGCTATCAGTTTACAGAGCAAATAATTGGACCATGTTGAAAGAAGAGTTAATTAAATGAAGCTGCAACGTATCCCTTTGTATTTACAGACTGAGGGCAAACACATTGGTTTGCTTCATTCCCTTCTCGTGTCATCACAGCCCTTTTGTCCCAACTGAACTGGGTTATTTGGGGTGTAAAGTGGTGACACCCAGCAGAGAATTTGTCAGAGCTCTTTTTCCTCAGGTGCTCTGCAAACTCGATGTCTATTTGATGATGGCTGCGTGCAGAAATTGTATTTCAAAGCTCTGTCATAAACGCCCAAGCTGGTTATCTCTGTGGTTTCTGGATATCTGTAATTTTATGGATCTTGGATTTGCTTTCATCACTCCAGGGCAAATAACTGAGAATCAGTGTTTTATTTTACTTGGTGGATGAAGTTATTGAAGGTGCATTTTGTAGGTCTCTAGAAAATCACATGCACATCAGGTTTCTGTTGAATCTGACAGTCCTTGAGGGACCTCTGAGAGACCTCATGTAGCTTTCAGTAGTAGATCCCTGTGTTCAACTCATTGTTCTGGCTGGAAATTCAAGGCATGTGTGGTTCAGAAACCCATTTGGAGGAAGGAAAAAATCTTTCAGTGTTGTTAATCAGTTTCTTCTCTGGTCTGAGAAAAAAAAAGAACCTGTTATTCTCACCCTATAAAATTTCAGGGTGAAATGGAACAATTCCTTGTGCATAGGGAAAATTGTGTTCTTAGTTGGAGGTGTTGTAACAAAACCATTTTTGTCTTGTTTGGATTCAGAAATCTGGATAATCTGGGGTGAGAATTGGCAGTGGGTGTTGCAGAGTCAGTGTGGGTGGCTACTGAGCCTGAAAAACTCTTCCTGATCAGGGACAGCCAAACTCTGTGACCTTGAAGAGTCCTGGAAGAGTTACGGGAAGAATTCGTTCCTAATCATAAGATAAACTTATATTTAGGTCTTTGTGACATCACGAGAAAAAGGGTTTTTATAATGTCACTGTCTGTGCTGCTTTGTCCTTCCCCCATCTCCATGAAGGTTTAGAATTACTATTAAAATGTTAAAGAATGTTGAAAATAACATCAGTAATACAAACTCTCTTTAGCAGCATGTGCTGTATTATGTAAGTTAAATTATAATTTTCATTGCACATTTTCCATTATAGCTCCAAACAACAAAGTATGCTTGCATTCCCAAGAAATTCTGTATTTGTGAGCTACAGAACTGTTTCATCAGGTTTTTCTCTGCTCTCTGAATCTGTGCTGTTGGCTTTTCTAACCAGGCCTCGATGATTGCCTCCAACAATACATCAAAAACTTTGAGAGAGAGAAGATCAACGGGGAGCAGCTGCTGCACATCACTCACCAGGAGCTGGAGGAGCTGGGAGTGACTCGCATTGGCCATCAGGAGCTGATCCTGGAAGCAGTTGATCTGCTCTGTGCATTGGTAAGTGATTCCTTGCTTCACTGCCCTTGATCAACTGCGTTTATTAATTTACAAACCAAACTAAAAAGAATGTAGGGATTCCTCCTCGGCCACACGCTCAAACAGCCACCGTGGCTTTGCTTCAATAAAGGCCAGACATGTCCTGGCTTCTCTCAGCTGCACAGAAACTAAATTTATCCATTTAATGATTATGTGTGATGGTCTTTGATTGCTTTTCCTCTGACTTTCTTGGTCCTGCAGTCAAATGCTGTTGACTATCACTCCTGGCATCCATATGGTTCTGTAATTACGTGCCATATGCCCTCGTATTTCACTGACATTTGCCACACTGCACTGAACCAAGTAGACCTGAGCGGTTTAACCATGCCAGCATTCCAAAGGATGGTGCTACACAGCCAGGAGGTAATGCTAATTAGACTGGAAGATTGTTTAAAATGAGCTTTAAGATGAGACTGGAGTGGTAAAATTTACTTTATCTGAACTACGGACACGTGTGCCGGCTAAAAGTTGTGTTTGGCTTTTTTTAGCAACTTGCAAGCATTTGGAAGGACATTATTTATTCATACTATTAATTATTAGGTTACTAATTCATTTAACCTCTTAACAGAGTGTTTGATACCAAAAATTCTTTTTTCCTCTGCTATTGTATTCCTACCAGCAAATAAAATGTGATGTATTAACTCTAAAGGCAAAATAACTTCTGCTCATGTAGGTGGACAGGTGAAAGAATACTGAAAATATTAAAACAAAAAATAGTAAAATTACATAGGTAAATTACACATGACAATTATAGCATTTGACTTCTTTATCAGGAGTTCTGCTTTTGAATAGCTGGGTTATCCTGTGGGAATCTGATAAAGAGAAATTGCTTCCAAGAGGGAAACTTAGGGCATTTAGGAGTAAGATAGAAAACAAGTGAGGTAAAATCCACTTGATCTGGGGGAAAAAAAAAGCATTTTTAAGTATCTCTTATTATTCATCTTCTTCTTCCTCCTATTATTCATCCCTTCTTCTTTCCTTTGTCATTCGAGGTATGAACTCCATTGAATGGCAAAACACCCTCAGTGTGCCTTGAGATCCTCCCCTGTGAATGAAACACCTTTTCCAGAGCAGGGAAATGCTTTGGGGGCAGGTGTGTGCTGCAGAAGCCAAGGGCCAGGGCCTTTTGGAAACACCTGAACCCAAACTCCTGAGCTTTTCCCTGGAAACCTCGTGTTCCCCCCAAAGGAGCCAGCAGAGCCCCCAGTGTCACCCAACCAGCAGAGCCCGGACTTTCCTCGGGAACAGCAGCCCCCAGGAGTTTCCTCTGGATAAACATCTCCCTTGAGTCAAGTGTGACCCGAGGAGGACCCTGCTGACCTTTTTATGGTGATTTTTTTTTTCTTTTTTAAGCACAGAAAATGTTCCTCTTGCTGCTGGTCAATAGTGCAGCTCTCGCTGTGCTGTCTCATGACCTTACTTTTCCTTTGCAGCAGGATGGGGATTTTCCAGCTCCTGGTATCATTTATTTTGCCTCCTGCCTTTCAGCCTTTTCCCTTCCTTTCTCACTCTGACTCAAAAATGCCTTTTTCTTTTTTTTTCCCTGCTTTTAAATGTTTCTCTCCCTGCCTGTTCCATGTGCTTTCTGCTGAGCGAGTCTGCTGCCTGCAGCTCTGCTCCTGGGGATGTTCTCCTGCTTCTGACATTTCTGCTCAGCCCTCTGTACATCATCTTCCTCAATTCTTGCAGGATCACTGAAAAGTTTTACCAGACTCAGTATAAAATCTATTTTAAATCTGTATTCATTTATTAGGTTTTGGATCCATGCAGTCGAAAAGAATTATTGAGAATCTCGCTTTAATTATTTTAATAATGGCAATAATTGAATGACAGGAGAGCTGATGCCACCTTTATGAGCTGAAATAAATTTCTAAAATATCACAATTCTTATTGTGTGAATATTCTTATTCTGTGCTAACTCCTGAAAAATTAATAGATTGTTACACTAACTTCTGACTGCTGGCCAAGTGACCAGAAAAAATTGTGACTTGGAATTGCTCACTGATGTGGATATTTTTAGAACATCTAGTCTAAAAAACCCCATTATTTTAAATGTAGTTTTTAAAGGGGCTATAGAGTATCTCTGTTTTGTTTATGCCACTAAACAGGAGTTAACATATAGGAAATCAGGGAAATCAGAATGTCTTAAGGAGCACATAATCTTGCCCCTGTTTCCCTGAATTGCATTACAAGCAAATTTAATACAATTTATGGTCAGGTAAACCAGAGCCCCAGGCAGTCAGGAATCAATACCTCAGCACTCTGCATGTATGGACAGGGTGCAGAGCTGTTTGTAGATTCATAAATAAAAATACTTGAATTTTATTTTCAACGTTATTTATGTTGAAAAAAAGAGTGGTGAAGCAACCCTTATTCCAATTCCAATTCCAACAGTCTGGCCTTAAAATCCCAGCTGTGGAGGGGAGATACCGTGAGCAGTTTGCTCTGTCCCTCCCTCTGTCCATCCTGCTGTGTTCCCAGTCCCGAGGATGGATCTGGGATAGCTCTGCCCCATCCATATCCACATCCCTGCCCTGCTTCTGCCCTGCCTGGGCCATTGAGCATCGATTTTTTCCCATGCATGGATTTCTGGATTGATTTCTGGTTGGCAAAGGACAGTGCCCGAGTTCCATGACCCATTTCTCCCAGGCAGGATCTGCAGTCCATCCCAGCAGGGTGGGAGCAGGAGCAGCTCCAGGAATCTCCCAGGAGAGCTCAGGGGGGATCAGGAATTCTCACTGGGCAGGGATTTACCTGCAGAACAGCTCTACTGCTCCAGGAAACCTGGGGAACTGTGACTGTCTGAGCTCCAGCCCTTGGGACACCCTGGAATATGCCTTTCCTAAGGGTCCAGGGACCACTGGCTTTTCTGGGATGGGTAGAGATGTTTTGGTGGGGTTACAACAAGAATGGTGCCTTGGCTGCTATTCCAGGGATACAAGCACAGGATAATCCCCCCAGAACCAAATCCTGGCCTGTAAAGGAGTTTCTAAATGCAGGAATAAGCTAAAACTAAAGGAGGAAGCTGCTGGTTTTTATTCCCACTCCCAAACCACCTGTCAGCCAGATTCCAAATGCAAATTATTAAAGGCAGGGAGGGTTTGCTATGTCAGACATCAGCCCCTGACATGATTTTTACATCCACTTTTCTTTTGAAAGCAAGCTGAATTCAGATAGGAAATTCATTTGAGAATCCTGGCTAGAAAAGATTCCACACTGGAAGATGACTTGCAGTGGGAAAGAAAAAAATATAAGAAATGTGAAAAGGGAATAATAAGAGTATTCAATACTCCCGTGCAATATGGTGGTGTAGAAGTGTATGTATTTTACCTGAAAGTTAAATCATTTCAAATGTTAAAATAATCTCCTTTATGAAAGGGTAAAATCAGAGTGCAAAAGGTGAGAGGAACTTTTCTGTGTAGGAAGGAAAGTACAGGCGCTATCTTGGGCTCGCTGAGGGGTGAATTTGTGTGCTATGAAATGCAAAGTCACAGGTGAGCTTTACTTTCAGCTTCAGTTCTTTGATCATTCTGGAAAGACATTTTTGAGTTGTGCTTTAATTATGAAGAAAATTGGGAATGATGGCTGTGGGGAAAAAAATCCAATCTGGAACACTGAAGTCCTTTCTTGCTGGGGTGGTCAGAAACTGCTCTGCAATTATTTATTTGAAGTGACCTAAATAAGATTTAGGGACTAAAAATTGTGGGCCACTCGGATTTGGACTGTAACTTTAATAAAGTTGAAATTTTAATTGGGATATCTATTGGAGAACTTGTTGCAGAGACGCTGAATCTGCAGAAGTAGCAGGATCTGGGGAAAAGAACTTTTTGATAGAGAAAGTAAAGTACACTGGAAACAAGAAAAAGGAATATTTTTTGAGGTCAGCGTGGGTTGCTGTTCAAATCTGCAAGTAAATTTAATTTAATTAGGACAGTATTGGAGTCAGTGTATTGTTAAAGCCTGCACGAATTAAAATATAAACAGTCTAGTGGGAAGAAAGACTGATAATGAAAGGATGAAAAATGAATGGGAAATGAAAAGAATGCTCCAATAGAGATTGTATCTCAAGTAATTAAAAGTACTGTTAATTCACAGGCATTCAACTTGTGAAATAAGGCCTTGTGCTGTGGAGAAATTTCAAGGAGAAATAAAGACTAGAAACTTTGTCTGCAGTTTCTGCAAAGCCACAATCCAGGCAGGGATTTTCCACCAGAAGGCACAAGGGTCACCCATGGTCAACACGTTCATAACAACTGCAGGAATTTAATTTATTTTTATATTTAGTTAGGGGTTTGTTTGTTTGTTTGTTTGTTTGTTTTTTTAATAACGTATGGGACACGGCTACCAAACAAATTTTGTTTTCTCCTATCACTTTTCTAACATATTTCTTTATCAGGCATCTCTCTAAGAAAATTATGGTGGCAATAGGAATTTGTTGGTCAGGTGGAAAGCAGTTTGCAGTGATTTATTTAGAGGCACACAATGGGGAAGGTGAAGTCTTTCATAGCTGCCTCTGTATCTATTGATAACATTGTTCTGAATTTAAATTATTCAAGTTTTTCCTCAACTAATACTATTTTAATGGCCACATCTACAATGATCTCTCTTGAGATCCTTTTAATTTTTCATTCTGATAATACACTTTTTGACTTTTCATTTTTGCAAGCATATTAGGAAGCATTTCTTCTTACTTCACCTGATTTGTGAACAAGTTTCACTTTAAACAAGTGTCATTCTATTTGTCAAACACTTCTTTTCCACCCATATTTCAGGGGTTATTAAAATGTAATTATTCTAGACTAAAATCTTCATTTTATATGAAGATTGATGCTTGAGTAGAGGGAAATAAACCTCATTTCTCTGCAATGGAATGCCATCCCTCTTGGTGAGAGATGAAGAGATCTTCCATTTCCTCAGTGGAATGAGGAACCTGGCACACGCATTATTTTCATCTCCACAAACATGTATGCATCCAGAGAGCTTTATTAATTTCAACTGGAAAAGAAGTTCAGCTTTTGGCAGTCCAGTGCTATTTATTGTGCTGTGCCAAAACATGGAATTAATACTATTGAATTGAGTGGGTAAATTATTGCACATATTAGAACATGTGTATCATCTTTTGATTAGTCTAATTAGCAGCTTCATTCCTTCTTAGCCTTTCAAATCATGCAACTTGGAAAAATAACAGATTTTAAGGATTGTTTGGGTTTGGTTTTTTGTTGTTTTTTTTAAAGCCTGTTCACAATTTTTGCGTTTTCAGACTTCTCTTAGGATGAGAACATTGAAGGAAGAAAATTAAGTTGGTACAAACAATTCAGAGTAGCCTATAGTCCTGGGATTTTACAGCTGTGTGCATGACTTTTTTCTTACTGGGGAGAGGTAAACATTTCATGGTTTTGCTAAGGTGTGCTGGAAAAGTTTGGATGCAATTACACATTATTTGTGTCGAGGAACCAGCAAAATGAAATCCTTTCTGAAATCAGCACGCTAAAGGCAGCTCTGGGAGTTGATCTAAGCAAAGAACAAAGTAAAGGGGATTTTTTTTCTTGAGGTTTTCTCAGTGTTTTCTTCAAGGACGCTGATTCCACACCAGTTGTTCCACAGAAAAACACACAGCAGGAATATTTTGGGACTGCAGCAGCACCAGCAGTGGTGCTGTGTAAAAACAAAATTTTCAGAGGTGCCCAAGCACAGGGTTGTTACAAAAGGAATTTAGGACAAAAGTGCTTTTGGATTTGTGTTTGTGTGTTAAACACATTGGAAACTTAGGCCTGGATTCTCTAGAGAATTTTATCCTCTCTGATTTTATCATTTCTGTAGAGCAGCCATGGCCACAGGAGCTCTGATGAAGGCACAGACCCCTCTGGTTATGGGATGTGTGTAAATCCTGTCCCAGACTGGAAATGGGCCTGCTCAGTGAGAATTCTCACTCATTCCAGTGAGAATTTCATCCCTTGCCATAATATGAGGTGCATAAAAGTGCATTTTATTCAAATTTCAGCTCCTGCCCACAGGCCGAAGGGGAATGCAGGGCAGCTGAAATCCAGGAGACCACACCTAATTCTTGCCCACAAACAATGATATTGGGTTATCAAGCTTCAGATAAATTACTTCAGGCTAGTTCTGTATTCTTCCTACTTATGGTTTTGTTTATGTTAAAAAAACAAACCAAAAAGCGGGAGAAATATAAATTTGCTGTTGACTGCTGCTAATTCCTTGAATTTATGCACATCATTTGCCTCTGGAGCAAGACAGTGTTAACAGGCAAATGAGAGGAAACAGACTTCTGTTTTTCCTGTCTATTGACAGAGTTGAGAGATTTCCTCTTGTCACACAATAGTTCTTTTTCACAAAATAGGGAGAAACATGTTCTATTCAAAGTGTTAAACCTGTTCCAAAGCTTGTAATTTTCTTCTGAAAATGCATCTGTTTAAGTACCAGTGAGAATGAGGATCCTAATCCATGGCAGGCTTGACTGGTGAATAGACTCCTACAGGAGCTCCTGCATGCTTCTGAGACATAAATGTACTTATTTCCATTTAGAAATTTATAAAAGAATCCGTTTATAATAATCCATGACTGTATTTCGTGTTGGTTCTGTGTCTGGGTAAGCTCAGTGGTGTTTTGATCCTGAACTTGAGTTCCTGACGCTCACTGGCAGAGAACAGCCCCCCACAATAATTGAAATTAAATTGTATTGCTACTTGTTAGGCCAATGCAGGAGCAGAAAATTATGCAAATGGATAAGTAGGTAATGAGCTGGGGTTAAAAGCCACTGTAGGGCATTAGGGCTGAAATTCCCTTCAGCTGGTGTTGGGGTAATAGAATAGTATTATGTTATAATTTCTGTATGTTCTTCTACCCCTGGTTTAGGGCCCATTAATGCAACACTCATTCCTGACATAGTTTTGATTTCTCTTGAGGTTAGGAGCTGGAAGTCAGGGGTTGTGTTTGTAATTTCAGCCCTTCTGGGTGTCTGGTTTCTCCAAGGCTGGCGGTTGTGATCCCAGTCACTGCTGGGGATAAGGGAAGGGACATTTTCTCTGCACAGGGATAAAAGAAAACCCTTTCTAGCAGCACCCTGTTCCATTTCATGGTGTTTCTGTTCACACCAGCTGCCCCAGCATGGCACAGCGCAGTGATAAGGGACTGTTTATTGCTTCTCTGGCTTTGATTTCTCTGGGTTTCACAGGGATCTTTTCCTGCACAATAATCCACTCTGCCAATACCTGTGGAGAGCAGAAAGCAGGAATGCCAGCTTTAATGTTTTAACCTTAATTTTAACCTAAATTGCTCTGTGTAAGCTCTCCTGTGTCCCCAGCCTCAGACTAGCCAGGATTTGGATACTTGATTTGTCTGCAGAAACGTGGAGATCCCCTGTGGAGTCCTAAGGATGCTCACCCAGCCTCTGTGGAACAGTTAGAATTGACATATCCAATTAATTTATATGAATTATTGCTTTTCTATAATCTCAATGTGAAGTGTATGGAGCAGCCTTGCAGTGACACATGAACAAATTGTGCAGCAGAGCATTCACATTTTCTTTTCCCATCATTTTCTTTCTACACTAAAGGAATTAGAAAGAAGAATGCTGGTAATATTTTCATCCCGTGTCATCTCTTACACATGATAAAATGTGTTGCTGAATTTCTACATTACTTTTAATCAAATACATGCAAATCTTACCAAAAATTTTCTGAGTAAAGCATAAAAATCCAGATGTTGCAAAGTTTGCTTTGGTTTCATAAAAATGCCTCCAAAACACCAATCTTTAATGGAGGAGTTAAGCTGAGTAATTTTAAATTCTAAATTCTGGGGTGCCCAGTGGTAACTCTTTCACTCTGATCTTTTACTGCAAACACAGAAATAAGACTTCAAGCAGGGCATATGAAAGGAAAATATTGGTTTTCTAAAATCATGGTTTGGAGCACCGAGGGCTTTGTGCTTTCTGTCAGAAACCAGCAGAGGGTTTGGGTCTGTGGCATCATAGCAACACTTGATTGTACACTATTGCATTCAACATTTGAATACATAATTTAAATCCATTAGCCAGCTGAGGTTGATAATCTTGATTTGGCAGCTTTATGAAAGGTCTTTAGCAAAGGTGTGTGATATTTGGGTGGGAGAGCCAAGGCAGTGGGAATAATTCTCAAGGCAGGTGAGGTTTCCTGTGGCTGTGCTGCCCAGTCCCTCCCCACAGCACCCCTAAGTTTTGTGAGTTTTGTCTAATCCCAGCCAATCTCAAGGGAGCTGAGAGTCCACGAGGATTCCTGGCAGTGCTGAGAAGGTCCCAGAGTGAAATTCTGGGAGCAAATTCTCCTCATCCTTGGGGAGAGGCACCAGCCCTGGACCAGGGACAGTCAGAGGGGCTGTGCAGGTGTCCTGGGAGCCACGTGGAGAAAGGGATGTGGGAAGGAAGAGGATGCAGAGCACAGAAAATTAATCCTTTTCAGCACCCCAAAATGTGTGTTACTCCTTCCAGAGGATGCTGAAGCAGCGTGGATGAAGATCTCTGCCTGAATGCTTGGAATGCTCCAGGCACTGAGGGACAGCCCATTGACTGCATCCAGCTAATGGAATATTGATTCAGTCCTAGGTAATTATGTTAAATAGGAGGGGAATATTAGATTATAGAGGATAGAGAAGTTTATTTTTAGAACAAAAAGGAAGAATAATACACACTAGTGCAGGAAGAGATAAACTTCTCCCCTTTAAATGGAAGAAGTATTATTACACTAACATAAAATCTAGATTTCTTTAAGATAACCTGAGAACTCGGTGATATACAGATATTTTCTTGGTTTATTCAGCTGCTGAAAGTCTTAACCACCAAAGAAATTTTTTTTTTCTAATGATCAACATGAAATACACTGGTAATTCTTAGTCTTTTAATGAAAAATAATTGCACAGTTTCTTAAATGGTATTTCAAATATTTAGGTATAAGCAATATTATGAACATTTAAAATTAGCTTTTAATTTTTTTTTCTTTTCTCTTTTTTCCCCCTGGAAAGAACTATGTTGCCTTTATTCGTTGCATGTTTCATTTGCAAAATCTTCTTTCCCTCACAGAAAGCAACAGTTCCCTTCTTCCCTTTTCAAATCAACCTGGTTTGAAATCTGTCCCATGCAATGCATGGTAGCAAGCACTATACCATGGAGAACCTCTGTGCCAAGGAAATGCAGGGAGCTGCTCGGTGAAAGTTCAAAAAAAGGTCATTTTCCCTACCAAAAAATCTCTTTTCTAATTCTCAAGGAGCGACTTCTTTCATAAATTCCCAGTGAGATATTTTTCATATCACTGTGTTACATTATCAGTGTCTATGAGCTGCCTGAATTCCTGAGTAATTATCTGTGATCAGTTATTGTCAGGGATAAATTCATCTGCATGCAAATATCTGAGCATGCACATGCATATTCATGTCTCTGTTGTTGACTGAGTTGCTTGAGCAGCCTTCAGCAAATTCACAATCCAAATAGATAAATGAACTTTTTTCATACTCTCATTAATGCCCATTCAAACGAATCTTGTTACTAATTTAATTTCTATATGCTGCTCTGAATTGTTATGAATATGAGGAACATTTCTCCGGGACTGGGGTGGTTTTTACATGGAACTACCGGTTCTACAGGGATCTAAGCTAAATATCTGACCCAAGTGAAATGGTCAGTGTTGATGAAATATTTCCAAGACCAGCTTATCATTTATTCCCTGAACTTTGAATAAATTCACCATTGATTCAAATTCTAATTTTGTGTTCTGTACTGAATCTCCTTTTCTCTGTAATCTTACATTTCTGCCTTATAATTCATTTTAAGAGATGCTTAAAAATTGAGAAAATGAGGCTCTCTAGGATTGGATGGTTGGTTCTTACACCAAGCTGTTATGAAAGAAAGAGTAAAGTTTAATTGATCACCAGGTTTTAGGAATGAATAATAAAGGTTTGTGGTTATTAAACAGTGCCTCACACACATACAGCTCCCTTAGATACTTCAGAGAAAGGTGAATAGAGAGCACAGAAATGTTCAGCAAACTCTTGAGATGCTTTATCCTTGCCAGCATGGTTCCCTGGATTGGTCACTGGGAATGAAAAGAAGAATTTGGGTGTGATTTTGGTATTTCTGAGACAGAACATATCAACAGTAGCACGGTGCACACCAGGGAGCAACAACAGCAGGTTGTTGATGACTCTTGCAGGCAGGAATTGCTAATCATCTTTAAAAGTTAGCAGATCACAATCCAATACGGTTTTGGAGGAAACATCTCCTGTCATCCTTTGCTCTTGTTTGTTTATCACAGTATCCCCAGTCAGCAGATTGCTCAGAGCTTGTTTTCCTACACATATGGAAGAGGTCAAGCCACGCTGGCTGGCTGGCTTGCATATGTTTTGTAATTGCAGCCATATGCAGTTCAGTCCATCCTTAATACTGCAAGAAAATATTGGAAACCATAACCCTTGGGACGTGGAAAGAAGCCACAAAGCACCCAAACCCCCTCCATCCTCCTGGGTCTCGCTTTTGTCCCCTTCAGAAAGGAAAAGCTGCCACAAGCTTTATTTCCTCACTGGTATTTTCCTGGGAGTTGACATTGGAGATGTAAAATGTGCCCAGATGTCAGCTTGGCACCAGCCAAAAGCTGAGTGGATGCTGCACAGCACCCACCACTTTGTCAGCAGGGTTCTGAGAAGCTTGTTATGGTCATGAGAAGGTTGTTATGGTCATGAGAAGGTTTTGTTATTTCGTGCTGTTATTTCGTGGTTTTGTTAAAAAAAAAAAAATAGAATTAAATATGTTTAGAAACAATTTTTTTTAAAATGCAGATTTGCTTCCAGGGATTTTGGATCTAAACTCTTGGTAAAGCTGGAGCTGAGCAGAAAATGTGAATTAGAAGCAGAGTAGGAGAGCAGTCAGGAGCAGCTCCAAGGGATGGGTGTGCAGGAAAAGCAGGAACAATGTTCTCCCAGAGAAATTAAACCACAGCTTTGGATCAATCTCTCCTGTTTCTGGATCTGATGGTTCATCAGCACTGCAGAAATAATTATTTGTGCTTCAGATATGTAAATAATAATTTATTACACTTTATAACCAAAATGAGATATGAGTTCTCCTCTCTTCTCTTAAAATTTTCCTTTCTTAAAGCTTTGGTGAGAATGGGCACTAAGTAGCCAAATAGCTGGGTTGATGCTTAGGTGTTCAGATTATTTACAAACAGAATAAAATTCAAGCACTTGCTGAATGAGTAAACTAAAACTATGAAAAATATAAGGAGGTTTCAGATGTTAATTAAAATTTTTTCAAGGAGGTAGGGGCGGGGGGAAGGAGAACAGCCAAAATGTCCATGGCAAAAAAATATAATTAAAGCATGGTCAGCATACTCAGAGTGGCATTAATTTTAAAAGTATATGCACATTCTTTACACTTCATGCCATGATGGAAGTCAGGAGTCTACAGAACTGACTAGATCACACATTTTTACAGACTTTAGCCAAAAACGAGGCTGGTGACGTGTCACGATGTGCTGGATCTCGTTGTGTGACCCTGTAGGACAGAGAGAGAGAGAGAGCTTTGAAATGCATTTTCAGAATATGCACACCCGTCACACAAATATCCCTGTCTGGCTGCTCGGTGGATTCGATTGGTTTAATTCTGTAGGACATTTTTAAAGTCCATTCTGTGTGTAAGGAATTTGCTTTCCTCACACCTTTTTGTGGTTTAGGCACTGGTCCCACAGCATGGCTCCTCTCTCTCTCTCCATAAATCCCTGTGCAGCCTCCATAACCAAACCAGGGAGATGTTCCAGTTTATCCAAGCTCACCCAATTAGGGGAATATTTGTTTATTGCACAACTGAAATCACGGTGCTTCATTAGGATTAAGCAGACCAAGGGGGCTTTGTGCAGTTTGCTCAGAGATCTGTGGCAGGAGCTGCCAGGTAAAAGCTCCTTAGCAAATGTTCAGGCAGATGAAGGATCCTGTTAATTCCTGCTCATCTTCATCAGCCCAGGGCAGGAACTGGTGCACTGTGCAGCTTTAGGCTGGCCTAGAGTGGGGCAAGTCTTACATAACCTGGGATCCTTGAACAATAAGTCTGCATCTCCATCTCTGACCTCATCTGCTGCTTTGCTCTCACCAGGAAGCCAAATCATCTGACTCTGAAGTCTTAAACATGAAGTTAACAATTTATTTTAAAACCTTATTCTGAAAAAAATAACTGTTTCAATGGTTGGGCTTACAATCTTTTTGAGTCAAATTTTTAAGGAAAGACTATCAAGTCCTAATTCTTATCTGAAATAAAAATCACTTTTTTCAAAAATAAAAAACTTTCCAGGACAATTATAACTATGCTTGATGACATTTATATATCTCTAAATATATCTCAATTGCAATGCAAATGCTAAAGCTTCTTCTGAAGATTAAAAAAAAAATATAATGCAGATCTTAATTTTTTAATACGTTAAAATATTTAATCTTATTTCCAGATCTACTTAATTTATCTATTTACAAGATAATAGGAAGGTGTATGGAGTGCTTAGAAGCACCGTGACAAGCTCCAAATTATAGACTCAGGAGACAAAGAATTGTGACACAATTTGCTCCAGCAAGGTGGGATAATTATAATGGAAGGCAGAACAAGGGGGAGGAAAGCTGCACATAAAAAAGCATAGAGGTGTTTCAAATAATAGACCCTAATTTGTATTATGATGTTGCATATTTGCATAGTATTCCCATAGTTATTAATGAACTCCATACTTTTATTTTGATGAGATGTCATGTTCTGTGCACATGAACTGTGCTATGATACTGCAGTTTAACTGAAATGATGGGCAAATGTTGTTAAAGAGAGGCAGAAGGATTGGGTTTGTTATATATTCATTATATGTTATTATGCTAATTTCCTGATCTAGAAGGAGAAAAGCTTTTAAAGAAAAAGCTGAACAAAGTTTGGGCCATATTTTACTGGAGCTGCATTCCCCAGCCATGAATGGAAATTATTTTCCTAATACATTTATAGTTTTCAAAGCAACAGTGCTAGGATTTTATATATACATATAAAATACGTAAATTATTGAATATGTCAGTGTATAAACTCTGTGAACTACATCTAACACATTCTCCTTAACAAAACTTACAGCTTCTTTGATTTATTTAAACTTTTTATCAAGTGGTGTCATAACTTGCATCTGATTATAGGAATTGTCCCTTTTTTACCATTCAGGAAATTTCAAGTTTTAGGTTCCAGTCTCTAGACCTGAACTTGTGCACTCATTCACAGGATCCCAAATGAAAAATGTATCTGGCCTTTTTCAAATTGCTGTTCAGATGAAGGATGTCCAGCCTGTAAATTCTTTCCACACCTGGTGGAAATGCACTGCCTCACCCACTTGGACTTTTTGCTATCTCAATATCTTCAGATTGAAGTTGTATCATAAAAACATCACCACAAAATTTTAGTGAAATCAAAGAAGTGCTTACAGAGACAAGTTTTTCAGAATCAGGTTTCCACTGTCTCAAAGGCTCTTAACCTTTAAAAACATCCCTCCAGAAAGAAAATCTAAATTAAAAAAATTTGTTTTGACAGTTTTAATTCTATGGATGTGTCAGATTTATGCAAAAATCAGTGTAGGGTTAATTATGACTTTTGCTTTCATTTTCAGACAGGCTGTGTTGCCTGGTTTCATTAAAGGCTAACTGGCTCCATGCTATCCCAAAAACTCCGATTCTCATGGCAAAGCTGGAGCAGCAGCCCTGGCACAGCAGGGAGCTGCAGGATCCCATCTGGCACTCCGTGTTTTCCCAGAGGAGAATCCCAGAGCTCCTCTGGGGATTTTTCCCAAGGGGTCTCAGGGTTGTGATGGAGTCCCAGGTGGGACAGGGGTGGCACCTCCAGGCCCTGGGGACCAGGAGCAGCCTGGAAGGGACCAGGGAGGGGATGGAGCATCCTCACAGAGCTGCTGAGGTGCTGCACAGCCACACTAAATCAATTTATGGGTGATCTGAGAATGGGTTTAAAACCAGGCTGAATTGGGGAAGAAGTGCCTGGAGATGGAGCTTTTAAATTCCTAATAATTTAGAGTGTTCTTGAAACTTTTGCATGAAATGTAGAAATAGGACTGAAGCTCAATATTTAGGTTGTGGTGTTTTAAATGCCTTGAATGTGGCAAATTCCATGTAAGGTGCTTGAATTTCAGTCAGTGTTGTTTCCATTCACCTCCTCAGTCAGATCTCCTGCTCTGCCCTTTTATTTCTCTTTTATATTCAGTGAAAATTGTAACAGTCTCAAAGTATCACCTACAGAAAAAGCTGTGTATGCACCCACGTGTTTACATATTTATACATATATTTATACATATATATTTAACTGACTAGTCACACAAATGGCAACATGAACAAAAATTACTATAATTAAAAAGAAATCTGTTTTTAAGGTGAGTTAAAGTCATTACTTATGCAATATAAACTGTTTAGCTAAAATTATATCCTGTGCCTATTAAATTTCGATGTGCATACATTATTTCTATCTCTGTATGTCACATTACAGCAAAACAATTTCATTATAGCTCCACCTGTAAGAAAAAAAGCTGGGGGGGTTTCCACAGAAGAAATAAACTCTTTATATACTGCAGATATTTCATGCTTGGATTTTGGTCTTCGGGTGCTGGTGTTTACAAAAAGCTGATTAGCTTTTTCTCCCCATTATATTCATTATTTTTTATCTTGATGTTGGCTACAATAATTTGGCCTATTTTATCTCAGTATCTAAAATTCTCCCAGATTGCTTTATTAGCACAAAATCCTCCTTTGTGATGTTATTGCTTACCTGCAGTGAGGTATGAGAACATCTGAAGCCATAGCTGAAGCTTTTTTTTTTTCATTCCACTTCTTTGAACATGTAAAAAGCTCAGATCTTATATTGTCAGAAGGATACAAAATTTGCTCAATTACTTAAAAATGGAACTTCAAGCCAGAATGTACAAAACAGGCAGAGTTTTTAGCTGGAATTGTAACACAGGCACAGGGCAGGAAGGTTCACGGTGAATGTGTTTAGCTATTTCTGCATTTTGGGAAAAAGAGGAAATATCTGTCTGGAGGGGTATTTCTTATATTTCAGTTTCCAAAATTCTGATTTTAATTATATGGAGTATTCAACATCTTCTCCCTTACACTGTACCTTCTCTGCATTAGGAAAAACTGCTTCAGGTCGCTCAGAAAAAAAAATGGCATTTTCTCCTGTCACCTGAATTCTGCCATTTCTGACACCAGCCACCTGTTTCCTGCACTTCAGAAAACCCAGCCAAGTGTGAAAGCCCTGGGGGATCTTCTCCAACAGCCCCAGCACAGCAGCTCAGACCCAGCAGGAGGGGGGAACTAGGACAGAGAGGCTGGATTTGGGAGGGTGAGAGGGGAAATAGGAGCATTGAGGAGCTGTGCTCTGCAGGCACCAGCAGAGTTATCCTCGCACCCAAAGCAGCTGCTCCCCTCGCTGCCAAGTGTCGCTGCAAGCACAACTCCATCCCAGCCTTTTGCTAATGATATTCCTCCATAATGAGCTTGTTCTGATCTCACCCTTGTGTTTAATTTCTGCCTCCTGACATCCTTCTTTCCTGTCATGGAATGGGGCGTCAGGAATTGCTGAGCTCCAGCCTGAAACACGGGATCAGTCGCTGAACAAATCAGATAATCTGTGTAGCTCTTTTGAGTGTGTGAAGGTAATAATGCTGTCAGTGGAGATATAGAACAGTACTTACTGTTTGATCTGTGCTTTTATATGAAATAATTTAAATATTTAAGAGATTTTCCAGTCATCTCTTTCTGTGTTCAAGGTGTGCTGTTACTTTGGCACTTTGTGCAAAGTTTCTGTCCAGGTCCCTTTTTCTGAAATGGAGCATTGGTGGCTTTAGGCAACTTTCTATTCTCATTAAGCAGCTTCCTGATCCAGATTTCAGGATAATTTGACAAATTATGTGGCTGTGTGGCTCTAGACAGGCAACATCTGGGGTCATTTTGATAGTGGGGATTCATTCTCTAAACTTGTATATCCATTTCCATTAACTGAGTCATTTGATGATGGAACAACCCGAAGCATCGTGAAACAGCCAGGGGATGCAAAAATACTTTCTTGTTTATTTTTCCCTGCTCTTGGGATGAAAAACATTCCTGCCTATGCTAATGGCACCCTCTTTTCCCTTCTAGAGCTTTTCCCTTTTATTTTTCTGTCTTTCTTTTTTAAACCAGAAATTATATCTAGGATTTACAGTGCAAGAAAGAAATCACCTGAATCTCCTGCCAGGAGACAGAATTTTCCAGGCTCAGGAGCATCATTTTCATGGCATGGCTCACAAGAGCAGCACATATTTAACACAGGGGGAGCAGAATGTGTGGCAGTGAAAGCTGAAGTCTGGCCTGGCAGCTGTGATAATGATTTAGTCTGGCAGCTCAGAGACTCTCTCTCAGTTACACCATGGAGATGAGGTGCCTACAGGAATTAGAGATCTGGATACTGGCAGTGCCATCCACAAGGCTCCTCACCTGCTTAATCACTGCCAGAAACTACAATTCTTTGTTTTCAAACATCTTCACTGAGTTATAATTGATGCAGTTTAATTTTGGGGAGTACCCATTTCCTGGCTCTTTTCTCCTCTGGAACAATCTCCTCCATCCCCCATCACGTTGGTTGCTGACTCTGCACCAAAAGAAGCCACAACTTTCTTCACTCCTCTCCTAATATCTCCTGATATCCTGCCACAGTAGGGTTTGGTAGCATCAGCATGCAGGGATACTTTCAAGGTTTACTTTTAAGCACATTTTTCCCATTTTGTACATGATTACATTGTTTGATTTAAAAATTAAAATCATTGTTTGATTTAAAAATTAAAATCTCGGATTTAGATGCACTTAAATCTAGAACAACCCAATGTCTCTGACTTCTACAAAGACATTGATTTACTGTCACTTTCATTATAGTTTTATCTTTTCCCCTTTATTGTGCCCCACTCAGTCTCAGGTAAACACTAACTTGCATCAGCACTTCTACTGAGCTGAAAAATTTCCTTTCATCTTCTGATTATCTTTATGGATATATTTTATCTACGTTTTGCTGTATTTTAAATTTTACATTGACACTAATTGAGGTTGTCATTGACATGTAAGCAATAAACTTCAAGATAAAGCAAAGCACTTGTTCACTAGGTGGATTTCCTCACACACATTTCCTGCCCAACCCTCTGTCTTCCAGTGACTGGAGAAGATCTCTCTGGCTGATTACCCTTGATGGGATCTGCAATATCCTCTGGCATTTATAGATTCAGTGATCAAACTGTGTCCTTTCCTGCTTAACTCCTCTTAAAAGCAAAATGACAGATTTCCAGAGCTTTTATGAAATAACAAATTATTGGGAGAGGTTTTTCCCTGCTTGTTTCCACGGGAATAAGCAACCAGGAGGATCTAGTTTATCATTCTTTATAATGTGTTGCTGAATGTGCAGAATGAAACCTGTTCTGAGGGGAAACCAGCCCTGCCCAGCTGGCTGAGAGCTGGAAAAGGCATCCCAGTGCATCCACTTAGTCATCATCTTGGCACGAGTGGAAGTCAGGGGGAAAACAGAGCAGGGCAGGGAATTCCTCCAGTGCTTTAATAAAAGAAAGATTAGATGTGATATTAAACAGAAGACATGCTAATGTCACATACAGCTTGCTCTTTAAACTCTTCCAAAAGAGAATGACTTTCTCTGGTGACACTGTTGCTAACTGTGCCCTATTTGTTCTGGGAAATATGTTGAAGAGGGTTTGTTCCTCATTTGTAGCGATTTAATCTTGAACTGGATGGCCCAGCCCTTACCACCATGTTTTAGCTGTGGTACGAGGCTAACAAAGGGATTAGTTCTCTCCCTGGTATTTAAATCTAATTCTTTGCAGTCAGCTAAGGTAGCAAAGTGTTTCATTTCTCACAGATTTCCCTCCAAGCTGGAGGAAAGGCCTTGATTTATTTCTCAGGGTGAACTTTGACAGGGAGAATGGCTGGCAGGGAAGGCACTGTCCCCAGTGCCAGCTGTCACAGGTCCAAACCACTTCAGCAAGTGTTTGTTTGTGCTTTGTTTGCTTTCCATACACCCCCAGTTTATAATCCTGTTATTGGTCAGTATATTTCCCTTTTCTGGAGTTGAAAATTATTGTTTCTAGTACAAATATCCAGCTTAGCATCTGTCAAGAAATTTTCTTGGATTTTGAAAAGAAGTATTCTTTTCAATTCTTTATTCTCTGCTTTGAGGAAGAAATTTAGGCAAAAAATATTAATGTGTGATATTCATGATCCTCTGTAATATATATATATATAATAATATATGTAATAATATATAGTTGAAATTAACAGTGGGCAATCAATTCAGACTCTGAGAGTTGATTTTATTTAAATGCTCATTAAATTATTTCTTGTCCTACATCCTGTGTGGGCTGCAAGAAATCTCGGTTCAATTCAGTGTGTCTGGGACTTTCTGTGTGAATTTGAATTATTTAATGGATTTGAACTATCTTTGTGCTTGTTATCTGGGACTAAGTGGGGAATAGGGGTGGTGATAAAAGGACTGAGACATGGATGAAGGAATGTGGGTAAAGGGAAAAGGGAAAGTGTTTGGAAACCTTCAATTGGATTCAACCCTTCTCCCCCCAGCAGAACTAGAGCAATGGACAAAAATCCATTCAGAACTCTTAACTATGAAACCCTGTCCCTGGCTGAGTCTCTGAGGCACGAGCAGCTGTTCCCACATGTTCTCTCTGAGACTCCTCCGTGTGCAGCCGTGGGCAGCAGGAGCTGCCTCTGCCCTGATCCCGTTCCATGTTCCCGAGTCCAGCCCAGGTGGGATTGGGGCTCTCCAGCGGTGCCAGGGCTCAGGAGAGGCTGCTCCTGGGAAAACCTCTCAGCAAGGCCATGGACCACGTTATTCCTGATTCTCAGGGCAGGGGAAGGGGGTGTTCTGCTCAGGGGAAGGAATTCCAGTGCAGTGGGACTGCTCCAGAGTGTCACTGTTGGACACTAAATCATTCACACGGATGCAGCTCGAAGTGCAGTGAAAAAGGAAGAGAAGTTTATTTGTTCTTTCATTATTTATAGGTTTTTGACCAGGGATTGGATAGAGAGGTCACCACCTTCCCAACCAAACTGGCTGTGAGAGACGTCCATCAAAAGACAAACCCTTAATGGATGTATAAACACCTATGTTAATAGTTACTTTCCTGGGACAGTGGCTAGAAATGATGAAAACAATATGGAAGTGTCTGATTCTCAGGGTGACGCCAGAGTGAGTGCCACAGCAGAGAGAGGGGACAGCGCTCTCCCTCCCTCAGCTGCCCTTCCTGAGAGCAGGACAGACCTTGAGACTCAGCACATGGGGATCCTTGCTGCCTTTCCCTCGTGTGGCTGAAGCCACGTGAGCTGTGGTGGACTGGGAGTGCTGTGTCCCGGCCTGGGTCCATCCCGAGTGTCCCAACCCAAATATCCCTGTTTGATCTCAACCCAGGTAGCCACAACCACCCTCTCACCCGGGGCGACCCAGGATGTTCATCCTCAGTTTGGTCCATGTAGCTGACCACACACTCTATCAATCTTCTTCTTCCCTTCAGAATTACGGTTTGGAGACTGAAAACCTGAGAACTCTGTCTCACAAGCTGAACGCCTCAGCCAAAAACCTTCAGAACTTTATAACGGGTAGGAGGAGGAGCGGCCATTACGATGGCAGGGCCTCCAGACGACTGCCAAATGATTTTCTTACCTCTGTAGTTGACCTGATTGGTGCTGCCAAGAACTTACTCGCCTGGCTGGACAGGTAATTCACTGTTCCTCAATCCCTTGTGCATGAGAATAATTCTTTGGGGAGTTTTGTGTTTGTTCTTTCTTTGCCTCTTGTACTCTTGTAGTCTAATATTAAAATGGCGGCTCTGGAATTCCAGCTCTAAATTTTTAGAAATTTGTGAAATATTGGAAGCAAAATTTAGTACCCTTGTCTGTCAGGAGAGTGTTAAAATTTGATCTAGGTACTTTCTGAGATTCTTTCAGTTGGATTTTGTGTGAAATTAATATTTCTGTGCTAGTCTCACTGCCACAGCTGTTAACATCATCAGAAATTTCAGAATGAAGGGCAAGGAAGGAGAGCTGGTAGAGTTTGAGCTCTCTTTCAGCCATCAAAAAGACACAGAAAAGCTGGAGTTGAGCAAATCAATTAAGAATGTTCAAAATAAACTATAATACCTGCTTAGTCTGAAAATTCAATGTTCTTATTTATCAGGAGTAGTCTGGATGTGTTAGGTACAGGTGTGATGGTTAATCCTCAACAACCAGCCACTGGTGTTTTTACATTTATGAACTGAAAATTTGATTAAAAGTATCCCTGTGACTGTGGCAAGACAGAAACCAAAACCTAAACCAGCATTTTTCTTGTTTGGAAAAAAACCCCAAACATTGGCTTGTTTTCCTTTGTAGTTTTAGCAGTGAATAGCTTTATCTGGAATCGGAATGCTCTGGAATGTATAAATGGCACCTTAGAAATCACAGTGAGAGTGAATCACCCTCCTTTACAGGATTTGTATAATCCTGGTGACATCTTCCTAACCTAATGCCAGCAGTCATATTCTCTCAGGCTATGACCTTGTCAGTCCTTATAAATTCAAACGGGGTCAGATTCAGCCAGAATTTGGAAAGCCTGAAGAAAATCTGAGTGTGCAGGAAGCTGTGACTAAGTAAGAATTACTGTGCTCTCTGAATTAAGGTGCTGCTTGCTGCTGAGGAGTGATGTCATACCAGAAATGCCATCTTTTTAATAAGAAGTACAAAGAAAATCTGGGCTGCTTGTGGTTATTTGAAGGCTCCTATTTCTACTCTCCATAAGAACAAGAACTTCTGATGTTCTGGCCAAAATCCAGTTTACATCCTGCCTGCATTTTTTCTTGTTTCAAAGGTGTATATTACAAAAGTCGTGCAACTTGCTGCTGGAGATTAAAGTGATTTGGCTTTTTTGTGCTGTAGAAGTGATCCCTGTATTAAATTGTGGTTCTCTAATGCTGAATAAACCTTCCCCTGTCCCAGGTCTCCGTTTGTCAGCGTGACAGAATATTCACTGCTGAAAAACAACATTGTTCAACTGTGCCTGGAACTAACAACCATTGTGCAACAGGTAGGAGTGGCTCTCCTGTGCTCTGAGTCCTTTCACATCACTGCTTAAAAACTGCAATGGTAAAAGTAATCACAGTTTTTTACATCACCATAAAAGTTGTTACAGCATTACCTCTCTGTTCTTTCCATTTTCTTATTTTTTGGGAGGGACATGAAGATTTTTGGACTTTGGGGATCCTCCTGGATAGATTGAAGGATGGTGTGAAGTTAAAAATAATCCACTTTTCTCTTGAGTGGGCAATTTCATGCCAGGTAATTTACTACCATGCAAGTGTTAAACAGAAGAAATAAGCCACAGTGGGAAACAGCTGAGCTACTGCTGACAGGTTATTCCAGATTAAAATCTGAATGATCCAAAATGTTTTGCGGACAAGTTCTTAAAATACATACAAATATATCCAGAACCTCCACTGTGGCTTCTTCACTGAAAGGAGAGCCAGGATCATGGAAGTTTTTTAGGGATGAACACGAAATATTCACAATACTAAACAACTAACTACAGAACAGACAGTGATATCATCACTGACACTCATCTGTTATTTATAATATGGTACAGTCCACAAGGACATCAAAATAATGTATCTGGTCTTTAGTTCTGTATAATATATAGAATTATAGAATATCCTGGGTTGGAAGGGACCCGCCAGGATCACCAAGTCCAACTCCTGGCCCTGCACAGACACCCCAAAAAATCCCACCCTGTGCCAGAGACCATTGTCCAAACACTCCTGGAAGTCAGGCTTGTGAGCCTATAACAATAAAATATAACAATATAATAACAGTCTCTGGCAGTGTCTGCCCCTGAAGTGAGACAAGAGGTGACACACAGGTACTGAAAGACTGAGGGTAAATTAGTTTTACAAATATTTACAATGAGGCACTCCCCTTGTGAGCGGATAAAATATTGATGAGGCAAAAGAGCGTTCCTGGGGTATGTGGAGAGGTCAGAGAACAGGCAGGGCTGTCAGGAATGAAGAAAAGGGGAAGGATGAGAGGATTGAAGGAGGGAGAGCAAGCAGAAAGCTTGGCTTAAGCTCCAGTTTTGTAGGGACTTTAGGCTGGGCCTGTCTCCAATGCAGAGGACCCCCCTGCCTGCCTCTGTCCTGTGCTGCCACAGATTTCCACTCACCCTCCCAGCAGACCAAACACAGAACTCAATTACAAATGCTTTTTGGAGGAGTAATGGAGTAGTAGTTCTGAAAACATTTTTTTCCCCTCCAATTTTATTTCAGTTCTTGGAGCAAAAGAACTAAGGCTAATAAATATGTCATTGTATTTTACACTATTATCCTTAATTTATAATATTCAGCTTTACTCCTTCTGGAAATCTTGTCCTTTATGCATTTTTGCAGCAGAAAACAAAGATCCTTTTTTCTCTTTTCTTAGTTCAGAAATTCCTATGTCTGCATTTAATTATTTATGTATCTTTATTAAGCTTTCTCTTACAAGGTGCTTATAGCACTAGGCTATTTTTGATTTACAGACTAAGCAAAATAAACTTCTTTACAGTATAAAAAGTCCAGATTCTGATTCTGTCCTTCAGCTGATATTGCATTTTGTTTGTGTGAGTTTGATTTTTCCCTGTGGTCCAGGTGAAAATAGAGTAATTTTGAATTGCTGTCTCCACTTCTGTCGTTCATGTCCCAGCTTTTGGCAGATGAAATTCTGTTCTCCTCTGCCAGCAAGTTTGGTTCTTTATTTTTTTTCTAGTTCTTCAGCTCCAGTCCCAAAGCTGTCCTCCTTCTGACAACTTAAAAACAATCTTTTAGCATAAACTCTGAGTCATTCCAAGATGAGAAATGCTTAGTTAGTTCTTCAGGTTACAAATCAGGTTTTGTCTTTTCTTTATCTTATTGTCAGATCTGGCTTGTTTGATGGTTGTCTATTAAGATCTTTTTATGTTATATTCAACTTAGCACCAGAAAGAGCAGATAAAACCAAATCAGTCATAGAGAGACAGCATTGCTGCCACTAAATCTGAGGAAAATTGACCTTAATGTGTGAAAGCAGAAATGTCTCACCTAAACCAGAACTGCAGGCTCAGCTGTAGGCTGGAATATGAATTGAAAGGCATAGCTAATAGAAACCTGGCTCTCAGATCCTTTCAGCTACTCCTTGTTTTATGAATTACATACATTTTAAATACCTCATTCAGCCAGTGTGAAAGCAGCAGTCAAGGGTACAGGTTTGGCACACTAAGTGAGGAATGTCTTTGACATTTTGTGCAAATTGAACACGTTTTGTGTGCACAACTTGCAGCTGCCACTCCAGGTGAATTTTCTTAACAGGGGACATTGCCCTCTAACCTTAGTTTAATATAGAAAGTACTTATGAATCCTCATGCTCAGATGTCCTGTGTGATCTGAGTGACATAACCCTAGATCAAGTTTATTTTAATGTATTATTATTATTTACATACCATGCAAATGCTGTGATGAATAGTCACTTATTTAACTTTAAACAACATCTGCTCATGCTGGTTAAAAGAAAACCTCATTCTCTAATTTTAGAGGAGTTTTACAGCTGTCCATTTCTGCTTGGAAATTCATTTTATTCTGCTCAGTTTTCTTAACCCTTTTGATCACCTTCACTAAGCTACTGTGAAAGAATTATGTCATGCACAGAGCTGCAGAAACATCCTGATTTTGAGTGCAATATCCCATGAAAATGTGTTTATAAAAAAAGCACGTTAGATCAGGGTATTGAGATGTTTGAGCTCTCTGCTGACTTCACTTTGAGTTACAGCTCAGTTTCAAGGTGCACTCACGCTCCTGCCTGCTCTGAAATGGAATCCACCAGAATAACTGAACTAAATTTGGGTTTGGTCATGCTTTAGCACCAAGGCTGTCCTGAGGGAAAGACAACTGGAGGAACTGGGGAAGAACAAGTTTGGGTTTCTGCTCATAAAACACAGCCATTGGTTAATTTTCCATTGAGCATAAAGAGTTTCCCAGTCCTAGTGGCAGCTGGGAATCTAATTTTTCCTCATTATGCCAAAGATGTTTAAATCTGAGGTAGATGCATTTGATACACTCATTGACCTGCAAGAACAAACTTTCTCTCAACAAAAAGTTTGTCTTGCCAAAGGATGTCAGCACAACTCAGCCTTTTTCCAACAAAATCCAAACAAAATTTTGCTCGTTCTCCCCTTTATTACTGTCTAATTAACCTCACTGAGGTACATTCAGACACCTTATAATGGATTTTTGCCCTATTTTTAGCCACATACTGTGTTTGGGATGAAGCATGGTTTAGGATGAAGCTTTTCTGGTTTTTTAAGCCATCTAGTTTGCAGTGCAGCTGATAGGAATTGTTGTTTCTTAGTAACTTCTGTACCTGGAGTAAACTTCAAACCAGCCTTCCCATGAAGGTGGCTGGACCAGACAACCTCCAGAGGCCCCTTCCACCTGAATTATCCTGTGATCCAGCAGCTGCCAAGAAAAACCTGGCTGTTATTTTCAGTTTGAACTTTGCAGACTTCAGCTTTCAGCCCCTCCATCTTATTTTGCTTGCATTTGCTAAAGAACATTTCATCAAACATCTGTTCACTCTTTTCTAAAAATACACTCTGATCAAGTCTCTACCTTTGAACCAAGAAAAATGAGTCAGTTCTGTGCATTTGCCATTGTATATTTGTCTGATTCCACAGCAATCTCTTTCTTTTGAATGTCTGAATTTCAGAAGTATTTCATTTTAAGCATGCCAGCAATGTATTTTGAAATACCTCTTTGTCATATCCACCACTCAGAGACTGCTGTGGGACTTTCCTGTTGTGTTTTGGTAGAAAATTCTCCTTTATCGGGGCTCAGTTTCTTTTCAGTAGTTGATTTAACTCACACTGATTTAGAGAACTTAGTTAATGAGCTAAATATTTCACATTTTTTTATGTGTTAGTTAACCGTCCTCAAGAACTCGCCATAAAACATTCTTGATGGCATCTGCAGATTTTTGTGGTACTTGCATTTTTTCCTTCTTTCAGAACTAGAAATTGAAATTTTGACTAGATTGTGGGTGAGCACAAGCCCCACTGACCTTTTCTCTTTATGAATATGCAGAGGAGCAGCTTCACTTTATCAGAGACAAAAGTGTGCTGCACCTTCCAATTTCAGATATTCAGGACAGTGCAGCCTTTGCCTGGTTTGCAACACTGCTCCTGTGACTGGTTTTGTAATTCCTGGGTTTGAACCTTTTACAGAGGGGAAATAGAACACAGCTTCTAATTTAAAGGTTATTTTAAACTTTAAAAACAAATATTTTTATCATGTCATCTTGCTACTGGAGAAGGTAGAAAGAATGTGACCATAACTATTATTTATGTTGTAAGAAAAATAGATCAACATCATATAAATGGTAGTCCTGGAAAATTATTTTTTTAATGAGATCCCTAATGCATTGCTATTTATCAGAGAAAAATAAACCAGAAGAATGTTGTGACCTACTTATCTTAATATTTTAGTATAACACTGCAAGTGCTTTTAACCTCTCAGTTAAACCAGTCTGATGTCTTTCAAAAAAAAGTCAATATGCATCTATTTTGGAAGGAATCCCAAAGCCATTAACATTTTTCATGCTAATGTTATCTTGAATGTGCAACATAAGTACAGCTAACATTAATTCTGCTCTACAAAACAGTAAAATTTCAGTTTTACTATACGTAAGTCTTCTATTCTTTGACCTGAAGTAATTAAGTTTGTTCAGAGGGAGGTTCATATTGTATTTCTAGCACAGAAATTAAAGGAATAATTTAGACAGGAACATTAGCTTGGAAGTCAAGCTGGAAGCCCTGCTGTGATCATTTTGTTCTCTTGGTACGTGGAGGGTTAAAAGGAGATGGTGGATGAGCTGTTTGAAGTGTGCAAAACTTGTAGGAAAAACTGCCTTGGGCATTGCCAGCCAAACTGACTAATTGAATTCTTTTTTGTGCTCTAGAAAATAACAGTATGAATACAGAGGAAACATCAAAGGGATACTTGACCATGAAATGCTAATATAAATTCCTCTGTGTTGCTTTGTGCTCCCAATCTTCTGATTTTGACTTTCTTATTCTGTAGCAATATTCTTTAAACTGTAGTCACTTAGAAATTAATTTCTCCACAGGAGCAGCAATCCTCCAAAATAAATATTGACCTTCAGAGCTGAGGGAGGGGCAGTTCCTTGTGCTGAGGGTTGAGAGCAGCTGCCTCAGACGGGCTCAGGGGAAAAAAAATCCTCGAAGGGACACCCAAGGGACAAGATTTCGGAGCTGGATAGGAACAGCCAAGGGTTTGGGCAGCTGGAAAAGGGGAGCAGAGACCTCCAGAGAAGGTCCCAACCCAATCTGAGTGTTCAGGACACAGGGAATGAGGGAGTTGGGATTGTTTCATGGGAGATCTGAAGCAATTAACTTATTGCTAATATATTAAGATCTGGTAAAAAGAGGAAATCTTGAGAGCTATAGGGAATCTTAAACTGCTTGAAGGGATATCACAGAATATTCTGAGTTGGAAGGGACCCACAGATCAAGTCCAACTCTTAAGTCAATAAAACCCTCAGCCTTGGTGTCGCCATCACCAGGCTCCAACCACCGCAGGGAATCTTTAGTTACTTGAAGGGACCTCTCAGGAATTATCAATAAGTTAAATTTTACTTGAAAGCTTATTCAAGGAAAACAAACTAAATAAAGAGGATGGGTTTTTAAAATGATCCCATATCTTGCTCTGTAGAAAGGCTATTCCAATGTGGAATAGCACTTGGATAAGGATTTAACAATTTGCCAAAGGAATAAGGGGAGAGGGAGCCTGGCTGGGGGCTGAGGCCAGGCCAGGGCTGCCCTCAGGGGGAAGCAGGACTTGGGGAGACCCTGCTCCAATCTCACAGATATTTTCTGTGTTTTCCTTTCTATTCCATGTTTTAGCAGGATATAACCTGAGATTTGGAGCAGCAGGAGGAGGTGGGGCAGAGCTGCAGGGGATGGTTCAAACCCCTTTGCCGTGACTGTGCCCCAAATTCCAGAGGGTCACACTCAGGGAACTTCCAAACATTGATGAGTAACAGAGGCAGCAGATCCCTTTTAGCAATTTGTACGGTTTGTTTCATGAAATAAAACCAATATTTTAACCCCTGTAAAAAGCAAGGGAAGGATGGCACTGAAATCATAGACTGTAAGATCGATTATTCTTAAAAATGGTAGCTAAAATAGGAAAAAATAGCTAAAAGTAACAATTTTTAAGGTTCATAAGGAATATGTAAGAGGTTCTTAACAGCATTCTTCTTTCATTTCTTAATAGGAAATTTAATGTGACATTCATTTAATTGGTTTTGTTCTATTTTACCACAGGATTGTACGGTGTATGAAACAGAAAATAAAATTCTTCATGTGGTAAGTAATTCTGCTTTGGTATTCTCTATTTTTATCCTCACACAAAAATGGTTGTTTTCAAAAAATAAGGATATTGTATAATAATAATGTTATAGGAAAATAAAGTTCCTTACTCTTTAGCATAATTTCTGATGAATCACATCCATTGCTAAAAATGAAAGTTCCCAGCAGTAATGCTCTCTGTTATAGCTACAGTTAATTACAAATAAAAAATTATTGTCTTTTTAGGTTTAGAAGCTGCACAATATTTTGTATAGTTAATATTCCTACCAGAATGGCTGCTCAGATCCACAGACCTGGTCCATCACTGGTTGTCAGACTGAGCATTTTGTGCCTTCAGAACTGAAAAAAAAATCTGATGACAAAGGGGAGTGGAAGAATCTTATCCAAGATTATTGATTAGATATTGGTTTTAAGTTCAAATACTTTATATTTTCCTGGTCCCAGCACTGAAAACTTGTACTGACACTGAGATAGAGTTAAAGCCTGTAGTGAAAGGGAACTCTCAAAGGATTTACAAGTTCAGATAAGCTTTGACAAGCTCTGCCCAAGTGCCTGGCTCTTTTTTTCTCTTTTTTTAAAAAGCCTTTTGCACACTCTGCTTCCAGCAGGGATTAAAATCTGTCATAAAACATTGATGTGCTGTTAAATTTAGAAAGATTGCAGTGACTTTTAGGGGGGAAAAAAAGCTTACTATTGCAAACCTGGGTATGAATAGAATTTTTAAAAGCACCTGATACCTTCTGGGATTTGGAGTGTGCATACACACACATACATATATATACATATATATATTTATATTTACACCTTTTAACCCACAATTCTAACTGTGGCAGGGACACCTTCCATACATATTATTGAAAAGTTCTTTGTTGTTTTTTACTAAAAAAAAAGTAAAGAGAGTTTCAAGAGGCAGCTCTAAGGTTAAAACATTACAGTAGAAGGTAGAAAGTGTTGCTCTCTCTGGGATTTAGTCTGCATCTAATCTGGGCAAATGCTCTCAAATGTTGAGACATAGAGAGGTTTTCAGTTGGAAATGATGATAATATCTTGATTTGCCACTGATTCAAAAGCTGGATAAAGAACGTACTCGCACACAGGGGCACCCACTACACTGGAGATTTTTTGAGTTTCTCCATCACTGGTGGGAGATGAGACTCAAATTCTGCTCAGGGATTCTGGCCCTGAGCTGAAACTGCTTGAAATATTTGTGGAAATGGTGACCTTTAGCTGCAGTCATACACACCTCAGTGGGATGCTTTGCATCCTGCAGCTGATACAAAATCCAGATGCCACAGCCAGGGCTCCAGAGCTGTCCTTGGATTTCCAGATGAGTAACTGCACAGTGAATGGAAATACAACCTATAAATTTAGGCAGTTAACTTATTCATTGTGACAACTTTATTTGTTTAACTTCTGTGGATAGTGTCAAATGAGATATTAGAAAGCCTCATGCTTTTGCAAACGCCTGAAACAAAACTTCCCTAAAGGGATTTCGCTGGAATTTGCTATAATTAGGAAAAATGAGAGTACAGTCCCCAAAGCAAAATAGATGCACACAGCACAGCCTCGACCGGAAACCCATCCTGAAATTCTGTTAAATGAATTCTTTCACATTAGGTTCAAACATTTTTAGGCATAGACTCCTTTGAAGGAGTGTGCTTTAAGCAACACACAGAGATTTGGGAATAAATCTTTCCACATGAATGTTGTCTGAGAGTTCAGCTCAGCTCCTCTCTGACCTACAAAGTTTGTTTTGACAGATGGGTTTAATTTGTCAGACCCACTGCTACTGTCCATGCAATGGAACTCCTGCTTTGAAGGTGCTTCTGTGGATTTGCACTAAGATTTTGAGATCTTTAGCTGGAAGGCAGGATAACAAAATCATTGTATAGCTGTAGTGATGTAGGATATCAGTTAAAGGACGTGTTCAAAGATGCATAAGAATTTTACTTCAGGAAAGGGGTTAACTAAGGCACTTCTCTGCCAGGGTAATTTTTAACAAAGGAAATTTTCCAAGTTGAAGAGCAGAATTCACCTAATTATCACAGTTGGTAGGGATGATGTCATCATTTGGTAGCCAAAATGGGTTATTCAGTTGGGTAAGATTTATTTTAACCTGTTTCTCTCAGCTTCCATTGTATTTATAATCATAAAGATAAAGTTCATTGGGTTTGTTCTTTTGCTTTTAAAGTGCCCATGGTTGGAGTGGAGAAGATAATTTAGAGATACAGATACTCCTCTACAGCAGAACTGTTCATACATGTACATTTTCTTGCCATTTATGGATATTTTCTGTTCCCTTAACCACTTGCTCTTGACTTTCATACACCTGCAGTTTTTACAGCGCTAAGAATTAAAATTATCTGCTTATTCTTGGTTAGTTCTTAGAAGAAGAACTTCTTCATTTGTTGTTCCAGTTTGATACGGGGGATTGACTTGTTTTTCCTTGTAGTGTAAAACCCTGTCTGGGATTTGTGACCACATCATTTCTCTCTCATCTGACTCGCTGGTGTCCCAGTCAGCACACCTCGAGGTCGTTCATCTCACCAGCATCATGCCCAGTGAGGGGCTGGTAAGTAGCAAAGCAGCTCCAAGTTTAACTCTTAGAATGCCCAGCACAAGCCTCAGTTCTTTGGGGCAATTTGGTTCTTGAATTTATCAAGAAATCAAAATATGTTTTCATGCAATGTCCTCATTTATTTAGTAGGCTGAATCAGATTTCTGAAGATGGTTTAATTGACATTTATCTGAACAAAGGGATTTTTTTTGTTTTTTAAAATGAAAACCTGTTTTACCTAGAGCTTCACTACTGTATGAGTAGTTAAATCTACCATCCTTTGATATTTAGATTGCAGTTTTTGGAATGTACTGAAATAATCCCCAAATGCAAACACATACAAATAAAATTAACTAATGTCATTAATGTGCTTTCAAAATGCTTAGTGGAAGGTCTGTGTCTGGGATTTGCATAAATGGAGTTATATGCTTGCCTAATGATCAGTTCAAATAAAACTTTCAGAAGTATCTTCCCAGGAACAAAATAAATCTCTTTGATTTGTAAATTGTTGTTCACTGAGCAGCCTGGTTGGGTGGCTCTGGACATCCCAGCTACTCTGCATTAGTGGTGGCTCACAGCAGGGCACTGCTCTGCAGAGACAGATACAGAATTATTTGTCTGCAGCTTTTAGATATGAATGCACTGATATGTTTTTTTGGACAATGGATTTTTGTGACATTTTAGTGGTTGGTGGGTAAAGACTTCTGCCTCCCCTCAGTAGTCCTTTTTGTCCTTACAACCATTTGATGTTGGTGGGCTGTGGGAACATGAGGATTGTGCTTGGGAACCTCAGGTGCCGATAAAGCTGGAGTGGAAGGTGGCACTGCAGGCACTGGGATGTTCTCGCTCGCTCTCCTCAAGAGCCAGGCTGCTTTTCCCAGCACAATCTCCTGGACTGCCTTCAGCTGCCTTCTCAGAATTCTCTTTATTTTTATTTTCTCCCCACATGAAGAGTAATTCAGGAATGTTGTTTCTCGGCTGAAGGAAGCAGTTGTAGGAGGAAAAAAAGGGGGAAGTGGGGAGTGAAATTGGCAGCCATGAGGTTTATCCACAGAAAATCCCCAAACTGACAGATCAAAATCCATTGGAGTGCCACTCTACACCTTGTGACATGTTTCCTCTTTGTAATTCAGCGTGATTTACAGATTTTAAATTTCTGTTAGTTGAGACACTTTGTGTTATTTCAACATCTTCCTCTTTGTTCTGACATTGAACAGTGACGAACCTCATATGCAAATACTGTCAGAGTTACAAGGGCATAATTACTCTGAGGTATGCATATTAATCTAAGAATGACATATTTTAATAACATGAGGAGGTGTTGTGTGACTGCACAAGTTTACTTTATTCTTAGGCTGATTTAGTCAACAAAGAACATTACCCCAGCAAAAACCACATTTAATTTTAATTCCGTGGCATCGCAGATGCTCAGCCCAGTGTGTAATCCTGAGCACAGATACAATTTCCTTGCTGTGCTGCTGCATCCTTATGGCCAAACGTGTTCCCTTTATGGCCCAGTTTCCCCTCTAGGTCTGATTTCTGGGTTAGTGCAGGGTACCCAGGAAATACAGGTCACTACATTTGCAGGAGATACATTGTCAGCGTCCCAGTGCTTTTGACTTGCTTTAGGATTACTACACCCTGCAGGCCAGCACTCTGCATGGCTTTCCTTTCTGTGCAGAAATGGGATGTATTTCTCCTGGTCTAATTAGGGGAAAGTTCATTATTGGTGCTGCAGGGATGCCGAACTCAGAGATGCATTTTGCTCAGAGATGATGGAGCACAATAAGCAGGGCTGGGTCTTGCTGATCCTCCCATGGCTCTGGATTTGGGACAGGGGCTGGTGGGGGACAGGAGTGGAATCTACCCCAAAACCAGCATTTCCTGTGGGGAACTGAGATTTCCTGGTGTGCAGGCTGAGGCAGGTGTCTGTCAGGAGCTCTTGGCAGGAACTGCCCGTGAAGATTTAAGCTCTGGAGTGACCAAGGTGAGAGCTGTTGGCTGAGATGTTGGGTCCTTTCCTGTGGTTCACATTTCCCTTTGCTCCTGGCAGAACTTGGGGCAGCCAGGAGCTGTGCTGGGATGATCCTGCTGGATGGACTCGGGCTGGAGGAACCCCTGTGAGGTTCTCCACCCACAGCGTGCCCGCGAGTTAGCAGCCAACAAAAGAGCAGTGAGTGGGCACTGCTGACAGAGGACATGAGACAAACACTGCAATCAAAATTGCCTGGCAATTTCTCCTTTTTTTCCCCCTTTTTTCCCTTAGATGAAGTGAAATCACAGTGAATGAGTGAGTTTTCTGTGCCTAATTGTGAAGGCGCTGTAACGTGTTAGGTTGGAAAGTTCCTTGTAATCAATTTTGCTGACACTGTGTTCTGTTTAGAAGAAAATATGAAAAAGGACTATAAATGGGAATAAAAGAAAAATCATGTGAAAAGGAAAAGAAAACATTAATCAGAATCAAATATAGAACAGAGTAATGAATTACAAATGGCTTTCTCATGATTGTATAGCGGATTTTTTCCACAGGATATCTGCTCCATTCAAGAGAAAAATGAGCACTATTCAGTGAATGGAAAGTATTCAGAGTTCCATTTTTATCCTTTTCATTCAGTGTAGGGGTTGAGGCCTGATTTACCACACTTCAGCTAAGCTCTGCAGTCCCTGGAGTTACTAATTTCATCGTGAGTTGTTTTATTTATTTTTTATATGGCCTTACTGAGTGCTTCACAGACACTAATTAATTCATCCTCACAACACACTTGTGAAAAGGATACTGTAATTTTAGTTTTGGAGTTAGGAAGCTATTGCACAGCAGTTGGTATCAAAATCACCAAAAATGTGTTTTTCAAGAGCAGCTTAATGTAATTTTTCAGAACATTTGTTACTTTTACAGCATAAATTTAAAGCACAGCCTCTCTTGGCTTTATGTGTAGCTCTGATTTTCAGAGCTACTGAGAACAGGGTTCATCCAGGGTTGGCACCTAGAAAACAAAGACAATTATTTGCTGTTGGAGAAAAGTGTGTTCTAAATCACTCAGATTTATGAAAGAGTTCAGTTTTCTGGAATGATATTCAGCTGACTAAATTATGAGTCTTCCCAAATTTTCAAGACCCCATTTGCAAAATTTTTATTACGTGCCTTTTAATTTCTTCCCCAAATGAGCCAGGAATCCTATTGACATTGCATAAGCTCACACATAAACGAAATTAATTTCCAGGTCCAAGTCCACGCAGTTGCTGCACCGAGTCAGAACTCCTGCAGGGCAGTGTCTGTGTGTTTAATTGTATAAATAAATTCTGGATCATAAAGCATTTTCACAAAGGGACTCTAAGTCTTTGAAAGGTGCACCTTCAGTTCTAGCATATTCTAACTTTCTGCTTGTGCTTTTATGAGCTTTATAGTCACCTTTTTTTTCTCCCTCTCTAAAATTCCATCTTTTGAATTCAGCTTTATTAAAATGTGGCCTTATCTCCAGCCCTCCCAGGACACTCTGTGTGCTGTGCTTTCCTGGCAGTTTGCTGGACAAAGGAATTTCCATTGGGAACACACAGTTTGGTTTCCCTTCCAAGTCCTGGGGACTCTGCATCCTGATCTCTGCAGGCACTTGTTGGCTTCCAGAAATATATTGAGTTTTTTCCTCTCTTTTTCCATTCCTTCCCCAGCTCCATTGGTCAAACTGGTTCCTCCTTTTCCCTAATTTCCCCTGTTTTTTCAGTATTTTTCCTTTTTCCTATTTTTCAGTGGCAAATACTGAAACACTCTCCAAGCATTTTCTTTTTCCTATTGAAGTAACTTTAAGGATTGTAAAGCACTTTTTCTCTTGAATTGTTGTACTGGGTATGGTAATACCATTAATATCTGAAGTGCACAGCTTAATCAGCACGAACAAGCTGTCTGGAAGGCAAAGCTTTGTTTCAAACAATCCATTTGACAAACTTCAAATAAATTCCTGCACTAAAAAAGTATTAAATTGTGAGAATCACCGTTAGCTCTGGCCAAACACGCACACATAAATTTTTAGGAAATCAAATAGAATAAAAGAACTTTGTGATTCAAGAAAATTGCCTCCCCACTTTAAATTTTTTTGCTTTGATGGATCCACAATGAGTCCTCGAGCCTGGAGTTTGGGTTGCTGTTGGCAGCCCCTGAGTTTGCTGCTGAGTCCTTGGGGATGAAGGTTGATGAAAGGCTGGGGGGAACCTTGCTGTGATTTACCTGCCCACAGCCAGCTTTGGAGCAGCTTTGCTGTCACATAAACAGGCAGCATTTTATTGGAGATGTTGGATATAGAGATACAGAATGGGATCATGGAATGGTTTTTGATGTTTGGGGCTTTTTCTCCCCCCTCCTGCTCTTGGATGATTGGGGATTGTCCATAGTGAGAGATTATTACAGCCAGTATTATTTCAGATGAAACTTTTTTTTTTTTTTTAAATCTTCTGAACTTGATGTCCAGCTCATATTTCCAGAGATACTTCTGTGTAACATGCAGCTTTAATCTTATTTGATGAGATTAATGATTCCTCTTAAGCAGGAGATTCCAAATGGGGAGGCAGTTGGGGTTTTATTGTTTGGGTTTGTATCTTCTGATGTCTGTGGAATGTTTTCTTCTCTCCCCCTGGAATAAAAAAGGACTTTCATCCCTCTTCCTTTCACTTTTTTATTCTTTTTCTCTCTGTTGTCTGAGCTTCCCCCTGCTGATAGAAACAGTGTAATCTGACACACTTTAATTAAGATGTACACTGCTAATATTCAGAGCCTTCTTCATTTTTCTGCAGAGGGAAATTTTCCTATTTCATTCTAAGAATTTAAGGAAAGCAAAGATTGTGGGAACAAAAACTTTTTATGAGACCAGCTGTGTGGTGCTGGAAAAACAAAAAAGCTGAACAAACAGCCAAGCTGTCAGAGGCACAGGACCTACTTTATGAAGGATTATTCATCTCTCCAGTGTCCAGCTACCCTTTCAAACAGTGCTTCTCTTCCTGTGGCATTTGCAATTTAAGGTGATGGAAGCCAATCTTTCCCATTTTCACATGAAAGGAATTGCAAGGAAGGCAAGAAGAGATAGTAGAATATGAAGGCAGCTTTTTTTTGTGGGAATGCCTGGCCTAAAACTGTCAGGGTGTTCATCTAATAATTTAGAATTATTTTTAAAGGCTTACAGAAACTTGACAAATTTCCATCATGCTTGACATATAAAGGTTCTCACAGCCTAAAAGCCAAAACAAAACCAAATGTGCTTATGCAGAAGAATAAAAGAAGTTACTATCACTAGTATTTTGAGTTGTCTTGCAGGAAGGAAAGCAGAGGTGTTTAAATTTGGGAAAAAGACTACAACATGTCAGGCATAAAAGTTTTTTTAGGAGAGGGACTTTTAAATGGTATGAAATTTAAATAAAAACTCTTTTACCTTCTCAAAGCACTATCAAGGCATTTGTTTAAATGCATCTGTAACTTTGACAGTTGAAATAAGATGAAAGAAGCATTTTTTATGGGGCAAAAGATCAAGGGGTGTAAAAGTTCCCTGGTCATTTGTGGCTTTACAAATCTGCATCTTTGCTGTCACTGCTTCCCTGTGCTGGAATAATTGTTGACACTTAAAAACACACTGCTGTCATTATATCCTGGTTAATTAACCAGACAACTCCGCAAGAAAATTTTCAAGGAAATTCCCCTGACAAATGGATATGCTGTTTTCTGGGGAAAAGTCTCTTCAAAATGGGATTTTAAATGGCTGATGCCTTCCCATATGTTTCCAAAGGTCAGATTTTAATTAAAAACCTTTAATTCATTTTGTCTCTAGAGGACAGTGGCAGAGTTATTCAGAAACAGCCAGGTTTCTTGATTTGATGCCTGAGAAACATTTCCTTGTTCTCTAACATAGGTCAATGTCATCCTTCAGAGTTTATGTCTGAAACATCAGTTATTAAAGAGCAACTATTTATTTCTAAATGTTGACCAGTCTGAGCCATCTTCACAGGGTGAGAATCCTTGGCACTTGCCTTATCTCGAGATAAGGGGTACAGCTTGTTATTCTTTTCTCTGAGATCATTGTTAACATTCAAGAATAAACCAGAGATACTAAAACCCCATTCTTTAAGAAAAAAAAAAAAAAGAGATTAATCCTAAATTAATCCATAAAAAGGACTCTGCTAAAGAGGTGGGAGAAGCCTTCAGAGAAGGACTCTGTGCTCCTGTCAGATGTAGCTGCCACTCCAGAAGGGGCTGTGGCACTTTGGCCAAACCTCTGCATGCACCTGCTCACTCCCAGGTGACCAAACAATTCTCTGGCTATCACTGCTGAAGCCTAGGAAGTAAAAAATTAATATAAGGACTTTTCTATTTTTCTTACAATAATCTTTCCAGCTTTTCAGGCAAGAGATATGTCAAGGGGATGCTCTGCTCCTGTACTGGTCAGCAAGAAACAAGCTGATTATTTTTCTTTTGGGAAAACAAGGATGAAAGCTCTGTGTAGGATAATTTGAAGGCTATGAGTCATTCATTAGAATTGTTTATTTTTTTATATATTCTTAAGCTTTAATAACTAGGATGAAAGAGCAGACAGCAAAATGTAGGGTAATTCTGTGTGATTAGTCAGGGTTTATGTCTCTCCGATGGCATCTGTTAAGAGATAAAATTATAATTTGATTTTTTCCTAAAATACACAGAGATTAACAAGAGTCTAAGAACTTCTGGAAGAAATAAGTGGTAAGATTTAGTGAAAAGTTCAGCACTGTGTCCTCTTGTGGCCTGAAAGATTTTAATCTGTTGGGTTTTTTGAGAGGGAATGGATCTCGTCAAAGCAAGTGGGATGTTAGGACTGTGATACTAAATTTGATATAAAAGTGTGGCTGGAAATGTGTTCCTGAAGTTCACCAAGTGCTAAAAGAGCAGGAATGTTGTGCAATGAGCTCGTGAAAGGTTCACTGTGGAAATTCAGCATAACTCCCACACTAGATGGACAAAATTTCTGCTCCAGATTTTTAATGGAGATTCACCATCCCATTGTCCATGGGAGCCTTCAGTTTTCCAGTGCTCCTGTTTGTGTCTTTGAGCTGGCAAAGAGAACTTTGTCTTTAGCTGCTGAAGGGACCACAGAGACAACAGAACAGCAAACACTGATAAAATCAAACCTCTCTAAAGAAGGAAATGCTGAAAGGTTCCCCAGCAGCTCCTTTCTCCCAACTAATCCCATTTTATGAAGCCGATTTCAAGATTTAATTTGGATCTTTGGTTTTTATAAATGAAGTTGTTTATAAAGCAGACTCATTTAAGAGAACAACTGAGATGGGGAGTAAAATCTAAAGCAGAGTTTCCTATGCAACAGAGTTAAGGAACCAGCCATCAATCAGGTTTGGACAACCTTTATTTTTAAGATTTCAATAAATTTAAAACTTGATGAAATGGAATTAGTTTACATTAAGGTAGAAGTTACATTTTCTCATGAGAAGTCCAAACAGACCCAGATAGGGGAGGTTACTCAGGGCCACGTCCAGTCACAATTTCATCATCTCCAAATCTCCAAGAGATCCCACAACTTTTCCAGCCTGTTCCAATGTTTTATTTTCCTGGTGGTAAAACTGAAAAAAAAAAATTCCTTACCAGAGTTCCAACTTGTCTCTTCCTTCTCATCCTTCCACTGTCAGAAGCGGTTTGGCTCCTCCTCAACCTTCCAGTTTAGGGAGTTGTGGAGAGCAATTTCACCTTAACTTGGTAGGATGTTTAATTTTGGGTTTTCCTCGAGGGGTTGGGAGGTGGTGTTTGTGAGCCTGAAGATCTGGATTAGCATTCAGGAATCTGGAAATTGCTCTCTCTGAGCAAAATGTCCTTGGTTATTGCTGGGGGCTCTAAACTTTGGGGCTGACAGCACAAGGTGATGCAGAACTATTGAAAGAAAATCAGAGCAGCACAATGTACCAATTAGATTAATTAGATTTCAAAATGTGATGGATAACCGTGCTGTGTGAAGAGATGGGAAGCTCTGACCTGGCTCCTGAGAGGGAAGCACAGGAGCCACTGAGCCTGCCTGACATTTGGGCTCAGAGTTTGTTCAGCTCCACAGATCCCTGCTCTGGTTGTCTCTCTCCACCTTGTCTGTCCCCTCCTTGGAGCAGAATCCATAATGGATTAATTACAAAGCTCCTGTTAGTTCACCAAGCTCATTTTCCCCCATAAATTAACAATATGAGCACTGGCTCCTGTCTGAGTTAGGCTCTGGCTCTGCTTTTACTGAATCAGGAACTCTTTGAAAACGGGGCATTTAAGTTTAAAAACTACTCCTGCTCATGCTTTCGATTTCAATACTTCTTTTGTGTCACTTGTAATAAAAAGAGGTCGTGTTAAATATTTTAAATACTGAACAGGCACAAGGTTTTGTGCTGCTGCTTGGTTTGAACTCTGTCCACAAACTTTAGAATAAAAAAAAAAACATTAAGTGAGAAAACTCCGCTATTTATAGTGATCTTAACATAGATTTGTTAAACTTAGATTTGCAAATATTAATTGACCATAGTCCCTTCCAGTCTGTTTGAATGCTATGGTCCTTAGAACAAACCTATTATTTTAATTATCATGCAAATGTCTTGTGTTTGTTTTCTACAAATATTAATTATCGTTTTTGCTCTTCTTTTTCCAGGGAATGTATATCAAATCAACATATGATGGATTACATGTAATCACGGGAACAACAGAAAATGTAAGAGTCTTTATTTTAAAATACTTTCATCATGCTTTCAATTATTTTCTGTGTATCTGCAGTGCACTTTGTAATACGTAAATTTGTTTAAACCAAGCCACTTTTTATTAATATCTTTGTTCAGTTTTCATGTATATGTATCATATTACCTTTGTAAAGATCTAGAACCCTTGAAAATAGACATGGAAAAGCAGCTGTGTTGAAATTATTAATAACTATCACTATAATAAAGGAAATTCTCAAGATTCTGCCTTCAGTGATTCCTCAAATACTCCTTTCCAACAACATCCACACATTTATCTCTCTGGCACAAGTGCTTTCCTTTATATTAAGTGCATTATATTTTATGTTTTCTATAATTTGTAATAAATATAGAGAGGATATTATAATTTCAATATTATATTTCACAATATATTATATATATATTCAATATAATATTATTCAATTATAATTTTCATTGTAGCCCCAGAGGTATTAAAAAAAACTGAACCAAAATCACAGAGAGTTTTGCAGAGCAAAGATCTGTGTGAGAGATCCCAGGGACACTAAAGAGTGTGACAGGAACGAGAGCACAGCCTCTAAACATCCTCCTCATTCCTTAACGTGCAGTTCATCATCATCAATTTGAAAAAAATTAAATTGACTTCAACTGCTGCCATCTAATTACTGTGACAGACTTCATAAAGCCACCCTTCTGGTTTTCATCTTGTCTTTTGGTCACACTGTTCCCTTTCAACTCAAAGCTCAGAGCTGGGCAAGCAACAAGTTCAGATTTTATACAGCTGATATTGAAATTACGGCTTGCTGATGCCCCAGGAGGATAAAATGAGCTCTGGGAGATGTAAACCCTGGCTGGCAAGAGCCAGTGCTCTGCTGGCCCATATGGGTGAGCTCCATGTGGGATATTTTCACTGATTTATATACATTGAGTAGTGTTTATATGGGTTTTATCAGTGCAAACCCATGGAAAGCCAGATGATTTGTATGTCACAATTTGGGAAGACAATTCTAATGCAAATTAAACTTGAATTTTGTTTGTTTATATTGTCGCCATTGGCAGCATTTTGAAGTCTAAAAATAACTATTATGTGTATCTTGGGTCCTGAAAATTATGACTGATCCATCTTGATTATGTTGGAGAAATTATGTTCATAGATGGAATTACTCATGCTGTAATTAATCCACTTTTTTACTGTAATTCTAATTCATTTCAGAAATATAATGCAGTTTATAGGGGAAATATTGATATATTTACAATTGAAATTCACAGGAAGAGTTCCTAAATTGCCAGCCACTAGAATTTTAATATTTTTATTTTGACTATCAAAACTTTTTGCTAGGACGCCACCAGAAAAATTGCTTTTTCACTTTTGCTAAAAGTGTAGTCACATGTGCAGATAAACCAGCATCAAAAACCTTTAACTTCTGATGTTTCAGCAAATTGATTTTTCATTCCTTTTGAAGGGATAATTGACCTCAGAGCCAGTGTTTAATTAGCTCAGCCTCATCCAAGTCAGGAAAGCAGCTAAAAAAGAGAAAGAAGCAGGCCTTTGCTTTTCCAAGTAACGTCAGCTGAAGTTAAACATTATGAATGGTGGTGTTTACTGCCATTTCCTGCTCACCTCTCACACCCCATTTAAAGCCAAAGAGTTTGTTAAAGTCAAGTTGAATTCCAGGAATATTTCTGTTACACGTTTGCTCCTGGGCTGCCAAAATTCCTCAAGTTTCCAGGAAAAGGAGGAAGTGGCTCTGGAGCCAGGTGGTTCCTCAGTGAAGTGTGGGGGTAAATCCTGTTTGCTGTAGTGCAGAAGGAGTCGGGGCAGGAGGAGGGCTCTGACTGCTCTGCCCAGGGCTTAGCTCAAAACTGGAGCTCAGGAATGAAACCCTGTCAGAGATCAGGCAGGTGAGGGGCTGGGATGAGGCTTGGCTTGGGCAGAGAAAGGCTGGGAATGAAAAAACAGCTGTGGGTAGAAGGTAAAAGCTGTGCTTGGAATTCCCAGTCCCACTGGGATTCACCGGGTCCTGTATTGCTGTTTGCCCTATTGGCTGATTGGGTGATCAATGCCATTTCCCACTCTCAGTATTGGCCCATGGGTAATCAATGCCATTTCCCACTCTCATTATTGGCTGATGGGTAATCAATGCCATTTCCCACTCTCAGTATTGGCTAATGGGTAATCAATGCCATTTCCCACTCTCAGTATTGGCTGATGGGTAATCAATACCATATCCCACTCTCAGTATTGGCTGATGGGTAATCAATGCCATATCCCACTCTCATTATTGGCTGATAGGGTAATCAATGCCATTTCCAGCTCTCAGTATTGGCTGATGGGTAATCAATACCATTTCCCACTCTCAGCAGCAGGAAATGTTCCATTCCCTGCCTGGCTTTGGCAGCAGGGCTGACCCTGGGGCCCTTTGGCCCCTCAGAGTCTCTCTGGCATTTTATTCAGAAATAATTGCAGTCATTTCCTCGGCAGTGGCAATTTGGGTTTTTCTTGTGTTGCCTCCTCTTCTCCTTGCTCCTTTTATTTGTTTGCCTTTTGTTTTTAATCTCCATGGACAAAAGGAATGAGTGGGATTTCTTGAAGACAGCACAGCTGAGGATCTCTTGCCCGCAGTGAGGTCATGACCATAAACTCCTACACATCACTTTCAGCTTGGATAAATCCTTTCTTCCTTCGCCTTTGGCACGTGTCTCACGTGTTTGTTGTGTTCCACAATTCATGTTTTTGGCTGGCTCCAGGGGATATCCAGGAGCTCAGCTACATTTTGGTAACTGCTGTTTTTCTGTGCGGTTCTTCGGCGGGGTTAGAGCCAGGCCACTCCTGTAGCCGCAAGTGGCTCCTCTCCTGCCTTGTCAGGAGTCTGTTTGCTTGGCAGGGAACTCCAGCTGTTTCTGGAGGATTGTTTTGCTTTGAAAGTTGCAGTGCTGTTTGACAAGGCACAATCAGTCCTCTCTCCAACCCTGTATCTCACGAGTAAACTTCCCACCTTGTCTAAGCCAACTTCCACCGGGATTTATTTTTCAAGGTGATGTCTCAGCTCTTTAATTCGTTGTGTTTTTTGCCCTCCTGAGTGCCAGGCTGGTGTGCTCTGTGTCAGTAGAACACTCCCAAGCCAGTGCACAGTGCAAGCAATTTGCTTTGAGTCCTCAGCTCCCTAATCCTGAGCCTGCTGATCTCCTGAATGCCCCTGGTTTCTCTCACAGATTTAAGATTTCATCAAAGCATCTAAAAATTATTTTAGTTGGCCACATTTGAGTGGCCACTAATCCATTTCCACGTGCTCAGAACAAGCTTATTTAGGATATGGGAGTTTTTCAGCTCCAGGATCATGAAATTATGTGAAGAGTGTGTGTACATAAAATCTCCTGAAGAACAAGTCTCTTACATCCATTTGTAAATTACCATGTTCTCTGGTCAAATGGTTCATTTAGCACTGTCTTGAAAAAAAAAATATATCTATAAGAGCTGTATTTGAAGGTATAAATACCCTGTGTTCGCAGAGTATCTTCAGTTCCCTTCAGCAGCAGCACTGCTCAGGGGACTGAGCCCTGATTTCTGTCCCAGGGCTGGTCCAGCCCTGTCCCAGGGCTGTTTTGTAGCAGATTTAATTCAACATGACATGAATTCACCCAGGGTATTCCCAACAAGGCTGTGACTGCTCAGCTAAACACAATGGAATAGCCCAACAGGCCAAAAATGGCAGCTGGAATTCTGGATTGGAATGGCAAATGGAATTCTGGATTGGAATGGCAAAAGGAATTCTGGATTGCTCCATCAAATGTTATCAGAAAAGAAAAATTGTTCCTCATGAATAAGAGCAGTTATCACTATTTGACAGCAATGAGGTTTCTTTAGGCACAGCTTTCTTGCCTTCTTCAGCATTCATTGTTTTAATTCCTGCTCTTTGCTTCCACCTCCACACCTTCTCTGCAAAGTAAATTTTTGTCTCTTGTCCTCAGTCTCCTGCTGACCAGTGTAAGAAAATCCATGCTGGTGATGAGGTGATCCAGGTCAACCACCAAACTGTGGTAAGTATTTTGAAAATTCTGTGTTACTACTACTACTACTACTACTACTAGTATTATTATTGTTATTATTATTATTATCATCATCATCACTATTACAATTATTACTATTACTATTATTATAATTATTATCATTACTATTATTACTATTATTATTGTCTTTTTAAGCGTCATATTCACTGCTTATACTTAATAAGAAAAGGCCCAAATTGAGTCCATAACCATCCCAGAAGGATTAAGCCAAATTTACATTTTGCACAGCTGCTGTTCAACATCTTACTCTTCTTATATAAGGAGATCCAAGAATATTTCCTTGAAGTTCTTAGACTTCTCATTATGCACTTGCCAGCTGGTTTAACTTCTCCTCTTGAACAGAATTTTGTATCCTGTTTAATGCAGGATCCAGATTAATAATGCAGAAGTGCTGTAACAGCTGTATATTCTGAATCTGTTGGGGGAAAGACATAAAAATGATTAAAGTGTTGATAGAAATCTGCCAGGTTTGGGGTTTGGCCTTTCTCACATGGAGATTTATCTTTAAGATACTTAAGATAAGCACGTGGATGCTGAACCTCAGGATTGCAGTATGTAATTTACATCTCATTTAAATAGCTCCCATGTTGCTGGAACTACAGGTGAAAAGGACATTGGTATTTATTATTTCTTGGGCATGAATAGTGACAAGGACAATGATAATTTCCTGAGAAACTTCTAATTCAGTTATTTCACTTTGTCCTGGGGAGCCCCATCTCCAGACACAGCAGCTGCAAAATTAAGAAACCTCTTTTTGCCTGTCACTTGTGTGAAGTGGAAATACAAAAGTCTGGCTATTAAAATCTTATGATTAGAGAGCAAATATTTTCTCTTGAAAAGAAGTATAACTTATTCATTTACACTTTAAATGTTAATGCAACACACAGCTCTTATCTGTATTAGAGTTGTCATAGTTACGAGCTGAAATATGCATTAGACTGGCTTTCTCCATCAAATGCACCCTTCAAGTGACAGATTTGATTTAATCTTTATCTCCCATAGGTGAAATCCCCCATTCAGCTTCTCAAGAATTGGCTTTTTTAGCAACTCTTCCCAAGTCTGTTATTACAGCAGGCTCAAGGTGGTTGATGCTTGTAATCCCTTTCCACCTGAGGGCACAGGACCAACAGCTGAGCCAAGTGCCATAAAAGACTTTTTTTCTATTAAAAAAACAACCCTGTAATTTATTAATTATCCATTCTGAAGTTTCTTACAAGCCAAGGAAAGAGATAAATGACACTGGTTGTTTTGGAAATTTATTCTTGCTTTGAAATGGCTGGGAAAGTCTCATTATGTCTTCAGTTTGGAAAATCAGGCAGTAACAGCGAGTGTTTGCATGGTTCAGAGGCATATGTCCAACTCTCACCCCTCATGGATTAGAAGTTTTAATATTTAAAATTATCTTTTTATATTTTAAATATGCCTTAGATCTTCCAGAGTGTTCTTTAGATCACTTCTGGCACTCCTTGCTGCAAACCATCCTCGCCTGTGCCCCTTCTTCCCCTGAGTTATCCCGTTATGACAATCCATATTTTGCTTATAATTTCCATTATTTCCATTAGTGGACTGGAATAATTCAAAGGCAGCAGCCCATTAAATTTCCACATTGTCAATATTCTAATATTAGCTCATAAAAAGGGGTGTAACCCATTTGAAATTAACGACTGGGGGGTCAGAGAACTTGCAGACCTTTGTTGTTCCTACAGATTTTCCAGAGATTTTAGTTTGTTTAACATAAACAAGCCATTTGTTTAACATTGATGTTTCTGTAGCATTTTGGTACCAATATTTTATATTTTATCAAATATAAATCCCCTTCAACACAATGTGTTTGGAAGAACCTGTTCTGAAGATGATTAGAAAATGTCATTTTGTCCTGTCACTGCTGGAAATACTTCCCAGAGCAGAGAAAGTTCTCTTTTAAAGGATCTCTTTTAGCAGGTTCCAATCCTATAGCTGACTACCAGCACCATTTCATCTGATCCTGACTGATCTAGGCCAGTGTATTTGCTAGATAAATTCATATTCATTTAATATGATCATTTGAGTTTTAAAACTTTCATTGATGTTCCCACAACCTGTAATAAATTGCTCCGGTAGTTAATTATTCTCATTGCTGGGGGGAAAAAAGTCATTTTATTTGTACTCTATATTTGTCTGGCACAAGCTTCCAGTCCTTTGATCTTGATGTATTTTTATCTCTTAAATTGGAGAGCAGGTTTCTCTTTTAGGTATTTTCAGGATGCAATCAAATTAGCTCATCACTTTTTTTTAAGTAAGGTGGATAATTTGAGCACTTCCAGTTTGTCATCCTAATGCATCCTAATGCCCTCCTCAGCATCCTCTTCAAATTCCCATTAAATGCAGAACTCTGCATTTTTCACAGGGAGTTACAGAGGTGTCCAGGGCAAGGATTCACTCATGGGTAGCGCAGAACTGTGGTGCTGAAAGAGTAAAAATGAGATTACAGAGCCCAAAGCTGCTCCAGGGGAGGGTTAGGTTGGATTTCAAGAAAATATTCTCCCTGGTTGGGCACTGAACAGACTCTCCAGGGAATGGCCACAACTTTTTTAATACTTTTCCAACAGCTTTTCCATGGAGTTGAGAGTTAAAAAGTGTTCAGGAGGCGTTAAAAAAGAGCTGCTTCCAAATTATGTAATGCAACTGAAAAAGGGAGAAATAAAAGCCTTTCCACGTGGAATCTGGTCTAACCAAGGAACACTCTGTAATACAATTACAAAGATCAAAGAAAAAATAATAGCACTTTAAGCAAGAAATTAATTAAAGCAGGCAATTCACCACTGGCTGTTAAGATCATTTAATCATTATCCAATTTCCTTATTTGCTTTTCTGCTTGTTCTTCTTGCTTACAAGATTTTAAAAAACAGTGTAAGAAACTTGAAAAATAAGTTATAAATTCTAAATTATTGCCACCCTAACTCTTTACTTTTCCCTACAATAACAACAGGCACCAATTCTGTCACTGCCTTGCAGATTTTTACTTCCTCTCCCATAAAATTATACAGAAGTACTAAAGATGCCACTGTAGCACTTCTTTGTTTGCAAAATTAGCAATTACTCCTTAGGTGGTGTATTTTCTGCTGCTTGGTTGAAATAGTAGATTATATATTGTAATTCCTTTTCAGCATAAAATTATGAAAATTAATTTGTGTTAATGTTCCTTTTTGGATAGTTTTTCGGACAATGAAATTATTGGAGATCAAATAAATATTGATTCATCCCTGACCACCTGTAAAATATTTTGTCTGCTTCTGGATAGAGAAGTGATTTGTAAACAAGGGAAAACTGAATTTCTCTGAATTTCTCTGTCTTTTGTGGGTTTTTTTTTTGGTGAGGGTTAAGATTTGAAGGTTATTTCACAGGACAGAGAGCAATAATAAGGCTTTTAGTAATTCCTGTTGAAAGCTCAATGTTACTCAGGAGCACCTGGCAAGACTCCAGGAGTCAGAATGTAGTAATTAATCCCAAACCAACTGAGCACCATAGAGCTGTGACTGAAAATGGCAAAGATGAACTTGGAATTAATCAGGAACAGGTTTCCAGGAGAAACTGAGTTTGGATACCATTGTCTTGACATTAGTAATATCTTGTCTGAAATACTGTGTGATCTTCAGGTCATTTACAGCTATCAGAGGTGTTAAGTTAGATAGGAGCATTAAAAAAATGTAATGGGTAAAAAGGAAAATGTGTCATCTGTCTCATAGGAAGATAAATTATTTAAGGATTTCAGTTTGGTTAACTCAGCCAGCTGGGGCTGAGACAGAATTCCTCTTTCTCCACAGACAGAGGCAATAAAGACCAGAAAGAAAAACTCCTTAAGGCATAAAACACTGCTGTGCCAAAGCAAGAGGCCACAGAAATATCTGTAATAAATCTGTTGTTACACGTTCCTTATATTCTCTCGAAACAGCTGCTGGTATTAACTAAAGCAGTTGCATTTTCCCACTTGAGGGTGCTCTTTGGAATGATGGATCCTGTGATCCTGTGCTTTCAAGGGCACAGAAAAAAGATTTTTAGTAGGGTCTGTTGTAGAGGGGCAATGACTTTACACTGAAAAAAGGGAGATTTGGACCAATATAAAGAAGATTTTTTTTTTTGCAGTGAAACACAGGCACAGGGTGCCCAGAGAAGCTGTGGCTGCCCCATGCCTGGAAGTGTCCAAGGCCAGGTTGGACAGAGCTCTGAGCAACTTGAGAATGTCTCTGCTCCTGGCAGGGAGGGTTGGACTAAATGCCCTTTAAATGTCCCTTCAAACCCCAAAAATGCTTTAATTCTAAATACACGATCAGCAGCCTAATGTCCTTTCATACTGCTCATTGTCAAATTACATGCTTGAAATTAAGTGTGTCAAGAGCCTGGCACAATGAAATAATTTCAGCACTAATTTATTTGTGTGAAGACAGTCATTGAATTAATACCCTCGGTGTCTGTTTGAGGAATTGTAAATATGAGTTCTAATGAGGGCTCATTTTAAGTGGAGGTAATTCTGTAGATGTAGTGCCAGGTCACACCATCTGTGTTTCTGCACAGTCTGTGTTGGGAAATGAAAGCAGGGGAAAACAAACAAAAAAAAAGACAAAAGATGTCATGAGAATTTGAACTTCTTTCCCCAAAAGATGTCCTTCTGTTTCCTAACAAAGTGCCACTTGCTCTCCAGATTCTGCCTTTCAGAAAGGCTCAGTGAAGCCTCTCTTCCAGTAGTAGCCCTTGCTTCTTCTTGGATTCTTGCTGTGTTTCTCTGTCAGTTAATGCAAATAACTATGTAAGATAATGGGAGAACATTTGGTCTTCCATCATCAATTATTGTTAGGAGCAGCTCGAATATTAATGAGAGTGAATCAGCTACAGGTGTTAATGACGAGCTTCCCCTTCAGTGACAGAAAACTGTCTTATGATCTTCCAGCACATTTTTGTCTAATAATAATTTCTGATTTCCAATTTCCATGTTAATCAAACCAGCTCTCTTGATTAATTCCCTAATGAGGCAAAGTGAATTACTTAAAATATGAAAAGATGATAGTCTGCTTCCTTAAAAAAAGTTTGGTTTACACAAGCTGGGTTTTTTTTTAAATGCAAATATGAAGAGAGGTCAAACTTTGCAGGTTCAAGTAAATATCCAGATGGCTTTGCTTATGTATTTGAAGAGTCATGAGGGGAAACATCTGTCCAGGTTCCTGCGAGGGGTTACTGCAGTCAGAGCAGAATTACTTGTTTTCAGGTGCTGTGCAATACAGTAGGATATAAATATTTAGAAAATATTTGGCACAACTGATTTCCAGCCCAAAAGGGAGCTTTTAAATTCCTGTTAGTTCTTGCTGTGTGTCTCCCCACGCCAGGTAACAGCAAAGCTGGCAGGTGAGCCAGTGAACAGAGCAGGCACAAATCCCCCACACAAGTCAGGTGTAACCTCCCTTCCTTCTGTCAGCTGCACTCAGGGCTTCCGCATCTCTTAAAACTTTTCCATTTCTCAGAGTCCTGGTAGGGTTTGGTAAGGCTGTGAAGGAGCTGAGGAACCCCATTCCTGCCTTGTGCCCAGAATTTTTGGGTCAAGCAGAGAAAGGAGCAGGTGCCTCTCTCCCCTGTGCACTCCCAGTTCCACCATCTGAGCTCAATTTTACTTCGAAATTCCTACCATAACAAATGGGCACAATGTGTTTGGAAGAAATTGGCAGGGAGGTGAATAACTGCTGTGAGGGTTCAGACCACTGGAATCCTCTGATAAACACCACCATGTTCAGCAGTTCAGCTGTTTGCTCAGTTCCTTTTGACAGACAAATACATCACGCGCTTAATTCCTCTGCAGACACAAAAAATTCACTGATTTTTTTCATTTTCTTTTTTGCTTGCATCTGTAGCATTAGGAATTTTTTGCATGAATTTTTCATACAGATCTGCAGTGAGTCATCCCCAGGCAGGTAGGCTTTATTTAAAAAAGGAGAAAAGGTGCTTTTCCAGCATGAACAGAGATTTATAATGATGCTGAAATCCCTACTGCTGGTAGGATGCATTCCAAATCCCATTCATGCAAATCCAGATCTTCTGAATGAGAAGGAGCAAAGTCATTATGAGGAGAGTGTAAAGAAGATATTGGAGAACTAAAAAACACTGCTTTGCTGTTAATGAAAGTGGGTTATGTTTTTCATGTTTTTCTGAACATATTAGTTAAGGAGTCTGAGCTACAAAATTATCAGGCTTGGATCTACAAAATTACCTCAACATTGTGGAATTTCCTGGTAAAGGGATTTATTATTTTAGCAATTAGTATTTTTGGAACTATTGTTTTTAAAGTTGTTATATTCTTAATTTCCCACCACATAGTTTCTATGAGAAAACTAACAAATCCTTTAGTATAGACAGTAGTCCACAGGTTTCTTTTTACCTGGAGCTCTTCTTTCCATACTGAGGATGTACAAACAAATAAAAATTAATGATTGTGGCAATCTTAAGTCTAAACTACAGAAATTTCAAACATCTGCCTGTCTCTGGCCATTTAAAGTGCATTCTTTTGCATTCTTCTGGGTTTCTTCCATCTTTAGCATCTAAATTAGCATCTATTTTCATTTATGGAGGAAAATAAAAAGTATCACATTGGTCTTTTATTTCTTTATTATTCTAATTGTAATTTAACTGTATTTTAACTGCTGAAATAGCTTAACCATGTTGTAGAATTTGATTTTGACTGTATGTCCTAAAAATCTTAAAGGAGCAAAATACCTTTCTGGAGGATGCATCTTACCAGAGCTAGAAGTCAGTAATTGCTAAAAAGACTGATTCTTTAGGAGTAAATGTCAAAATCTGACTCAAGGACTTAGTTTGCAACTAAGGTTTTTAATCCACTGTAATGACTTCTCTTTTTTCAAAGATATTTTTAGTAACACAATTTATGATAACTTGTCCAAATTCCTGAGGGCATTTTATCATCACCCAGTAGTAATGGCTGCAGAAGGTTCTCTGATAGATCTTGGTATTTAATGGTTTTGTCATTAAGGTTCTCATTGGAATAATTTATTGTTAACTTAATTATTTATCATTCTTTTCTAAAAGGAGCCCACGGAACTCTAAGGATTTCGGCAATCTGAAAATTACATCAATCTATAAAAATCAAAGAGAGTTCCATTTGATTTCTATAATTGAGTAGGAGAGGAAAAAAAAAAGTATGGCCTCTGTCCTGTTCTCCAAACTGGAGGAGTTTTTTGGGCTGCAAGCTGCCATCCTTGCATTTGTTTGGATGTGACCTATTTATAATTACTGCTGTTTGGTTTTCTGTGGCCAGTGCATTTTTAGAAAGTTTTCAATAGAACAGCAGCATTAAAAATAGAACAGAATTTTTCAAAGCTTTTAAAACCCTTACTGGAATTCCGGCACATCCTGCAGTTCTGTCCCAGGTGGATTTTCACAGTGGGATCCTGGCTTTGGCCCACTGTGGAGGCAGCTTGGAACCTTACAGTCAATATCCCAAATTCTCTTCAGCCCTTAGAAGAGGATTTCAGTTCAAATCTCTTGGAGGTTGTCTTCTATTATTTTCCCTTCACCTTTTTGTGTAATCAGATATTATCTTCCTCTAAGAGGAAATAATTATAAACTCCACCTGATATAACAAGGGGGTGAATGAAGACTGCTCTGTGTCTGAGCACCTAAACAATTCATTTTCCTGGTTATTATAATCAGTGGGAATTCTCACTTTGATCAGAAGAGAAATTATGATTAAAATGATTTTAGTGAACTCCAACAGATCGAACATGGCCAGTATAAAAACATTTCCTGCTTGCATGTATTGGGGTGTTCCTCTTCTGGGGTTCACTCAGCTTTTCATTTTCACAGCTTCATTCCATGGCTGATGCAGTTGCCTTGGGAAGGTTGTGTCTGGGAATTGCTCTATGGACACAGCATTCCAATTCCTGCTCACTGCAGGTCTGCTCACATTTGTGGCAGTCACAGCATTTATGGCAGGGCTTTACCATGGCCACGCTCTAAAAATCTGATCTGACTGGAACAGAAGAGGCAAAAAAAGGACAAAAAAAAGCCCTAAAAAACATTTTTCTGGTTTTGTGTATGAATAACTCATGGTAAATTCCTGTTTAAGCAATCAAGATGATTAAGAAATGTCTCTAAGTAGTTTTTTTTTTTCTGAGTGGCACATCCTTACAGTACCAGTGATGTCCTTTTTTATGGCTCTGTTTGCAATTTACAGGAACTTGGAGACTCAGCTGTGTCCTGGGGCTGTACAGATAAACCAAGAAATGATCATTTATCTCCAGGCAGGGTCTCACTGCTCTTACATCCATGCTACATGTGTTATTCCAGCACAGTCTGGCTTCCTCCTCTCCTGAGACTCAGAACCCAGACTGAAATGATTTCATGACCTAATCTTCTGATTTAAAATGTTCCATGATCTCACAAGTTATTGAAAGGCTAACAGTGTTCACTTCTACCTTATTTTGTTCAGGAGCATGGCTAGAGGAACAAAAAAAAAGATAAAAATTCAGCTGCAGCAGCATGATTTCAGACCAGAGGAGTTTGTAAAACCTGCCTGTGTTTGGAGGTTGTAATAGACCTTGTTGGTTTACAGAACATTTCCTTCAAGTTTCAAGTTAAACTGAAAGCTTTCAGAATTCAGTGATGGACTTTTTCCTTAGGTTGGCTGGCAGTTAAAGAACCTAGTAAATGCACTGTGGGAAGACCCAAATGGAGTGATTTTAACCTTGAAAAAACGTCCTCAGAATACCCTGGTTTCTGCTCCTGCCCTTCTGAAGAATGTGAGGTGGAAGCCTCTGGCACTGCAGGTAAGGTGGCTGCTGCAATGCTGCAATGTCACAATAAATCCTTTATTCAAGAGAAAACACGGGAATTTTACCTTCCAGTGAAAGGAACAGGAGCCTGTCCCAAACTCCTCTGAAGCAGAGTGCTGAGACAAATAGGTGTGGCAATGATCAGATTGTTTTCTCCATGTTTTGGTGACTTTGGGAGCCACAGGAACTCAGACAAGGAAAGAAAATTTACAGATAATTTTATGAAGAACAAGGTTCAGTGGCTGCTCTGCCTGGCAGAGGCAGCAGTACCTCCCTGTTTCCATTATTTCACAGTCTGTCAGCTGCTTGTTTGTAATCAAGTGTGTCAGATCCATTAAATTCCAAGAGAACTCTGCCTCTGTTGCACACCTTGCATGAAGCTGGAGTTTTTGGTAGCAGGGATAATAGAACCTCTGGTATATTTTGAGTATTCATTCCTTGAAAACCTGCTGATGCAAAAAAAAAATAAAGAATTGTGAACATCACAGCTGCTTCTTCCTGCAGCAGGAAAAACTGGCTGAAACACTGAACTCAAAATGTCATTTTTAAAGGAAAGGTTTGCCAGTAAGTCAGTAACTACTGATGGTTGTCTTTAATGCCATTTAACATCCTGTAAAAAGTTGATGCACTTCCATAAATTTGCATAAGCTTCTCAGAGCTGTTTTGTTTGGTTCACACCATACATGAACGTGTTTCTGAATGATTTTTAAATTAATGAAACAAAACAAACCCTCCAAGCTTATCTAGGCAGATTTCCTCCCTGCCTGGCATTTTCTAAATCTTCCATTTCTCAGAGTGCCTGAATCCCACACAGGAGCTCCACTTAAGGAGTTTGTGTAATCCTTGCATCCCAGGAATGCTGACAGTGGGATTTAGGGCCACCTTTCTTTCTCTGTGGCTGCCCCTGGGGGAGAGGAACGGGGCCCTGTGACACCCAGAGGGGATTTTTCTGTCATAATGCTGCAGGAATAACATCCTTTGCTCTGGCAAGATGCTCATCTATCTACTTGTGAACTTCAGACAGAGCCTCCAGAGGCAGCAAAATGGAAATTGCAATTGCACAGGGCTTCCAGAGAGATCCTCTCTTTATATTTTTACATGAAAGAATCATAATTCACTAGCAGCTCTGGGTCTGGAGGCTGTGTCAGAGTGAACAGTGAGTGCTGAATTCACTGCATGTGTGGCACAGCATTTCCCATCAAAAATGCCCACCTTTGTCGTGGTAGCCAGAAAACAGAAAGTGCACCAAGGTGCTTTTGTGGAATTATCAGCAGCTGTGGTTTTGTGATGTCTCCTCTCCTGAGGAGCCCCTGAGGGGCTTGAAGTGCTTGAAGCATCTCCTTCGAGGGGTGTATTTCTTCTGTATCAGAGAACAGTGGGGTGAGATATTTAAATAAAACTATAAACCACTTTGGAAAACAAAAACAGCCCTGCCAGTGTTACTTCTTAAGAACAGATTCTGTTATGAGGCGTGGAATCTGTTATGAGGTGTGGAAAACCAATTTTAGATCTTTTATTCTTCCTGCCACACAGAAAAGCTCAAGTGTCAGGACCTGGATCCGTTTCAGGACGCAGGTTTTGGGTTTGCCCGTTTCCTGCAGCTCTCACCTGGACCTGGTATTATTTATTATTGTCAGTAATGACTTGGAAGCAGGCTGATTAAATTTCAAGATGCCACTAAAGCCTGAGCTTCCTGGACAGCTGACACAACAGCTTGTTGCTGCTGGAAGCAGTGAGCTCACTTCCCTCTCCTGTTGGCTGCAGCGTCCTCGCCTTTCGTTGACTTTGGCAAGAGTTTTTAGACTCTAGAGCAGTTCCATGTGCTGAACTGGTTGGAGAATTTCTGGGTTGGTTTGTTTGTTGTTCTGGAATTTTCTGCTGCTCACGGATTAAGTTTGGTTTGGGGATGAGCAGAGGACACAGCACAGGCAGGAGGTTTACACCAAGACAAAAGCAGGATGGGGAACGACCAAAGAGCGACAGACTGCGGGAAAATACCTCAGTGAGAGCAGATTCAGGAGAAACAGTTCATCAGAAGTCAGCCTGTCACCAAAAATGAATAACAACAACACACTGCTGTATTTCACAGCGTGTTCCAGGTCCAGATCCATACACATTCTTCTGCATGTGCTATTTTCATGGTGCACCCCATAATTCTATTTATGTGTCCACATGTGGAGCAATTTTTCCATTCTGATTTAGTGCTGGTAAAAAAAAAAACCAAAAACCAACAAACCAAAAAAACCCAACCAAAACAAAAGCAGTACATAGTTATGGAGGGCAAAAAGGAAATAGGATTTAAGAACTTGAAATCATATTTGTTACCTCAGGTTGGTGCACAGCAGGAAGTTTTGAATAAAAGTCGTCGTGTTTTCTGTTGTTGCTTAAGGCACTTATAGAGGTTATTAATATTTTTTTTCTACAATAATTAAGTTTAAAATTATATCACATAGGTAATTTATGAATTATTGATGCAGAATCTGTGAGGTCTTAGAAAATGTATTACTTGGCCTGGTTGTAGTATTCTTATTCATCTTAACTTGATGCTCAGTTAAGAACAGCAGAGTTTTCATTTGCCAGTTCTGTGCTCCATTATCTTTCAGGGAGATTTGTGACACCATTTTCCCCCTTTGTCTCTGGCTGACATGATGTGATAGTAGAAAATTATTTGAATTTTTAAACTCTCCAATTATTTTCCCACTCAGGACAAAATGGTTTGGATTTTTTTTTCATTTGCAATGGCAAATATTGCTCTGCACACTTCAACTTCATTCAAATTAAATACAACATTTATTGTATTTTTTCCTTTTTATGTGGAGAACTTTTTAAATTGTAATAATCCTTCCTGTCACAAATAATTGATCCAGAACAATTAAACCATTTTTTAGTTTAACAACAAGCATAGAGAACTAATATAACTTTGACCCCTTTGCAGACTGACAGTCTTATGAAAAAACATAATTTTTTGATATTTGGGGCTGCTTTTACTTTTTGAACTACATAAAAAATATTTCAGTGTTTACCTCTAGAGGAGAGAAAATATTTTATTTATAAAAAATTGTTTATATCTTTCATCCAAATTTTGAGTTGCTGGGTTTTCCTTCCACCTGTAGAAAAATGGTTGTACCTATTTAAGCATAACTTTTATAAATAAAAATATCTTCTATCTCTTGAGTATCAACACAGACTGAACCTTGGTTGAAAAATATTCTTTGTTTATATCTCTGTATCCTGCACAGCATATTTGGTTTTCTTCCTTCTAGTCCTTGCAGACCATTGGCTTGAGCTTCTCTATGACATCTGAATCAAAAAACTGTGTTCAACGTCATGTAAAAGTTTAAACAGTAAAAATCTTAAAGGATATTTATTTATTGTTTAGGTTAATTTCTATTTCTTTTCTATTTACCGTAGAACAGGTATTTGTATCACCATGGCTATAAAGCCAAAGGACAATGAATTCTGCTTTCTTAAAAAATCAAGATGTTCTGTCCTTGCTAACAATAAATCTTCCAGTGAAACCAACATTTCATTCAGTACAAGTCTTCCAGAGTTCTGTAATTAACTTCTGTATTAATGACATTTAATACAGTGTGTCCTTTCTCCTCAGATAATTGATTTTCTGCATTGATTAAAGATCATATTTTGATTGAGTCTCAGATTTTCCCTTGAGGTGGCTTTTAAATTAATTTAATGGTCGTTTATCAGTTTCTTTCATAACTAGTCTTGAAGCCTGGAGTTTCACTAGACACCTTTTTGGAAGAAACTTCAGAAATTAAAAAAAACAACTAATCCAAAAAAAGAGGTCAAAATTCCTAAAATTATGCACACTGATTGTGTTGTTTCTTGTAGCACAGAAATATTAATTTATTCTTCCTGTGCCTTTTTGTTTTTCACAGCCTGTGATCCCAACCAGCCCCACAAGCAGCTCTACAACCCCAACGAGTACGATGGGCATGTCCTCACAAATGGACAACTCTGCACTCCAGGATGTTTTCATTCTCTCTCCTATGTCAGGACTTTATGGACCCAGGTATTTATGTCCTAAGGAATTTGAGGTTTTGAAAAATAAAATTTTACACTTTGATTTCATTAGATTAATAAAGGCAAAATGAACTTTCCCACCATCAAGCTAAACAATAAAATTAAGAACTCAAAACAGATTTATCATCATATCGTGTTTTAAGTGAATTAATTTTACTTAGATGAGAAAAACCTGGGTTTAGTCCTAAATGAAAAAGGTATTTAAAGAAGTCTTTAATCAATTAGTTTGATTTACTTTTACGTGTCTACTTCTATCTCATCCTTGAGCATTTCTGCAGGGGAAACCCTTGTCTGCTCATACTAAAACAATTCCTTATGTTCTCCTTCAGATCCTAGAAAACACCTGGATATTATCTCACAATTATTATCTCACAATTAAAGCTGTACCTAATGATGGTTCTATGAATTTACATTTTTTGAATTGCCTCACTTATAAAGTTCAGCATTTCAATTGCAAGAGTTTTTATTTGTTTGGGAGAAGCAGTAGCATGCTGGAAGTTTACCTTACCTGGCTCATTTCTCCATCATCTTCTGCTTTTAGGGATGAAATTGGAATAATGTCTTGTGATGACATCAGCAAATTTGGAAAGTCTGGGATGAAAGGCTCTGAGTCTCCAAACTATTTCCTGGAGCACGAGAGTGGGAAATACTACACTCTGATTGAAGGAGAAGGCCACCCTGGGAGCTCTGAGTACGAGAGGAGCAGAGCCACAGGCGTGAGGAGAAGGGAAAAAACCCCCACTCATGGTAGGCTGCATTTCCTCACCTTCCTCTAACTGCTCACATTTACAAACTGCTGTTAACTCTGCAACCCCCCCAAAAAATCTGTCATTCTTTGTCAGACCTGCTGGCTCTGAACCATAAACAGAAGTTTACATGAAGGAATAATTAGGAGAATTACACGCTAACATTCCTGGTCAGCAGTAAGTTATTTATTCGGTTATTTTGCCGTTCATACTGGAACGTTGAATGAGAATTAAATTCATATTATTTGGATGGGCCAGCGTCTTGATTTACTCATTTTCCCCCCCCCGACTCCTGGAGATTATTCCATTTGCAATGTTCTGGGCTGTTAAACTTCAGTAGGGTCCTGCCTCGTGGTATGAAAGTGTCTGTAAGATGGAAAGCCCTTCAAAATTCAGCGCTGCATTAAATGCATGAGAAGTACCCTATGATGCACCCATTAGTGCTTGAACTGTATTTCAAAATCTTGGGATGGGGACTTCTTAAATATATAAAATGCTATTGAAACAATAACGAACTCTGGTTTTTCTATGAAAATTTGGTGTATATATAAATCCCTGAGTGTACAGTCACATGTGCCTGTATATGAATATAGGGATCTGTGTAAAAGGTGGTGTTGAAAATTAACTGACAGATTTTTTGCTTCTATGTTTAAACTGAATTTCTTGGTGTTTAATGACTTTGAAAAAAATCCTGATGAAGTAAAGCAGTGTATGGTCCATATATTTTCAGTGGCTTTATTTTCAAGGCAGTAGGAAATTTTTTTAAAACTTACAGGTTTCAGATAGGAGATTTCTTTTGAAAAGTGGATTTTTTTTCTGATTTTTAAAATGGCTTTATTTCTGAGCCTCAGAGAAAGCAATGACAGTAGTTTTCTCTATGGGAAGCTGCTATATTTTGAATATTCATTTGTGTAGGCGAGCCATCCGTGAGTACTTTATTCACCTACTCTTAGACTGGGGTTTTTTTCCTCATTTTTTAAAAAAGCCCCAACAACTTCCTAAGTTTTTTGTCTTTGAAATTTAGGAAAAGGAAAACCTCTGAGAAGCTCAGAGCAGTAAAGGGAAATGTGTCTGTGAAGAACACAGGTACTAAAATCCTGCTGCAGTTCAGTGGAGAGAATCCCAAGAGGGGTTCTGGTGGAAGATCCAACAGCAGCTGGGAGGGAGCACAGTGGGGGGAAAAAAAGAAAACTCTTAAAGCACTGCAGTCACTGATTCTGCTGCTGCTTAGTCTGGCGTGGGGTTTGCTACCAGAGATGCTCTGAAATGCCATTTCTCTGCCTCCTGTTCTTAGTGTTTATCTTGTGTTTATCAGTTCCACAGAACGTCCCCCCTGCTGTTGTAATTTGCTGACTGCAGCTGGATTTCTGGTAAAAATGGCAAGTAAAATGGACTTGATGGTGTGTGGATGCACACAGAACTTGGTCAGAGTAGGAAATCTTAATAAATCTTTGTTATAGACAGGATATTTTTAGTAACTGCTTCAGTCATCTGCTTGATGCTTGAAAGAGCTGTGACGCTGAATAGGATCCCATCTCAAAACCAGTAATGTTCACTCTTTATCTCCTTGTGGAGTGACATCATTTTAAAACAAATTTAGAATGAAAGATAAGGAGAAATCTTAACTGTGATTAAAATTGGAGCCAGATGGGTGTGTTTGGCTTGCTTTCATAAATTCTTGCTTCATGGTGACTTTAAGTATTGGGCTCTCTGCCTGATCCCAGGAGTACACAAGATTTTTTTGTCTATGATGTACAATTCTGATTGAAATCCAGAAGGAATTTGGTTTTAAAGTCTCTGAAATATGCCTTTGTCTCAAAAATGACTGCCAAACCAGAATTTTTTTGAACTACAGGTTTAATTAATCTGTTGATTAACAGAGATGCAAATGATGTTCTACTGTAGTGGAAGGTTTTGTACTTTCTGGCTGAGAGGTGACATCAATCACCAAAGCGACAGCGTGTCTTTCAGTAAAAAGACAGGATTTATGGCAGCTCCAATAAACTGATGCTGGAACCACAGAGCCATGGGCAAAGAAATGAAAATAAAACTTCTCAAGCCTTTCCTGGCCAAGCAGCCACTTTCATTATTGCCTGGGCTGACACAAACTACTGTTCCAAAATTCCAGCCTTGGACTTTGCAGAATTCCAGTCATTATTAGAAATAAAGCTCCTGTGCAGCTGATAGGTGGATGGATACTCAGGCAGGTGATGGGTATTGATAGTACATGCAAAATCCAAGCAGGTAAATAAAAAGTCATTTTTTTCCAAAGTATTTGTGAAAATGAAGCTTGTTTTTAATAACATTGCAGTGCATTTTTTGGTTTACTTAACATTATACTCTGTTATTTTTCTGACTCTAAAATTCTCTGGTCTAAAGAGCTCTTGTGTCAACGCATATCAAACCTCTTCCATTAATGTGTTAGAGACAAAAATGTCACAAATATTTTTTTTTTTCTTTCACTTTATTCTGGTATCCTTGTACACAACAATTTTTTGCTCCTCAGAAAAAATATCCAAGCTGCCATGTCGAAACAATTTATAGGTTACTTTTTATTGGGAAAGGACTTGGAAGTGAAATAAGCAGTTTACAAAATCACTCGTTCATTTGCCTTGTGTGATTCCTGTCCTAAATTTCTATTTTTGATGTCTGTTGTGCTGTGGTATCTGTATTTGTGTATAAATCATTTCAGAGCTTCAGATCTTTCCTTTCTTTACAGAAAAACTGTTCAGTTTGGTTATGTTGATTTTCACTTGCTTTGTGCCTTCCTATTTTCTTCTTTTAAAATTTATAATCTTGTTTTTCTTTTTGTACTAGTGATTTTTTTTTTTTATTCATTGATTTTTTAATCTTAATTGATATTTGTTCTAAGGATCAGGATCCTACATTTGTAGTTAAAGGTAGCCTCAGCTGTGAGGCAGACAATGAAACTACATCTTTTTCCATAGGATTATTTATACTCTAAATTTCATGGTGTGCACACGAGTGGAATATGGGGAAATCTCAATACTCCAAATATCAGCCCTCCAGTTCCCAGCAGTTCTGGGGCTGTTCCTGGTTTGGTGCCATCCCTGTTGTGATGCTCCAGCAGGGAATGGCTTGGGCATGTTGGGATCTCACTGCCACAGTGCCAGGAAATCCCAGTGATTCAAAGCCCTGCATCTTCTCTGCTGGTCCTTGGCACCAAAGTGTGCCCCAGGTTTTCCTTCTGAGCCCGTGGAAATGAATGTGCCTTGAAATGAGATCCCCTCATTTCTCACCGTGAGATTTCCCAGCTCAGGGGGTTTCCTGTTTCCCTGGCACATCTGTGTTGTGTCTATATTCATTCTCTCTCTGCTTTTCCTACAGCATCTCCATCCACTTAAAATCTGTTTCTCTCTTTATTCCCAACACCTGTTTAATGGGTGAGCGAGTTTGTACAGAGCAGAGCTTCCAAATAAATTTGTAATCTGCTTTACATCCACAAAGAATTTCACCAAAGCTGAAGAAATTCCACCTTCCCTTGAGGCTAGGGTGATGAAGAGGAGGCTCTGGGAGGTTTCAGTGATCCTGAGGGCCCCAGCTCTAATAATGGACTGCTCTGAGGGGTTGTGTCACCCCTGGAATTTATAGACATTGCTGACCCCACAGCCTTCCACTCCTAGGCTTCAAACATTATATTGGTTTTCCTTGCCTTGTTTCCAGGAGATTTGAGGCCAGTTTCGATGCCTACTGAGTACAGCTGGATAGGGGAGTCCAAAGAACAGAACATGTACAAGAGGGGAAGCAGAGGTGAGTATTTTTTTTTTCTCTGCTGTTCTCCAAGATGCTTTTTCATTGTTGCTTAAGGAGCATCACAGGAAAAAAAATCTCTGAGGATATAGAAGAGCCTGTTTAGTATTTGTGCTTTTCTGTTTCTATTTCTGAAAATTAAAACTTTGTATTAGTAGGAGGAATTTAATTCTAGTATAAAGAAACATAAACATCAAGAGAAAAAGTACTTTGAAGACTCAGATATGTGTTAAAAGCAATCAGTTCTAAATCTGCACAGCCCTAGAAAACAGTAAGTGATGTTACAGATGTAAGGTAACATCCTTTGAGAACATTTTGATCAGAATGAATTAAAATTAGGAACAGGAATCAGCAATTGTGCTGTCAGTGTTCAGCCCAGCAGTTCTAATCACATAAACTTCCATTGGTCCCAGTGGGAATTACGAACTTTGCAAGAAAGAAAAGTGATTGCACAGTTTCTTTTTCCTTTATTTTCTGTGCCAAAAAGAAATCATATCATTCAAAGGAATATTCTTCAGATATACAACCATAACTATTAAATAGTTATCACATAACTATTGTGATATGGTTGAAGATTCTTGAATATTATTTTTTTAGAATCTTTTAAGCATGGTCTGGAAGCTGAGAGGAGTTCAGCTTGACTCTTAAAAATGTGACAAAAAATGAACGATATTCTTGAAGATCAATACAGGATTTTAAACTACCTTTTTCAGTAAACTTCCATTCCAAGAGAAAATAAATTTCATTTAAGGCACAAGCCTTTTCTGATTTATTCCAAAGCTGTTGATGTATGTTTAGCTCATATTTCACTGTTACAGACAGTAACAGACCTGTTGCCTGGCCAGCTCCCATCTTGAAACTGTGCCAAATATGCTGCACATCCCCTTAAAACCATTATTCCAGCTTGTCAAATTCCTTGAAATTATAATCCTAGAGTCTGGAATGGTTCCAGAGATGCTCCCTGCATGACACAACCCAGTAACATTTTCTGGTGTCAGTGAAAGTGGAACGGAGTCAGGGAGGAGCAGACCCATTGTCCTACACACAATGCTCTCTCAGGTGCCATTCACGTTCCACTTGGTGAGATTCCCTGATACTTGCATAAAAATACAGGCAAAAAGGACCAGGATAACACTGAAAGCAATGAAGCCTGAGGGGTTAAACAGCAACTGGATCTATCCAGCCATTCTCCTGTGGAGCCACAAAAGCTGTCCTGCCTTGAGCCAGCCTCTGCTCCTGGGGGACAAAGGGCAAGGTCTAGGAATTAATGACCGTGGGTGTGTCTTCTGCTAACAGATTGTTAAAATCATCTTGTGTTTGTGTTCTGAGGGCATCCCTCTGCTGAAATAGGATGTAAAACTGGCTTTATGCAATACCACTAGATGGCAAACTGGCAGTGAGAGGTCACAATTGCCTGGATACTCACACGACTTTTTCCCGTTTAACAGCACCGAGTGATGGTCTCTGGGCAGCCAAACGGTTCTCCGCTGGTTTCCTCTTCCTAATGTTTCTTTTTTGCCTTCCTTCCCCTCCAACCACTGACTCTGAGAATTCGCTGCTGCGCTACCTGAGCGATGACAAGATCCTGGTGATCCAGGAGGAGCCTCTGGCGCAGAAGGACAGCAAACGGGACACGGGCCGGAGGTCCAGGAAAAAGGGCAAAGCCCCAGGGAACCCCAGCTACCCCATCAGCCCCTCGGTGCTGGCCTCCAGCATCAGGCTGGAGCCAGGGCAGCAGGACGTGCTCAGCTTCTCCCTGGCAGAGAACAACACGGTTCCACTCTACCATGTGAGTGCCCAACAAACACCTCCCTGCCTCGGCCAGGTGTTCTCCTCTCACCATTGATCCAGACCAAAAAAATACCTCCTGCTTCATGTTTCCATGCTGTTTCACAGTCTGAGAAGGGCTGGTCAGTGATGGTGGCATGACAAATTTCTCATAAGAGTCGCTTTTTCAATGTCAGGATCACGACAGCTTTCTCATAAAAATCAGGACAGAACAGCAAAACACAAGGCAAGAATCATTTGCTGTCGGATGCTTTAATAAAATTGTGCTCTTAATTACTCAGTCTCACTGAGTTTAGCTTAATTTGATTGTATTATCTTTGAAGGTTCATAAGGATCCTGCACTCAGCCCCTGATAATGATCTATTTTACATTAATTTATAAGCTTTTGTATTGCCACTTTGATTACCGTGTCTTGTAAAAACAGAGGAGTTTAATAGAATTACTGTTTATTTAAATGTATTTCTTTAAATTGTGGATTTCAATCTCTCTGACGGAGATTATCAGCGTCACAAAGTCAAAGCAAAGGATTTTTGGAGAGAAAATCAGCAGGCAATTTATTAGGGTGAATGAGAAAATTATTATACAACCCTGCAACAAACCCCAACAATATTTCATAACTTGGTAGATAAATCAGCTGGTTTCAGTCGGTTTTTGGGATTCTGTTGATGATCTGTTGGCTCACCTGAGTTCTGAAGAGAGGGAAATGGGTCATTTGGGGAGAGATGCAAATTCCACCCTGGATTTCAGGACTGAAGTTGTATTTCCTTGCGAGATTTCCACACCATCGTGCAGCTAATTGAACAGACGTGATAAATTAGCAGTATGATATCGTATGATAATAAATTAGATATTTAAAAATACCCAAATGACATAAAATGTCAACTCTAAAGGGTCTGAAAGTAAAGCAGGAAACTGGAAAACAGGAGTTATCCTGGGAAGAGACAACTGTGCATGGAGTGGTTGTCCCACCCTAAAAGTCTCTGTTCACAAACTCTGTTTCATGTGCAGTGATTGCAGGGGAGGGCACAGGTAAAATGATTATTCATGGACTGACAGAGCACTATTAATTCTTTTATCACCATAAATGTTTGGAGCAGCATTAAAAGAGACCTTTGCAGTCCTTCAGGAGATAATCACAGGAATCAGAATATCTGAGGCACTTTGTCAACTGCCTTATAAATATACAAGAGGAACTGAGTCGACAAACACACAGAGTTGCTGACATAGATTTTGTGGGTTCTTGGCAGCACAGAATCATTCACATTAACGTCTTTCCACTTGGAATACTGAAAGAATTCTGAAAAGCCAAGCAAAAAAATGGGCATATTTATCTTGAAAGAGAGCTACCCCGAACAAAAATGTGGAATATCAAAGAAAATTTCATGGCAGCTTGATAGCAAAAAGGAAAAGTAACAGAGAGTTGTTGTGTTCTTAGATATAAATTTAAGTTTTAAGTGGGTCAGCTCAATTCCTTAATATCTAAAGGTATTACCAGGATTTTCGTAAGCATTTTCATACATAAACCTTTTTTGGGTAACGAGACCAAATCATCTTAAAACAGCTTTTGCTACATTTGTATTAGAAAAGTTGACAAAACTGGTTTAGCTTTTTCTTCTTACATTTGCTCTGTGTTTTTTCAATGGAAGGCGAAAGTGCAGAGCTGTTGGAATCACATTTCCATGAAATCCTCTGCCTTTAACACATGTCCAGCACAACTTCTGGATACAGATCAAAATTCCAGCCCAAATAATCTGGGAAATGCAGATGATAAATAGGATTTTCATCATCTTTAGTGAAAGGAAGGTGATAATATTTGGTAATCAAACAAGGATGGCTTGATGGAAGGAGGAATGGAGCATCACTTAGCCATTGCTTAATTTTCTAAGCACTAACATAAATATGTAGCAAAAAACCCCAAAAAGGCACTCACTTAACAGTAGTTTAAATTACCAGACGTAAGAAGTTTTGCAAAATTGGTAATTGCAGAGATTCACCACTAGATTAATGCTTTGGAAGGAATGTTGATTTGGAACCTAAAATTAAACAATTAGCCTGATTTCATAAGTTGCTGGGAGGATGCAGAGTTCCTATATAAAATGGATATTTAGGTAATGCAATATTGGCAGCATGCCCAGGATATAAAATGATGCATGAAGCCATGTTGCAGTAAAATATTCCTGTCAAGAAACACTGCCCCCTTCCAGGATATATTTATAACTCTAATTTAATTGATATGCAATGTCACAGAACCTAAGCAAGAGTAAATTACAATTAGCAAGGATGTTATAAATAATTATTAATTAATAGAGTATCTCTTGGAACATGACTTTCTATGTTTATTAATGCTTCACTTCTGAAGTGACATCATTTACCAGGTTGAGCCTAAATATGGGCTCATTACAAGGATAGAGTTAAAAACTGAATATGCTCTTATTTTTTTATCACCAGATCTCATTCTGCAGAAAATAAATTTATCATACAGGACACCAGATCAGTAGACCAGATGTACCTGGGAAATTTTTCATTTTGGATTTCTGACCATAAAACAAAACACAAAAAAATCTTGAAAAAATCTTCAGGATTTTACAGAAAGTTGTAGAAAGTTGGACCTATCCTGCTGCTCAGTTCCATTTTGCTCTGTGGCAACCAGATTCCATCTAAAAAGAGAATATTGAAGTTCTCATTCCAGATCCAGTCTGGAAATCCACACAATGTTCAACTCTGTGGTTTTATTGCCCCAGACTTGCACAACTTTCTGTAGCTCTGAAATTCAATTTGCTGGTTACCACATCAAATTTTCCAATTGGATAATGATCTCTCATCTGCTTTTAGTTGGTGATAAATGTTCTGGGGCCATTATCTACAAAATAATTGGATCTTTTGCTTTGTAGTATCATATATTAAAAAACTGGAGAATAGATTGGAATTTCTAATTTTTTTTTGTGTGAATTACAATTCAGTGTGTTGAAAAGACTTAATTTTTAATGAGTTTTAAGACCAATTCTTTCATTTCAATGTTCACAGTAAAACAGAAATAATGGCTGCTTCAGTGTATTCATTGAGAGTGCCAGACCTGGAGTCACTTTTTTATTTTAAAGATAATTTGAAGCACGGAGGTGTTTTAGGGTTACTCATTGCCACACAGAACTTGCTCAACTTGCTTTTTATTCCCTTCTTGCTGATCCCAGGGAGCTGGTAACTCATCCCTGTGGCACAGGGTGATGGAAATGCTCTTTAACTGCTCCTGGAGCTGCAGAGGCAGCTTGACAAACGATATAAAGTTTAATGGTACATGCTGAGAATTCAAACCTGTGCAAAACCAGTGTAAAGCTGGGTGTTGTGTAATGGGTGCACGCTGGGATGAGCCAGATGTTCCAGATGCTTTTTTGGGATGACAGGCAGTCTGAGTGCTGCTCTGATAAGTAGAATAATTAAGATAGTCTGGGAGAATCACACATATTCAGCTCCACTGACTGAAGGAGGAGCCTTTTATTGCCAATTTTGCAGGAAAAGCACTCATGTTTTATTTATCCCTTCCTGCTCTTGCAGAAAGAAACAAAACTGTGCTGTCAGGGATGAGCTTTACTTCCTTCAGAGTTTTATTTCCTTTCTGAATTGCTGAATAAATCCTGTCTTTGCTTTTTAAGTATCTGTAATATGGGAAACCTTCTTTCCCTACCTTGCAGTTATGCTGGGAAATCACTCTGAGGATGGTTGTGTGGGTTCTGGCTGCTCAGAGAAGCAAACACAAGTATTTCTGGCTTCTGTAACTTCAAAATGAGTCTGCCCAGTTGTACTGATTGTAAAATAATATTCTTTTTATTGGGACTGAGCACATGAAGGCTTGAGCTGACAAGTGTCTCCCTCCCCACTTGAAGATGGATCCTTGAGTAACAATGCCCAATAATGTATTTCTTTAGAGTTCTGTTCAGACCTGACTCTCTAAACTATACCCTTCATTAATCTATAAACAGCTTAGAGGGGAAAAAGGTATTTTGAAAAGATATTTTACAGTATAAGGGAAAAGAAAGGGAAATAAAATGTTAAGAAAAGCTCTTTTTAACAATAATGCCATCAGTCTTTAGGTTTCCACATTCATTCAATAATCAAGAACTTCATAACTGACTTGGATCCAGAAAAAGAAAAAAGGAAAGAGAAAAAAGAAAAGAAAAAAAGAAACACTGGTTAAACAGGTGTTAACCCAGAACTTAGGTTGTCCTTGATTTCTGGAAGAAGCAGCCCCTTGCAGAAACTCAGGAGAGGGGCTGGGATTGTGTTTGGCAATTTAGGATGGATGTGTTTGCAGATTCAGCCCTGAGACAGGCTGCTCATTCTTGCTGCTTCCAAAGGTTCAGGTTGTCTGGCTGGCCTAGAATTCCTTGTATTTGTAGTTATTTCAGGACACTTTGCACAAAGCAAATACGAGGCTGCCTTTATCCAAACATATGCAGTGTTTTCAGAAGTAATTTTGCTCTATTAGATCGTATTTAAATGATGATATTCTGCAGTCTTCAAACAAACCACTACAAACCACCAATGCAAGTCAGCAAATGAAGCATTCATTAACCTGCTGTGACTTTGTGGGTAAATTGCCATTTGTAAAACATTCTGGAGTCCTCTGACTCCAGAGAGCCACAACACAACTAAGTTGTACTGTACTGTATTATTTTAGCAAGTGAATTTATGCCTTGTTTTTATTGTTTTGCCAGGCTACCGAAAAAAAAAAAAATAGTTTAGACATATCTATAGTCTGAAGCTGAATTTAACAGCCATTTGTTAATGAATATTAGTTACAAGTGATATTATTGCTATGATAATTGCAATATTTATCCTCCAGACGATGCGCCAAATAGAAATCTCTCGCTTATCACACAAATATCATGTCCTGCTGCTGAAAGGATCAAAGTGTAAGAATCCAGTGGAAACATTTTGGGGACTCCTCTGATTTTTTCTCTCTACCCAGTGGCTCAGCCTTACACCCTGTCCTTTCCCCCTTCCCCAGGAGGAGAGCGATGGCACGAACATCTCATGGCCGAAAGGTCAGCCCTGGGCAGGCAGGGCCACAGGAAACCTGTTCCCATGGGAATGGGGAAAGTGAGGAAAAGGAAGGGGAAGGAATTGACTGTTTTTCTTCACCTCTCCCTTGGCTGCCTCCCCTGTTCCCCAGCTTGTGCTGACAATTCTCATCATCCCCCATAATCACAAACTCGTCCCTTCCCTCTGCCTTCCTTCTTCACCTGGTTTTTCGTCAGCACAAATGTGAGTGCCTCAAACTGCACACAAATGTAGATTACACTGGGTGGTTTCCTGTCTCTGTTATCTCTCCCCTCAGCAAGGGTGAGTGGAATGAAAACCTCGCTTTTATTTTTAGCTCAGCATGATAACTTTGAAAGCAGATTCAGTGGGTGAGAGCCTCAGCTCTCTGAGGTAGAGAGATAAGTAAAGCCCCTCATAACAAGGCCACTGTTTGATTGTTTTTAAACAAACATGATATAAAGAAATCTTCAGGATAATAAATATATGAGTTAAAGGAGCAGAAGAATGAATAATTTTTTCTTTTTGTACTTTTGTTAATAATAATTCAGTATCTGAGTATAGACGAGTGGAAGAGCAGTACGATAAAGAAGCTTTTCAGTCTTTGCATCTGAATAAATGATATATCTAGATGGAATAAATATCTTGAATTTGGCCACTGAGATTAGTAACACACATTATGAAGCTGTTCTAATCTCATTACCAACTATTCCTGCCTCTTGGATTAGGAAACAAGTAAATAATGAGTGTTGAGTATTTTCACACAACCTCTGCAACTCAGAGTTCTTCTGCTCTCTGTGGTTTATCTGATTTCTTCACTTAGGAGAAGAAATTCTGATTCAAAGGAACGATTTTTTTGTTGTAAGTTATTTATAGAGGTTTCAGGTAAATGGGACTTTCTACAGGATTTCCTTTGGGAGAGGAGCCTCAGATCTGCTTGTGGGACCACAGAGGCCTTTTTGTCCTTTCATCTCCACTCGTGCAAGGCAGAAGCAGATCTCTGGGAATCCCTAGAGCTCCAGAAATGTGGAGCTGACTGAAGAAGGCAGATAGGTGCCAGTGACCTGAATTTCACAGAATTTGTGCTTTATAGTCTCTGACAGCATGACAAGACTTGTGCCTCCTGAGCCTCCCACATGTCTGCTACTCATCAAAGTGGCCTTGTAGTAAGATGAAGTAAAGTTTTAGTTTGGGAACTAGGAAAGGCTTTTTTTCCCAAATGTCACAAACTGGTAAGAAGAAACTGCTCAAAAAAATTATATATAAGGGGGCTGAAAATGCAGGTAGGGGCCTTCCACATGTAAGTCATTGTCAGCAGTGTTTCTGCATATAATTACAATTTCACAAGGAAATTAATTTTAGCTATAGGTAGACATTTATAGAAATGCCAATGTGGGTGTTTCCATGTGTAGTATCAGAAATCTTTATAAAGGCTGGCATTTCAAGCTGGCAACAAGATTGTTCTCCCAAGAGAGCTTCTTTGGAGTGAAAATCGGAATCATCTTTATCACAATCATATTTATCACAAGATGATAAATATGTGACAAAGGTCTGTGGTAATCCCCAGTGGCCACACTCAAATCCTGGTAATAATCTCTGTGTCAGTGCTGAGTTGGTCAGGAGCTGAGATTTTTCTTCTTCTAATAAATTAATTATTGATAAAATCTTTAAAAGGTGCAATTATGTTTTTTATGTTTCAAGTACTTATATCAACAATTTCCTCTCCCTCTCTATTTATATAGATGTTCTTCTTTGCTCTTTTCTAAATTACAGCAATTAATAATCAATTACAATAATCTATGAGTTGTTCAATGGTTAAACCATATTTTTCTTCTTCACACTGTTATAGAGTATTTTTAAATTTCCCTGCTACAGACTGTGCTTCAGTTAATGAGATTACATTATTCAATATCTTTGGAAATTAATGCTTGGTAATGCAGAAAAATTTGTGGTGTTGAAAGACTGACCTCTAGAAAAATGTGGTTTATTATCAGAAGCAAATTTCTCTCCAGTGAGTCTTTTTTCAGCCTAATATATGCAAGTTCACATCACATTAATAATTGTTTAGGAAATATATCTGATCAAAGGAAGTCTGGAAGCCACAATCAGAGGTGATCACGTGTGACTGAGGTTGGTTTCTGTGCATTTTCACGGAAGGAAATAAATAACTGAGTTCCTATAGCAATGGAAATTTGTAATTCAGGTGCTGGAAAGAGCAGCCAGAGCAGGGTGAGGGAGGTTTATTTCAGCTTTGTCAGGGAAGAGAGCGTGGGATGGGTCCCATTTGGGAGACAGGGAACAAAACCTGATTTGGAAACACTTTGCTTTTACTTCAGGAGCATTTTTGGAAAAGGAAATTAAGAAACAGAATGGGAAGCTCTAACTGAATTAGTAGTCCCACTTTTAGTTGCTAAAATTAGAAACCTTAGAAGTCAGAGGGATAAGAGAAGGAAAGCTTTGAGCCTTCTGGTAGGACTAAATTCTATTTTTATAACAGTAGCATGGGTAGTGCTGCTGTCAAAGTTCTTTTGCTCGCTTGGCCACACAATATTTTCCTGGGCTGTCCCCCGTATTTCCAGGGATGTTCAGACTGCTGCATTTGTATTTAGCAGAGCATTTTCAGCAGCAGAACATCTCTCAAGCAGATATTTTGCCTTAGCTGCACGCTGTTAACCCTTCCAGTCTGCTTTGAGAAAATGTGAGTATTTCTACAGGGTACTTTCAATTTGTTTGTAAATTTTTTTTTTGTTTTCTAGGCTACATTTCAGCATACTCTGAGGAGAACTGAGGCATTTATGGCTCTCAGGAGAGCCTGTTAGGGTTTCCTGTGCTCCATCACTCAGTGGGAGCTCCTGCCATTGCCTGGGTTCAGAAAGGAATGGCAGAGAACTCCCTGCTTTTAGCGAAACAATTTCATTATTTTAGGGAAACCATTTCATTATTTTTCATCAGATAAGGCCTCTTATTTGAGTGGGATCATCCTTGCTGCTCACATTTGCTGGAATATTTGAGCTGAAGCACACTAAAAGCTGATAACTGGTTCTGTGCTGGGTTCCCCTGGGGCAAGGGAGACTTCTTGAAGGAGGAGGTGGCAAAATGTGTTTGTCCCCCGCAGGTTTTAGAGCTGCCTGAGAAACTCTGCTGCAAAAATGTTCCTGTGCAGAGCCCTGAGGTGCAACAGCCCCAGCAAACTTCCTGTCCCTTCCAATTCTGTGCTCTGAACTCATCTGTGAGTCAGTATTATCTGGGATCAAACATCTGCTGCAGGCCTCAAGAAGAGGCATTAACACACAAACATTGCACTTACTAAAATGATCAGTTATCCAGAAAGTCAAAGATTGTGCAAGAGCAGATTTCTGCATTTATAAACAAATATATGTGAATTTTACATCCTATTTGGGGGGTAGGGGGTTGTAATTTCATTTTTTGTATATTTCAATTCTTAGCTGTGGGAAAAATCCATCATAAAACTTGTTTTAAAGTAACTTAAACTGTCTGAAGATTTTATTTTTAACCCCAAATCAGCTGCTACTTACTCCACAAAGACAGGTTCATTTCCAAACTTCAAAGGAATAACCAGTGTGGTAAATCAAGTTATTTAAAATGCAAGAATGATGTCAAAGAAAGTTTGACCTTTTAAAATTCTGTATTCTGTATTTCAATATTTGTTCTTTGCATTTAAACTCCCCTTCAAATAGTAACGCTTCTGCAAACAGTCAAACAAATTTTAGCTCCCTTACTTTAAAGAGCTTTGATCACAATTACACAGCATCTGAAGTTAGTTTGTAAGTGCAGATGCAACATGCATTTGCATTGCTCTTTTTAAGCACAATCTTCATTTTAAGATAACTTAGCTGGAAATTGAAATAAATGTTCCATTTCCTTTGCTTTAGAGTTGCAGAATGACTGTGGTTTACCTCTGTCACTTGTTTCACTGTGCCCAGAGCACCAAGGAAGTCTGGTCTTTAAGTTGTGCTTAATGCTCTTTATTTTTCTTTCTACAGAGAGCAGGGGATACAGTCAGTGGAGATACTGAAAGGTAATTACTTCTGTTATTCTATATTTCAGTATATACACAATTATATTTGTGAATTAAACTCCTTTCTTTACTTTTAAAAACTTCGTTGCAGTATTTGAGGAACACATTTTCAGAGTTTAGAGATAACAGTACTGACAGCATTTAGTAAGCATTCATTTGCCAACATCTAACATAAATATAAATTCCAAAGGTTTAAAAAATTCTTCAGGTAAAATTTTATAAAATGTTTGTAGAGGGGAAAATTTGTACTGTTACATTTCTCAATCTACTTTTTTACTTTTGAAATTCAGTATCTCAGACTCACTCTGAGGATGAAAAACATAATGTTGTGTCTAACACGATTTTCATAACCAACAGGCAGAATGTTTCAATGAACATCTCCATCTAATTCAGTCTGTACAAAATTACTGCTTATATTTGTGGTTTGTAGTAGATAGATATTAAGAATGGGATCTTCAGTTTGGCCTTTAGGTCTGAATAGAATCAATTTATTCTAATGAAGAAAACAGCAATTTTGTCTTTGATTTCTTTGCTGTTTATCTGATGAAGAATCTTCATATTCACGTTGTATCCAAAAGTCTCAGTAAAAGAAGGTTTGAAGCAACAGCTACTTTGTATTATCATATATTCTATATATTCTAATTAAGTTTTGTTGTAATCTATGATAATTATTCTTTTTTATGTTTTTTCATCCTGTATATGGCCTGAACCTATTTAAGAAGCTGAATAATAAATTAGATTTAGAGTGTTTAGACCAATCTAAAGGATTTACAGCTGCTGATGATTCCCTTCAGTGTTACAAACATCCCTGAATTACAGCTGAAAGTCTGAGGTACACTATCAGCTGGTGACCACCTCACGCTTGATTTTTTAGGGCTGACAGCATTTTTACCTCCTGCTATGTGTTTTAAACATCCCAGTGCAGTTGAAAGGCAGCTGTAGTGGTGACCATTTCCCTGGGTGTGCAGTTAAAATGGCATTTAACCAGCTGGAGCAGCAGTTTAAGCATTTAACCAACTTAGCAGAGATTAAAGTGAGGTACAGCTGAAATTCCACCTCATCTGACAAGGGACAGTCCTGCCTCTCCAGTGCCAGTTCATCACCTCAGCTAAGCATGGGGGTTTGCTTTTACAGCAGGTTAAACATATTAATATTTTAATATTAATATTTCGTTCCACTTCACAGCATCCCTCCTGTCCAGGCTTACCTGGGGGGAAAATGGGTTATTCTTGATCTCTTTGGAAGTAACAACTTCATTTCACCTTTTGCCTTTACCTCTTACACCTGAGGTTTGAAAACCTACTGTTTTCTGTAAATCTGCCTCTTTTCATTTAGTCTCCCAACCCCTTTATAGATTCTCTTGTCCTGCTCTTCTCTCCCACTTGTTTCTCCTTATTTTCAGCCTGGCTGTGCCCTCCCTTGGGTCCTTCCTGCCTGACTTTTCTGCATTAGAAAGAAACCCAAAACCCTTCCCAGAAACAGCCACATGTCTCACCCTTTTCATTTCCTTCTCCACACCCACCTTTTCGTGCAGCCACAAGCAAGAGCTGCAGAGGAGTGGTTTTTCTCTTCTGAGGAATCTTGTTCTTCCCAGAGCAAAGGGCTCCTGATTTTTCCCAGTGGGTTGCACATGCTCAGCTTGGCAGGGACGTTGCAATCCAGATGGAACATCCCTGGTGGACAGGACAGGGCATCTGCCAAGAGATACTTTCCAGGGACATATGACTTGATGAAATTTTGGCAAACTTTCATAGCAAAAGGCTACGCTTTTATGTTCTTTTATAGAAAAATCCTTCTCCCACACATTTTAGATTTCAGGCCCAAAACATGACTATTATATCTTTTCAATATGTTGAAAAATATTTCAAGAGCCAGAATTATATCACCTTTGTAATAACCTTATTTAAAGTGATTTCAGCAGCTTAAACCAAAATAAAAACAGTTTTTCAGATATTTAGCCCCTGGAGTTAGGCTTTGGGGACCGGGAGACAAACTGTGTAGACAGATTGACATATTTGGGTGAAATACAATTATCTTCAATAACTGAAAGAGGGGAAATGTAGGTTGGATGCACAGAAATTCTTCCCTGGGAGGGTGGGCAGGCCCTGGCACAGGGTGCCCAGAGAAGCTGTGGATGCCCCTGGATCCCTGGAAGTGCCCAAGGCCAGGCTGGAGGGAGTTTGGAGCAACCTGGGACAGTGGGAGGTGTCCCTGCCATGGCAGGGAGTGGCACTGGATGGGCTTTAAGGTCCCTTCCCATCCTGTGACTCTGATTTTAACATCCAGGGACCTGTAGAGCTTCTGTGACATTTATTATCACATCCTTTGTTTTAAAAAAGCCAAGGAGCAGGAAGTTGTTCCTTGTGTGCAGTAGAAGGGCCCTCAGGCTGCAGGGAACACGTGCTGCAGACTCCAGCAGCTTTGGGAGAGCTACGAGGCTGCAGGAGCTTTTTTAACTCCTTGGATGAGTAGAATGCAGAGCAAACCTGGCAGCTCTGTCACAGCCTGGGGCAGAGCAGAAATGAGGGATCTCTGCCACACAACTCTGGGTTCTTGCAGACTCTTGGTGCCTGAACTGCTCATCCTGGCCCGGCCCCGCAGCCCTCGGTGCAGGACACCGTGCACCCCTCACTGTGTCTGCCCTGGCAGACAAACTTGAGCTCTCCTCACAGCTCCTGGGGCTGGAAGTTCACAGAATTCACAGAATTTCTAGGTTGGAAGAGACCTTCAAGCTCATCGAGCCCAGCCCATGTCCAAGTTGTCCAAGTCGTGAAGTTGCAGCGTGCAGCTGAAGATGGAATCCCTGGATGTGTGGGTGCACCAGGGTTTTGGGAAGCTGAGCTGCTGCTCCTGAGCTGTTCCCCTGTTTTCCAGGAGCCTTTGTCCCAGTGGGGCTGTTTCACAGACGAGGAGGAGGCGCCCAGTGAGGAGTCAGTGCTGAGCTCTCCTGCAGACAAACACCCAACTCTGTGCTTAGCAGGGTTCTCTGTGAGCTTTGATCTTCATCTCACTTTGGAAGAATTTTTTGCAGTAATAGGAAGCCTCAGCACCTGTGGGCTGTGGTCATGGCTGTGTGGTGTGACATCCCCGAGGGCACCTGGGCACAGACCCCTGCTTCCCTCAGCAGCCAGGCCTGCAAGGGGGAGAGAGGCAGAAAAACTGCACCATTCACACGTGGCACAGCTGCTACTTGAGCTTTCTCTGAATATTTCCTTCATTTTCATGTGAAAACACTGCCCAAGTTCTTCCTCATAACACATTTTGTCTTTGTAAATAATGCCTAAAGATTATTTTGATCACGGTCACGGTGGTGTGCTTTGGAAATTAATTTTTTTTTTTTGGTTTTTGTTAATGCCAGAGAGATAAGAAGAGATGAATATTTTTAAAATAACTTTCAGTCTTGACATTCTGCTGTCAACACTGCATGTTCAGATGCACCTGTTCTGCAGAGATTTACAGGTGCACCTGAGCTGCTCGAAGCATCAACAGCCCAGAGCAGAGACCTGAGCCAGGGATTTCAAAACTCACTACAAAATGCTCAATAATTAATCTGCAGTGAGAATTTATTTGTTGTAACAGGAATATATTATATAAGAGATGGAAGTTCTAGTAACCTAAATGTAAGTCATGGATCCAGATGAGGTGATTAAAAATGCATTCCTGTGACCAGGTAGATAAATCCAAAATGCTACATGTGTGTATTAGTCCAAGTTCTGAAAAATGAATAAAAGGGAGACCTTTTTATCCACAGAAATTCCAATATATGCCCCACAGGTGGGCAGAGCACATCCAAAGTCTCAGTAGACATTGCTTAAGTCCCCCAGGTTTCTGCCAAATAGGAATATCCAGAAATCCATTTGAGGAAATTGTAGGGTAGAATAAGTATTTTAGAATGAGACTGTAAATGTAATTTAATTAATAAATGTTATTAGTTACATTAATAAATAAATGCTATTTATGCAGTTATTTCCTTAATATCTAGCCTTTTCTATGTGATATTATTTATGCAAGGAATGTTTCTGCAGACATACTGAAATAATTGATTGATTTGTTTCTTGTTTTCTGTTTGTTTTAATTGGTACAGTCTATTTCTAGATCCTGAAGTTTGTTTCAAAAGCACAATTATGCATGAAAACACATTTAGTAGATCAACTGTTTTAATTGATTTGAGAAATATTAGTCCAGGTGCCTATAATTTGTATCACTGCACGTCTCCCCCCTTCTTTTCCATTTATCCCCATTTTTCTGTAACAATGGATTTCCTAAAAATAAAGCTGAGGAATAACTCAACCAGATATGATCCAGAGCATTTCAACCAGAACTCACAATGTACTATGGGGTTTTCTGTCTCTAAATTGGTTTTGCCACCTTCATACAGAAAATTTTCTAGTTTAGAGAGGAGAAAAGATCAGGATTTCCTCCTTCTGTGGTCTGCACATCTGAATACTTCAGGAATAATTAGATTTGGGGAGGGGTATTTGATAAACAAATTCTTTTAACAAACAAACCCCCTGCAGACTGCTGAAAACTGTTCCCAAGGGAAGAAATGACACTTGTTGCATGCTAGAACACCTGATCCTGACCTGACTTCCTGGCCAAGGTTTCAAAAGCTGCTCCTATCATGAACTGCAGACTGCTTTCATCACCTGACAGCATTTTTGCTGCTGAGAGTCTGTGATTGCTGCAAGGAGACCCATTATTGTGCTTGCACAGAGGCAAATAAAACTTCACTAAGGACGTTTTCAATGCCACCACAGATGCATAACTGAAGTTGTATATTGTATAATGCTGAGAGAGAGAGTGGAAGCATCAAAAGTGATGTTTTCCATGTGGGATTAAAAGGAACAGCCCCAAAATCAGGGGGAAGTGCCCAGAAGGACAGAACAGCATTGATGGCATTGTCAGGGACAGAAATGGGGCATTAATGGCACAATCAGCAGCATTTTGGGCATCTCTCCATTCCCTCCCCAAATGTCTGACACTGAACTTGTTTGTTTTTCACTGTTTCCTTCAATCCATGTCACCTACAGACAGCTCAGAACATCGAAGTCTTGCCTATTAACTTTTGAAAATTTCGTTTCAATGTTGAGTATTCCTTCCCTTCCCTGCAGGCTGGAAATTTCCTTTGCTTCAGGACCATAGATGTTTCTAACCCACAATGCAGAAGTTGTTTCTGCTGGTAAATTTGATTTCTCCTTACAATGGAAATCTTCAAATGAGAAAATGCCACTTCCTGCCTCGCTAACTTAAAACAATTGTTGTTATTATGACCAACAGAATTTGGCAATATACTAAAAATGTCCACAATTCTTTTATTCCTTTTTAATTATTCCCCTCAGTCACTTTCTCATTTCTGCACTCTGTTTCTATTTACATGACAAATTCAAAATCATCCACAGTTTTAAGGGTTCTCCTTTTCCTTACCTTTGAGAGCATGAAGGGGAATTGTGTGTTTAAGAATTTCTGTGCCAGATCAGATGAATCTGACCCTGATTCTGTGTCCTATTTCCATCATGGCCAATGCTGTTTGCACTGATGAGGAAAAGCCTCTGGTGCTGCTGCCCTGCTTTGTTCTCCATTCTTTACAGCATTACATATATCAGATATAGTATGTTTGCATTTTAAAGTGTCAATTCTTGGTATCTGTGGCATCCTGTGGCAAAATCTTACAGAACTTTGTTCTGCAGGATGCTGTGGTTATATTTAGAAATTCACAGAGTGACTGTAAGCGCTGTGTAATCAGTCTGGATTTTTCCCTGGGGTTATTTGACATCTTTCTTCTGTCTGTCCTAGATATGCAAGTTCTGCCATTGACCATCCAGGAAACACATCCATGAGGAAGGTAATGATTTATAAATGTGCTTTAAATAAGAAAAAAACTCCTCAGCTGTTCAACTCATTGCCATATTTTTAAAAGATACTTAAGATATCCCAAACCTTGACATTTGCCTCTGTTATGAAAGAGCTGAAAACAAAAATCTAGGAATAATTTCCATACTGAGGAAACAGGCTGCTGCAACCACAGCAGGTCGATGTGTCTGCAATACTTTTAGTTAAATTTAGGAATTTAAGAATTCAGTTAAGTTTAGGAAGCTTGGGGTGTGTTCTGAAGTATGTGGTGGTTTGGGGAGGAGAATCACACACCACCTTGGGCTGGAAGGAACTTCTGGAGGGAGGCTTACCCTGAAGGTGAAGAAAAGTTTTAAAACTCTTAGAATATTTAAATAGCACCAATACTATGATAGGGAGATTGGGGATTAAGATTTTCAAATATTTTTGTGGGGCCAACTTTGAGGTGCTCCATTTTCTTTGGAAAATAGGTGTGAAAGAAAAGCTTTATTATTTAAAATTTTGCAATTATTTCATACAAAGGACAAACAACAGAACTTTCATTTGTAGAATGTCAGTTCTTCAATGTGACTTAGCACATTTTACACTGATTAGGTTGGACAGAACTTGGACCAACCTGCTCTATGGAAGGTGGCCCATGGCAGAGGGTGGAATGGGATGAGCTTTAAGGTCCCTCCCATCCCAAACCTTTCTGTGCCTGTGATGACTCAGTTCTAAATAGTTTTCCCTAAAAACCCTTGAGGTTAAAACCAGTGGAGGTACAACCACTCAATCATTTAGTGTTTCTGTGACTGCACTTCTCCTACCCCCTGATTACACTGAGATCTCCTTAATTTACCTTCACCATTCAATTCTAGCAGCTTTTTTCACTTCCATTGGGCTGGTTTTGGGTGGGGATGGTGGGATGTGCACTCTCTGACTCTGGCCTTGTGTTGTGGTTTTGAGATAAGAATTGAAACGCTGACAGCCCCAGCGAGTTCTCCATCATCTGTCTGTCTCCCATAGCAACTCTGAGTCATCTGGAGTTGTGAGTTCCGTTTCCTTGCAGTGTTTGCCACCAAGTTAATTACATATAGTGCTTCTTTTATCTCTCAGAATGTGGGGCTTGAATTTTTACGTTAGCAGTGCTAATTAACTACTGATTCCCAAGGTATGGCAAACCTTTTGCTTTCTCTGGTTTCCTTGTTTAGAATACATTCTATGTGGGCATAAACAAAACAGGAAGAATAATTAACTAAGCTTTTTAGAAGACATTTTTTATTTCAGCAAGATATTTTCAGCTCTCCCTTGATCTGTTGTACTTTTCATTTCACAACATTTTATTGTGTTTTTCATTATTTTAAAAACTTTGATAGTAAACAATACATACCAGTTTCTGGTATCTCCTCCGGGCATTTCATTTGTCTTGCAGTTCTTTAAATTTCACCACATTTCATTATAGGGTTTTATTCCATCACTCCATTTCTCTAGCCTAAATTGTGGGAAGGTTTGGTGAGGTGTTTTTCAGGAACACACCTACTTTGCCCTGATGCATTTCTGTGGAAAGAGGAGCACTGAGCAGATTATTCCAGCCCCAGCCACCACAGAACTCCAGCTGACACAACAGGGCAGATCAATATTGCTGCTGCGATTTGCAACACATCAACAAAACCCCCAGAGCTGCTGTGCACATTTGATACTTTCTCTCAGGGTTTGGCTGTTTCATTTTCTGTATTTTGCCACATTTTCTCCAGCACAGGAGCATTAATCTTCTCTTGAATGAAGAGACACGTCTGCAGAGATGCGCTGAGCTGGTGGCTGCTCTCGCTCACCGCGCTCTCCCTGCCAGAGCGAGCGGGGTTTTGGGGTTTTGGGGCTTTGGGGTTTTGGGGTTTGGGGAACCAAACCCTGGTTCCTGTCCTGGGGCTGCCCAGGAGAACTCACTGAGCTCAGGAGAGCACAGAGAGCTCCTCCAGCCTGGGGAGTCAGGAGATTCATCCCTGCAGGCCCCACAAAACCTCCCACTTGTCAAGCGCTAAATCGCGCCAGGGTTACAAACAGCACGTCCAAACCCGCTCATCCCTCTGCTGCTTTCATTTAAAATAAACCTTTTTCTCTCTGGAGCTGGAGTCTCCTTTTCATCTGATTATTTTCAAGGGTTCTTAAGCATTTGTACATTGGAGGCAAATCCTTACCAGCTTTTGAGTACTGTCCTTGTTTTTAGGTTTAAATAAAGAGATGTTTTTAGGGTTTTTGTTTTGTTGGGTTTTTTTCAGAATCTGTAGCAATTTTCTAATGCTGCCACAAAAGAAGAAAAAAAATATTTTTTTGTTTCTCCTGAGACTTATTCTGTCAACCACCAACCCAAAAAACTTCCTTCTGTGGTGGGAAGAGTGTGACTTTGACATGGCATTGAGCGCAGGATTTTGCACATAATGTTTGTGGGGGATATTTCTTTTTGAATGCTTATTTTTATAATTATTTCATTAATGCAACAAACTTCCAATACTGCGTTTATCAGCTCATTCATGGGAGTTTATAACTTTAGTTTTCAAACTACTGCACAGCTGTTCATGCCAAGGATTCTTTGATGGTTTCATTGCAATTGTAATTAATCTTTTTTAAAGCTTTTTCAATTGCAGATTTAGCAGAGTATTGCTTTCTTTATGATGTTGAGGAAAGTTGTAAGGGGAAAAATGACAGAAGGGAGATCCTGTGATCACTGATGCTGAGATAACCCTGGAGAGGGGTGAATGAGAGCTCTTACATGTTACTGCTGTCACTTGCACTGGTGTTTCATAATTTATTTATTTTTTTCCTTACAGTCATTCCATTACGCTTCCCTCAGGGTAAAAAGCAGAAAATGGTCAAAAGGTAACTTCCTTCAGTTAACATTTTGAAACTAGAAAATGAAGCTCCTTCTCAGATAATGTGATCTTTATCAAAAGTTCAACTTGGCTCAAATTTTTCTAAATTTGATAGTAAGCAACAAAGAAAAACACTAAATTAAAATACCAAAATAAAAGTTTTAGAGGTATAATATTGCTTGGGTGGGTGGTAAAATTTCCTCTTCCTTAGGAAGAAGGCAAGGAGTATCTATGAGCAAATTGATGAGAACTTGCTTGTGGAACACTGCAGAGCAAAGGATGGTGTTTTATATTCTCAAAATTTCTTCCCTGTTTCACAGCTGTAGAACAAATGTAATTCTTGTAGCATCATAAACTTAATTTTTCACAGAAAAAAAAAAAAAGTGTGATATGTGAAGGAAATTTCCTACAGAGTGGTTTTTTTAGGAAAATAAATGACACCATATTTATTAGAAACCTGGTTTTATTAATACTTACAAGACAAGCTAAGCCTTTCAATTAGGATTCATTGAAATAACACCAAGAAAAAGACAAACAACCCTATTCCTGGTGCTGTGCCTATAACAGGATGTTGTAAATTTAAAATATTGGTGTTCACTTCAGGATAAAAATCATGTAAGCATATGCACTGTTATGGAAGTGAGCAATCTTACTTTTTTATTGGTTATAAAAATTGGATTTAAAAATTCCCATCATTTGACAGGGCTTCTGCTGCCAAAGGGAAGATAGATAGAAAAAAATAGTGTTTGCATCTATGCACAGATTGTATCCTACTCTGAGTTCCTGACTGAGGCTAAATAAATATATTTTTATATATAAATAAATATATTTTTACTTTGGAATGATGCTGTCCATCTTAATCAGAAAAAAGAAAAAGCAGCCCTTAGAGGAATGAACCTTCTAGAGATTAAATAAAGCATTGCACAAACCAGGCCCTTCTAATTTTGTGTTCATGGGGAAACCAGAATTGCAGGGCACTGTTGAATTTGGAAATTGCTCATTCTGAGGCTGGGGAGGATTTTAGTCGGAGGGTTTTGAATTAAAAATGGAACAGTTTTCCCCCTGTCACCCCGTGGTGTTCCCAGGGAGTTCCCTCTCCAGCGTGAGCAGGAGACGCATTTCCTGCAAGGACCTGGGCCACGGCGACTGCGAAGGCTGGCTCTGGAAGAAAAAGGATGCCAAAGGTTATTTCACCCAGAAATGGAAAAAGTACTGGTTCATCCTGAAGGATTCCTCCTTGTACTGGTACACGAACCAGAACGTAAGTACGCACCATGACTGGACAAAGTAAAAATGAAACCTTGGGATTTATAATTCTTTTAAAGTCTATTTTTACTGCGTGCTTGGATGAACTTAATTTGCCAGTGGTCCCTTTATTGGCCAGTTGTTCCATTGTCTGGGAAACTCTGGCTGGATATATTTCGATTGAAATTCTTTTTTGAAGTCTCCAAGTCCATCTTCAAGCTTAATAAAATAGCAGATGTTCATGGCAGTCTTTAAGAAATGAATATGTCTGTAGTTAATCCTTTTCCACAGATTTATTTGGACTAACAGTGTTCACACTCAGCTCTCCCCAGTTTCAGCCGGGGGGGACGTGCAAAGTCTAACCATTTGTGTTAGTTAAGCATTCTGTGAAGCAGATGTGAAAATCTGAATTTGTAAATCTCTTTATCTAGAAGTTATTTTTATATCGATGTTCCTCTAGCTTTTTGCTGAATTAGTCTGGAGTTTGCAGTTTCTCATGTGTAAAATGCTGTTCTTGGTGAAATTTTCCTGAAAACCAATGGGCCTGTGCTGGTGCAATCTGCATAAATGTAGGGAAAATAACAGAGGGGAGAAACCCAAAATGGTTCAGTGCTGCTCTTCCATTTGTGTGCAGCAGCCCCAGCGCTTGAGCTGAACTCTGCAGCCTACTTTGGCCACTGATCTTTTACTCCAGCTCTCCCATTTTCTCCCAGAGGATGAGTTTAGCAGTGTAATCCCCCCCAGTTTTTGTGGATTTTAGCCCCAGAGGCTGTTCAGACTGTGGGTGATCAACAGGTCTTGTGGTGTTTGACATTTCCCTTGTCATACTGGCTGTGTCCCCCTGACTCCCAGGCTGTGGCTCAAACCAAGCCATAATTCACCGTGTCCTTGCTAATACCTTTCAAAAACCTGCCTGGTGTTAATATTCCTCCCTGCTTTTCCTCCTGAATTGCTTCAAAAGAAACAAAAAGTGACAGGATACATTTCCTGGTTATTACCTCCCCATTTAATCAGAGGTGACCTCGCCAAGGAAGCTCCTCAGGGGCTGTCAGCAGAGCACGTGCTGTGACAACTGTGACTTTAGAGAGAGTCATCCACCAAACAGCTGTAAAATGTACTTATTTATGATTTTTAATGGTATTTTATTGATTGATTGATTGATTGATTGATTGATTTATTGATTGATTTGTGGTGAAGAATCTGAGAGCTCTCCTCTGTTTCGGTGCTAAAAGGTTTTCTGTGATCTTCAGCAAAAAGGGATTGGGATGGCTGTGCCTCCTTTCAGAAATTATCAGTTTAGTTACCTCACAGAGGTAATTTACATTGTGTGATGAATTGAATCAATTTCATAATAAAAACAGTACATGCAAAATACATTCAGTATTTCCTTTGACTGGGTAGTTGTTCTTCATATAAAACCCAAACAGCTGCTGCTCATTTCTCTCCACTTTAATTCTGTGTTCTTTTTCAACATTTTTTTTTTCTTCATTCAATAGGATGAAAAAGCAGAAGGATTCATTAGTTTACCCGAGTTCAGGATAGACAGAGCAATTGAATGCAGACGAAAACAGTAAGTAATATGTCAATTATATTTATAAAAGATTGCTCTTGGAAGTTTGCTATACATAGTACTGAACATTGCAAAGTCCAGAGAAGGAAATTACTGAGAAAAAACCTTGAAATCTGTAAATATAACATCATAGATCCACTTAAGCTTTAGTATTTCTCTTTATTATAAAAGATGCAATGTAATGTAAATTCCATTTACTGGATTAAAATGAATTGAATAACTCTTTAGCCAGCTTGCCAGACAGTCCAGTTGCAGCTTCAGTTAAATAAGTAAATCAAAAAGCAATGAATACTTTAGTAAAGAGATAAAACTTTCTCAGGTTCAGTAGGGCTGTATTTTCCCATAAGAAGTAGCATAACAACTATCATAGTAGGGAATGGTGAATATAATCTTAATTTTCTCCTTTATGGAGGAAGCTTTTCATACCCAATATTGTGTTGCTCTCAGCTGCTAAAATATTTAGATTCCATATGCAAAATGAACTCTGTATTATTGCTACTTCTACATTCCGCTCCACTTAAAAGCATATTATCAGCTTTCCACAATTAAGGAATATTTAATAACAGACAGTCATTGGAAACTGCTTCCAAACAATGTTGGGATTGCAATCAACAGGTTTAACAGAACAATCCCAATGCTTTGAGAGTAGCTCTTTGCTGGTATCTCCTGAATTATTTCCATTTTTCCCTACTTTCCTACTTTTAACTAAGCATCCTGGATTTTTCCTGTGCTTTTCCAATGACTGAATGTAGTTTTGGTGTGAGGAAACAAGTGCTACAACTATGAGCAAAATGCAATGGAAATATTGAAGATATGAATTACAATAGAGCAAATCCTCATCAGCAAATCAAAGCTCTTCAGTTGCCTGTTCTTGTCTGGGGATATTATTACCGTGTCAGAGAAGTACAAGACAGTGCAATTTACACTTCTATTTCTCCTTTCAGCTGAGGGTATCACTATAGAAATTAAACATGAACTGAGCACTATAAATACCTCAGAGCAATGAGTAGATATTAATAATGATATTGAATAAAAATACAGAAAAAATAATACCCTTTTGTTAGAATATAAAGCACTTAACAGATTTGGGTGAATTAACCAAGATCAAACAGAAGGTCATTGTGCACAGCTAGAAATAGCTTCCAGAGCTTTCCTCAAAGCATGAGAACACAATCCCTCAGAACTCAGCTTAGAGAAGGATTTCTGTAGGGTATATGCACAGGGAAAAGTCCGATTAACTAAAACTTTGCACAGACTGAAAGCTGAGAACCCCCAGGCTTTGAATCCTTTCAAAAAGAGGCAGGTCCAGAGGTAAAAGTATAATGAAGATGTTCATAGTATATTCCCTTTTTCCCTGAGCTGAATTTCCATTTGAATTCATCCTGCATGAACTACCATTTCTGTATTTCCCCCGTCATAGGAACTGCACCTTAAACTTTTGTTTTACCTGGAAGTGAGAGCAGTGAAATTCAGTCTATCATGTGGGAATGGGGGCCCTGGCTGTGTGCAGCCAGCTCCAACCCACAGTCCCTGTGAGCACACCTGGAAAACTCTCACCTGTCCTCTCCTGGGTGTCCCACAAGGCCAGGAGGGAGCATCATTCCATTGCCCAATTCCTCTAAAAAGCCAAAACCACAGTGTCAGTTTTCCTTCAACCCTCCCCAGTGCAGAACTAAGAACATTTTGGAACTCAGTTTGGATTTCCCCTCAGATCTCTGTTATTCTCAGAGCTATTGATGTGAAATGTTCAAACCCTTTTGAAACTAAAGGATTTGAAGGCTTACTGGGATAATTAATGGATTTCTCTCTCCCACTGTTCTGTGGCTGTTCCTGATGTCCATGGCTCACAGTGATGGAATAGCCTTGAGAAAGCTTTCACAAGAATATGGATAATTGAATGCATCATTTGGGATGGTTTGATGATTTGCCTCAGTAATGCATTTAATGAAGGTACCCAGATTATTACAGGAACCATGGCATTATCCCAGGCTGGTTCAGCTCTCCAGGCTATGGCTGGACATGCAATGACCTTGTCCCTGTGAAAGGAGGCTTTTTGCATTGCCACTGAAAAACTCTCCACTGCTTTTAGGCAACACCTGCATGCTCCTGATTAAAAGTGATCGCAGAGTATGAGAAATTATAGTTATTTCAGTTTGTGTGCTGTGGTATGACAAGAATATCGTGTTATTTTCAAAGATACTGATAATTATAATGCCCCATGATGATGCTGATTCCCAAAGATAAAGATTAATTGAGCCACATGCATAATTAATCTTTATCAACTGGTGCCTTGCCTGAACCTTCAACAATTTCCACCTAGTGAAAATTTTCATTGCCTAGTTAATGCAAGTCTTAAATTTATCGAGGATATGCCACAGTTTTGGCACTTCAGGTTGAAAGTGTGCAGTCAGGGTTCTATACAAATGTCCTTGTAGTACAGACAGACATGAAGGCACAGCTTAAATGTTACTACAGTTTCATAATTTTATTACTTCTGAAAAGAACTTGTCAGTCTTGGCAGACAGCAAAGTCCCCTTGAGCCACCAGTGGGCCCCAGAGGGAAGAAACTTCCTGGTCTGTGTTAACTGGGGTACAACAAATGGATGGAGGGATTAGTCTTCAAACTGGCACTCACTAGGCCACATCTTGATTATTGCAGCCAGTCTGGGGCCCTCCAAACCAAGCCAAATATAAATATATAGATATCATTCTTCTGAATTACTCATATTTATACATCTCAAATTGTTGCCCTGGAGACTCCAGTTCCTAATGCTAGGAATGTATCTAAAACATTTCCCTAATAATAATATTAGTGACACTGCTGGGGGATGAAGATGGATTTATTGTTGTGTTTTACAGCCCTGACACAGAACTGCAATACACTTAAATCACAAGTTTGCACAGAATTGGGATCTCCATTTCATAGCAATAAAGATCTCTTTTCTGCAGTCTGCAGATACGTAAGAGTGCAATGCATTATTGCAGCTTTAATGTTCAGTATCTCAGGAAATTATCACAATATCAGACAGCAAGATACTAAGGAAAATTCATATAGGAACCAATGAGAGCTGTCTGCAGGGACCTGGCTTGTGGGAACTCCTTTGCAAAAGCAGCCAGACCTGCAGCATTCAGCTGATTTATCCTGACAAAATTCTTGCTCTCTCTGCATTTTATGACACGTTCACAAGTTCTAACAGCCGTGCCAGGAGCCCTGCAGACAGTGCCTGACCTGTTGCACACTCCTGATTTCACCTCTCTGTAACCTTAACTGAGGCAGGGTTCCCATGAGAATGTAAAATATTCTAATAATCACAGGATCACAGCCTTGTTTGGGTTGGAAGGGACCTGAAAGATCATCCCATTCCACCCCCTACTGAGGGCAGGGACACCTTCCACTAGAAAATGATCCACTAATCATAGATTTTATTACATTACAGGAGCAGAGTGGAGCCAAATTAAACTCTGTTTTTCACACTAACTTCCACCCATTAACGCTGACTTGAAACCCCAATACCGGCATTTGAATGCCTGTATGTATTTAAATTTCCTGTCTAGGAAAATAATCCTATTTACAAGCAGAAACTCCATCATGTGATATGCTCTCAGGATTAGCCAAGAGGATTAGAATCTTTAGATCCACCACCCTTATCCTCTCCAATCCGAGGCAATCCCACTAGGAGGTGGTTGGGCAGAGAGTTCAGACCAACAGTAGAACTGTGCAGGAGTGTTTGTTTAGTCATGATTTTCTATTTTGAGCATCAAAAATGCAGTACTGTAAGGAATTTCTGTTGGAAGTACAGCATTTGCTAATCTCTGTGTAATTAAAGACGTGCCATGTTCTAAAGACACAAAACTGTTCCACTTTTGTTACCCACAGCTGTTTCCATAGAACCAGTTGGAGTTGCTGGTACTCACCTGGCACACGGGAATTAAAAAGTTCCACATTAAAAGCAGGAGAAAAAGGATGATAAGAATTCTTGACACTAAAATCATATCATACCACTCCATTAAAATAAAGCATAAATTTGATCAGAGCATACTTAAAACTGCATTTATGTAATGATCAAAGGAGAGATAATTAACAAGCCTGTGCCATCTAGTGGGCACCACGAATTCCTGTCTGGGATTTCACAGTCACTCCCTGCTTTTATTTGCAAAGTTCCAGTAGCCAGGGCAGTGAGGCTCTCCAGTGGAAATTATCACTGTCCAGGTGCCAGAACAACATTAAATACCTCTACAGTCTCCTTTTATGGAATTTAATACTTAATGATAACCCTGTGTGCAAAGGTAACCTTACCCTTTATATCCCTAGCCTCATGAAAAAAGGAACTGCACAGAAATACAACTCCGCTGTAGGACTTTTGTTAGGAAAGCTGTTGCAGGATGCATTTGTATAAATTATATATGTATATATAAAAAAATCACTGTGCCTGGGTGAAGCTTCTTCAGCTTTCATCTTTTCTTTGAAAACTGCCATAAGTCATAGTAATTAATAAAACACTCATTTGCATTTAAGATATTAATAGTGGAAACATTGCATCACAGGTTCTTCATAATTCCACGTGTAAAGATTCCTAATCTAATTCTTACATCTGCAAATCACCATATAAATGTCATTATTTTAACATCAATGTTATCAATGATAGTGTGGCATTTTTTTAACGTTTGCCAGCTAATCAAATTAATAACCTTTAGTGCTGGAACCTTCTGGTTTCCTTGATAGCAAAACTCCTTTTCATTATACCCACACAAAAAAATTATAAAAACTGTGGTTATTGTTCTTAGCAGTTTTCAGCTGCTCAGCTGAGGAAGAGCTCTGGGATTAGACCATATAAAAGCATTAATAAAAAGCATTTTATGTGGATTATAATCACCCAAGACATCTGATTATTATCTATTATTCCAGAGATTTCTAGAGCTCAACACGGCAGCCTTCTGCATCTCTTTTTGTAGAATACAAACCAGTCATCTAAATACAGGAGAAGAGGTGGGGGGGACCAAGCATTTATTGGAATACAACTAAGATGTACTTGAATATATTCAATAATGCTATCAAATTCACCTAAAAATTTTTTAGATGTAGAACATCAATGGTTAGCCAAAGGATTTCTATTTTTAAGTCAATCAAGGGCTTTTGAAATTTTTGCAAAGTATGAGGCTCACAAATGTAGATGAACTCAGATCAGGGGGAATCCATCTATGAATTTTGGCAGCAAAATTCAGACTGAAGATGACAAATGCCTGTGAAACCTGTAACATGCTGAAGAATCATTCAGCAGGACAACCTTTTGTATTTGTAGACAAATAGTTTGAAAGAAAAGGTGTTTTTTTATTCTTTGTGCTCTTTTTATAGCGCCTTCAAAGCATGTCACCCCAAAATAAAGAGCTTCTACTTCGCAACCGACTGCCTTGAAGAGATGAACAGGTGAGTTATGTGTCCTCTTTTTGTGGGGTGTTCTTCATCCTGGTGCTTCAATGTTTCATCTCACACAGGAATAGACTCCTGGAGCCTGGTGGAAGAGCCTGACGATGAGCTGGCTCATGGTGTACTCAGGAATTAGCTTTCCATTCATTTCAGTAAATACATTACATTCTGTGGCTCATTTTGCTGACACTTCCTGCCATGACACGTCTGGGTTCTGCAAAGGAAAGTTGTGTCAGCCTCATCTATGTCAATTACAATTTTTTCTTTTATTAATGGGCTTAAGATTCATCACCCTTGTGATGTTTTGTTGATAAACACTGGAAGTCTTAGTGGGATCAGTGTTTTTCTGGTATATAAAACTGCACCCACACCAAAACTTGTAAGACTACACCCAGGCGGGTGTGTGTACATATATATATATATATATATATATATATATGTGTGTGTGTGTGTGTGTGTGTGTGAATGTGTGTGTGTGTGTGTATGTATATATATATTCACCTTCCAATCCCAACGACCCCAAAAACATGGAAAATCAGCAGCAATTAATTTTATTCACCACATCACTGTCCCAACACAGAGCAGAAGCAAGCAAAGTTCTATTTTTGGTGTTGCAGTGAGTTTTTAAATGTCCTTAGGTGTGCTGAGAGGACATTCCAAATTTCTGTCTGGACAAGGTGCTGGACAACCTGATCCAACATTAAAGCTGGTCCTGCTGTGGGTGATGTGGGAACAGACACCTCCTGGGAGCTCTTCTAACTCAAATTACTCTGTGCTTCTCCTTTGTGATTCAGTGGTGAAGGCAGAGGTTGGGTGAAGGTGGGACGGGGCCTCAGATCCCAAAAGGCAGAGTCAGATGTCCTCCTTCCTCCTGTTACATCAGAAATTTGTTTATTCCCAGCTGAGGTGGAAAGCACAAGGACACCTGGGACAAGGTCACCATACTGGGAAGTCTTAAATTTTTCCTGGCACAGCTAGCTGAAACTTTGAGATGTTCTTACAGTCGTCCTTAATGTTTGCCAGCTCAGAAAGACAGATACAGATGGGTTTTTTCCTTTGGAATATTAAGGCCTACAAATCATTGTTGAATTGAACATTTATATTCTGTGGCTTACATGGCTCTTCAGGTATGTTGGGGTGAGAGCCTGGCTGCAGTGGAACTGTTGAAGCCTGTTCATCCTGCACTGATGAGGGTGATGAGTATCAGGAGTGAGATACTTGCAGGGTATAAGTTTGCTGAAAGATATTTTTTCAAGGTTGTTAATGTTCCACTGCTCAGTTCCATAGTGTGGTTCAGGTTTGATTGGACAAAACCAAAGTGAGGATATTTTGCTGGCTTAACTCTGCCTGGTCTCCCTTGATTTCAGCTGCTGGGGTAGCTCTTGTTTGTCAAAGTGCCATTGATCATATCTATAAATTAAACATAAAATGTTCTGACTCAAGGAGAACCAGGAGGTCTTGACACACATTCGATGAGCTGCTTTTACAACATCCATTGATTTTTTCCATGGGGAGCCCAGGAAGCTGCCTGGATGGCCATGGAGCACAGGAACAGCTGGGAAGGTGCCAGTGTGTCTTTTCACACCAAACCATCCTTCACATCATTTACTCTGGAATTTACAAGAGCCTTTTCCCTGATTTCTTATGAAGAAAGCAAAGGGCAAACTTCTGCTTGAAGTATTTTGTGCAGTAGTTTCCCTTCAGTAACTCTGTCCCTGCAGAGCAACTGGAATTCACTCCCCACCCAAATGATGGATAACTGTTCCCTCTGGAAAATCCCTGGGCATCCCTGCAGCTTTTACAGGCTTCCTGGAATTCCTTCTCCCAGAGATCCTGTGTGAAATTAGAAATGAGGAAGCGAGATTCATAGATGAAAAAATGTGTTTAAAATACTGATTTCACAAATCTCTCCCCAGCAAATTGCTAACCCCATGATGTGAGGAAATAGGGAAAATGCTTTGCATGGCATCTCCCACTCCTCCTTTCAGCACAGAATTTAACTGGATTTTCATGCTGAAAAGTGAAGGAGTCCTGGCATGGAAAGCAACATTCTTCATTCACTATGAGAGGAATTTTCTTTCTCTAACCACTGTTGCCACCAGCTTCTGTTTTAACAGCTCATTTTAGAGTTTCTCACCTCAGATTCACTGTTTATTATATTTTTTCCCACTCTGGAGTATTTTAATGTGCCTTTAACCCCACATTGGTGTAGGAAGAGCTGGACCCCAGTGGGTAGGGATGGATTCTTCTGTAGCAGACCGAGGCACTCAGCTGTGGCTGAGTTTTGCCTGCTGTGTTACTCGGGTTTGCAAAATTCATGCTCGTGCTGTTTTGTCAGCTCTTACACGAGCGGAGCCGTGTTCTTAGAAATGAATTAATAATGAACTTGATGAGCTCATCTCTAGCTTGGTACTCCAAGCTTGTTAAAGGCCTTATTTCCCAGAAGTGCTTCATCTCCTACCACACCACACATAACCTGTTTATGGCTTTAATTAGCACTGAATTTAATATTCAGTTGTTTTACAATATCTATTTTATTTAAAGCTTACATGCCATTCAAGTCTGCAGTGCAGTGCATTTGCAATCTCATCATGGACTCCAAATAATAAAATTTTTTAAAGTTTCTATTTTAGGCTGAATAATTTGATCACTTTTGATTTGAATAACTGGGTTAACTTTGCAATTTTAATAACTCCCATAAATCTTCGGCATTCATTCAAGAAACATAACAAATAGTTGCTACTGAAATAGAATGATGATTGATTTTTATAGGGGTTACTCCTATATCTTCCAAGACCTGAAAATTATAGTGCAATATTTCTCTGAAAAAAGAGCTGTTTGAAAATTGAGGTATTCTGAATTAAATTTCTACTGATTATAAGTAAATTTTATGGTGTCTCCTATCTATTTCTTCATATGGGGTATAACCAAGTGAGTTACTCAAGACTTTCCCTAAATCTGTGTATTACTAAAGTTAATTCTATTTTCTCCCTCAAATTTTAGGCTTGTTGGTCTCTTTGACAGGTCTTGGCCAGATCAGATGGTGAGCCAGGATTAACACATCTTTTACAGTTTCAATGCACTTTGTCTCCACTTTAGATAAGCTAACACCTAAGTAAAGCTCTTGGCAACTAAAAGTTTCAGCCCTCAGCCCCTATTAGACATTTTCTCTCTTAAACTGGACAAGTGAGCAGGAGATTGTCCAAGCTGGCCTAATTTAACAGCTCTTTCTCAAACAGAGCTGAGTAAGTTGTTACAGAGCTCTTACTCTCAGCCCCTTACCTGATGAAAAGGCAGGAGATAATTCTGCAGAACATGAAAGGTACTTTTCAAACAGAAATCCCCAGAATGGAGCTTCCCAATGGTGTTGTAAATAATCATAAAGAGCAGGTTTTCTTTTTTTCCTTTTATGTTCCCATAAACTTGTTTCAAATCCGTGCCCGAGGCCACACCAGCCCTCTAATTTATTGTTCTCACATAAAAGCTCCTAAGTGCAGCACAAGTAAAACAATTTTCTGATCAGAATTAGCTGCAGGCTCCCAGGACTGGGTGAAACCACGATGTTCATGGGAGTGCACAGGGTGATAGCTGAGCTGCTGTGCCCTGTTGGGGCAAAATACTGAACCAGGAATTCCTAGGACGGAGCTGGAATATTCCAAATCTCCTTTTCTGGGCAAGCATCTGGCTCCTTTCTACAATTTCTGCGTGATTTACCCTAGACTTGTGCAGTTCCATTTCCCCCAGTTGAAATTACGAAATTAACCTAACCAAATTCTGCTGTGAATAGCACCAGTGTGAATTGATAGAGTTCTTCTGGGAGCCAGATTTAGTGATTTCATTCATTTCATAAAGCAGATTTAGAGGTTCCAGCCCTGCACCTCTCTGAGGTAAAGGCAGTGTCACAATCTGTGTTGTGATGTTGTGCTGGAGATACAGAGTTAACTCTGCCAAATCTGAAGATTTAGTAATAGAAATAAGAAATAATAGAAAATAAGTAGTAGAAATAATAAATGTTATTATAACGAATTAGCCAGATATTTAACACCATTATTTGGCCTATTTGAGCTGATTTTTAAAAAACCGTGGAAGCAGAATTATACAATTTCACAAGTAAATCATCCCATTTCTCTAAAAAATTCACCTGTAAACCCCAAAACCCCACCCATACTTTATGCCACACTAAGATCAGTTCTCTTGCTTGTAAAGAAAGTTTTCTTTCTCCAGAGCTTTCCTTTGGGCCAATCATTTGGTGAAAGCTGGGGTAAAAGTTTGAATATGTGAATAAAGTTCCAGTTGAGTGAGTTTATGTGATTGTTTTGGTGATTTCCTTAGGGTTTATTATTGGTTCTGGATCAGTTATTGTGTGCTTTTATTGTCTGTGATACATGACTATATTTGTACAGTAAAATGCTGGTACCAGAAGGGTAATTTATTTGCTACAAAATAGTGAATTTCTTTTGTGTATTACCCACCGGGGAAAACATAATACAAACAAAAAAAAACACCCACACCAAACCAGACTTCTGAGTACAGAGCATAATTTGTTTGACAGAATCAAGTTTAAAAAAATTTAAAATAAATAAAAAAATCCCATTAAGTGCATGAAGTAGATGCCCATGCAAAGAGGGCACAGATTGGTTCACTTGTCAATTCTTAAACTGTCTCAGGCTTTTTTCCTATTTTTCCAGCCTGACAAATCTGAGAAGACAATGCATGAAACAAGATCAACAGTCATGTCAAATTATCAAATCAGAAAGTACTCAGAGTTTATCCCATGGATGATTTTGCTTAACAAATCCCAGCAACTGTGACAAATCAAAGAGCAGAGACAGAGGCTGTTGGGGGCTGATACAGGGGAGAAATGAGCTCACAGGAAAGGATCTGCTCTGGGTTAAACTTCACCAGGAGATGGTTTGGGGCTTCTTTTGTGTGGAGGAAAATCAAGGCATCATCATTTCAGCCACCCCTATTTCAGCATCCTTTATTCTCTTAAATGAATGTATTACCTGCATAATCATAGAAAATAGTGAAAATAATGTACCTTAGGAACCCAAATGGGAAGTGCATTGATTTTTCAGGTGTTCAGTAAGAAAGATTAGTCAGAGAAGTTAATATAACAAGTACAAAATCAATTTTTAAATCTAATTGTGTATTGCAAAGAATTTTACTGTAAATTCTGGGATTTGATTATGCCAGTGATGTAGAAAAAAATATAGTACAAAGATTTTGATCAGAAATTAAATGTAAACTGCACTGAATAAATTCTATATATGAAGTAAATGGTTCAAGGGAATCTCTAATAGACTTAAAGATAACTTGATTCAAGTGAAATTTAACTTCCACTTTAGTTCTAGTTTTTCCTTTTAACCAAATAATCTCAAATGTAGATGCAATCTCAAAAATGAAGAAAAAATATTTCTGCACTGAAACATTCCTAACACAAAGCTGAGGTGGAGTACAAGGGCAAGAATCAATGATGAAAAGATGCAAGGAAGATAGGAAGTATATTTTATTTATTCTTTTTGTTAATATGTCAGGATTTCATAGACTTCCTTTATAAAGGAACATTTAACAGAGAGAAATAGTGAAAGTAGTTGGACCTTTTCTTGAATTTACACCTTTTCCAGACATAATTTTTTTACATATTCATTTGAATTAAATAGCTTCTTCTAAAACCAGCCATCTGGTATGTGCAATAAGTGAGGATATTAGCAAATGAAACTTTTCTGAGCCACAGAAACTCACTTCTTCCTCACCTCTTCTCCATGGGTTTATGGAACTATTCTAACTATAACCTAAAAATTGTAACTTTCCAGTCCTTTTTTATAGGAAGGAAAAAAAGGTTATCCTCTTGCCCTTGGTTTTCATTCTCTCCAATTTATGAGAACTGAGATTGTCCAAGCTGTTTTATTTATTTGTGCTTTTTCACTCTGGACTTGTAGAAAGGAACAGTCAAGGGGGTGAGAGTGATGCCACTGTGGAAACTTTAATTGCCTTCACTCCCAGAACCTCCCACTGACCTGGCTGGCTGAGGTCCTGCTCAGCAGGACCAAACCACAAAAGCCAGGAAACAGAAATTTATTAATTTGTACATTGAAGAGTGGCACATTCTTGTTTTTAATACAGCGTTAGGAGAGCAAAGCAGTGTGCAATTGTTTCCAGTTCTTTGGGCCCCTGTAACATTTCCTGGTGTTTCTGTCAGTGGGTCAAAGTGCTCCTGATTCCTGACAATTCGGGGCATAGTTCACTCTTCAGTATCAGGCTTTGACTCTTGAACAGCTCCTCAGCTCCTCACTGCCCTGGTGCCTTCACTCATCACAGCCCAAGCCTGGGGCAGAATCAGACTCAGAAGAGCCCCCTGGGCTGTAATCCCTGGGTAATAACCAGAATTATCTCAGTAAATTTAACTTAAATACTACCAGGCAGCTCTATTTTATCCCAAAGCAATGACAACAGTGCCTGTTTGTAACCCACAGAACTAATTACAACCAAGTCTGATTTATTTAGAATTTAATTGAGACAAAGTACAAAATTTGTGCATTTTGATGACTTTACTCGAGGTTCACCTTTCCCTGCCTTTGGTTCACTGGAAGCCAGGCAATAAGAACCAACCCACTTCTTGGTCCCCTGTAGTTACAAAGTGCCTTGGTAAGACGGTGATTATATCTTGTGGGTATTTGTACAGTCCTGGAGGTAAAATGTTGTGGCAGAGGATCCGTGGGATGTTTAGTGCTGTTCTGTGTCATCACAATTTCCATCCAGAGTGCAAACCTGTGCTCTGTTGGATGGCCTAGCCTCGGTGGATCCTGCTGGTTCAGTTGTTTAATTATCAGCAGGAAAGAGTTGTTGAAATTTTCCAGGTCAAAAGGCAGGACTGGAGGGGAGGGAGTCCAGTTTCTGCCCCGGTCGAGGTACGGGGATGTGCACGTGAGATCCCAAAGGTGCCCCTGCCAGGACAGCCCAGGCCTCCTTGTGAGCACGGGGAAGTCCCAGAGCAGCTGGGGCACAGCTCTAGAACCCAAATCAGCAATGCAGCCCCTGCCCTTGTGCTGAGGGGCAGCACACAGAGCCCTGCAGTGCCCAGCCCCGTGGGATATGCATCCTCCATCCCTCTGGAGCCCAGCTCTGACAGGAGTTCCCAGTGCCCAACTGGAACCCAACATTTCCCCACAGGGCACCCAGGGCAGAGCTCAAACCAACTGCCTGCCTTTCCAACCCCTCCACAAAGGGCTTTTTATAACCTTGACTGCAGTTCTCTGAAAAATGAAAGGGGTTTGCTCATCAAGGAAATTCATCTAGTTTATGTAGGGTTCCTTTTGGACTGAGTTTGCATTTCCTTGGGGAAAAAAAAATTAACTGTAAGAAAATGAGCTGTAATCTCACCACTTGTATATCTCGTGATTAACCTCAAAAACATCCACTCGTGCTTTTTTTAAAAACACAAAACCTAAAATGGAGATTCTAGTTCTTTTATCAGAAGAGATTTTATCATGATAAGCCACTGAATATCATCAGATAACCCTTTATTATGGCTTGACAAAGAGCTGACTCTGAATTGTGGTAAATGAGGTAAGAAAGTCCTTGTAACTATAGCTGGGGATGATCTTGGCCTTTGGAAGAGAAAAGCCTGAGCAGCCTTAGAGAAGGAAGATTAGCTTCAGCTAATTCCAGATTTGGCCATTGAGGCCATATGCATAAAGCTGATACTCTGGGTATCCTCAGAACCTCCCTGGTCTGGAAGGTTAATCCCAACACTTCAACTGGTGTCTATATTTGCTTCCAAGATCCAACACCTTCAAATTAACAACGAGCAACTAAAGAAATTTTGCAAGAAATTTAAGACAATATAAATTTCCATGCACTGACCACACAAATGGCTGAGTCTGTTTTAACTTGGAAAATGGTAATTAGTCCTAATTTATTGTTGCTGCTTAAGCAGAACCTCAGCGGAAGGCACTGAGCCATCCTGCTTAATTGCCAAAGGCATATGGCAAAGTATGACTAAAACTATTTTGCTCCAGTGCTAATGAGTTTAGAAATTTGGGAACAACTGATGAAAAACTGGTGAATACAGATGCTTAGTAACGAGCAGGGAATGATGTCATTGCCATTCCTGCAAGAAAGAATCTGTCTTGCAAGGGAAGCAAATGCCAGGCCATCAAGGCACCGTGTGCTGAGGGAAATGAAGCTGGAGAGAGCTGTGCAAAAGCTCTTCTGTAAATCTGTTAATCCATTTTAAATGTACTTCCCTGATGATAAAGATGAGTTATTGACGCACTGGCGCGAACAACGGCTGTAAGCAGTCCTTACCCTGCAGTCGGCATTTGGGAAAACTAATCATCATTTCCGTTTTCTTCTCCAGTTTGCTCACTTCTGCCTTAATACTGAGAGGCAAAGCAATATGATTGTACAGTCCTTTATTTTCATAGTTTTGCAAGTCAATTAAACCCTCTGACAATTCCCTGCAAGAAGCAAACATTGCTGTCCCCTTTGGCTACTTAGGGAAGTCATAAGACTGGTGGAAGGCTCCGCTGCAGGCCGTGCAGTGAGTCAGTGCCAATATCACAGATTAAGATCATTGCTCGGAGCCTCTGCGGAGCTGCCGAGACCAGGAGATCAATACGTGCTGAACTCTGCGCTATTTTTAGCGGAGAGTTCACTCTTCCTTCATTTTCTGCCTCCTTGCTGTGCCTCCCATCTCCCACACACCACTCTCCTGGACAATAACAGTCACATATGTCCTTAAAAGCTTTTTTTTCTCCTCCACTACAAGTGGGAAAGAATGACACTGAACAGTTTTCTTGTTTTAATCTGCAAAACAACTCATCCTTTTTGATATTCCATGTACTGTTCACTAATGTCTGACTTGAGGCCTGTGAAAGATGTTTTTTTCATTATAATAATCATTAACGAAGAAGATAATTATTAAAATATTTGATGTTGCAAATATTCAGAACGGAAAAAAGAGCTGCTTCTAGATAAACTCTCACATCAACATTCTGGGAAATTAATGATGTAATTAAGAATTTAGTCACCTAGGAAGGGAATGGTTAAAAACATCCCAGGCATTATAAATGTCACTATTAGGGTTTTTTTTCTACAGTTATATCTCCCTGTTGATGAAAACAAGATATAATTCTTGATTTTCTATTTGCTGAACATTAAGAAGTGACTTTTCCCTCTGTGTGTTAATTTCCTTTTCTCCCAATTTTTCAGTTATATATTGTAGAAACATCCAGTAATTTTACAAAAAGAAAACTCAAAAGGTATTTTCCCCAAAATAAACTATAATATTTTCCTAATGAAGTAAATAATGTTATTTTCTATCAAACTATATAATTTGGGGACAAAGAAAGAACCCAGCACATCCAATGCCAAATGCAAATATTGAAGTACTTGCAATTTACCAAGTCTTGTTCTAGAAATCCAAAAGTCTATACTAAACAAATTAAGGAAAAATAATGTTGATCTCACAGCTCAACAACATTAAATGTTTTTATCATCAGCATTGTAAATCCAGACTAGCAAATAACCAAACTGCCCATAGGATGTTTTACCTTTCTGAGGATGCGAGATTAATACAACTTATTTTCCAACGCAGGTTTTCAGACAATAATTATCACAATTCTGCTTTATTTTCTAGTATTTTGGCAATTCGGGCAAGTTCTTGAAATAAACATAAGTAGCAATCAGAATAAATGTGATAAATTCTTCACTCCTGTTTATCAACTACCCAACACATCTGAATTGTGGGTTTAACAGCCTTTTTGCATTAGGGGTTGTCTCTGACTTTTCCAGATGTTCAGAATGTGGATGCTTTCAGATTTACATGAGTTGTTCCTTTTAAATACCTCTCTTCCTCATTTTTATCCTTCTATTAGATGGATGAATCGTTTGGGTCTCGCAGCAATTGGTTACACACCTGATGACAAGGATATTCACCCAGATGAAGGTAATGCTTCAGTGATTATATTTAGAAAAGAGGAGACAGCACAAATCTGTTCAGTATTTTAATAAAGCTGGAGAGGTCATAACTGACTTCTTTATCTACATATGGCCATATCTTTTCAAATATCAGTTTTGGTATGAATACATTTCCATGAAGGACTACATTTATGGTGCCACCGCCAAAGAAAATCCTGAGGACTGATTTTAAGAAATATTTAAAATTAGTGATAAAGAGAGTGCGGGGCCCAGGATGAGGTGTGATCTCCCAGATACCAGCCCTCAGGGATGTTCACCCCCTGAAATTAGTGCAGGCATCACAGACTTGGCACAACGTGTGCTTCAGCAATATTTGCACCTCCTGAGCTGAAGTGCCAGCCTTGCCCTTTCCCCACCACCACAGTGGAACCTGTTATGCCCAATGAAATTGAGTGTTCAGGCTTGGCTCTACTGCAGCATCTGGAACGAGGTTTCTGTTTGAAAGTCTGTGAGCAGAAGTTGGTTTTTCTGTGCAGTGGGAGTCAGGTGCCCAGGCTGCCTTCTGTAACACTCCCCAAAGCATGCGGAGGTTCCTGCACTCCGTGTTTGAGGTGCCAGACCCTTCCACCAGCCCGTTCCCGAGGGGCTGCAGTGACTGGGGAACATCTACCTCGCCATGGAAGGATGTTGCTAAAATGTGGGATCTGCTTTCTTGTGCAAAAGCACCTGAGTGAAAGCTGGAATGTTTTGTCAGCAGATTACTGGAGCGAAAGCGATCAGGACGACATCGACGGCTCCCTGACCCTGAAGCAGGAGGGCTCCTCCACGCTGTGTGACACCTACCACCGCACACCCTCAGTGAGTCACTGCGCGTGGCCCTAGGTCACCAGAAACAGCTCTGTGCCTTGACTTGCACTTCCCTTGTCCTGGGATACTTAAACACCACAAAGGTGGAGGAACAAAGCTGGATGTGATTGTAAAAATGAAATTACTGCTGCTCCTCATGAGCCAAGACCTGGATTTTTCCATAGCAAATCAGTTAGAAAGGAAGGAGAGGTAAATGGCTCCTGACACAGATTGGTCACCAGGCTGCAAATATCACCTTCTTTTGTAGGACTGGTGAAACTAGACATCGTAACAGGAACAGAATATTCAAATTTTACCTTCACTGCAGAATATGAAAACAATAAGGTGGATGGGATAGTTGAAACTAGTTTTCAATTATGGATACTGGATACTGGATGCTAGAGATTAAGATTAGCTCACATTCACGCAGTTATCATGTTTCAGTTCTTTTTTGAAGAACAAATCATTCTAGGAAAAGGGTTTTTTTTACAAACTTGTGTACAATACCACGGTAATGACAATATTGCAAATAGAACATTTCTATTAAAAAAAACACAGGCAATTATGATAATTATTCTATGATTCTAAGCACAGATAGGACTGTTCTCTATTTTTCTTTCAGATTTTTCTTCAGCGTGAATGACACGATCCTCACACAGCCAGAACCAAAGAAAGAGTGACTGAGACAACAGCATCACATGGGTGAAGTTCAGACTGATTTTCACCCATGTGATGCTGTTTTATCAACTGGGATACAGGTTAAGCCCCTCCCTTTCTGTTTTTCCACATTTTTGCCTTTCTCTTTGTTTTGAATTAAATTTATACACAGACCCAGCAGAATTCATTCAAATCGTTTCGCAAGTTCAACAGTCCCCCAGCCAAAAATCTTCCTGGGTGCTGGAGTTTTTGTTGTTTGGGTTTGTTTTTATGGTTTTTTTTCTGTTTGGCCCCTAAAAAACAAAGAAAAGAAATCTAATGATGGTTTCTTTTGGAGACTTCCACTGTCCTCAGCTGAAACGAGAGTAAGCTGGACAAGTCTTCAGGAAACCTGCACCAGTGTTACACTTTTCTTTCCATCAGGAGTTGCTTGTGGGCAGAGAATGTGCAAAACAAGAATAGGGAGTGGTTAAAAGAGCACTTGTATAAAAGTTGTCACTGCTAATTCTCTTCTGTTTACAGTGGTTCATGTTATGACAAACCAAACCCATCAGTCCATCTGATTACTAGATATCATATAGTTTTATACCACAGTGTAAACTTGAGTCTGTTTAAATCACTGTCTCACGGGCAGATGTTTTTGTATCTTTCCAGGTGAATTCTTCAAGTCCATTCCCTGAAGCCAAACAAGGTCGACACTTTTCCAGCGAATCAACATATTCCCACTCTTCTGCCGAGGACTCCCGGCAGGATGCAGCAGGCAGCACACACTCCTCGGGGTGCAGACCTCCCTACCGAGAACGGCGCTCCTGGCAGGACCTGATAGAGACTCCCTTAACCAGTTCAGGGCTCCATTTCCTCCAGACTGTCCCTCCAGAGGCGGAGTACATGAGCGGCCGGCCCGGAATGTCCCCGGACAAACGGAGACAAGCCACGCTGCCTGTCCAGAGGCGCCACAATTTTGAGCAGGATGGGCCTTTTCCTCTGGTGGAGTGTCCGAGGGGACACGGCTCCCACGGGCGGCCCCAGAAACAGCGCAGCCAAAGCCTTCCCCGGAACAGAGACGTCCGCGGGAAGGGACGCGTAAAGTCCATCGAAGGGCCCGATGACAACCTGGAAGAGAAGGTTCCTATTAGAAGGCACAATAGTTTCTGTGCAGAAGGTAAGCTCTGAGACATCTTCTGATCCACTTTACTGCCATCAAAATCAGAGTGGTATTGGCACTGTTCTCAGCAAGGATTTGGAAGTTGAACTGTTGGATGTTGGCAAACACAGGAGGTTGTACTTGAAATGCCAGGATGTAGCACTAAAAATTGAGCTTTGGGATGATGCAAATGTTCTTGTCTCATCAAAACTAACATTGCAGAACTGAGTAACAGATTAAAAAAAGATATTATTGAAGTTGCAGTATTGCTGATTTTAGAGACTTCAGCTGAATGATCAGGTTTGTTGTTAGGTTTGTTTCTTTCCTTTCAGAAAACATAAAAGAAATTGAAGAAATAACAGATGGTCTGCAAGAGCTCTACAGAACTCTGGAAGAAGCCAGTCTGTCAGCTTTTGGAGAGCAGCGTCCCTCCACCAAGCAGGAGTTCCGCAAGTCCTTCGTGAAGCGGTGTAATGACCCAGTGATCAACGAAAAGCTGCACCACATCCGAGTCCTCAAGAGCACTTTAAAAGTAAGGCTTTATTGCTGATTTTGTGTAAGGAATATAAACTGGGAAAAGTCTAATTGTGCATCACAGAATGCTGATAAGTTGAAAGGGACCTTAAAGCCCATCCAGTTCCTCCCCCTTCCATGGGCAGGGACACCTCCCACTATCCCAGCTCGTCCAAGCCCCATCCAGCCTGTCCTTGGGCACTTCCAGGGATGGGGAGTCCACAACCTCTCTGGGCACCCTGTGCCAGGGAACAATTCCTTCCCAATGTCCCATCTATCCCTGCCCTTGGCAGTGTGAAGCCATTCCCTCTTATGTCACTGTATGTCCTTAATCTCTTTACATTTCTATTGTTAATGCTTTTCATTAGCTTTAAAATTAAGTTTCAAAGAAACTAAAAATCATTGAAAGCAAATATGTTTCAGCTTAAGGGAAAAAAAGAGATTATTTGGCACTCTCTGTAGGCAAATTGTAGCACGTGCCACAGACTGAATGTCAAATAGTTTATGCTGTAACACTTCCTGAATTTAGGTAAACATTAAAGTTTCCCTACTAGGTTTTCTGGCACTTGGCATTAAAGTTAAAGAAGAAGTAAAGTGCTGAAATACAAAATTTCCTTTTAACCTGTCCTCTGTCTTTCTGGAATTTGCCAGGCAAAAGAAGGGGACCTCACAGTTATCAACAACCTTCTGGATGATCCCAACTTAACATCCAAGAAGTTCAAAGATTGGAAATTAAAGAACTACGAGTTTTTCCTGGACATTTGTGAGTACAGTGCTGCTGGGAAGTCTCAAAACGGAGCCTCTGAACTGGCCAGCTCAGCCCCAATGCTGACACACACACACTCCTTCATCGAGACTCACGTGTGACAGGAGCCTCAGCCTGGGTCACTGCTGGGTGCCCTGACTGATGCAGTCAAACAAACACTGGTGAATTTATTGCTAAGGTACTCAGCAGTACTGTAAATACTTGGGTAAGAGAATAGTGCCACAGGATGCCTACTACATTGCATGATAAGACAATAATATTCTTTATGAATTATTTTGTTTGCTGTTATCAACCAATGTCCGTATCAAGTTCTGCATTAGAAAGAAGCGGTGCAGAAGTGTAACTGAAAATAAATACCGGTATATTTAAAGTACTGTACTAAAACTCAGCTTATAGTATGAGCTCCTACAATCATTTTATATATTTAGATATATATATAAATACATATCTATGTATATAAAATGTAACATGGTAGTTGACATTTCCTTTTAAAATGCCCTAAAGTTCACATTTTCACACATTTTTTCTTGAGAAAAAATATAAAAATGAAGACATGAATACATTGGCCACTCTTAGAGATGAACATTTATTTTTGCAACATTTCCAGGTAGTGACCATCTTTGCAAATAAAAGGACAGAGTTATCAAAGTGTAAACTCAATCCCTATAGTGTGCCTTAAAATGTACACTGTACATCTGAGAAATAGATCCCAGTCTGGCCCTATGGGCACTCTGTACATGCCATTTAAATACTGTGTTTGTAACGTGCTGTGCCTGCCTTTAAATGAAGGAACACGAGCAAGCAGGTTTGGCACAGAGGTAAGATACGAGTAGAACAATATTGGTTGTTCACTAATGCTGCAAATTAAACTGGTTTTAATAGAATTTGATGTATTTCATGGTGAAAGAAAAACAAAACATCTGCACTGAGTAAGGTACATACTGCAGGTTTTCATCGTTTCTTCACTGTGAATTTAAGTGACACATGACTGTGAGTCACAAAATTCAAAAAAAGCATGAGAATGAAGCTTAAAAAACCTCCTGAACTCAATTACATTCTGTGATAGACTGACATCTATAGCTGAGTTAATTATTCAAAATTATGTAATGTCTGGCAATAATTTTTAACTGCTAGCAGTACATTTGCAAGTGGGTGAAGTTATTCAAAACATCGTTCAAAAACCAATCGGTATTGATTGGTTTGGGAAGACACACAAGTCACGCAGTGTATTTCACTTCCTTGCCTGGGTGAGAACAGTTTGCAAGAATCAGATTTTGGGGAAAATATTTGTATTCTTAGGGGGGGAAAAAGATCTCCCTGAATGCTACTGAACATAGATTTCAAAGCCATTGCTAGTTTGCTTTGACTCTGCTTGCTAGAATAGTTCTAAAAGGCAGAATGAAGGGGATGTGAATACAGCTGATGTCATTTCGCCAAAACAAATTCACTGATAATTTTTTCACAAGATAAACCTAATTGTTGCTCATCCATCAAGGACTGTAAAATTCATGAAGTTCAATAGAATAGAAGAAAAAATGTCATTTCAGTGAGGTCCTAGTATCCAGGAAGAGATTTCATTATTCCCAAAGCCAGACCAGGCGAAGGTGTCCTGGGTGTTTAGTTCTGTCTCCACAGAGCAGCTGAGGGGGGCTGAACTTGGCTGGACAGGGAGGAAAAATGTCATGGGAAAGCTCCTGGGTTGAGACAAAGACAGGGAGATCACCTGCTAATGGTTATTGCATGCAAAACAAACCTGACTTGGGGAAAATTAATTTATTAGAAATTTAAAATACAATTGCATAGTGAGAAACAAAGACAAAATTAAAAACACCTTTCTCTTGCCTCCTCCCTTCTTTCCAGTCTTAATTTCATCCCTTCCTTTCCAGAGAGCAACAGCATAAATTACAGAATCCATTTAGAAATTAATTCATATTATAAATGCAAGCAGTAATGGATGGTCACAGAAACAGTTACATAGATTGAACTACCTAAATTCCTAAAGAAATTTAAATATGCTTATTGTTTCAAACCCAAAAGATGGTTTGTGCTTTTGTAATGAAAAGATTTATATTATTTACAAATTGCTTTCCAAAAAGATTTCAAATGCCACTGCATCATCACTCAAGACATAACTGAGCATATTCACAAGTCACAAGTAAACAGAGAATATTACTTATAGATACAGCTGAAAATGAGAAACATAATTGGGAAGATAGATTTCTCAGAAATAACTCAAGTAGTATGGAAAGCAGATTATCTCTGTTTTAAGTTTAAATGCCATTTCTGTAATATGAATGGATGAGATAAATAGCAGAGAGTTCATGCTTTCACTCAGCTTATCTTAAAAAATCTTTCAGTGTCATGAGATCATCATTTCTGAAATTCTTGGAATTGTGAGTTTGCATTCTGCTCTTGCAGAGCAGCACTCAGCAAATGTAATTTGCACTGAATAGGCCAAATAAATTGTCCAGGAGATTCATGAGATGAAATGAGATGAGATACACTGGAGAAATTCCCTCTAATGGGTTTAAGATTAACTGGGAGAAAAGTTTGAACCATTTGTCTGGCATTGCTTGTGCCTTAGAGCAAGCAAAATCTAATTGGTAAATTAAGCAATACAGAGACTTTATTCTTTCACAAATGTCATCTGGCATTTGGAAGCCATTTCACAAGCACTTATCCTCCTGGCACATGTACTCAACCCCACCCTGCAGCCCTTCCCTCCCTGCCACCGGTTTCTTCCTTCTGGATGTAGGTGCCAATCTAAATGGACTGCAGAGAGGAATGTGCACAGTCACCACAGCACAATTATTTGGATTTGCACCACCTTTGAACTCACTGGAATGCAAAGTGCAATACAGATACTGCATTTAAAAATTCATGCACCAAATCCTGCTTACATATTAAAATATGTCCAATTCTGCTGGACCAACAGGTACTTAAACACACTGTACAAAGCAGCTGGAATTGTTGTGGTTGTTTTGATGCCATATTTTTAAATAAGAAAAGAACAAGGCTTGGCTGTTGAGTTCATCAAGGAAAATAAACAGCACCTGTACAATAGATTTATTAATTTACCAGTTTTCCTGCCTGAATTCTCAGGTAAAACTTGGTTTTTAACTTATACAACAACATGGAAATGTTGTTTGGATGCGCTTTATTTAACTGGATCTTATTAAAGTTAGTATCTTCATTCAGATCTCCTACAGGTAAAATGTCTCAGCCCATAGACTTTCTCTGACACTCCACAAGCTGAGTCTTTTTGTTACTCGCTATTTTTCATTACAACTGATTTAATGTTCCCCCTGAGCTATTGATTCCCCTCCTTTTTTAATACTGGTCTGTATTCAGTGACATGTCAGATCTTTGAAAGTGTCTTAATAGCTCTCTGGGCATCACTTCCTGAGAGAACCGAGGCTTTTTTCTTGGTTACATTATTTTAAGTGAAAACGAGCTTGCTGTAATTGACACGAACAAAAATCAAAGGAGGAGGAGGAGAAGGGGGTTGTTATCGGGATATATTCAGCTCTTGGCTACTGCCTTTTGAGCTGGGAATGCGGTGCTCCCCTGGCTTTTTCCAAGGAAAAAGAAATGAGTGTTGCAGAGAATTGTACATGGCCAGTTAAGCTACTCTCACTCCTCTCAGCAGTTACAGAATGCTCATCCTCCAAGGTCTTGTGAAGGACAGTACAAGTACCTTTGAAGAAGTTATTTTACAGTGGCTCTGGGAAGGGCTCAGCCTCCTCAAAAATTGCACAGTTCTGCTGCTGACCTTTAGGAGATTTCACTTCAAATGTTAATAGGACCTCTGGGAGAAAAATGAAGAATTTGGTATAAATTGTTTAACTCAACACAAATCTGAGGAGAACAAAGAATGTTCTTATCTTTGTCTCAAGTAGTGCAAATCAGGCCAAGATTATCACATATCTTACTTGTCATATTCTTTCCTCGTGTGCTTTTGCCATCTTCCGAAGTGATAATAGCATTGTTTGTGCCAAAAATAGCAGTATTTATGACCAAGCTGGTATAGATGGATGCTGTTGATCCTTGAGGAGGGACAGCTCTGCCAGAAGAGCTATTTTGTTCACCAACAGTTTGTACAAACCCTTCACACGCTGGGGAGTGAAGCCCTTAGAAGATGGTTTGTGTAAAATGTAAGGCACGATGCAGCACAATGAGACCAGCCCCCTCTGTCAGCTGCTCCTGAATTAGAGGATAGCACCAGGCAATTTAGTTATAGTTTAAACACTCAGTTTGTCAGTACAAGCAAGTCTTGTGTCTCTAGAGAGATTCTGAGTGTCTCCAGATGCAGCCCCAGGGAGATTCCCCAAGGAAGAGAGCACAGGCCTGCCTGCGTTGCTGGGCCTGAGCTTGAACCCCATTCAGGGCATACCTGGGTTCCCTACACTCACTGTTAGAGGAATAAGCGTTGGCTTGGTCTCATGAAGGATTTGATTCTCTCCTCAGTTTTCACAGCAGGGAAATGGTGCTTTAGGGCAGCCAGAAGGGCACAGGATTTCCATGGTATATTTTCCATTTGGCCACAATACATCACCCTCCCTGCTACCAAATAATGTTTATTTACCACTAGGACAAAAAATGGGTAATAACAGGAAGGACTGGAGAAGCAATATTAGCTATTCATTTATATTCAGTATTAAAATGCTCTTTTTCTTCCAGAATATTTCTCTCACTAAAGCTGAGGCTCAGGGTAGGTTCCCCAGGCAGGATGCTGTGGGGAAAGGTCCTCCACCTCCTCTCAGACGAATTCACAGCATGTGGCTGAGGCTCTTGATGGGTGTTAAGGGAGCACAGATCTGAAAATCCCATCTGAAAATCCCATCTGAAAATCCCATCTGAGCCGTATCAGCTGATGTATGGAAATTTCAGGGGTATTTAAACCAAAACTAATAAGTTGTTATTTCCTTTGTTGATGTTTATAGTTATTTTCTTTGCTGCCATTACACACAAGCGAAATGTGATGTTTCTGATCAGTTCCACTCTCTAACACGTGGGCAGGGAACTCTCCACTCTGGATATAACTAATAGATGAAGAAACATTTTTTAAAGCTTATTTTCTATATTTTACAGGTTATACAACTCTTGTACATCCAGAAGGAGGTTTATAAAGAATATTGTTTAAGCTTTTATCAGGTTTGAAGACAGGTGATATACTACTGGGACCTCCTCTTAATAAAAATGTTTAAATAATTCAGACAGAAACTGCCTTCAGGAAAAGAACCATATTCACTCTTAATGCAGGCCAGACAGATGTATTTTTATTTTTATTAGGAACATACATGTGGTAGAAGTGACAGTTAGGGACTTTAAGCATGAATGCCACTGTATGAGCAGTATTTGAAAGAAAGCAATGTTGTAAAAATGATCAAATATGTTGGCAACCTGCTGTTTGACCTGCTAAGCCCTGTAGCTTCTGTCCTCACATTTCTAGAATATTGCTCATCCTCAGGCATTGGTGAGGGTATCAATACAGATCTTTTTACTAACAGTAAATGTGTCTGTCCGAATGCTGCAGATTAAATAAGGATGTCACATTATACATATTAACTCCTGCATTTTTTCACTAGCAACCACAAAACAAATACGTCTTAACAAACTGTGTTCGCTGGCCAAAATACCAGTAAGACCCTGTTACCAGTTAAGACTTCTGTTTTACTGAGAAACAAGGATTTCAGCTTAAAAATCTGACGAGAAAACAAGTTAGGATTTAAGAGAAATGCACTAGTATTAATAAACGTTTTACATTTGACACATACTGTATTACAAAGACAATATCCTTGTAAGACCATTAATTGCTGGGCCATAGGTGACTTCCATCTAGGTTACTAAATAGCTAATAAACCTTGTACAGAGCCTTTTTTAGATAACGCTTACATGTATGGAAATGTATGACACCCTTGTACTATGGCTTGCACTTTACTTGCATTAAACTGTGAAGTAGGCTGTAGTAATGTCTTTGTATATTCAGGGGTTGAAATACCAAAGCACTGGAGTATCGTACTGCTGGTGTTCAACCTGTCCAACGTGCTGACAACGTGTATTTTGCGAACCCCACCAACTTCAAATCTTTGGCAAATAATGCTATGGGGTCTCCATGGTCTTTGTTTCTTTGTAAATATAAACATTCTTACCGTTTCTGTAGCAATAGGAGGTTATAAACCAAACTTTCACTAGGACTGTTTTCAATAACAAAAAAAAAAATTTAAAAAAAATTTAAAAAAAAAATTAAAAATCTATAGCGCCTTGTATAAAAATCATGGAGACTCCATGACCTGCGGGCATTTTTGTTTACAAGCAGTATGTATATATGTATTAGAGGCAGAACTGTTATTTATCACAAAGTTATATTGTGGATGATTCTTTCTTAAATAAATATATGTTTTCTGTCATTAAGAAAAATAAGTATTTTAGAGCCATCTTGAGAAGTTTGAAGTGTCAAGCTTCAAAATACGAGTAATCTTCCATGTTTCAGCCTTGTTTTTCTGATCAGCTGGGAGATGAACTGAAAGACAATGAAAACCACCTGTCCATGCCAGGGAAAATGTTGGAGTTGTAAGATCTTGAGCATTCTGCAACTTTTCTATAGTGCCCATCGTGCTTAATGCTTTGACGAGCAGATGCTCCATTGGTACCACAGTAAATCCCTCAGCTCATGGATGCTACAGAGAGAAAACCAATGGTTCTAGACTAATACAGGTCAAACAAGGTTTCAACCCCTGGATAACACAGTATTTCTTCAGTTTCACAACAATATTTTTAATTTTATACTTGTCTAAGTTGAGAGACGATCCAATAGTTTCTATAGGCAATGAACATTAGGTTTCTTTTTTCCCTCTTTCCAAACGAGTTCTGTGTGAATTACTGTAACCGGCTGCGTTTTCTATCACAGATTAATAACTTGTTAACTTTTTGTGTGTCTACAACGAAAATTTATGAATGGAAAACTTCACTGTGTGTTGCTCACTGGGCATATACCTCATGGTACATTGCACAGACGTGTAAGTTGTAAGTTGCACTGCAACATTAAAAAAAGGAACATATTGCTCTTTTTTCAAAGATATTAACTTATTTAAGAGATATAGTCTGTACATTATTAAAAAAACAAAAATAAAAACAAAAACAAACATTTATTCTTCCTAAATTCAAGCAAAGCTTTTGTTTTGGGGGGAAAAAAAATAAAATTGTAAACTTCAGTTGTAAATTTGGACTTCAATAAACGAATTATCTGCACTTCGATTGTGTGTTTATGGGGGATTTTGTGTGCTCTGAGGGTAGTCCAGGGTGAGTGCGGTGCGGGCTGAGGGGCATCGCTGTCGATCTGGGGGCGATCCAAGCCCCGGCTGTGGGGGATCCCTGCCCGCCTTAGGGCGATCTCGGCTGAGGGGGATCTCTGCCCGATTTCGGGCGATCCCGGCTGAGGGTGACCCCGCCGCAGTTGAGAGGGATTCCTGCCTGCTTTTGGGAGACGCCGGCTGAGGGCGATCCCACCCCGGCTGAGGGAGATCACCCCTGCCCCGGCTGAGGGGTACCATCCCTGCCCGCTTTGGGGTGATGCCCGCCCCGCCTGAGGGCGATCCCTCCCCGGCTGAGGGGGATCATCCCTGCCCGCTTTGGGGTGATGCCCGCCCCGCCTGAGGGCGATCCCTCCCTTGTTGAGGGGTACCATCCCTGCCCGCTTTGGGGTGATGCCCGCCCCGCCTGAGGGCGATCCCTCCCTTGTTGAGGGGTACCATTCCTGCCCGCTTTGGGGTGATGCCCGCCCCGCCTGAGGGCGATCCCGCCCGATCGGAGCGCGGTCCCGCCCCGGCCGCTCGGCCCCGCCCGGTGCGGCCCTTCCCGCGCGCCGTACGCGGCGCTGTCCAACATGGCGGCCAAGGTGAGTGTCCGCTGCCCTCAGGCCGGCGCTGCCCCGGCCCCGCGGCTCCGCTGCCCCTCAGGCTCCGCTCTCGCTCTTCCGCGGGCTCGGGGCAGCTGGAGCGGCTCCGTGCGGCCCTCGGGAGCGCCCGGCCCGCCCGCAGCTCCGCCGGCGCTGGGGGGAAGGAGCCCCGGGTGCCGCGGAAGCCCGGGGTCAGGTGGAGGAGTGGGGCAATGAGAGGTCTCTGTGATGTGGGACGTGAGGGGAAAAGAGCTGGTTCGAGAAGTGGTTAAATTGTGCAAAAGGAAATAAAAGCAGTGTTTTTCTTCTGGTTCTTCTCAGTATAATCTCAGCCCCCGAAACACCTTCAACTCGAGGAATATCGAGATGATAGTTCGGTAGTAACATGATAAAGTGCTAGTGGTGCTGTACATCACTAAAACAAGGCTGTTAAAATCATGCTAACAGGGTTACAAGTATCTAAAATATCTCTAGTGTCTTCAAACAGAAGAACGTGCATGTAAAGATCTAAGCTTTCTCACAGATATTTAGACAGGTTTTCCAGTGCTCACACTCAAATTGACGAATAAGTTCCTCTCACATGAATCTTCATATTTACTTTTTTAAGGCATTTAAAATGTGTATATATATCTGCAAAGGATGATGCCAACGAGGACAGACAGCGAAATTAAAATAAAGCATTTTACCTTAATTTCTTACAGCAAAAGAAACTCTCGTTGGCTTTGCTGTCTGTCTGGGTGATCTTAAGTAGTTTGGCTCAGTACATAAATCTGAATGATTCAGTACGTTTAGTGAAGTGACATAAGTTTATGTGTTCTTTATTATTATTAATAAGTTTTATTCTTCTTAAGATTCCACTTTCTGTGGGTCACCATCTGGCAGACCAAGATTAAAACCAAATCCATGGATCATCAGTGAGCTGAGGTGAAGTGGAAGGATCTGTTCCACTTGTGTAGGGGTTTTTGGTGGTTGTCATCAGAGATTTATAAATACATACCTGAATTAGGATACTGAGTTTGGCCTACAAGCTTCTGGCAATCATCATGTCTCTTGTAACTTCTGGGAAAAATAAACCAACGGGATTTGATACAGTTTTGTGATCCACCTCAAGATATCTCAGTGGTAGAAGGAAGTCATAAACCTATGACTTTATTCTTTAATTAACATGTTTTATAGAAAATATGATATGAGGTAGCTGCTAAATTTTAATCTTATTTTAACCTGGCTAGTAGATTCCCATTTTGTGATAGAGAACTCACATGTTTTTTTATATAAATCCACGCATTGGATTTTTGCATATACTCCACTCCTTTGATTCCATTTGTTTTGAGGCAGTTCCTGCCTTCAGGGCAAGTTTCCTGACTCGTGCTCCAATTCTTGAAGCAAGCACGCAGAATTTGCAGTTTCAGTGGGAAACAATGTCTTAGAGATTAGCATAAATTATCTGTACGGTTTTATTATGGTTTAGTTTGTATTCTGCATCTTTTGAGTGAAAGATAGTGAATTCTTTGTAGTGATGTAGCTTTTTAACTTTTTTTTTTAATAGAATCTGTGTTTTTGATCGTTGATAAGATTCCAACACTTTGAAGCAGATTGTTTGAAATGCAAAGACTTAAAGCCAAAATTATCCAGGTACATTTGACAGTTTTATTATTATATTTTGATTGGTCTTACTCCAGTTCTACTATTAAGAGGCGTAGCTGTAACAATTTTCTGCTAGAGAGCATATAATGTATTTCTTCAGCAAATAATTGCTGTTCAGGCTTCTCATCAAAAATACTGCCATGTCTGCTTCCTTCTGGTGGTGTTTAGCTCTGTGTCTGTGCAGCATTCACCTCCAGAAATGTCACCTCGCTTCATGGCTTTTGTAGCTGCAACAATTTCCCAAATTCCTCAAAAAGAAGATTTTTATTTATTTGTAAGTCAGTTATCAGGTGATGTTCTGGAGTCATTCTGCTGGCTGAAGATGTAGTTCCAAGGTGTTCCACAGCTCCAGCTTGTTGCAGGTGTTTTTTCTCTGTGCTTCTTTCCTAGTGTTTGATATAACAATATGATCCTGCCATTTTGTAATTCTCAATAATTTCTGTAGAAGTTTTCATAGGTAAAATACTTTTTTGGTTTCTTTAGCTAAACAATGTATGATTTTCCTGGTTTAATGCATAATGCCTCATAAGTAACTTTTAATAAAATAATTTAAATAAATTAATACTAGAAACAACTTAGCTAAATGAGGTCTTTTTAGTGCACCTCGTGATTAGATAAGGAACAGAATAAACAATTCCATGCAGTGAAGACTCTTTAGTGTAATCAAGGTGATGTTGCTTTTTCTTTCACTCTGGTTCTTTGTGATTTCAGTAGAAAAGAGTGAATCCCTCTTGGGATTACTGTGCTAGTGTAAATGTTAGCCAGTACAGCTGTTTCCTTGGATCTTTAAACATTTATGTGTTTGTCTGCAGGCACCCAAAAGTAAAGCAATTACTGCCAGTCAGGAGCTGGACCACTTTGATCATTCCCTGTATAGCTTTCTCTTTTGCATTGAGCATAGAATCCATTGTGACTCTTAATTTATTTTTTTTTAAGTGAACAATACAACTTTTTCATGCTCTGTCACTTTTAGTTTTCCTTCTAGTGTCTACTGAAAATTGGTGTCTTGTTCTGGTAGTATGCTGTACAGAAATAAGCAATCTGAACTATGATGGGTTTAAAGTAGTTTTTCTGTATTAATTCTTCAAAAATGGAGTTCCTGCATGCTGAGTAAATTACAACTGAATTTACCCTAACAAGTGATGGAAGCACCAGCGTGGCTTTGAACACAAAATTCTTCCTGGTATTTTAGACAATAAACTGTTGTCAGGGACCTTAAACCTTTTTTTTTACCATTATAATTTGAGCAAATCTTCGTATAAGTCAGAAGACATTTCTAAAAGGCATAATGCTGAAAAATGGTTTTAAAAATGACTTGTTTAATCCCATATTTGATCAGTCCCAAGGGAAATTTTAATTTCAGCATTAAGACTCTTTTTTCTTCTCTCTGCCCATCTCAGGTGGCAAAGCTGGCAGCTGTTTCTTCTGGGCTGCCATTTGTATGTATTACTGTATATGCAGCAACAGAAAAGGAATCAAAAAGTCAGCTAGTGAAGCCAGATAAGGTATGACTCTTCCTCTTTTTTGGTCTTTTAAATAGAAAAAGAAACTAGAAAAATCTGCAGAATAGCAGCTCTGTCCATTGAATTATATTACCCAGTAACTAAAATATATAGCAAAGTAATAAATGATAATAAATAACTGACCACTATGGCTCAAATAAAACACAAAGTGTTACAATACTGAATTAGTAAAGTTTTATCTTATTTTCATCATTACAGTATTTCAAAAATGAAGTCAGAAAAGGTGAAAATAGAACTACTGATGAGTCCTTTTCTAATGTGCAATTCCTAGTGATACCCACATCCATCTTCTAATTATTCTTTCACATGCCTTTGCTCCATAGTGAGTAATTCTGCTTCTCAGAACCTATACAATTATTTCAGTTTTCATTTCTGAGGAGTGAAGTCCCACTTGAGTAGAGTCAGTTTGGAACTCTAAAAGTTCACAATTCCACGTAGCGACTTTGTTTGCCGTAATGGGAGCACTGAGGGTTTTGTAGGCTTGAAAAACCCCCTGCAAATGCAGCAGCTGATGAGAGCAGAGAGCTCTGGCCCTGCTGTTCAGCTGTGCCTTTGTTTGCAGCTCCCCATTTACAGTGCACCCCCTCTGAAGTCCAAGTACATCGAGGAGCAGCCCGGGCGCCTGCAGCAGCAGCTCACGGCAGTGCGGACGACGACCGGCCGCTATTTTGGCTGGTGTCAGGTAAGGGATGCCTGCACCAACATTTCCTGCAGTTCCTGTCAGCACTACGCTAAACCACTGAAAAAAACCAGGTTACTACCCCCTGGAGGGATTTTTTGGCAGTTCCTTGTCTTAGCATAAGATAATTTTGGATGGGAAAATGAGCCCTCTTTCTACAGCAGGAGTTATGTCGGTAAATTCTTGCTGGCAGAACTTGAGGGTGTTTTAGAGTCTGATCTTCCAGGTGTAGTCCATGGAGAAGGAGCTGCTTCCAAAGGGCAGTACCTGATAAAAACCACATACAGAATGCATCCCATCTATCTGTTGTAGCAGGCAACCTCACAGGCATCAGAAACACCTCCCAGCTCTGTTACTGTGTGTTCCAGGTGGAGAGGGAACTGTGGTGCCTGTCGCTGCTCTTGGACCTGCTTGGAAACAGCAGCTTCACCCTGGCTGTTGGCAGGAAGAGATTTTGTGCTTGTGTTTTGCTTTTGCAAAAAAAATGTAGACCCTGATGGTTGAAAAAAAGAAAATTAAAAATGTATTTTCTGTAAACTGTGATTCCATTGGTCTGTGAAAATGTTGTCAGTGACTGCATGACTGAAATACTCTTGTTATAAACCTGTACCAAACTTTTTTATCCCGTTAATAATTGTGAGTTCCTGTCACTGAGTAGCAGTGACCTCTGGTGGTACAAATTCGGTGTTGCTCTTTCAGTTTTCCTGGGAAAGTCTTTAGGGAAGAGAAGATTGTATTTCAGAATTGAATTTTCTTATACAGTTGACGTCCAGGTATTTTCCTTCTCTACAGTTCCTGAGATGTCAGTTTTGAAAAAACTGAAAAAACTGAAAGTGAGCTTACATTAGAGAGATTTTTTTTTTTTTAATTAATTGTCAATATAAGTTTTAAAAATATGAATATGTAAAAAAGAGGGTAGATCTCTGTACAGCATTTCTAGAAGGTCACTGACCTGGTTTGGGTCTTTTAAAGTTACACAGTATTTCTTTTGTCTCCTTGTGCTGAGATATATGGGAGTAGCTACTTGTGCAGAGATTTTACTTTCTGGTTTTGTTTTTTCTTTCCTTTTAGAGTGTCTACGTCTTCATTAAAAATGGAATAATGGATACAATTCAGTTTGGAAAAGGTAGGCAAGTCACATATCTGTCTCATTTTATCTATATAAACTCAGTAAAATCAAAAATTTTACCTTTATTTCTTAAGGGGGAAATAAAATCAAATGACTGATACAGAATTGCCCTGCTTCTTTTTTTTGTCTTTTTTTCTAATTCTTAGATGCTTATGTTTACCTGAACAACCCCCCTCCAGAATTTCTTCCCAAAGCCGCTGTAATTACGGTGTCAGGCCTGGTTGGTGTAGTGCTGGCAAGAAAAGGTAGGGTTTGACTGTTTTCATTATTGGTCTGTGGGGTATGGAGCATGTAACAGTTCCAGTGGTCAGAATGCTCTTCGGTAACATTGGCAAAAGCCTGTGTGACTGAAAAAATCCTTCCTGGTAAATGAAGGGACATTATTGATTGTTGTTAGGAGGTGGCTGAGAGCTGACAGAGCAGGACTAATGATACAATGCTTCTTCTCATTCTTCATAATACTGGAAAACATAGTTTTGGCTTATTTCTCTTTCAGAATATCAATGTCTCCTGCATTTAATTGCTACAACTGCTTAGTTTGCATTTCATTTTGTCTAATTATTCAACATATTTGGCTTTGTACAGGTTCTAGATTTAAGAGAATTGCTTATCCATTGGGACTTACTACTGTAGGATATTCTATTTGTTACCCAGCTCAGTCAGTGGTCATTGCTAAGGTGAGTTTCTGGTTTTATCTGTGGTCATCTCCAACTTAGTGGGACAAGTTGGATCCTTTAAGCTGGTGCTCCATCTATTGTGCCAATATTACCTGCACACTTTGCTGATCAGGGTTTTATTTCATTTGGAGTAGGTGGATTTAGCATGGATAGGTGGATTCCTAATACCAATTTAAACATTATTTACAGTTTGCTTGATGTAAGGGAGATATGCACTAGATCTTGAAAAGTAGATGCCTTAGTATCAGATCAAGCATGTTCTCATGCAAACATGATTAATTTCATTTGAATAGTCTGTCTTTTTATTTTAAAAGCTGTTGTTAAATTATTTTTTCCTAAAAAAAACCAGGTAACTGGGAAAAAGTTACTTTGTGCGAGTCATCAGACCTATGAGGCTGTGAGGTCACTGTGGGCAGACAAGGAAACTGTCACCAAGGTAGGACCTGGGAAGTAATGATAACTCACACATTGAGAGGGAGCTTGTAGACTCTTCTGCTGATGCTGTTCAAGGTTTACTGATGCTGTTAAGCAAGGCACAAACCCCAATCTGACAGTTTTGTCACTTCAGTGTTTAATTGTTTTTATACCTTTCACACCAGTAGATATTGAGATCCCCTCTGTAGCCCCACAATGCAAGCAGGGTGCACAAGAGAAGAATGAGTTTCTCTTAGACCTCCTTTTTTACCTTGGCATAAAGGATCCATTTTGATTTCAGCTTTAGTCTTAAGCAGCCCCTGAATTTAGACAAAAGCCACTCAGGATTACAAGTAGGTATGACTGGCTACTCTTCTACAACCCTTGCAGGAAGTCTGGTTTATTTACCCTATGATACGAATTGTCCATATCTGATTTATTTCTTCTCCTTGTCCTGTCCTCATTGCAGCCATAATGAATAAATGGTCAGCAATTTCTTGATATTGACCTACTACACAGGGAAAAGTTAGCAGGGTTTTTGACATTCTCTTCCCCACTATAACCCTCTCAAAGCAGGCTTTCTATCCCTGACATAATTCTTGTTCTCCTCAGAATTTCCTCTAGTTTCTCTGCTTTTCTGTTTTTAGGGGATTTTGTGTGTGGTTTGTGTTGTTTGTGGTTTTTAAGTGAGGTGGTCAAAAGAGGACATAATATAATAGCTGAGGCCTTGCCAGCAGAGAGTAGAGGGCAATGTGAACCTTCTGTAAATTACATACGGGAGCTGGGTTAGTAATCCCAGAATTAAATGTGGGTTTTATCCAGCCCAAAAGGTTTTTTTCTCAAGTGGGACTCTATAAAACCTTGACGAAAGTAGCATTTCCCAACTAAAATTGCAGCTTTGCACAGTAATTTTTCACTGCTTTTTTCAAAGAAAATTTCAGTTTCTCAGTTACATTAACATGTAGAACTCTTGCTTTAAATTTACAGTGCTCATTGGCATTCAGTTTTATTTCCTCTGAGAAGCACAAATGGAATTCTGAGTTTTGAAAATGAGATTCAGATAACTGTCATTAAACTGATAGCAAAACAAGAATTGATGTGGTACAGACACTTTTATTAACTTCATTTTTTTTCCCCTGAGTGAAGCCTCTTCCCAAGACATATTATTTCTCATTACTAGGGTGTAACCATGATTTATCTTTCCGTCTTCTGCTAACTAGGTGTAATAAATGTTCTTTAAACACTCAGGGCTATTTCAGCCTTGTGTAAGGCTAAAGGCTTCTTACCTGGAAATGAACTTATGAGGTTCTTGGAGAGTCTCAGGTAAAACCACAGCTTCAGTCATATATATATTTATTCAGTATATCATGGCATGTTCCCTTCTACATGAATTTATTCTATCTGATCTGTGGGGATTCATGCACTTTACTTTTTCCAGCTGTGTCCCTTGTGTGCAGCTGACTATTTGAATATCATTGTATGATGTCATATCTAAAAATAATTTCATGAAAGATAAGCTGGCAGACTTGAAAGCTTTATTTTGCAATAATGTATTAAGCATATACCCATGTGCTTTCTTTTATTAATGTTTGGTTCACAGCTGCAGCAAGAGTCAAAACCAATTATGCAAGAAGATAAGAAAAAGAAGGGAATTTCTAATACCAAACCTGAGTCTGCTGTTGAGTCAAGATCATTTAACACAACAGAATCTTCTCCAGGAGAGTCTCGGAGTAATGAAGAGCCAGTGCCTTCATCAGGTGAATTAAACATTTCAAGTGTAATCTCAGGGCAACTTGCAAATCCAATTAGTTGACTTAATTTTGCACTTACTCTTGCTCTAAACTGGAGCAGACTGTCAGTGCATATTATTCTTGAGAGCATATTTTACATGCTGTCATTTAATACATATTTCAGAGCCTCGGGGAGGTGATAATTTTCTCACTGTGGATCCTGTCACAGTAGCAGAATTAAATATTTGCTAGTCTCTCTCAATAATGTCAGAGAACCAATATTAATGTAAACCTGGTTCTTTCATAGGTCAAAATAAGGAATAATCCAAAGCAAGACACACAAAAAGGTTTTCATTTGGATTATAATTAGAAGATTGAAGTCTCAAATGGATTTCATTACTTCTAGCCTCTGCTAACAATGCAGAGATGATCCATAGTGGAATGAAAAAGGAGTGTGCAATTGAGAAATGAAGCATTGGATTTTACTTTGCTAGGTTTTCTGCCATGGTTCCTTGTGCATCTAAAGTGGTTGAGATAATCAACTAGATCATGTAACAGCCTATTTAACAGACTAAAATTTGGTAGTCCAATTTGTAAGAGAAAACAGTGGAATTACCTATTAAAGGAGAACAAAATTTGTTTTGTTACCTTTTGAATGGGCAATTTCTGGATTTTGTTACAAGGAAATCACTCGGAAGGAAGGAATTGTTACCAGATTTTTATTTTTTTTTCTGGAAAGTAAGCAGAACTTATTTGGATGTGGGTTTTAATATCTTTTTCCTTTATTTTCACTGTAATATGCATTCATATCTTGGTTTGCACCTGAATTTTTTCTGATTTAGTTTGTGGAATGCTTTGATCTGTTTTTACACTTGCTTCAGTCCAAACTGTCTTTTTTGGGTTTGTGTTTATAGATCTATCTTTACTTTCGTAAGTGGAATTAGTTCATGTCCCTAATACAGCCAAAAATATCCATGCCCTAAATGAATCTGTGTTGCCAGAAATGTTTATTTTCTCAGTCCAAATGGGACAAAGCTTTCAGGAGAATGTAACATCCTTTGTAGCTGGAAAAGAAGCAGATCAGCAGCAGGAGACACAGCCCCAGAAAAGCTGCCTTTGTATTCCCCTAGATCCTCTGGACCTCCAGTACCATTAAATCTGTCAGCCTGTGCACTGTCCTTCAGTGAGTGGGAGGGTTCAGTGTTTTACTAAACTCAGTTCATGGTTTTTGGAAGTTACAAAGTGAAACTAGGTAAGAGTGTTTGTCTTCATTTGGAATTCTTGCCATCTGGCAGCAGCTTCCGGGGAGATCTGGCAAGGTTGGTTTTGGGAGCCAGCTCTGCTCCTGGGAGCACTGGGGCAGGAAACACTGGACATTTTTTTTCCATGCCTCAAACTTTCCCTTCCATGTGCTGGGCAAAGCATCACAATTTCTTCTCTCACTCTGCTGGGTTAGGAGGTGGAGAGTGAGAAGAGGTCCTGCTTTCCATCCACTGTTGTGCTCAGCATTCCAACTTGCCCTCATCCTCCTCTGTCACTTCTTAACACACTTTGAACTAGAGCAGACAGATTTTGATCTTTTCTAAGTTTACAATCATACAGAAATTCTCAAAATGTATCACTAAGTTTTTTTCCTTACAGCTCAAGTATATGCATACTTTTTAACCAAATTTCTTTGCTGTCTCTAACAGGAACAGGGAAGACATCAAAATTTAAGCCTAATCCAAAACTTGTGGACCATGGTCAGTCCAGCCCTGAAGATGTGGACATGTACAGCACCAGGAGCTAAGCCAAGTCTCCTTTACAAACTGCAAAATGTTACAGATAAGGGGGAGGGAAGAAGGGAAAGAATAATCTTTACAATACGTACCCTGTGAGGTGTTTTCCTCATAGGGAAATTGTGAGATATTTTCTTATCTCCAATTTGTATTATTGACTTACATGATTCTGTTTAGTGCTTATTTTGTTCCTGACTCCATATAAGCAGTGGGAATTCACTCAGTGTCATTAGTGGGATACTGGGAAAACAAGATTTGTCAGTGTCTTCTCCCAATGAGGTTTCTCTGTGCCAAACTTGCTAATAAATGTCACTTCACAAAGGATATTTAAAATGCAAACGTATTTCTGCTTTGGCTCAGATGTTCATTGATCTGAATGAAGAATGTGAGGGATGGGGTTTGCAGAGGCTTCTTTGTCTTTTATCTTTCAGCTCTGGAATGAATTACAAGTTGCTGCTGGTCTGAGTATCCTTAAAATCTCCATGGCTGTATCATGTGAACAGCGTTGGCTTGAAAGTTTGTGTGAAAGAGTCACTTTTTTCATTATAAAATAATTTGGTATTGTTTGGTACTTTAGCATGCAAAGGTGAATGGAAACGGCTCCTTGTCCTGCACACCTCTGCTGTGTTCAAATGTCTCTGAAGTTGGGCAAAAACACACAGCTGATCTCTAAACATCCTTACTAAACCCTGCATCAGTTTTCACCTACTTCTAATACTTGGAAGAACTGTGTTTAAATTGCTTAATCCATGAAACTGATACTGAATTGATATAAAATCCAGTAGAAGTGTTTAGGAAGTTTGAAATCAGTAGCTCCAAGGTTTAATCTGTTGACAGACAGTAAAAATGCAGAAGTAGTAGGCAGCCAACCTTTTCATCCCACAAGTTTGTATGCAATAGCTCATTGATTTCACTAGAATTTCTGTGAAATTCTGTTTTTCCATAAGAATGATATTAGAAATTAAGTTTCCTAGGATGAAACTTTCAAACACTGCTTTTATCATGGTGTATATCCCTGTACTTCTGTTCATCCTCCATTTCTCTTCATTCTGTTACCTTTCAATTAATGAAAATATGGACTTTGCTGTAAACTTGAGGGGGAAGCAAGAGAAACCATATGAGCAGATAGTGTGGATGGAAAGCTAAAGCCTGAAATGCTGCTGTTCTCAGCACTGGGATGTGGTAGGATATTTGCCTCTGCCCTTCAGAAGAAGAAATTTCACAACCTGATTCCTTCTCCAAGGCTGCTGATGCAAAGGCAAATAACAGGCAGAATTCCTGGTGTCCCTGTGGGATCTGCAAAGTTGTGAGGAGATGCAGGATGGAACGTGCAGAAGGCACAAATGGTGAATGAACAAAAGAAGAAAAGCTTTTAGGATGTGTCAGAAACAAATTGATATTTTAAAATCCAAATTTCAGGTGAAGCGTTGGTCTTTGTTACACGGGGTCCAGTGCAAGGTGAAGTCACAAAATGTGAAGTTTAAAAGAATTCCTTTAGTTAAACTTGCCTGGGACAGCTGACAGGATTTAATGTGTTTTGTTTCTTTAATCAACTCTTAAAGGCCCAGGCAATGTCAGAATTCAGGCAGCAATCAGAGGATATTAAATCAATCTTCAGAGAGTTCCTGGACATGCCACATTTAGTGTTTCATCAAAGAGAGAGGAGTAGAAAAATTAGATGGCTGGGCTTCATATACCATTTCAAGGGAAATAGATGAAGACATAAGTGAAAATTGTGAAGAAATTATCATTTTCAAGTGCATGACTGGATGCCAGAAATTGTATTATCTGTCTCCCTTTGATAACATTCTGGATAAACACATAAAGGAAAAGCCATCTGCTCTACTCCCAGATTGTTAAATTCTAACTCTGAGTTATGTGCTACCACAGCAAGTCAACAGGAAAGGTAAGATGATGCAGATTTGCTTGGATTTTGCAGGAGTTTACTGTGGTGAGATTTTTCAGGACATAATGAAAAACTCTGCCCTGGAATTGGTCTCGTGGGAGCAGGGAGAGGAGCTGCCTTGGATTGCTGCTACAGAACCAGCACATCTCCCTTCCCAGGAGAACAGGCCTTGGGACACTTCCCTGATGCCAAAATCTGCCCTGGGACTTTGCCAGGTTTTGAGGGCGTTTCCACGCAGACCTGGTGATGCAGGTGGAGGTGTCTGGTCTGCAGATACCCATTGGCTCTGTGGTTGGGCAGGCAGGAATCAGGTGTTCATGCAAGCCCTTCCATTGCAGCCCCTGATCCTGTTCATGCTGTGCATGGCCCCAGTACACAAAGCTGTCCTGGGGCTGGATTTCAGTCTCAAATTGCTCCTTAGGGCAGCGTTGGGATAGAATTGAACCTCAGAGTTAAACATCTTCTGGGACAGAACTTAAAATGAGTGTTCCCACCCACTGTGATGAACAAACAGGATGGAGGATGCAGCTCTGTAGCTCACAGAATGGAGTCCCTGTGATGTGGGATTTTTGGTAGGTGAGAGGAGCGCCCAGTACAGGATTATTCCAGCTCAGGGTTTGCCAGGTGTCTGCCCCATCCCTAGAAGTGTCCAGGACCAGGATGGACAGGGCTTGGAGCAACCTGCAAGGTGTCCCTGCCTCTGGCAGGGGTGGAAGAGTGGGCTGGAAGGTCCCTTCCAGCCCACACCGGTCAATGGTGATGCTGCTGATGTTATTGTCACTTTTTAATTTAGTTTTTTCATCAGCTGAGATTTCTTTTCTCCTCAAGGCAGGGTAATTTTCTGTTTAATTTGTATCACCAGTTTTTGTTTACTATCCCTACACAGTGTGGTTAAAATTAGAAGGTTTGGTTGTGAAACAGGTACAGCTAAAGACAACTCTTCCCTAACTGCAGCCAAAGAAAGTGGGAGAAAAGTATGGGAAGTTTTGTATTCTGGCAGCTTCGTGTTCTCTGCTTTCAGTTCAGACATCTGAACCTCCAGCCACATGTCTGTATTAGTAATTTCTAGTAAAGGTGCTATGCAATGGCTTTAAAAAAGCAAATTCAGATCACATTATGCCATGCTTGTGAGTCCTGGCTCACCATGTGCCTGACTTGGGCTCTTGAAGGTTTCAGACCCAATAGACAAACCTGTTACAGTGAAAAGTTAACATAAAATGTGGGAAAAGTTTTGAGACATGGTTTTATTAATTTATTGTGAAACACTTTGAAATGCCTCTCAAATGTGTCCTTAAGAGTCACTTATTTCACAATGCAATAATATAGTAACATCATAAAAGTAAGAATGTATATTGTAATTTTTATATAAGTTATATATTTTGAAAAATTCAATGTCTTAAAGAATGGGGTCACATGTATTTTATAATGCAGAAATAGCTTTAATGCATGTTTTTTTAATTTATGGTTGATTGTATTCAATATAGAGAGATTTGGAGCTTGTTTATATTAATTTTTTATTTACATAGAATTGGTTGTGATACTTTATTTTATCATAACGCTGTGAAGCACGTGGAAATAAAGGGTAATAAGATACTTTTTAAAATTAAGTTCAATTTTTGTCTGTTGTGTTCATCTGTAGGAAAATTGTCAACTCCTTCCCTTTTTAAAGAGTTCATTTCTAATAAGTAAGGTTTATTAATGTTGGGGGGAAAATTTCACCCCTGAAATACTGAAACACTCCTGGAAGAAATCACTGAAGTAACAGGACAGATCAATGCTCAGTGGCCTAAATTTTGAGAAGTGCTTCCATTTTCTTCTCTTGGTATTTTTTTCTAAAGAATGGTGTAGTTCAGGACTTGGAAAAACTACAGCTTTTATCCATGCTGGAGGAGTGACACGGTTTAAGAAGGAAGCAGGTGGTAAATGTGTTTGTCTCAGTTTGACTGTGCCAGTCTTGCAGATAAAATAATTTGTCAAGCAAGGGTCATAAGTGATGTAATCCATGGTGTAACCTAAAGAGTGAATTACTCAAAAGGAGGAAAATTGTGTGAATGAGTAATTGGGCTGTTTTAATGGCAGATTCTCACTGTGAATCTTGAACAGCTTGGGAAATACTGGAAAAGTATTGGAATGCAGCAGTGCTGTTATCTTGTAGTGAAGGTTTGGAATATTTCAGTGAAGTGCTGAAAACATATTTGAAATCCAAAAAGAAAGTGGGGTCCTATGAAGCCAGTACTTTTTAAAAAGGACAATCAGTAGGCACTGGATTATGTGTGGTTTTAATTTTAAAGTGCAGGATTCCCAGAAGCCAAGCTCATCAGTGCTGATGGCAAGCTGCAGCCAAGAAAGGCTGTGACTGAAGCCATTCTAGAAGTTGGTGTATCTTTCTCCCTGCCCCTGATGTGCTTTTGTTGTGGCCCAGAGCCAGAGGACAAACCCCAGTGAAACCCGGGGTTCTAGGTGCAGTCAGTCCTTTGTCCTTTTGTTTACAGACACAGGAGATGGATTTTGCTGCAACAACTGAAAGAAATTCCGTTGCTGTGAGCAGGGAATAGGTGAAAAGTGAGCCTGTCACGGTTTCAAGCCTTGGAAATCTTTTCTGGGCTCTGTTTGTAGAAGTCCTCATACCAGTGTTAGCTTGTGCTTGGTTTGTGTCACTCTCAGGGACCCCTGCAATGCAGAAGGAGAGGCTGGACTCCCCAGCCATCTTGAACCAGATGTGAAATGAATTAAAAATCATGAGCAGTTCCATCTTCCACCATTAATTTTGGTCAGTAACTTTGGTTTACATATCTCTCTTTGAAGAAATTAAATGAGCCTGGATGCCATTATAGAATGCATAACTTGGCACTTGATTCTGCTGAGTTCCAGAAACTCAGACAATAAGAGGAGGAAATGGGTGTGCTGTGGAATACAAAGCTCTCAGCTGTTCAGGTCTGCTGGCACTGGGTTAATTTGCTGTTACCCAAGTGGGCACTGAAAACAGAAACCGACTCACAGCTTCTGCAGCCCTTCGTGAGGCCATGTAAAACCTGCTGCATCCAATAAATGCCAGTGATGTAGCAAAGTGAAGAGTTTGGGGTTTGTAACCTGCCTCATTAAAACATCTCACCCAAGGAAAAACTGCCCACTGCATTTCTGCATCCTTGAATCAAATCTGACAGCCCCAGGTAAAGGTGTTGTTTACCAGCCAAAGTGAGGCTCCCACTGAGCAGCTGGGAGCTGGAGCCAGAGGGAAATTCCCTGTCAGCCAGAAGAATGGAGCATCTCAGGAGCTGCTTCTTCACACTTCTGCCTTGTATCTGAAGAAGGATCATGCAATTTCTTCCATTGAGGTAGATATTAATTTCTTTGTTGTGGTCTGTTGTAAAGCAATCTTCTGGCAGGACTGAGAATCTCTTATCTACTGCTGTAATGTTAAGTGCTGTTGGGCTTTAGCCAAAGCAGTATTTCAAGAATTTGCTAGGCATTGATTTTTAGAGATCATTATTTATCCTTTGAAAAGCAAAGGTTAAAGTTTACCTTTTGCTGTTAATGTAACTGTGGTTGGCATATTTACATAAGCAGCCAGCTCCTGTCAAATTAGGAAATCCACGTTGGGATTTTATCAGTTATAGATTAATTTTGAAAGCACTGTGCTAAGAACAATGCTTGTGCTAACTTCAGCTTCAATGCAGTTAAACTCCACCAACTTTGGGTGTATCCTGGGTAGTGTTTGGGGTGACCACAGAGTCAGGATCTTCCTGTGCAGTGAATGTTGAAAATTTTTAAGGATTCTTTAAATAAAAAAGAAGCAAGGGAGTGTGCTAAAGTGTGAGTTCCTGTTGTCACTCATCCTTGCCAGAGGGGTAATTTCTTTTCTCAGAAAAATGAAAAATTAATTGACAGTTGTAGATGCATCCAATTACAGAATTCCCTCCTTTCCATCTCATCCCTCTTAGATGGCTTCAGGACCATGGCTTTGTCTTTAAAAACAATGTCTGTTCCAGGAAATTATGTGCAAATACAGTCCAAGTTCATTATCTGTAAAAGGTAATATAAGCCTAAAAGGAGAAGAGAGAAATGCTCCTGACAGATACCTTAGTGTGTTGAAATTTAGGTCATTAAATGAATACCTCACATCTGATTTCAAAAATTCAGAAATAGCAATATTAATGATATATTTTTATGGAACTTCCGGGTTTCATAAAGGAAAAAATGCTGGGTAAGTTATCAGGAAGTTGTATCAGTTTTAAGTTAATTAGTAATTCTTTATAGAGAAGGATGCTGTAAAACAAGCTCAAAATCCACAATCCACAGCAGCAGAAAGGGAAGTTCATTCTGCTGCTGACAGAGTCTGGAAGGAAAGGTCTTTTTCCCCCATTGGCTCCAGGATGTCCTTTCTGAAAGTCCTGCTGTGTGTCCTGGTCCTGGCCGGCCCCTTGCTGAATGAGGCTTCAGCACGTAAGATCTGCTGGAATTCTGCTTTGTGGCTTGTCAGAGCAGGGACGTGGCCGTGGCCACTCCACTGGGTGCTGCTGCTGGGGGACTGCACTCCCTCTGGGGGGATTGCTGCTTGGGAATTCTCCTTTGGGCTGGGTTTATTTTAAATAGCAGCAAAACAATGCAAAGGTGAAAACCTTGGTCAGGCAGCTGCTGTCCTGTGTTTGGTGTCACAGGGAAGAGGTTACAGCAGCATGAATTACACCTGAAACTCAGTATCCTGCTGGGTTGGGATCATTTGGAGTCAGTCTCTGAATTTCAGAAGGGTACTTTTAAATGAGTTAAATGGTTTGGTTCTTTCTCAGTGAGGAAAAAAACCTCTTGGTATATGGGTTAAAAAAATCATACACTTTTTTTATAGCAAGTGTTCTTAGACTTTTTTTGATATTAACAGCGAGAAAATCATCCATAATTAAGAGCATGACAACCAGAATGTACTGATAGAAAACTTATTTTAAGTGAGAAGCTAAGTAATGGAATTGTCTCTGGTTCTGTTAGAGTAGACCAGTATTGGCCTGCAATTATTTTATGGGAAGATTTCCCACATATTTTATTGATATATTTATTTATCATCATTCTTCTCTACCTTGTAGCTACCAGTTACTTGTAATTGGCCATCCCTAAGCCCAGAGTGGTATACACCAGCTGCAGTTATTATTTTTCTAATTAAGAGTTTTGGTTTGTGATCTGAAGAACTGATTTATGCTACCCTAAACTTTTATTCGCAAAAAAAAAGTTGCTGCTTGACGGATAACTTGGCATTTATGTAGACCACAGTATCTTGAAGGGCTCAGCAGTGAGTTCCTTTATCACATGGAGTATTAGAGCATTAATACCAAAGGGCACACATTCCCTCTCCCTGTAGAATCACAACTGGTGATTTTCTGCTACCTTAGCGTTTTTTGTATCATTGCTAAACAAATTGTAATTGTGTTAGTGATCAGAGCAGTAGCTAAAAACATTGCACATCTCCAAATGCTGCTTGGGGTTTTTCATTGCTATGTACTTTATAGGAATAACACATGACCTGTAGTTAGGTTTCCTTGGAAAATGTTTCAGTGCTGATGCCCTCTTGGAGAGGAGAGCATGCAGTGTATGTAAATAGATTGGTACAAGCCTTGGTCACTGTAATCATTTAGATTTATCTCTGATAAGCAGCAAACGTTGGATCAGATGGACTTGGACAGTGGAAAGGAAAGAGGCTCCCATCTTTTTTTGCAATGCAGACTGTTCCCATCACAGTTCCACTGGCTAATAATGCATCAGTCAGGAGTTTGTTCTGGTGGAAGGCCCCTCCTAACAATTGCATTAAAGCTGCTGCAGCAGCTGCCTGCTGGGCTTGGAAGGGTCTGCTTGGAGATCTCGGCCAGGTCTGACTCTGGCTTCATCCCAAACTTGGATTCCCTCACTGGGAACGGTTGTGCACAATTATATTTGGCTCTGCTGGCAGATTGGGGGGTTTTTTAAGTGTTCAGGTTGGTGCCTGGCACTGAGTCCGAGTCCTGAGCAGGAGAGGAACAGGTAGCAAAGGATGTGGGGTTGGGAGTGCCAAATGTGCTGGTGTTTGATGGCTGATTCAGGCTGCTCAGGGAGTTATTTTTAGCCAGCCAAATATCTGTGAAATGCTGTAAACAGATTCTGGGACATAATTTACAGCCCAGTGTTTACACAGCAAAAGAGGTAGAGGAGAACCAACACTAATGCAAACCAGATCCCTTTGTAGGCTAAACCAAGGAATAATCCCATTGCAAAACACACAAAAAGGTTCTAATTTGGATTATAACTGGAAGGTTGGAATCTCTAATGAATCTCATGACTTTTAGTCCTTGCCAACAATCCAGAGATGATATATAGTGGAATTCAGACACAACCACACTTAAAATTATGATATAAGAATCATAACACAAGCCATACCATTTCCTGGCTGACTGGAAGATGGGTGCATATTCAGGGTAAAGTAATTTAAGCAGGTAAATTTTCATTTCTCAAATAGCTTCAAAATTTTCAAGGGAAAAGTCACTGGAAAGCAAGATTTAGTATCATCTACAGAGTACATAGGAAGCTTAAATTTCTGGTGTAATTAGCAACACAGCCCACTGACAGTATGTTACTGTATAATTGCATTAAATACTTGTTTTGTTTTAATTCACAGCCAACTGCACTGGAGTTGCAGACTTTGAGGCCTGTCTGGGTAATGCAGATGAATTCTGTCCTAAAAATATTTCTTGCCAGTGTAAAAATGAAGAACCTTTTTGCAGGTACTGTGTGGGCTTGGTTTGTTTATTTAAATACACACCATGTAAATATCAAATTAAATGATGAACTAAATTTAGACCCAAAACTGGGTCAAAGTGATCCATGAAAATGAATGTTGATCTTCATTCACAATCTGCGTAAGTTTATAACTCTGGTACAATGCATCAAACCTGGGATCTGGGCATAGTGTTTACTTTCTAAAAATATGTGTAGGCCATGTCATTCGTAATGTAGGTAATCACTGTCAACCTTAATTTTTACATGCTCCCTGTTCTCTCAACTATTTTACTTAAGAACTGAATTAGCTGTGTAATTGCAAGTTCATTTTTTTTCTCAGGTTGATCAAATTTTCTGTGGAGTTTAAAAAAGAAATAGATATCTTAATGTTCTATTCTTCATTATGTAGTTGGGGTTTTTTTGCCTTTTAATAAACCAATATCATAATGGCAGCCAGAAATGTGAGGTTTCACTTCCACTCAGCAGCTTTGCCGTGCTGACAGCAGACAAAGACATTTTTGACCTGAGCCAGGCCATGACTTGGGTACTGCACCTTGTTCCCAGCAAAGCTTCTTATCTTGGACTCCTGAAGTGCCAACTTGGACTTGGATACTCAGAGCCTGGCAAATTACTTTTGCATCAAATCTGGAAACAGATGGGTGTAACTAAGATAAAAAACACCTTTGAACAAACAGGGAAAATAACAACTCTCTTGGCCCCTGCAGTGTTGAATAATAAATAATTATATAGCAAAATATTATACTTTTCTGGTATTGCTTACTTTTGAATTAAAATGCTGTTGCTAAAAGTGAATATTTTTATTTGCAGATGTGATTACTTCAGAAGCGGCTGGAAGGAGTATTGGTACATGGGTCCCAAATGTAACCACCTTTGGAATACCCTGGATTTCATTTTAGTGGCTACTCTTCCTGCAGTGGGACTGGTTATCATAGTGGTTGTAATATTTTCTGTTGTCTACTGCTTGAAAATGGGAAAAGCTGGGTAAGTGACTCTGGGTGCACTTATAAGGAGTTTTGTACTCAAAATGGAAGTACAGCAAAAGGAGTCTGGTATTCTGGTTAATTTTTAACCTCTGGATATTTAAAAGCACAAGGTTGCCATATTGCCAATATACTATTTATACCATTTAAAACTAACTCAAAGCTTCTTACCTGAGCACTCAGCACTTACTCAGCATTTTACCACTGCATGCAGAACTTCACTCAGTCATTGCTTTCTTTAGGGCTCACCAGGCAAGCTTTAAAGATTGATAAGTACATTTACTACTTAAATTCAACACTACCAAGTGTGTATTTCTGATTTATTTGCTCTTAAGGATTGGCTTTTTTTCCACAGGTTTAAAAAAAAGGAGTAAGACTGATAATCATTGACAAGAGGTTTAAACATGATTCCTCCCACCCTTGGGTCTCAGATATTGGCAATTTGAGCTGCTTTTTGCTTTCAACACTTTTTCCCAGTGACACCTCTCCCAAGTAAGACAATATGGGTTTTTCCCTCTGTCACTGAGCCCCAGTAGTGTGTCACTGGTACTTGCTCTGACATAGAAAAGCTGTAATAATACCCAGCTCTTGTACAGCCATTGCCACAGGGCATCTAAAGCTCTGACATGGCTGTTGAAACAATCTGCAGCACAAAAAACATCTGTCAAGACCCTCACCATTGCTAATGCTCTAAATTCCCGCTGTTCCCCCCAGGAAGCAGCCACAGCCTCCACCCAGTGGAGCACAGCAGAACCCTGCATTCAATGCTGACACAGCTGCCAGCCTGGGGCACGGGCACCATCAGCCAGCCGGGGTAAGAGATGGCACAGGGGGGCACAGCACAGCCCCCAGGCCTTGGTGATTTAGCACAATGGGATGGGAAGAGCAAAAAAAAAAAAGGGAATTTGAGTTTAAAGTCTCCCTAGCTTTTGATTTCCAAGATCAGCTGAATGCATGTGAGAAGGTGAAATATCATCATCAAGGATTAAGTGAAACTAATTTGCATAGGAGAAAACAAAAAACTAGGGAATTACTTTTACAGGATATTCAGAAAATATTTCCATTTTTGGCCAGTTAGAAGACTAGCTTTAAAAAGAGATCATGCTCTGCTGTACTGGTTTTCTCCATTAGGCAAGATGTAGTAGAGCTCATGGCTTGAACTAGTGGTAAGAAGAGAAAAGATGGATAAATACCATTAAAAACCAATATAAAATACAAAGAATCATGGAAAGGGAATATTTATTTGTGTATGTGTTCATTCCTCATTTGGTACTTTAAGGGATTATTTTACATATTAAGGAACACACAGTGTGTGAGAAAGAAACATTGAAGGCTGTCTGAGAAAAGGGAGAAAATAATCTAGTCTGCTACATTATTTTCTGCTAAATCCATCTGAAGAGTATCAATAGCTTGGCAATGCAGCCGGTCTGAGCCTGCCTTTACCAGGAGATGGTGCTGTTCAATTTTTAACTAATTTGGAGTTTAGTCATGTTGATGCTGTTGTTCCCAAGGTGTAAATCAGACCCAATCCTGCAGTTTGGTAGGGGAGAAAACCCTTTGTGAAAGGAATCCTTTTGGGTCAGAGCTGCAGGACTTGGGGCTTTCTCACGTCCAGTTGTAGCCCAGACAAGTGAAAAACGGGTTTATACCTTCTAACATACTGTACCTGGAGAGCTGGTTATTGTAATTTGTTGTCATTTTGCTCTGTGTAACCACCTGATCCCCTACACACAGGATACCTGGGTTGGACAAATTCCAAAAGTTGTACTGAAAAGACAAGATTTTAATGATGCCTCAGTCCCAAATCAAAGGCAGAATTACAGGTATGCTGCTACTTTTTGTCATTTGTGCTCATTCTCACTTGATACCCGTGTTTGGAGATTCAGAATGACTTTGCAGCCTTGCCAGTGGCACAGCAAGCAACAAAGGCCCAGTAAATGGCAAAGCTTTTGACTGGATTATTCACATACAAATCCTAAAATACTGCTTTATCCAGAGACTCTGTTTTTTCTCTAATCCCAGAGGCATTAATTTCATTACTGTTTAGAAACACAGTTCCCTGCGTGTGCTTCCTCACTTGAAACCCCCTCAGCACCCAGCCAACTGCTGCAGCTCTTACTGCAACTTCTGCAGAGAACTTGTTTGCCAGGGTGCAGCTCAGTGAGAGCACAGCAGTCTCCTCACATGTAGCAGGGTTCTGCTGCAGACAAACTGGAGCTTGCTGATGTTTCAGTCCCTCAAGGAGCTCTGGCTTTTTTCAATATTAATGTTGAAAATGTTGAAGGTATAGCTATGGTGAATTTAAAACATTTTGAAAATCATTGTAGGAATGTAGAAAATTAGGTACTGTGGCATTGTTTGTTGTGAAAAGAAAAAAAGCTTAAAGAGAACGTTGCTTTATAAATTCAGTCTTCTCTGCTTGGATGAGGGTGTGACAGTAAAATGAACTTAAAAGACCTTTTACATGTTACTGCCTCAGTGCCATGCATGCAGTAGTGAGCTTTAATATTGTTATATTTCAGTTTAAACTAACCCTTTGTGCAATTTGTAGTGTATTACAAGGTTTTAATAACCTTTTATCTTTTGCACAGTCCTGTGTATGCTCAGCCTCTAAGGCCAGCAGATCCATCATCAGATTATTTCCCTCAGTCCCGAGCCCAGCGGGACGAGTTTGACTATCTCAGGAAGGATTTGCCTTATCCAGTTTATCCGGAGGCGAGACAGTACCAGGTACGTATCAATTACATCCCTCTGCATATTAATTACCTTTTCTGCATATTAATTACATATTCTGCATATTAATTATATCATCATCCTGGTACTGAATACAAATCATCACTAAATTGATAGTGTTTGTCACTAAGTAAAGATGTGAGCTCACAGAAAGCCTACAGCCACCTTTCACTGTGCAGGTGTTTTCTTCAGAAATGTTACAGACCCTGCTGGAATGTTTTTAAATATTTCCAAAGCTGTTTCAGTCTGTCTGCAAACAGTGGTAATGCTTTCAGTTATTTGCATGAAAATCATCATCCAAAGCTCTTGGTGAGTGCACACTCAGAAGCAGCACCCACTAAGAAAAGAAATACATAAAAATGTAGTTTGATTATATATAGACTATTTTAATAGCAAACATGCTGGGGAGCGTGTGTCATGCCACTGGTTTAATTCTAATCTCTTTACAGAGATACTAAGAACAAGTGCTTCCTGTATCAGAAATGTCTTGGAATGCTGTGTGATCACTGGACAATCGAGGTGCTGAGAGACCAGTGAGACCCTGGTGGGACACAGAGAAAATTGCCGTCCTTATTAGAGAGTGCTAAGTTATTGCAAAGAAGAGGTATAGAGGATAATAGTAAAAGAAAACCTGATATGATATGACATTAACATCTGATTTATTTACTGTCTAATTGGTGAGAGCTTCCTGTAAATCCCTGATGCTGCAGTGCACAAGGGTCTAGCCTGGCAGTGTGGTACAACCACAGCCAAGGACTTGGCCTCTCTCTGTCCCAAGACTTATCAAATACCTACAGAGCCATTCTCTTGTCCCTTGTCTTTTTACCTACAGACCCATTCTCTTGTCCCTTGTCTTTTTTGCTTTGTCTTCTGTGTTGATCCCAACAACTGGAATGTTCTGTCTTTAAAACCACCCTGGCTTCCTTTGTAACTTTTCTGTAAATGAGGAAAATAAATGAAGTTATGGAAGATTGACTACCTTGCCACTAAGTAACAAATGAAAGACACTGAAGACTGGGATTTATTTCCCATTTTTCAAAAAGTCTGAGGCATGTTATATTGCGATTTATATTAAACAATTTTTCTTAGTATTAGGTAATATGTGAAACTACAAAACCAGAATTTTAAGGGTTTTAGAAAGGGTTTTTTTGGTATTTGGTTTTCCCTCAATGTAACAAAAATTCAAAGTGGGCAAATTTCACTGGGTTTACTTCTACTGCTGCAAATTCCGTCAGAAATAAAAGAAGTGAGTCTGGTTCCCTCTCTTACCTTCAGAAACACAGAAACAGTGTTTGCACATGTGTTTAGAGCCCAGACTATCAGTTTAAATGGTTCTGACCTCAGAAATTCTGGTGTCAGAGAATTGTCTCTGTGAATCGCTTTTTTCTATCACTTCTCAGCCTTGGGTGGTTCCACAATCTGACAAACTGTGGTGGTTGTTGACCTCAATCCAGCTCTGTTGTACCAACCTCAAGAGTGACCACAGAATGTGAGTGTTCAATTTGATATTCCACCACTGCTCCAAAAAGGAGTAGGAGGAGCAGACAAGGTGTTGTCAATATCCATGGTGCTGGCAAGAGCAGAGCTGGCTAAACTGAATGTCTCTCTCACCATTTCCCCCAGTGTTCAGTTTTGTCATTAACTTTTCCCTTCATTCCTCAATTGTATTGGGCAGTTAGAAATGATTTTGTCATAAGTATGTCCATCTCTTGCTAGAGCTAGACAAAATGACTGGAATGTCCTTCCTACTGAATTTACTTTGCTGTGTGCTGTGTTATGTGGCTTTACTCTTTAAAGAAAAAAAGGGGAGTGTAAAATGTAACTCTCCAAGTTCTCTGCTAAGGAGGTGAAAGTCCAGTAGGATGAATCTTTTGCGAATTAGAGAAGCTCCATGTCTCTCTTGTCCTGAGGAGCCCAGAACTGGACACAACACTCCAGCTGTGGTCACTACTGACCACATCTCAGGATGATCTCAGGATGGCCACCTTGGGTCACCCACCCAACTCCCAGACCCCGGTGGCTCTGCGCTCTGACCCCCAGACAGGGACACCCCCTCACTCCCTCAGGTGGCTCTGAGCAATCCCCTCTCAGCTTCTGAGGGGTTTGGGCCACATTTCCCACAAATCCATTTCTGCCTTTACACTTTACTTGGAAACACAGCTCCGGCTTTGGATTCCTCTAAGGAATAGAAGACATAGAACAGGCACCAAGCATTGCCCAAGTCCTCCTTTGCTCAGGTTTGTACAGCAGGTGCTTAATCTTGTGACAGAGTAATGCAAAGTTTCCAAAACAAGTTGCTATGCTCGTTATGAGAAAGTTCATGTCTGTATCCTACTTTTATATATTAAAAAACTGTTTCGGCGTTGTATTTACTTGGTAACCTTTAACCAGGTACGTCGGGTTTTCACCCTAAGAGACCCACAGAACTGAAACTGTTGCCCGAACTATTTAAATGTTGTGTGCTTTATTCACCAGATGATTCCTGCACCCGGGCACGGGTGTGTGGGGGAACTCCCCTCATTACCCCCCGCGGTCCCCTCACGGAGCCGGGGGCAGGAGCGGGGCTCCCCCGCGGTCCCCTCGCGGTGCCGGGGGCAGGAGCGGGGCTCCCCCGCGGTCCCCTCGCGGTGCCGGGGGCAGGAGCGGGGCTCCCCCGCGGTCCCCTCGCGGTGCCGGGGGCAGGAGCGGGGCTCCCCCGCGGTCCCCTCGCGGTGCCGGGGGCGCGGGGGGGTCTGAGGGGGCGGCGGCGGCTGCGCCTGCTCGGCGCGCGGGGGCGCGCGTGACGTGCGGGGGGAGCGGAGCGGGGCCGCGCGCGCTCGCGGCCGCCGCCCGGCCCAGGCTGCGGGCGGAGCGGGCCCAGGCCCGGCCCGGCCCCGGCGCGTCCCGCGGGCCCGGCGCACCCCGGGCCCGCGCAGGGGGGCCCGGGCACGGGGACGGGCACGCTGGAGCCGCGCAGGCCGCGCTCCGGTACGGCCGCCGCGGTCGCGGCGGGCCGCGGCCGCCCCTGGGCGGGCGGGCGGGCAGGGAAGCCGCGGCCGGCCCCGCCGCGGGCGCGCGGGGGGGGTGGGGCGGGCGGGCCCGGCGGCGGGGCGACCGCGCGGGCGGGCAGAAAATGGCGGAACACAAGATGTCGGCCGGGCCGGCGGGGCAGGGAGGCCGCGACTCAGGGCTGTTATCCCGGCCGGGCCCGGGTTATTCCCGCCGGGACGGCGTTATCCCGGCGCTGTCCCCGCCTCCCGGGCCGCACCGCCGCGGGACACCCGCTCCTTTGTCCCCGCGCTCCCTCCGCCGCCTCCCCCCGCCCCGGCGGCACCGCGGGCGCGCCCGCGCCGGGCACGCGCGGGAGGGAGGGAAGGAGGGAGGGAAGCGCCGGGGGCTGCCGGGAGCCGCCGGCGCCAGCGGGCACCGACAGCCCCGGCCCTTGGGCACCGCCGCCCGCCTCTGCCCGTAATTTTTACTACGGGAAGTTTTATTGGTGCGACGTGTAGATGTAATTTTTTTTTTTAATTTTTTTTTTTTTTCTATTTTATTATTTTGTATTAAGAGCCTTTAGCGCGTTTCAGGCAGCGAGACAAAATCTCGTTCGCTGGTTTTGTCTGTGGCATTTTAAATGGATTTAGACTGTAAGTTGTCCTGGTGCTTTCTAGGTGGACACAATAAAGGACTTTTTAATGGATATGCTAGTTTTTCATACCCAGTCTGTTCTCTCCAAGGGTCTGTGTTAACCTGCACGTTATTTTATTAATTGGGGTTTTCTCATTAGGATTTTTGCGCAAGCAGGACGTTTCTCATTGCGTTTTTGTCAATTGCTGCATTAAAATTAGGAGTGGAAAAAATGAAAGCTATCATCAGGCAAGGATAACTTTTTTTTGTGCGACTAGGATGTTAAGAAAGTAAATGGTTACACAGCATCTGGTTCGTATTTTTTCAACGGCATAGAAGTTTATTTATTGTTCCATTGCTCTGTGTCTGAGCCTGGTTCTGTTGGTTTAATGCAAGTCTCATATTCAACTTGTGAATATCCAAAACACCAGCAGTGCATGATGCTGTGTTTTCTTTGGAGCATGTAAACAAGATGCAAATTATTTAGAAGAATTCCAGTGTGTTAAAGGAGAGATTAAAGGCTGACCGTGCAATTAGGCTTCATGTGAAAATACACCACCTGAACCTTCTGGTAATAAAGATGTAAAGAATTGAGGAGATATTTGCAGGACCACAGAAAGAAAATACATTCCTAAAGCTATGTAAATAACGAGCATGTATTTAAGCTGTAATTGGCATGTTGTAATTGGTGTTCTGTAGAAACGTTTATGTTATACACATTTCAAATATGGCAACAATGCCTGGAAACCAGAACAGGGTTTGGGAATTTCCTTGTCCCCCTGGGAACGCCAATGATACCCTGTTTTTCCTGGGAAGGGTAGAAGTGCTGAAGTTGTTATCCCTCCTCCTTAAAATGCTTTGCTGAAGATTTTTGCATTTGGAGTTTTTTTTTTAAACTCTCTCTAAAATGAAAATATTTCTGGTTATTTTGCGATACTTTCTTAGGAAGAGTAGGCTAAGAACAAATCAATGTCTATCCTGGGAGCAGAGAACACCAGATTTTCAGTTGAGTGTTGCTGTTAGGTGTCTTTAGGTCATCCCAAATTGCCAAACATTACTCTTGATTTTAAAAAACACAGAAGCAATTTACAGTTGTAGTCAGAGAGGTCAAATGTCCCTTCTTCTACTGTAAAATTCATTGCATGTCTCAGCTGACCCCATCTAAGGAAGAGCTTTGGCATAAAGAGCTGGAATAGATTGAAATGAACCTCAGGCTCATTAGAAAGAGAGCTGTTATTTTTCAGAAAAAGCAAAACCATTCCAGCTACAGACATATTTTAAAAATTTAGCCTTGAGATATTGCTCTGGGAGTCTCAGTGTAGGTTGTATGAAATACTATGAAATACTTCATTTTGGGATGCGATGATAATGTGCTCTTTCCTGAGCCAAGATAACCTGATTTAATTAAAAATAAATCAATGAAAAAATTAATGGAATATTGTGAGTATTTTATTGGCTGCTGCTAATAAAACATTTTCATTGTCTTTAAATATCCAGAGGAGAAGGGGAATTGAGAGGAAAAACTTGAGATGTTACAAGTTAGAGGAAGAGAGGAATGGATACGTTTGGGATTGTGACAGGGTGTGGAATTATGGCTTTCTGCCTGATTTCTCCCTTTCCAAAGCCATGATTGGATCTGCCTGTGGTGGTGTGGGTGTGTTACACAGTGTACTACGGGAGGGAAGCTGAGAAGAACCACAATTAATCACTGCACTGCATTTCTTTGCTGTTCCAAATAACAAGATTTGCCTGCATATGTGACATGTGAAACTGCATCATCTGCACTGCTGCAACCTGTGAGCAGAACCTGGTTTGGGGCAGCCGTGGGCCTTACCCAGGGTTAATTCTTCTAGCAGTAGCAGGAAGGGCTTTTCCTGCTCTCACTGCATTCCTTTAAGATCACAACGTTGATACAAAAAATAAATTTGTGATTGTGTGGTTGATTCCATCCTTTGTCTGCAGTGAGGGTTTACAAGAATCTTCTTCATAGCATTGGTACAGCTTCAGTGGGGTTCTTGCCTGTGTATCATCCATCTCTGATTTTAGGGGAAGTTTAAGGGATTGCTGGTGCCATCCCATAACTTTGGTTCTTTTTCTAGTCCTGTTAACTACCAGGAAAATACTCTTTTAGTGATAATTTGCTTCCCTGCAGAAATTTAAATTCACATTACGGTCTTACTTTGTATTAAATTTTTCTGTGTACCACAATATGTAATATAGTTGTGCATCTAATTACTCAACAACATAAGTTGTTTATTGAGAAGGAAAAAAAGTCTGACATACTCTTCCTGTAATCTCAGATTGATATAAATTAAAATAATTTCTCATATCCATTTACTCTGAAAAAAAGAGTCCTCTGAATGCAAAGGCTGTGGTCAGGAAATGTTAGATATTGCCTTCATTCTGAAATAGATGAATGAGCTATTTATGCTCTAGAGCTGCATTATATTTTGTACTAGCAAGAATTCATTAGGTACAGGGAAAATTTTGGATGGCTGTGGTGATAATTTGTGAGTGATGGAGCATTGCATTGAGGTTCTGGAGCTGCTCTGTGATCCTTAGAATGCTTAAAGAATTTGATTTTGGAGTGGAATTGAATTAGTAAAATCCTTGCCAGCTTTCCTCACGGATAATGTTTGACTTGTTCCGTATTCTTGAATTCAGACCTCCTTGGGGTGGATCGGTGGCTTTTCCTTGCGATTGCTATCACTGGGCACCTTTACTGTAGGAGCTCTGGAGTTTGGGAGGTCCTGGCTCTTCCTGGGCTCTTTGATTCTGCCTTAGAGGTGTCTCTGATTTTGGGCACTTATTCCTACAGCTTGGCTTGACCTTGGCTGTGCTGGCTCTTGAGGTAGAACTCGCTGCAGCGGGGTTGTCAAGTGTGTTCTACCACAAAGGAATTGGAGTTTCCCTCATAGTTTGGATTTAGATGCTAAGATTCAATGAATTCTTGTGATGGGGTACTGGTGATTTATGAGATCTAGGAGAGCAAGAACAAGGTTGGTGCTACAAGAGGAAAGCAACATACTTTGGAGACTTACCGTTGAAAGATTTGTACTCCCTGCTCCTCTCTGCCCCACTCAGGTCACACAGGTCTGAGCTCTGACTGTGCTTTCACTTCCCACAACTCCTAAAACTTCTTTGCTCTGTGATTCTGTCACTTTTTCTGATTGGATTACCAGAGGGCAGGGAGGTACAAGAGTTTAGTCTTGTGCAGCAGCTTTTTTTTAGGCTTGAGTTTTTTCACCTGTGAAAGCCTTGAGCTTTTTCTGATCCTGTGGGTGCTTCTGTGGAGTCACTTTGTCTGCACTCAGAACTTGTGTAAAGTCCTTGGGGTTGCAGCAAATTGCAAAATAATTCCGAATCCCCACACTTCAGTGTTTGGTAGCAATGCTGGAAGGCTGATTTTATCCTTCTCCCTTGTGTTTTTTTGGGAACACAGTTAAGTGATAAGTGCTTTCTCCTGCTCTGGGAGTGACTTTCTGTAGCTGTGCCTTGTCAAAGAGATTCAGCATCCCCAGTTAAATTTACACCTTAAAATTGATTTTGAAGTGTCTCCTATATCCAAATTTTGAAAGAATTGGAAAAATTTATACTCCCAATACAACTCTCCACTTTCTTCATTGTAGCTCCACACATCCACAATGATAATTAGTTAATTAGTCTTGATAATTAGTTAATGAGTCTGTACATACAGGGGCAGAACAGAGGCTGCTTTGTGCACATTTGCTAATATTTATTGTTTTGCTAAGGTCAAAAAATATAAATCAAAATAGTAAAGTGAATTGTGTGAAGTGTTGCTTATGGTTTTCTTGAATTTTTGGATAAATACTTCTCTGTGTTTGTCAGTGTAACACATCAGTCCAGTAAAGCTGATCAACACAAGAACACTGTTAACCATAAATTCTCTTTTTTGCTTTATTGCAGTTATTTGTGAATGAATTTGGCTGAATATGGATCCAGGTGGTGGAAGTCTTGGATTGCAAACACAGGAATCCAAAATGCCTCACACTATGATCATGCAAGATTTTGGTAAACTATTTTAATTATTAAAAATAATAAGTAAAATCCAGGAAATTATCTCAAGTATTGGGAAGGACCATGTCTATACCAAAATATTTTCATTTGAATTACAACACTGAATAATGTTAATTATTTTTCTAAAATTCAGATAAGAACCATTTTCTTGAGTGTTTTCAAGATTAAAACTGCTGTTTGTGTGTTAAAATAGTTTGCTGTGCATTTTTTGTTATGTCTAGAAAAGTAGTCTGCAAATATGACTGGCCAGTCCAGTCTGGTAATGAAAACCAGGTTTCTACCTCCAGCCATTCCTTGTGATGTGGCAAATTGTTGGAAATTTTACTGTAAATGTTGCATAAAACTGAGTGTTTATTTTTAACAAGGCCCTTGCAGTGCAAAGGGTGAATCCTTCCAGTGTAACAACAATTAATGGTTTGTAACTGCACTTCCAGTGTCAGGCAAGAATTCTGTGAAGATTCACATTGCTGCTGCAATGGAATGTTTTCTAACTGGGAATTAAAGAAGAAGGGGACTGGACTGTCTAAACTAAAGCTGGCCTTTAGTTTTTAACAGATTTTGGGACATGCTCCACATTATGTCTTGAAGTGGTGTGTTTTGTTTATCTGAACTTGTACAGAACATTCTGCTTTGAGCAGAAATGCAGAATGTAGATGTGGAGAGGTAACAGATGTTTACATCTGTGTTTAGTTGTCTGTGTGGTAGCTCCATTCCTTAGATAGAGCAGTTGCCGGTGCAATAATTGTAACGTTTTTCTCCCGGTTTATGGTTGTTCCCTAGTGGCTGGAATGGCTGGCACTGCTCACATCGATGGAGACCACATTGTTGTGTCAGTCCCCGAAGCTGTCCTGGTTTCTGATGTGGTGACGGATGATGGGATAACCCTTGATCATGGCTTGGCAGCTGAGGTGGTGCAGGGGCCCGACATCATCACGGAGACGGACGTTGTCACCGAGGGCGTCATCGTTCCCGACTCTGTGTTGGAGGCTGATGTTGCCATTGAGGAGGCTTTGGACACCAGCGACCACGTTTTGACTTCTGACCTGATCACAGAAACCGTGCGCGTTCCCGACCAGGTGTTTGTGGCAGATCTTGTCACGGGCCCTGAGGGACACCTGGAGCACGTGGTGCAGGACTCCGTGGCCGGCGCCGACTCGCCCACCATGGTCTCGGAAGAGGTGCTGGTGACCAACTCGGATTCGGAAGCTGTCATCCAGGCAGCTGGGACTGTCCCTGGCTCCACGGTCACCATCAAAACTGAGGATGACGACGATGGCAAGAGCACGTCTGAAGACTACCTGATGATATCTTGTAAGTCCACAGAGGTAGATGGAAGCAGGAGGTAGCTGAGCTGGAAGTGCTCTGGTGGGGAGAAGTTCCTGTAACTGGACTCTTGGAACACTCAGGGAATAGGCTGGTGCCCAGTTAATTCCTGGTGTCTGGATTTGGGGTTTTTGATGCAAAATCACTGATACAACAAGAAAGAGAAGGACTTTGATGCTGCTGAGTGAGTGGGTGTGTATGTTTGTGTTTCTGAAACTAGATATTCCAGGAAATTTAAGAAAAATACCTTGCAAAGTTAAACATTCCATTTATTTTGAATATGCAACTTTTTTCTAAAAATACACCACAGGTATATTACAATGCTATGTAGATTCATGTAAAAATAACATTGGGATTAATCAGGAGAATCCACTAAGAAATAGTTTTTTTAAGATCTCTAATTCAGAGTTTTTTTAATGTGTCCACAAAATGTGGTTTGTTTAGCATATTAAAAATTATAATAGGCATTTCATTGTCTGTTGTGCTGTTCTGGGCTGAACTTGGAAATAAGGGGTTGTGTTCATTAATGGATTGGCTCATTAACACATTCCAGTTCCCACACAGCATCCAACTCCATATGATCCTGTTGACAGGTAGCTGAAGTTGCCTGCTGAAAGAACCTTGGGTAATTTGTGTTTCTTCAGTGCTTACATTATACCCAAGGTACCAGTTGTTGCTGCTACACAAATTTGATAAAATATATTCCAAGTAATTTAAATTTCTTTACTTCGTCAAATCACTTATTGAAATGTGAGTAGGTCAAAACAGATTTTATTTAGTCAGAAGCAGTATGTTAGAAAAAAAAGTCAATGCCAAGTGTGTCAAAGTGTCAATCTGTTCACAACAAGCTGCATTTATTAAAAATTTCATGACAGAGGACACCACTGATTCATGATGATAATGATTTTCTTCTCTCATAGCATTTATGTCCTTTATGCAAAATATATTTTGATATTTGTTTTCGTTCAGTATAGAATGAACAGCAATGATTTTTAAAGCTTTCCATCATTACTGTGTCACTAACTGAAGTCAAAAAGAGGGTTTTTTGAATTAGGAACTTCAAAAATGAGTTGATAAAGAAAATTAGACCTGCAACAAAAAAAAACTCTGAGTGTATTTGTAACAAAAGAAACACCATTTTTACAGTCAGTTGTTTCACTGAACAAATTCCTCCTTTCTGACAGAGTACTTAGGATGAGTTTATTCTGTAACTGGCTATTTTCCTTATCATTGTAAGTACAGTCATCTTTGGGATTCCTTCTGAGAGAGATGAGTGATTGATGCTGATGATCCTGCACTTAGACCAGAGCATCTGAAGCTTTCAGTTGCCTGGTGGCCCCACGTGTGTCTGACACATTCCTGATTTTGTCAGGTTCCCAAGCTTGCCTTTCACAATGTTTCAAAGCCGTTTTGAGACCTAGTTTTCAGCAAATTAAATTTTTATATATGTATAATCGTGATGTGCCTGAATAGTCCAAGTTGGAAGCTACATTATTCATTTAGGATTTTGTTTTAAGTAATCATTTAGATAAATTAAGGCAGTCATAGAATATTTTAGGTTGGGAAAGAGCTGTAAGATTATTGAGTTTAATCGTTCTCCCAGCACTGCCAGGGCCACCACTAACCATGTCCCCAAGTGCCACATGCACATGGCTTTTGAATCCTTCCAGGGATGGACTGGACTCCACCAGTGCCCTGGGCAGCTGTGCCAGGGCTGCACAGCCCTTTCCATGGAGGAATTTTTGCACTGTCCAACCTGAGCCTCCCCTGGCACAGCTCAAAGCTGTTCCCCTGTTCCCTGGGAGCAGAGCCTGATCCCCCGGCTGTCCCCTCCTGGCAGGGACTTGTGCAGAGCCAGAAGGTCCCTCCTGATCGTCCTTTTATCCAGGCTGAGCCCCTTTCCCAGCTCCCTCAGGAATTCTCCAGCCCCTTCCCAGCTCCATTCCCTTCCCTGGACACGTTCCAGCCCCTCAATGTCCCTCTTGTCCTGGGGGTTCCCGAGGTGCCCCAGAAGTGCCCTGATCCCCCTGGACACCGTTCCTGATCCAAGCCTGGTGCCATTGGCCTCTTGCCCACTTGGGCACCCCTGGGCTCATGTCCAGCTGCTGGCACCAGCACCCCCTGGGCCTTTTACAGCCCTTCTGTCCCAGCTTGGAGCTTTCCATGGGGTTACTGTGACTCCAGGTTAGGACCTGGCACTTGTGAATCCCCACAATTGGCCTCAGCCCATGGATCCAGCTTGTCCAGACTCCCCTGAAGAGCTTCCCACTTCCAGCATCAACACTTCCCCAGCTCAGTGTCACCTGCAAAGCTGATCCCTTCATCTGGAGCACTGATAAATATCTTTGAGCTCTGTTGTGTTTCTAAGTTTTGAGCCTGTGTTGTGCTGGGGATGCCAGCCTGACCCCACAAAGTGTCTGCTATTGTGTTTTTTCAGTGGTAATGAATCATTCTTATGCAGTTGTTAATTTTTTTTTATAGTTTAAATATTACCCTTGAATTTGTTTTGTCTATGGAGATAATGTGTTGTGTAGAATAGATAAAGACCTCAATTTATCAAGCAGGTCAAAACTTTTTATTTACTTAAATGTATTCAATTGTCAAGTGCTGTCAATATTGTAGAAAGTGAATTTTACAGTATTTCATTGGGATGTATATATAGGACTGTTGAACTATTTTTATAATGAAAATCACACCAAAGTGCTATTTCTAAAGAATTTCAAAATACTTGTCTTTTAATGAAATTTAGCATCTAAAAAGGGGAGACTTTAAAATGCCAGATATGCCATTAGGGAATACCATGAGTTGTTCTGTGGAGCACAGGTGGGAACTACCAAAATATGACATTTTAGAGTATGGAACTGACTGGAGTTTTAATTTCCCTTATGCTTGTTGGGTTACAGCTTAAATGACAGAACCATAGAATGGGTTGGGTTAGAAGGGACTGTACTGAAAGGTGATACTACACCATTTTGAGGTGACATTCCCATGTAGATACTTTATGCATTTCTGGTAATCATATTTTCTATCTAAATACTATTTGGACAATAGTAAGTTTGTCTTGATAGTTGTAGGACTGTCTGGATATGATTTTGTGTTTGGAAATTTTCATTGGAAGATTATCACCACTCTGCAGATAAATTCAGCTTTTTCAAACCAACTTTATAAGCATAGGACTTAAAAAATCTATTTTTGATAAGTTCACAACACAAAAACCACAAGGTGTTCACGATTCTTTGCTTTAAACCATCAGAACACCTTGATAAAAAAGAATTGAATCCCAAATGCGGTGGTGGGCCCCTGACCCCAGCCCTTGTCAGAGAGAGATGGAGCTGGTGAGCAGCACATCCCGTGCTGCAGGGGCAGTGGGCAGTGGAGCTGAAGCCTCCCCTCTTTTGTTTTTCAGGTTTGCGATATTCAGACCCACAGCGGGTTGCCAGCCCCCGCTCCGCGTGCCGGCCCCATGCACTATTCTGGTGACCTCAAAGCCACCACTGACCCACACTGGAGCTGGCCCGGGGGTAAGGTACTGTGCCACCAACACCTCCTTTGTAGTGTCTTACACTGTTGCCTCATTTGCTAAACATTTTAGGATTCCTACTGCTCTATTTGAACCTATGGGACTTAAGTAGATCAGACATTAGAAAAACCTGGAGAATTGTCAAAGCGTGGGACTTACCTTGCCCTCGTGTTGCTCCTCTGGTGGCTGTGGTATCACCAGCATAGTGCATGTGAGGCATCACATGGATTGGGAGCTGGCAATCCACGGTGAATCTGGACATCACACACCTGAAAACAGCCAAGCCAGGTAAGTTTAACTCTGGGAGTGTGCTGAGTTTTCCTTTAAAGTTTGTTCGCTCAGGAGGATTCAGCATCTGTTTATGGAGGTTCTCTGTTGTGTTTTTTCAGTTTATTTTAAGGGACCAGATAATAATGTGTAGTGCTTCTGGTGGGTGAGTCAGAGCTGGAAGACACTTTGATATTCCATTGACTGAAAGGAAGCAAGCATTCCCTGTTCCCCTGAGCTATCCCTGGGAAAAGCAGCAGGGAATTTAGCACTGATGGGTTAGCAATGATTGAAGGCATCTTACTTAGACAGCAAAGTATTTTCATGTGCTGTTCTAAAAAACAATAATATTTTGGAACCTGACAAAGATTCCTTGCCCTGCTGTGATTTCTCTTTCTGAGTCTGTTTAAAAGGTAGATGGAAGCCATGAGATTTCCTTCAGATATGACAGGACTTTAAGCAAAAGCAATTTCAAAAAGCAAATTCAAAAAAATTCAAAGCAAAAGCAATTTCAAAAAGCAAAATGTTCAGTGTGTTCTGTTGTATTTGAAACAAAAAGCAACATCTTACAGATAACAGTTTATCTTGATACCGTTTTCCCATCCCAGATGATATTTTCCAAATTTTGCTATATTACACATTTGCTTTTTTAGAAGAGTGATCCCAGAGGCCCTGGATACACAAATTTCCTGATAGGTTTCCATTTTTTTAGCTTAAATTGTAAAGACTGACTTTTTTGGAGAATACACAGGATGGTTAATGGTGTAGAAGTAACCACAGATGTTAAAAATACTGTTCTAAGTTTGCCCCTCTAAAACAGGAGTCCCTATTTTTAAAGGATATTGAAGATTTGGGGACTTTACAGGCAATATTTAAATACAGCAGGAAGTTGCTGTTGTTGAGTAATTTCCCAGAGCAGAAAAACTTATTTCTGTTAGACTGGTAATGTGTTAAGTTTATAAAATATATGAGTTTAGAAAAAATTTGTGTTGCTTGAGGTGCAGATTTGAAAAGAACTGTATTACTGCCTCCCAGTCTAAATTAGCAGGGTTTGTAAGCTCTGAAATATTTTTTTTGGCAGTCATAGAGCTGGGTATGTAATCCCTCTTTGTACTGGGAATTACCTCCAGTTCTTCCAACACTCCCACATGCAGTGGGAATGGTCATTGTATTAAATTAAGCTTCTATTTATTATTTTCCAGAACATGCATAAGAAATTATAAATGTTAAAGAGACTTGCAGGGGAAAAAAAAAGTCTTTAATAAATCCATGTTTAGTAAATGTATGGAAATACTTATTCCAAGATAAGGGAATTTCAGCATCTCCTGTTTTCTCTCTTCTGACAATCCCATTCTGGCAGCATAAAAAATATCAATTAGCAGGTGCAGTAACACTCCCACAGTGGACATAAAGGGGTTTAACGACCTGGTGCTGGGAAAGTGGATTTCAGAGGAATATTGCAGGTTCTCTGTTGTGGCTCTCTCAGTGTTTGTGCTCTGACTGTTGCCAGTGTCCTGCCAGGTCACACGAACATCAGGCAGCACGTGTCAGACTCTCACTCATTAGGGTGCTGATGTTCCTGGCATTGATTGCAGTAGAGATGTAGAAAGTTATTTTAATTAAAAAAGCAAAAACTCTTCCTCAGGAAAGTTTTTTTTACTGATCCATGTTTGACTTCTTCAGCAATGGAATTAATCCTTTAGTTACCCAAAAAAACCCCAAACGCCACCAAACAGCATTTTTAAAATGTTTTCCATAGTTGTTTGAGGTTATAGAGCCTGGTACTGCTAACAGCAAGGTTGTGGGATCAATCCCCATATGGATCATTCACTTAAGAGTTGGACTTGATGATCCTTGTGGGTCCCTTCCAACTCAGAATATTAATTTTCATCAAAGTATAGACTTCATAGAGGTTCTAAACCAAAACCAAATATTTGCTTGTACTTACCCACATTTTATCCAGTTCTGTCCTCAGTAACTTCTGTACTCACCTGGTGCAGTCCAAGATTTATGAATAGAAATGAGGTTTCCCAGTGCTGTGAGCTGGGTAGGTCCTTGGAACCTTGTCGATGAGTGGGAAGAGCTTTCTTTGGGATTGCTGGGATGGATTCCCACTCCCCTGCTGCAGGAGAGGCTGCTCCTTCCCACCTCTCCAGTTTAGCCCAGAGCTGAAGGGGTTAAAGCAGCTCTTGGGAGCAGCCACCAGTGCCCTGGGAGCAGGAAACTGGGAGGGGACTGGGGAGCACTGCAGCCATCCTAGGTAAGGCAGCTTTTCCCAGGGATCAGACCTTGGTGTGCCAGTGGAGTCGGGAAGCTCTGCTGTCACCTCAGTGTTCGTTTGAAGGAATTTAGTGCTCGCTTATTTTAATGTTACGTGTGCAGTAAGATACTGTTTCCCTGGAATGTATTTCATTCAGATTTTGTCTACATTTTGTGGGATTCTTCTCTGCTTAGAGGACTTCAGTGGGTGTTCAGCACTGCACAGGTTTGTGTTGACCATCTGCACAGGAACTAAATTTATCCTCAAATAGAAGTGTGTCAGTACATGTGGCAGAGAGATGCTGAGTTCAGTGCCCTCTGTGTTGGCAATTTGAGGTGTATCTATGGTTATCTCTGTGAATTCCCTTTGTACCAAAATATGTTGCTTTTAATAGTTTGGATGTAATTTTTTTCTTCAAAATTAATTGAACATTTTGAATGTATATACCTAATAATCAGCAAGTGAGTTGTGTAAAGAATGAGAAGTCAATCTCTCATAGTATTTGGATTTATTGTCACTTCATCTTTTAATCAGCTGCATATCATGCATTAATCTTCATTAATATGTATGTTTTCAAGTGGTAAATTTGATAAAATCATCATTTCTTTTAGGGAGAAGATACAGTCAGATTTTTGATGCACATTTCTTTAACTGGGAATATGCTCCAAGTCATTACACTCCACAAGAGTTTCAGCCACTATATTTTAGTCAATATGCATCAGAGTGAATTTTTTGAGAACTTTTAGACTGTAACAGGCAATTCTGGGTTAATTTTAAACACTTTTATATAGATATTTAATTTTAATTATTGATAAATCTTTGCTTTCTAAGAGTAATAGTTTCAGCCATCACCAGTTACCTCATTCCCTTTGATGACAAGCTCCCTCTTGTGTCCTTCATTCTGTAATTCCTGCTGCGTTTCTGGAGTTGGGCTAAGATACTGAACTTCTGGAATCTTTTTAAGTTTCTTGAGATGAGCTGCTTTTAAAGGACACTTAGGAATAAAAACCTTTCCTGTGCATGGGGAGAATAGTGGAGAAAATCATGCTACTGATTACTTTGACTTCTAAAAATATGTTTGAACTTCATTATTATTCTCTTCTCTTTGCAGTGGATGATGTTGGAGAGAAATTGGACCATATAGGAAGCACTCCCTTGAAGATCAGCACTGAGGTGGCAAATGATGATGTTGCTAAAGATGATGGCTTTGGTTCAGAAGTTATCAAAGTCTACATATTTAAAGCTGAAGCTGAAGATGATGTTGAAATAGGTACCTTGAAATCCTATTTATTCTTTCAATTGTGTGAAGTGTTTCAGGGGCTTTCTGTTTGTTCTTCATTCCACATAATCCAGTGACTGGAGTGTTTTGTAGAATGTGGCATTTGTGGAGATGCAGCAAATGCTGGGTGTGGATTAGTCTCAAGTTATTTTTTTATTAGCAGGGCTATTTTCAGGCAGCCAAAGCCCAAATATAGAAGTGGTTGTGTGTCTGCAGCTGTTTTCTCAGCTGCTGCTTTTCTCTGACTTTGCAAGACACAAGTGTGTCAGCACAGCAAAGCCTCTGGAGTGGATCCCTTTTGTTGGTGGGAGTTCTTGATGGCCTTTGCAGAGAGAGGGGAGGATTTCTGGGGCTGCAGGTGAACCAAGGCACTCAGAAATTCCCTGCAGTTCCCTTTCCCCTCAGACTGCCCAGCACTCCCCGTGCTCTGAAGGGATACACAACTCACCTGTGTCTGTTCCTGAAAAAGCAGAATTTGAGTTGAGTTGAACTGGTTGTTCTTGGAGCTAAAACCTCTGGATCATTCCCAGGCTCTGTTCCCAAAATGCAGTTTGTTCCTCTGAGGATGGGCTGCCAGTGTCCAGGGACAGAAGGGACAGACTGCTCGTGCAGCAGCAGGGAGAACCAAAATCTCTGATGGCTGAGAGGTAACTCCCAGCAAGGGTGTTCTCAGCTGCTCTCAGGTAGATGGTCCCAGCAAGTCAAAAAAATACTTGGATTTGAAATTAATCTTACCAGTGTCTTTGTTCATATTGACTTAATGTGTGTAACTTCTTTTTGTTCAAGGTGGGACAGAAATTGTCACTGAGAGTGACTTTCACAATGGCCATTCTGTAGCTGGAGTCATTGAACAAGGAGGTGTTGGGAGAATGCAGCGAGAAAAAATGGTTTACATGGCTGTTAAGGACTCTTCTCAGGAAGATGAAGATATTAGTAAGCATAATAAGAAACATTTTTGTTTCTCATGCTGTTTGTACACTCTTATAACCATCATTCTCAAGGAAGGACACTTTAAATTTTTTTCTGAAGGATTGTTCAGCCTAAAGTAGTAGAAAACTAAGCTCATCTTCCCTAAAAATAAAAAGCAGGCTATAATTATTTTAAAGTGATGTGGATAATGCACTTTATGCATACTGTGTGCAATCGTCTCATTATTTATATTAAATTTAACATGTCCATGGTTGAAGTTAATGAGGTTAGTCAAACTTCTTATTTTTCTGTTTTCCTACTGTGAATTAAGCCACTTTCAAACAAAGTAGCAAATGTCATCAATTGCAAGTTCATGAGTTTGCATATTGGAAATTTTGTGGGCACTTGTTTTGGATTAGTATTTATTGATACATGTTTTCTCTCTTTAAGGAATGTCTGAATAAGCAATGATCCCCTAAATGCCAAAGGAAGAAAATTAATTTATAATGGGTATCAATCAGAGCGAGAGCAAATTAAATGAAGGAAAAGTTAGGACCAGCAGAATAAAATTAAAGATTTATTCTCCTCCCTTCTTCCAGGCTGTGCTGAAATAGCAGATGAAGTTTATATGGAAGTTATTGTAGGGGAAGAAGAAGCCACATCCCTTCCAGACACCCAGCTTGAGGACTCTGGCGTGAATAAAACATTTGTCCCCGTTGCTTGGGCTGCTGCTTACGGTAGGAACCTGTGCTTCTTTCCTGAAAATCCCTGCCATTATTTCCTCCCTCATCCAGCTGCCAGCATCTCTGGGATGACCTCACCTTGTTCTTGGGGTTTGGAAGCAGCTCCTGATCTCTGCCATCCAGTGATTGCTGTGTGTTGTGTTGCATGGAGTAGAAAGGAGAGCTTGTTAGGAGAAGTTTGCTTTTGTTTCAGATCCCAGCTCAGATGTACTGAGTATGTGGGGTTCAATGCTTTGATGTTGAAGATCTTAAACAACAAGAACAGCATTAAGTATTTTACATTAGTAGAGGAAGGGGGAAAGACTGTAAAAAGGGAATAGTAGGAATAAACATGTTCCTAATAATTTCAGTTTACAAAATAATTTCACACAACATGTTTTAAACCTGTTAGTCCTTCAGGTGAGAAATAAAAAAGTGATTTTGTTTTCAAGCTGTGGAAGTGTCTTAGAATATATTGTGAATTCTGTCTATTCTTTTGTGTAATTTCCTTGGATTTTGGTGTATTAAATGTTTGTTAAGAGGGTACCAAGTTATCCGTAGTTTGTTACAATTAATTAAGCATGTCAGTGAAAATTCCTTGGTGCAGTAATGAGAGCCCAGCAGCTGGGCTGGTAAAGTGCTTCAGACCCACAGAGGTTTGGCACATAGCAGCAAATACTTCCAGTGCAAAATGAGGAATGTGGTCCTGAGGTATTCCTTGTGCATCTCCAACACTCCATTGTGCTGAGAGGCTGATAAGGGAAGGGCCAAGTCCTCTTATCTGCCTGCTTATACTCCAGACAGATAACGTGCTTCCATCTCAGGAGCAAAGTGTGCATTTTAGATGACCTCTGCATTGCTGTCTGAGGGGATAGATGAGGTCAAAAGTTTGCAGAGCATATTAATAATGAAAAGCAGGAGAGCCAGCAGGGTAAGCATGCAAACACAGATGGGGAGGATATTAACTCCTCCCAGAGATGGGATTTTGTCTCCTGAGGCTCATGATTATACAACACCGAGCTGCACATCTCCACTTGGATGGTGTTAACTTGTTACTTATTAGCTGTTAGTTTTCTCTCATTATCAGGCTTTCAAAGGCAGCATCTTTAAAAAGAATATTATTTTATAATGACTAAAATACCATTTTCTGCAGGAGATGAAAGAAGGCTTCCCCGAAGATACGAAGATGGTCAAGCGGCAGGTGAGAACTTTTTAACAGCATTAAAACTGTCTTTGAAAAAACAGACATTTCTGTGTCAGTGCTCCTAATCAGAGATGCAAAGAATGAGTCATAAATTAAATACTGAAGGACTCCACAGTCTTTCTCTACTGTTTTGATTGAAAACAATTCTAGATGTCTGTAGGCCTTTGGAAGGGGTGGGGAAGTTGGGAGGCACTGCCAAGTTTCTAATGTAGTTTTGCAGACAGAAAAAAGATAATGCAGTTGTTAAGAAGTAAAAACAAGTTGAATAAATATCAAGGAATATCTTTAGAAATGAATCAGTTTTTAAACAATCATACCCTTGACTTTTGCTGGGAAAGATAGATAGAGGTTGCTATTAGCACACTTATTTTTGATGTATGTTGGTGGTAGAGGAGTGGGCAATGCTTGTTTTTAAGAAGTAGATAATGCTGCTGTGCAATTCCAGTCGTCAGTCCCAAAGAAACAAGTTGTTTAAGGTTTTTTATGGTGTCTAATTTTTGTTTCTAGGAAATAACTTGGATACACGATTAGAAAACAAAAACGGTAATGCAACACAGTACCTGCAGATTTGTGATAGCATTAGCACTAATAGAGTGCTCAAACAAAAAACCAAGAAAAGGAGGAGAGGAGAGGCCAGGCAATGGCAAACAGGTAAACACTGGATGGTTACGGTATTGTCATGGAGTGCCACTACTCCTGTCCTATTCCTTTTCTCTTTTTTAAGCTGATGCAGAATTAAAAGCTATAAATGATGATTTGCGTATTTCCTGTGTCCTTCCCCCCTCCAGTTCTGTGCCTAGAAAATGTCATATTTTGCTATTCAAAGTCAGTACACTCAGGGCTGATGCAATTCATTGGAATGCTGCAAGCTATTAAAAAGTACCCTCGGCTATATTCAGTGCACATGTGATATTCCCGATCTGTTTGAGCAGTTTCTAAATCAGAACTATATAAACTATAGGTGCTGTGGATTGGTTGTTTTTAAACTACTGAGCCACTCTCTCTCTGCTGCAAGTGTAAGTGCATGAATCTGAACAGCACTTGGCTGATTGAAAACTTCTTAATCAGTAAATGTGTTTCCTTCATAACTTGTTTTTGTTTGTTCAAAAACAGCTGTTATAATAGGTCCTGATGGACAGCCCTTAACAGTTTACCCTTGTCATATTTGTGGGAAAAAATTTAAATCCAGAGGATTCTTGAAAAGGCATATGAAGAACCATCCCGATCATATGATCAAGAAGAAATACCAGTGTACAGACTGTGACTTTACAACTAACAAAAAAGTAAGTTTCCACAATCATCTGGAAAGCCATAAACTTATAAATAAAGTTGATAAAACGCACGAGTTTACAGAGTACACGAGAAGATACAGAGAGGCGAGTCCGTTGAGTTCCAACAAACTCATCCTGAGGGACAAGGAGCCCAAGCTCCACAAGTGCAAATATTGTGACTATGAGACTGCAGAGCAGGGGCTGCTCAACAGGCACCTGCTGGCAGTCCATAGCAAGAACTTCCCTCATGTGTGCGTGGAGTGTGGGAAGGGCTTCCGCCACCCCTCGGAGCTGAAAAAGCACATGAGGACCCACACGGGGGAAAAGCCATACCAGTGTCAGCACTGCGTGTTCAGGTGTGCTGACCAGTCCAACCTGAAAACTCACATCAAAACCAAACACGGCACCGACCTGCCCTTTAAATGTGAGCACTGTCCCCAGGCCTTCGCCGACGAGAAGGAGCTGCAGCAGCACACCGAGCTCTTCCAAGGGCATAAGACTCACCAGTGTCCCCACTGTGACCACAAGAGCACCAACTCCAGTGACCTGAAGCGACACATCATTTCAGTGCACACCAAGGATTTTCCCCACAAGTGTGAGGTGTGTGAGAAAGGCTTCCACCGGCCCTCGGAGCTCAAAAAGCATAGCGAGACCCACAAAGGGAAAAAGATCCACCAGTGTAGGCACTGTGACTTCAAAACCTCGGATCCCTTTGTGCTCAGTGGGCACATCCTCTCCGTTCACACCAAGGACCTGCCTTTTAAATGCAAAAGGTGTAAAAGGGGCTTCAGGCAGCAGAACGAACTGAAGAAGCACATGAAGACCCACAGTGGCAGGAAGGTGTACCAGTGCCAGTACTGTGAGTACAGCACCACGGACGCGTCGGGCTTTAAGCGCCACGTCATCTCCATCCACACCAAAGACTACCCCCACAGGTGTGAGTACTGCAAAAAGGGCTTCCGCAGGCCCTCCGAGAAAAATCAGCACATAATGAGGCACCACAAAGAGGCCATAATGTGATAGGTGAGCTCCAGAGGAAGCGATGTAGAAACTGTGATATGCTAATTGGGGAAAAAAATAAATCTCACGAACTGTTTCTCCTGGTTTCAAAGCTTGATATTAAACCATAACTTTACATTCTTTGTATTAAAAGTCTTAAAAAGTATTAGGGTTGGCAGGGGATCTCATAGCCCTATGATTGTTGCTGATCAGAACCTAAAGAGCACTAGAGAATGCAGAGGATGGATGAATGTTTTAAATTTGCAGAAAGATGGATGAATGTCTCCAAGTGAACAGTATTTGCCATTGCTGAGTCTAGAGGACAGGGCAGAGCTGATTGTGTGACCCATTCTGTCAGTCCCAACGTGTCTCCAGTATGGAAACAGATCCCTGGTGGGGTGAGCTACAGAGGGTTTGCAAAGGAGCCCCCTCTTCACTTCTTGTGCAGTTTGGAACAGGGAGTTTTAGTCAGACACTTCATCACAACGTTTTCAATCGTGCCTAGAATTTGAATTCCAGAACTGGCAAAATTTGGGGGGGTGGTGGGGGGGGTGTCCCTTGTTTGGTTTGGGGTTTTTTTTTTCAAACATTTCATAGGGAAACTTTTTGGTTTCCTTTATTAGTTTAGGTCCAAGAAGCATTTTTTTACTGGTTTTCAAAGCTGCTAACCTATTTTATTGCAGGATATGATGTTTAAAATAGAGCATTATGTTATGGTCTCAGAGGTGGTGTTCTGGTGCTAGGGTTAAAGATGTATATGTGTATAATTTCCCTTTTTTTATCTGAAACTACAGTTGAATGTTGTTCAGTATGGCACATATAACAAAATTAACTTTGAATTTGACTTTTTTTTTTTTTAAAGGATAAAGATGGATGCAGCTCATAGTGTTGTGACTCAACACTAATTTTTTTCATTGCTACTTTAAAGTCTTCTCTAAAAAGAATATTAAAAGCAGTTGAAAACTGTAGGGGTTTTTTAATTAAAATTCAAAGTACTTAGAGGTTCTTTAGGGCAGTGTTCTTAACAGGTATGACAGTTACTGTCCTACCTCCTAATAGGAAATTTTCCATATAGACATAAAAATGCACCTTTTAATCGATTCTTTTAAAAAAAGATCTATACCATGCTATAAACATGCATTTTCAATCTGTAAGAAAGTATATATGCAGTATTTAACCAGAAAAATCTGCTGCCACTAGAGTATGGAGGTGGATCTTGAGTTTACAGTGTATACATTTAAAATATGCATCCCTTTAAAAATGCTTTGTGTTAGCATGCTGCAAATCCAATGGCGCTTATATAACGAGCTGGTCTAGGGCTATTTAATGAAAAACCTGGTCATAAATGTTATGCATATAATGTGTATTTTTTACTTTTTTTAGTTGCTTCATGTTTGCACACAGCTGTTCACATGAGAAATTGTAACTTCATGCTATATTGTGGCTTTGTGTTCCAGATAATGTTCATATTTTGTTTTTGCACCAGATGAGAATCAGTTCCTTGAGAATAAATTTTTTTTATATTTCTAAACTTCAGAAAGTTAAAATTTGGGAAATCTCTTAGACAAATAAGTGTTTTATGTGGCTGTAAAAAATGATGTACACGCTGTAAAATAAGATTGTCACTGTTCTGTGGGATTATTATTTCTAAATGTGTTACTCATCGTAACGGGCATACAATAAAACGCATCTCTTGCACTCCAGATTTTTTGGAGTTTCCTTTTCATTTATGGTGTTTAGGAAAGTCCCATTCTCTGTAAATTTGCCTGATAATTTTAATTGCATTATTCACTAATTAATATGTAATCACTTTTCAAGTAAACAGGGTGCTTCAGGGCTATTTATCAGACTGTTGAGGAGAGAACATTGGGTTTGATTTAACCCTTTAGACTTACAGGTAATGTATTTGTGTTTGTTTTGCTTATTTCTAAAATAATTATCAAATGTGATACTGACATTCCTTTGAATTTTTTTTTTACCTTTAAGAGAACAAAAAACTTCTCGCATATTTTAGGAAAACCCAGGTAGGTTTTTGTCTTTTTACCTGTGCAATAGATAGAGCTTGCAGAATGAAATTCTAAAAATGCTGCTATCCTAAATTCCCTCTCTTTTTAGAATACTTGAATTACAACATCAGTGGCAGATTAAAAAGCTGAAGAAGAACATGTGCTATTAAATGAACCCTTCATTGAGGATTTTCAACGGGCTTTGAGCCACTGAACTTGTAGATTTTGCACAAAGAGCAGAAATTAAGCAGACAGGAATGAATTCATCTGGGTTTTGTTGCTGCTTTTCCTTCCATGCCCAGCAATCAGAAAGGAAAAAATCTTAGTGATTTAAAGCTGTGGATTTCTGACAATGTCAGTGGCTTTGTTCCTGAGTGTTATGTTGAATACACGGACCAAAGGAGTTTCTTCTTTGCCTGAAGATGAGTCCTGACTGCCCATGGCTGTGCTGGCTCTACTTTCCACTCTACAGCTGGACCAAAGCATCAGGTAAGTAACTGTTCTGTATCAAAGCAGGAAGTCGATTGCTGTTCTTGACATAAGATTTTACTAGGAAGTGTTGTTTTAAATCTTCTGAAATGCAAGGATAAAATCCCACCTGAATCCTCAGCAGTTTGAGGGACATTTCCCAAATCCTTCTCAGTGCCTTTTCCCAGTACATATTTGAGAGCTGTGACAGGTCAGGGGTGTTTGAGCAAGCAGAACCTCACAAAGGCGTGCAGGGCTTACTCTGAAATGTCAGATCTGTTTGGTGCAGCTTTTTATTGGGCTGACAGGTGCAGTTAGAAGTGATTCACATCCTGATCATCAGCTGTGTTTTCCTCTCCTCAGGTTTCAACTGCCCACAATTAAAGGTAATAAACTGGAGAGTAAACACGGAAGAGCTGCAGCAGAACTCTGGAGGTGAAGGTGAGGTACTGGGTGTGGCTGCCAGAGAGTTCCCAGCCAGGGCTCTCCTTGGCTTTAATTTTACAGCTGAGGCAGAGAAACTTCAAAACTGCAGAAAGGTCAGTCAAACCGAAGAAGACAGTTTCCTCCTTTTCAGTGCAAAACAAGACTGCATTCTGGCAGATAAAGACAGGGCAGAATGTCTATTGTTGTAATCATATAAAGTAAATAGTGTCTGACTTTTTTCTAATTTGTTCCTGGAAATAATGTAGAAGACTTGAGCTAAAGTAAAACGTTTCTAACCAGGATTTACAGAGCTGAGTAAATGAGAAAATGAGTTTCTGTAAACTCCAGCAGAAACCACATTTGGTAAATCAGTTCCAGTTCCACAGCAATGAGAGGACAGCTGAGGCCACAGTAACAGGTACTTCCTAGTAAAAAACTACTACATTACAGACAGTCTGAAAACAAAACCAGCCTATAACTAAGTGGTCATATGCTTTACCTACTAGTCTAATTCAGCTTTTTGACAAGCATTCATTGCTTTGTTTTCTGTTAGTACAAAGTGTAGCTGCAGCTTCAGCTCTGCAGCATTTACAGGGTCTGGTGCTCTTCAGACTCTTTGAGGTGCTGTCCTTGCTACCCCCAGGACAGAGAGCTGGCTGGCCTGAGCAGCAACCTGGGCTTCTTCTAAGCAGGTTGCAGTTTCCCTGGCTGCCCGAGGATGGTGTTTCCACTGGGATGGATCAGCTGGATTTGAAAAGAGCATTTTCCTGATGGTGGCCTTTGCCATGCAATTGTCTCACCACACTCAGCAGCTCCTGGTCTGAGCCCTCTCCATCCTTAAGGGAGTTCCCTGTGTGCCCTGTGCTGTGCCAGAGAATGGAGGAAACACAACTTGGTGTCACTGAGGGGCTGGTTGGGAAATCCATGGCTGAGATGAGCCATCGGGAACTGTCACAATTAATAACTCCCATTTCTGCTCTTTGTAGCTTTGTCTGAGCTGTGGGAAACACCTGGGCCTGGTGGGAGCACAAGGAGCACCTGCACCCAGACACCTGCACAGGTAACTCTGATGGCATTAAACAAACATGGTGCTCTTCCTCTGTTAGTCCTTTTTTTGGTTATTACCAAAAGTGAAAAGTCATTTGATGCCAGTGTAACTAAAATTATTTATTTCACTGACACTGTCCCATGACAGGAGCACATTAGTTCTGAGTGTAGATTTACCTTTTATTCACTGTTCTGCAGAAAGAGGGGTTACTTTAGAATAATTATTGAATGCAGAGGGCCAAGGCACTCCTTGTTCAGATGAGGGTATTTAACCAACAAAAGCCTATTCCTGTAAAGCCAGGCTGAAGGGGGGACCAGGCTGGTGAAACTGCAGGCCCATCTCAGCCTGGACACACTCACAGGGCAGCAGCAGGAGCAGGTTTTACTCATGGCTCTTTGCCTAGTCCTGAAGAGCACAAGGCCAGCTGGACATCCAGCAGTACCTGGGGAAATTCTGGCAGCAGCAGCCAGAAAAGGGAGCCAGCCCTAATCCTTCACTTGTAAAGATTCATGGAAAGGAACATGACACCACCTTACCCCCACTCCAGCTGTACACAAGGTATTTCCAGGACAGACAGACAATGATCCAGAGAGTTAGACTTGGGTTTATTTCATGGTTACAGGTACCCTCCAGCATTCTTTCCCCATTAAAGATTACCTAGGGTCTATATTATCTGGGAACAGAAATAGATGGCTGCAGCAGGAAAGCAAAGCAAGAACCCCACCATAAAAGAGCACCTTTGGATTGCAGCATTGCAAACTTTCCCTGTGAGTCTCTGTGCTGTGTTGCTCAGACAACTACTGAATCATGAACACCAAATCAGTTTGAAAGAATTTCTGTGGTCCTGCAAGGAGCAGAAATTGTTAATGGCAGGTTGGTCTGATAAGGAAATTTAGTCCATGAGTTATTTTCACATAAAGTTCTTCTATATAAAAAAATACCAAGTTCTTGAAAATTTGAAGCACAGCAAATAAATACAGCTGGTTTGGGGTGAAAATACATCACCTTTGAGGTCAGAAACATTCTCTAAAATGAGCCTTGGCCCAGCCCTTCACTGAACTGGGTCCTGCTGGCATTTACCAGGTCAGAAGCTGGGTTTGGTGTCAGTTTTGTCCTTTGTGTCCGAGCTTCCCAGACAGAGGCAGGTGTAAGGTAAGGAGCAGTTCCCAGTGAGGTATTTCTGATGTTCCCTTGCAGCCTGTGACTCAAAGCAGCTGTGGGAGGGGTGGGACTGACATCGGGGTCATTCCCACTCTCAGCATTCGGAGACAGAACATGGCTACAAAGACCAAGAGGAGAAGGTCTCAGATGTCTTCCTTTTGTCTCCTAGATTGCCTCAGGACTGGCTGAAGAACAGGAGCTAGTCAAGAACAGCTGAAGTCCACAGAAGGATAGCTAGCATCCCACTCTTCCGAGGGAAAAGTGAGTCCTTAATGTTTTCCCAGCCTTCCTCACTATCAGACTGAACCTTTTTTTGGATGCAGAAGAGCAGAAAGTAAAGCAGTTTTAGTGGTTGTGAACTCCTTGGAGCAGCTATGAGGGCTCAGAGGTTTCTCTCATTCCTAAAAGAAACAAGCAGCTTGTTAGAAGAAATGCACAAACCTGTTCCTGTGAAACAAAACTACCTCCCATAAAACATCTCATTTAATTACCCACTTGTTTTCTCTTGTAGAGTGTCCAAGGGGACCAGTGAGCTTTCCTCTATACCAAACACTTTAATTTTTCATTTCTCTATTCATGTTTCATTCCTTGACATTTCACTAGGTAGCAATACACCTAGGTGAGGTTTAGGGATCAGCAATAAAACTCTGCTCTTTGCCAGTTACCTGAGCCTTTTGCTTTCTTAATCCTGCTGCAGGCAAGGTGCCCTTGAGGAACATGCCAGATGCGTTACCTGCATCTGTCACAGAACTGTCCCCTGGCTGTGCCCCCCCATGCTTGTGCCCAGGTGCTGCTGTGACTTTGTGCCTGCAGCCACCACCACCCCTGCTTGGCCACATTTCTCCAGCCTTTACCTTGTAGCCAGACTCAGCACCACGAGCCCTGCCTGGAACAGAAATAGCTTCTGCAGCCCTGTCCTTTATTTTTACTCTGAATCACTCCTTAAAGTGTCACCACTCTTCTGCATTCCTGGGTTCGTCACTGCCCTGGCTCAAGGTGAGTTTCAGGGATGTGGTGCTTTGTATGTTTAAATAATAGCTTGAAGTCATTAATGCTCCTAATGCACTGGAGCACAGCCCTCCCAAATCCCTCCTCACCTGAGAGCACAGCAGGACACAGTCCCTGCCTACCTGCCCAGTACAGCAACACCCTGGGGTTGGTGTTAGAGCAATGCTGCTGCTTTTGTTCTGGGTAATTACGTGCCAGAGAAAACAACAAAAGGTTTTATTTGTACCACACCCACCAACTACTGCCTGCTCGTAAGAGCCAGGACAGTTCCCTGGCTGCAGTCAGTCACTTTGCTTTTTGCAATTAAATTACCACGAGGGCATCTCTGAGCTCTCAGTTTGGGTAGTACTTGCTTTGAGGTTAAATTGAACACTCGGGGAGTGCAGAGGGAACAGTTCACATCCAGGTACACTTACGTGTTTCCAGATCTCTCCTGTCCTCTCAATTACAATCGTTTGTGATTTATTGACAGGTGATGTGACCTTGTAGTCATCAGACAGGAGCCCCAGAATAGGATACTGATTCCTGTACCTGCAGAGAGTTGAACAGGTTGCTTAACAGAGCCTAAACAAAGGAAAGCCCAAAGGATGTGTTTCTAAGGTGAAAAACACGTTACTTTTTAGTGATGATGGCTGTCACCCCAGGGGACTGACTGCTGGATAACTTCTCATGCTTCAGCCTGAAGAGCTCCTGAGAAAACCAAAAGCAAACACTGGTGTGAAATAATGTTTTCTGAAGTATCAGTTCAAAAGAGTCACAACAAAATATTTGCAGAATTTTCTCTCAAAACAGTCTGAAAGTCTGCCCTTCCAGAAGGCTGGCAGAGGAACAGCATTCAGTTAAAACAAATCCTAACCCCCATTCCTGAGTCAGGAGAGGACAAGGGAGCTCCTGGTAAGGTTCCACCTACACAGTACATGGAGGCTGAAACACAAAAACCCTTAGAAGAGAAATAATTTGTATTATTTTACCTCTTGCTGTTGTTTAATAAAAGCCTCTTTGTCCTCCAGCAGCGATGTCAGTTCGTGCAGTCTCATTTGCAAGTCACTGTTGCTCCCCTCTCTCCTGGTTATGTCCTGCTGGAACTGGCACAGCTGGGACTGCAGAACAAGGCAGGAGCTCTCAGGTGTGGGGAGCTCTGGGCAGGGCCCCTCAGCACCGACCCAGGGCTCTGGGGGTGGCATTTCATTAACACCATCAACAGTGAGAACCAGGGATTTTCAGGTCAGGAAGTTGAGCCACACCAAATTCAGAAAGTGCTAATTGGATTGAATTCTACCCAGTATTAATTTAATGATTTTACAGTTCTCAAGCTAAACCAACACTGAACCAGTTGAATTGGCTTCCAGGGTTAGACACTTTTACCACTGGTTTCCATGAGAGGCATCTCCTACATACAGCTGTGACTGGGATTTACTTTTGTTTCCTATTGAGCATCTGTTGACTAATTCCTTACGTTATCAAGGCACACAACGTATCCTTTTAGACAGCCTGCTAATCAGATTGATCCCTATTTTCTTCATGTAAAGAATGGTTGGGGTTTTTTTACATCAGTTTTATGTTCTACTATAGAAGTTAAACCACCACCAGTGTCTGTGAGTAAAGTGACTGCACAATCAGAAGACACACAAAAAGTGCCTGTGGTGGATGTGTGCTGCTGTAACTGCAGGAGCAGCTGTCCCTGCACACAGCCAGTGGCAGCAGAGCCCCTTACCCTGAGGCTGCGGATCTCCCTGTCCTTGTCCTCCCTCAGGTTGTTGATCATCTCCACGTAGCGGCTGGAGAGCTCGTCCGTCGTGGTCTGCAGGGTTGGGCTGGAGCAGCTCTGCAGCAAAGAACCCGTTTGTAGTTTACAATGAGAGTGTCAATCATTTGTTTTCCTACACTGATCCCGCTGAGTCTGGGACTCAGCTACTGCAGCCAGCCAGGTGAGCTCTCACCTGCAGCTTGAGGCTCTGGATCTCCTGCTCCAGGGCCCTCTTGCTGTACTCCAGCTCCTTCAGCTGGCAGTCCTTGTCGCCCTCGCTGAGCCGCAGGGACAGGAGCTGTTCCTCCAGGGAGCGGCATCTGGCAGTGCTGTCCCTGAGCCCTTGCTGGAAAGCACAGGGGGAATGAGCACATGGAATTTCTCAGGGGAGGAACAGCATCACACATGCAGCAGGCAGCAGTTCTCAGAGTACCCAAAAGTCAGCAAACTGCCCCCATTTTGGCTGCCTGGAATGACACTGAAAATGTTTCTCAATTCACCTGCTGCTGACGATTGTTCTCCCTCAGAGAAGCCAGCATTGTTTCATATTCTTTGACTTGAGAATCCTTAAAAGCCAAATCCTTCTTCAGCAAGACATTGTCAGTTTCCAGCTTCTGCAGGACAAAAGTCAAAAATTGTCAGTCAAAAGCTGCAATTTTTCAGCAAACTCTTCCCATAAAGTACAACACAGTCACTAATAAAGGGATTTTTAGAACTGAGAGAATGCTCAACTTTCATGAAAGTTTGGGGTTTAGGTACACAGCACACACTCTAGGGCCTGTGGCTTTGTGGTGGGGGGTGAACACTGGAATCCTGGACACTGCTTCCAGTCTGTTCAAATAGAAACCAACAAAAACAAACAACCAAATAAAAACCACCCCAAAACTAAGCCCATTGCACAGATTCCTTGTTCTGTTCTCAAGTTCCAACTCCTCCCTCAACTTTGCATGCTCCAGGACAATGCTATGACATTCCCAGCGGTGCTGAGCACTTGGTCTGGTGTGGGAAACATTGCTGCTTCCCCAACAGGAATGGTCTGCTGCCTGCAGACCCACAGGGCTGGGATGGCTGAAGGCCAGAGAACCTCTGGAGCTGCCAAAGCCACCGTGTCCATCCAGCCCCCCTGAGGCACTGACAGAGCAGCCACTGCCACCAGCACAGCTCCAGCCTGGAATGGCAGCCCTGAGTCCAGCTGCAGCAGCTGGATGAGCTGTGGGCAGTGAAGAACAGGACTCACCCCCAGGTCATCCTGTAAATGGCAGAGCTCCTCACGCAGATTCTTGAACGTGGAAAGCACAAGTCTCAGGGATTTGTCTGATGTCGCTCTCATCTGGGAGGGGAGAAATGAAAAGGATAATTGGGATTAATTAGGCAGCTTTGTTTACAATATTCCTGACAAGAGGTAGAACAGAAACTGCTTTACAGCTGACAGTAACTTCTAAAACCATTGCACGTCCTTTGAAGTGCCCACAGTTTCTACAGGAAACATTTTCATTGCACTTTGTTCTGCAAATGCCAGTGTTCAATTTCTGCCTTGTAACGCAGGACAACGTTGTTAAAAGTGAAAGGTACAACAGGGTAAGGAACTGCCTTTGTACACCAATAAAGGGAAAAATAAATGTGTTAATATTGCACAATTATTATTTGAGCTTTCAATGTTTTGTGCTTACACTGATTTTTGAAAATTACTGCCCTGCTTGAAAAGGCACAGAGGAATGAGCCATGTTTGAGATCTGGCAAAGCTTTGGGCTCATGAGTGAAGGAATTTAATTAACATTTTAAAAAATTTAAATTGAAAAAGCTCATACAGCCAACTCCTCCCTTTAAAAGGAAAAAGATCCCAAAGATGAAAGGAGTCACCTGGATGAAAGAGAAAACAAGAAGTGACCACAGCCCAACACTCTTCTCCTTTGGAATGCTAATTTTAATGCCTCTAATAGCTGTGTATTGATTCAGGTGAAAACATAAATTTTTGTATTTAATGATACATTTATAATATCTAAAAGAAGAAAAACAGGCTTTGAAAGGACACACAAAATAACTCCTCAAGTTATGACTCTCTTGGAAGGACTGAATATTCTGTGCAAAAACTGTAGTATTTTCTTTTCTGGACAAAAGTGAAACCCACCTGTGTGTTCCCTTAACACGGAAGAATGACCTCTCATGTTCTCTAGCCATATGGGGATTGGCCCTTGCCCAATTGTTTATCCCCACTGGTGCCATGGTGTGACTGAGACTTCATTCCTACTGTAACTCACCTTTTTGTTTGTTTTGTAATTAAAGCACGAATTTCGCTTTTGCCTTATGGTTTTGTTGGTTTTATTGTGTAATACACTGTAGAGTAGTTTGAAAGAAGGAATTGAGTTAAATGGTGACATTTAGACTATAAAAATGTAAGTAAAACCCCACTCAGCAACTGCTTAGAGCTAGAGGCTGCTAAATCCCAGAGGTGAGTGCTTCTCCACTGGAATTCCCTGTGTCCTTTGAGAAGCCTCTGGACATTCCCAGCTCAGGATCCTGGGCTGTGCCAACTCTGTCCTGCTGGCCAAGGGCTCTGAGAGCACTCTGGGTGGATCCTGACAACACCTGGTTCCCCAAAAGCCATTTTGGCTGCATTTTATAATCACAGCTGTGAGGATATAAAACCAGCTGGACACAGAAACAGGAAATGGCCTGTTCCAGCTTTTCCACCTGGAGCTGAAGCAGCCTCCCAGAACAGCGTGCCAGCGTGAGGCCATGGAATATTTGGGGGTTGATGTCCATCTTCCTTGTAAAAGAAGCACAGAGTAATTAATAATAAGATGGAAGGGATGGGGGAGGTTGGAGCAGGGCAGCTGGAAACTCAGACCAGGCTGCTCCTTCTCAACTTCATTTCAATGGATGTTTTTTTAACCAGGAAGTGATTCCAAGGTGCAGAGCCCAGATCAGGACCCTCCTGCTGAGGCTGCCCTGGATGCTGCTCTGACACACCTGCCTGGCACAGGCAGCTCTGAGTGCTGAGCTGTGCTTTTGGCATCGGGCAACAAAAGGAACCATTCCTGATGTGGTTCAGGTGTGAAGGGTTTTGGCTTCCTGGGCTGGTTCTTCAGCTCCCTCCCTGCTCCATGCCCAGCCACGGGGTTGAGCTGGGAGCAGGTGGGATTCAGGCTCTGCTTCTGGGTTTTTAGCTCCTCCTATTTGTATTTGGCTTTTAAAGTAAAGCCTTAATACACAACACAGAAAGATGAAATGTCTCTGTTCTCCTGCCAGTGGTCAAAAGCCACAACAGTTTCCAGTGAAACTGCAGGAAAGCCCCAGTAAAGCTCCATTTAAAATACACAAGCGGACTGTGGGTCCCTGTGACACTTTACAGCACCATTCCACCCCCTTCACTCTAGAAACACCAGCATGAGGGAATACAAGGTGAAGGCTGTTATGTACCAAGTCCCTCCTGTGTGTGAGCAGCTCCTACTGCTCCCAGTTCCTACAGGCTGCCAAGCTCCCATACCTGCAGGAGATAACGAATCTGCTGCTTTGTTGCCTCAGACAGTCCTTTGGGAATTAATTCTTCAATATCTTCAGTCTAAGCAAAGAAGGGAGGAAAGGGGAGACATCTTAAGAATTTTGCCTGGTAGATAGTAATGTGGTTTCTTCATTAATTACACAGCTCTGCTATGAAAAACATCCTTAGTACCAGGCAAATAAGAACAAAAATAGATCAAAGTCTATCCAGAAAACTTCCAAAGTCTTTTATATGTGGGGCATGTACAAAATGAGATAAAGTGATACATGAAGCATATATTCAAATCCTTAAATTTTAACATTTGAAAGCAGTATTCAAACCAATCCTCTCTCAGGGATTAACAGCTGATGCTACAATTCCCAGCAGTTTATGGTAGGGCAAAACCTGGTGTTTCTGAATGGGCTGCCAATAAACCCCAGATGACCACCGGGAGATGCTGCCAGGATTCAGTGGCATTTGCTTCCTGCAGGTGAAGCCAGGACAGGTATTTCTGCCCCATTCACACTGAATGCCTTCAAAGCTGCAGCACCTGCTGCTCAGCAGCAGCTTCACTGGCCAGGGAGTGAAAGAACCTTTGCAAAAAATACATTGTAAAAATACAGGTACCTGTGCAAGTCATTTTCCAGTGAAACCCTTACTGGAACAGCAGGAGAGACTTCCAAAATTTGACTCTCATACTGGAATAATGCAAATTCTTGAAGTTTCCTTTCAGTATTATCATATTTGCAAATACCTGCCTGGCAGTAGTTTTCAGGCTCTGAATGTTTTTACCAAGCAGGAAGCAAAGACCAGCCTCCTTCATTCCAACTGCTTTGGCTTAATTCACTTGAACCCTCCCCCACCGGTGCCAGGGGACAGCCTGAGCCTTACCTGGCACGTGAATTCAATGTCGTGGTTCCTGTAAAACACAAAACCCAAGGATCTGTTAACTCAAAGCTGCTTGAGAACTTTCAGGATTCAGGCCTATATTCACCACTAAAAGATTATCTGGACAATACAGAGCAAGGAAGGGTCTTTATGAGCTGCAGAGTCATTACCTTCCCTCTGTGGAGGAATTCCTGGGGAGACTGGAATCCTACAGCAGCAGGGCTAACACAGGCTGCCTATCCCCAATTATGGGCAGTTAACCCAATTACTCCCTTAATTGCCTGGGTAATGGTTTGCCCACAACTCTGCTGCAATGCCCTGCCCCAAGTGTTGACTTGGCACTGTTAGGGTTTCTGTGATGGTTAAATTCCCTTTTCCCCCTGCTACAGGACCACTTTCCTTATTCAGTGACCTTGGAAAGCACCAGACAAGATGGGGAGTGAGGGGGAAGAATGAGGGTGATTGGGAGGGAAGGGGGGAAGGTTGTGCAGGGTACTGCCTGCTATGACTCTCATTTCTTCCCACAGATGGTCTGCAGGGCTCTGCAGAAAATATGCTTAATGTTCATTTGGATGTAGACACTGAGCTTTATGCCTGGTGGTGGCTGTCCTTTAATCCATGACCCAACAGCACAACAAGACAGAGGGAATTTGGGTATTTGGGTTGTTTCTCCAGAACACAGCAATAGATTTGTGTCATGAAATATATGTCAGAATGTGCTGTAAGTTCTTGTTTGCTCAATGTACAAACACCTGTGGGAGACACAATTCTTAAGTATCAAATTCAATAAATTTCCTTGGCTTAAAGCATTTCTATGTCCTCAATTACTTGCAAATCAGATGAACATGTAAAACATCCAGTCAATTCTAGCTGTCAGGAAGAAACAGAGTACAACCAATTCACAAACAACACTGTCCCTGTCAGCTGTGTGGTGCTGGATGTCTGAGACACAGGAATGACAGATCCAATGGCAATACCTTGTCCCAATCTTCTCCACGTGCTGCAGCAAGCAGCTGTACAGGTCAGTGCTCTTGCGGTGCAGCTCTGCCAGCAGCTCCCCAAAGAAGCGACAGTCCAGCTGCTCGGGGCTGTCCTGGGGGCAGCTCACCTGGCAGGAGACAGGCAGGACATCAGGACAGGATCCCTGCTTTGGGATGAAAGATGAACACAAAAATGCTACAGGTAGGATGGATTTGGGTCTGGCTGCTCTTAGCAATTTGCAATTTATTTAAAGTTTTATTAACTTTTCTTGGTAGTGAGTCTTCCATGTCTGCTGATTTTCAATAAACTGTACAGAGAGGAATTCCTTCCTTTAGAACAACAAGAAACAGGCAAAGTCCTGCTTCCACAGCAGTGTCCTCAGCTCTATGGGAACATCAGCCCAAGTGAGTTTCCTGAGCTGGTTGATGGGAGTGTCAGGCTCTGGGAGGTTCTGCACAGGTCTGACACCGAGGTCCCCAGGGTGTTTGTCACCCAAGCACCAACTGGGTGCACAGGAGGGACCTGCTGCACTCCCTCCCCAGCTGCACTAACAGGCTACAGGTACACCAGGAAGCTCCTTTTGTGCTTCCACTGAATCTGTGTCAACAGCTTTTGCATCAGATTGAAATATATTTGAAGCCCTGGCTGATCAGCGTAGGAGGAAAGGAAGCCTGAGCTGATGCCTGCCAGGGTTACAAAGCAATGTGTGTTTCCTCCCCAAGCAGAGGCTGTGCATCCCTCAGTCTTTGTGCACAGGCTGAATTGATGGGTAAAGAAAACAAAACCAAACAAGCCAGTGAGACTGAGCACAGTTAAACATCATGGGCTGATCTCATTCAGTGCACACCTGAGCACAGGTCTGTGGCAAGGAGAAATACAATTCCTCAAACAGCCTTTCCCTCCCAACAGCACTCGAGGAAGCCTTGGACAGCCCCAGACAGACACACAGACCCTGCTTAGTGACGAGGCTGCGGTGCTGAGAGCCCAACACAAACCTCTGAGGAGCCATAAAACCTCCCATTCCCAGAGTTCTGTCTCTGCCCATGAACAAACCGCTCCGAGAACACAGCGAGGAGCCCTCACCAGCTCAGGGGGCACCGTGTTCCTCCTGACAGGCTGGACCCGGCACTCGTCGCTCCCCGGGCCTGGGCACAGCTCACAGGGAGAGCCCGTCTGTGTCTGCTGGCACTGCTGGGTGACGGCGGGCGGAGGGCACGGAGGGCACTGCTCCGGGGGGCACAGCTGGAACTGCCGCTCCTGCCACACAGAGAGACCTGTTAGTGCTGGACACTGCAGGGAATATCCTGGCACAGAGAGACCTGAGAGTGCTGGACACTGCAGGGAATATCCTGGCACAGAGGGATCTGTTAGTGCTGGACACTGCAGGGAATGGGGAATATCCTGGCACAGAGGGATCTGTTAGTGCTGGACACTGCAGGGAATATCCTGGCACAGAGGGATCTGTTAGTGCTGGACACTGCAGGGAATATCCTGGCACAGAGAGACCTGAGAGTGCTGGACACTGCAGGGAATGGGGAATATCCTGGCACAGAGGGATCTGTTAGTGCTGGACACTGCAGGGAATATCCTGGCACAGAGAGACCTGAGAGTGCTGGACACTGCAGGGAATATCCTGGCACAGAGAGACCTGAGAGTGCTGGACACTGCAGGGAATATCCTGGCACAGAGAGACCTGAGAGTGCTGGACACTGCAGGGAATATCCTGGCACAGAGAGACCTGAGAGTGCTGGACACTGCAGGGAATATCCTGGCACAGAGAGACCTGAGAGTGCTGGACACTGCAGGGAATGGGGAATATCCTGGCACAGAGGGATCTGTTAGTGCTGGACACTGCAGGGAATATCCTGGCACAGAGGGATCTGTTAGTGCTGGACACTGCAGGGAATGGGGAATATGCTGGCACAGAGGGATCTGTTAGTGCTGGACACTGCAGGGAATGGGGAATATCCTGGCACAGAGAGACCTGAGAGTGCTGGACACTGCAGGGAATGGGGAATATCCTGGCACAGAGGGATCTGAGAGTGCTGGACACTGCAGGGAATGGGGAATATCCTGGCACAGAGGGATCTGTTAGTGCTGGACACTGCAGGGAATATCCCGGCACAGAGGGATCTGTTAGTGCTGGACACTGCAGGGAATATCCCGGCACAGAGGGATCTGTTAGTGCTGGACACTGCAGGGAATGGGGAATATCCTGGCACAGAGAGACCTGAGAGTGCTGGACACTGCAGGGAATGGGGAATATCCTGGCACAGAGGGATCTGTTAGTGCTGGACACTGCAGGGAATATCCTGGCACAGAGGGATCTGTTAGTGCTGGACACTGCAGGGAATATCCTGGCACAGAGAGACCTGAGAGTGCTGGACACTACAGGGAATATCCTGGCACAGAGAGACCTGAGAGTGCTGGACACTACAGGGAATGGGGAATATCCCGGCACAGAGGGATCTGTTAGTGCTGGACACTGTAGGGAATGGGGAATATCCTGGCACAGAGGGATCTGTTAGTGCTGGACACTGCAGGGAATGGGGAATATCCTGGCACAGAGGGATCTGTTAGTGCTGGACACTGCAGGGAATATCCTGGCACAGAGGGATCTGTTAGTGCTGGACACTGCAGGGAATGGGGAATATCCTGGCACACAGAGAGATCTGTTAGTGCTGGACATTGCAGGAAGCGGGACATCAACCTCAACAGCAAATGAAATGTGTCTGTGACTGGCAGTGCTGGTGGCGGTTTCAGATGTTTTAATAATCCAAATAAAATTGCATTTATACCTAACTGAATATGAGTTTGCCTCATTTTCATACTCCAGGGTTGTATTTCACCAATTTTCCTTCCAATTTTAGTAGGTGCCAGTGAGAAGCACAGGTGAAAAACCTTTCCCAAGGTGGATGTCCCATTACACATAAAAATTTCCTTCAAAACTATGCTGCTGGTTTGACCTAAATCTATAAACAGTCCAGGTAACAAAAACCAGAAGTAAGACTATGGTTTCCAGGACTAAACTCCACAATTTTTTATACTTTTCTTTGCACATCACCTGAAGAAAGAAAAAAGTTGTTATTTATAATTACTTTTTTTTTTCTTTTTTACTTCAGAGACTGGATATCACAGAATTCAGCTGTCTAAACTTCAGAGAAGCATGAAAACTTCCATTTTAAAAAACAAAGCAAAAAAACCTCAAGTAAATCACTGAGATATGCTAAATTTCAAATTTCTTTTCCTGTTTCAGAGCAATAAAGTGGAGTGATATTTTTGCTATTGACAAAACACCAATTGTGAGATGGAATTTCATACAGGTTTGCCAAATACATTTTTTCAAGAGTTACTGAAAGAAAATAATTGTGTTTTTAATTTTTTTTCCTAAAAACATATCTTGATTGTTCTTTGGTGAAGCTACTGCAAGAAACCAATTTACAGCCTCTATTCAGATATAGACTGACAGTATTAGAGATACAACACCAGTTTCCATTGTTAAATAATAATAAATTCTTGAGGAAAATATGGCAAACATTCCACCTTCTGCTCTCCTTAAATATTGCTTCATTTACTTTCAGAATGTGTCCTAGATCACAACAAGGCAGTTCTCAGGTTGGCAGCTACTCCTAACAAAAATAAGAAAAAAACTCAGAACCAAACCAACCCAGAAACATCCATTTCCCGCTAGCAACTCAATTTTCTTCTTGCAATAGATAATATAAACACTCAACTTACTTGGAGGGGATTTAATAGTTCATATTTCCTTATTGTTTTTTCATAGATGACATTATTTCCAGGAGAGAAACTGGCCCCTCTAAGAAAAGGGGATAATGGCTCCTGTAAAACACGTAAATAAAAACATCCATAAATCTTGTCAAACAGCAAACTCAGGATTAGTGTAATTTTGACTGAAAACAGATAATTTAAAGGTAAGCAAGATGTCCTTTAGGATGTGAACATGTGAGTGTGTGTCCTTTTGGAAACGAAGTGGCTGTGCTTGCATAGGGACTATGTGAAATAAATACTGTAGAAACAGCAATTAATCAGTGTCAATAAAGATTTAGCTGCTGAGAAGTGGAGCCTGAGTGGCTGTTCTGCAGTGTTTTCAATCCTTCATAATTCCATCTCTCACCCTCAGGTGTGAGCTGTGTGCTCTCAAAGTGTTTAGCATCCCCCATGGAGGAGCTGGGGAAGGAGCTGAGGGAAGTCCAGCACAGTTTCCCTACCTGATCCGGGTTCTCGATGATGATCCTGCGAATGGTGCCCTGCAAGGAAGGAAAAAAGGTTCAGAGATTACTGCATTTCAACCTCTAACACCTTTTCTGGCAGAGGAATCTGATTATGGGCATTGCCTGTAAATACTTTGGGATCCACTTGCCACAATCACCTGGGGATGTTTTAAACCCAGGGCCTTCACACCCCAAAGGAATTGGTCCATGTGCAGCACAGCAAGACCCAATCCATCACTGCATTTTAACAGCTGGGTTTTTCTCAATCCCCTCTTTGCAGATCTGAGGGAATTAGTCCATGTTTTCTCTAAGTGCAGCAGAACAGGTGACAAAACAAAGCTGGATGAGGCTTCCTGGATCCCACATCCCTGTTCCAATCCATCTCTTATTTTTGTTTTTTCACGTTACACATCAAACTCAAGCTGGTGTGGATGGAGACACATCATACTCTCGTTTCAGCAAGGCATGGAAATTTGGATTTTGGTTAAACTCAGAAGTGAAGAGGAGGTGCCCAAAAACCCACTGGGTCACATCCAGTGCACACAGCTCCACAACTGCCACCTATGGGAATGATGCCCACATGGAGCATCTGCACATTCCTGAATGAAAAATGAGATGAGCCGCTTTAAATTACAAAAATCTGTCCCTGGCAGCAGCTTTGGTTTCAAATAGATCTCTTCAGGTTTTGCCCCAGCACTCTCTAGAAGGAATTGCAGGCAGTGTCCTCCACCAGTTCTAACAAATCACACATTGCTTCAACACTTCACATCCACATCTCTACCCAAACAAGCAGAGCTCCCACTGAGCCCAATCTAAGGGCTGGACAATTTGTCAGTTTGAAGCACACTGTTTATTCCCCCTCACAGCACAAACCTCCCATTTTCATAATGAATCATTTCTTCCCCAAAGCCAGGGGGAAGTTTATGTTGCTGCAGCTCGGTCTCAGACACATTCTCAGCCAGGTGGGAGCAGCTCTGAAGTAGGTCAGGTTTCCTGTCAACTGTTGCATAACCTTAGGAAGCCTGGAGCAGTTTTCCAAATCTCCCAAGAGTGAATCATAACAACACCAGGAAAAAGAAACAAAAGTAGAAAATAAACTGTTTTTGTAGCAGTCAGAGTAATTAAAAATTCCAAAATTAAAACTCTTGTGGGAACTTGAGGAGCTGCTCAAGTGCTGCTGCCACCCAATGTGCCAGCAGGACTCTGGGGACACCACACAGAGAGGTGGAACACACAGCCCAGTCCTGCACCACTGACACCTGTAGAACTGGAACTAAAAAGTGAAATACTCAGCAAAGGAATGGCCACTGGTGTCAGAGCAGGCACAGCCCGAGCCGCATCCGTGCTGGAGCACACGGAGCTGTGACACCGGAGAGCCGTGGGACAGCAGGGACTGCTTCATTCCAGCACAGGGACAACACATGGCCATTGTGTGACATTAAACAACAGCCTTGCAACTCACTGAAAGCTTGGAAAAACATGCCAGGACTAACTCAAAGTCTAGAGAGGATAACATATCCAGGGTGTCTCAGAGGAATAAAGCCACAATGGAGGAGTCTGGAGCATTTTAAGTTGAAACAAACCTTTATAATATTCACAAGAACAGTCTCATTGTATATGCAATATTATACAGAACCTACAAATGCTTTGCCTGGATAAAATTATGCTTCTTTTTCAGATACCCAAACTCTTTCATTTTCAAAGAACTGCTTTACAAACATGGATTTGCCTGCCCTTTCTCCTGTTCCAGCCAAGCAGGCTGGACTGGCACAGGCTGGGAGGGGACCAAGAGGCAGGAACACTGTGTCTGTGCCAGCCTGGATTGCCCACACACAGCTCGGGGCTCTGCACAAGGAGGTGCCACCTCCAAAGCCCCTGGAGCTGTCCCCCAGCAGTGGGGACACTGCCATGGAAAGGATCTCGGGCTGCTTCCATTTTCCAGCTTTTCCAAGGGGCACAGCTCAGGTTACTCTCTCCAAGCAGTGGGAAGTGTTTGGAGATGCAGCATTTTCTGTCTGGGAGAAGGAAGGGGAAGGTGGGATTCCAAAGGGCTGTTGTGTGTTTCAGTGGCATGACTGGGTTTGGAATTTGTGACAGCCTGATCAGTCAGTCTGGGTCTGTTTTACAGAATCACAGAATGGTTTGGGTTGGAAGGAACTTCAAAGTTCTTCCTGTTCCAACCCCCTGCAATGGGGCTTATAAGAAGAATTTTAAAAGGTAGCACTAAAACTTACATGAATATTTTTGCTATTCTTTAAGATTTTTAATTAAGGAATAAGAATTTGATAGATTTATCCTTACCATGTGCCAATTTTATGTAGAAGCAATCAGTCCAGTCCTTTTTTTTTTTATTTCAACCTCTTACCCTTGGCTTCAGCCAAGCCAGAGATGAAAGTGAGAATTTAATCTATGTCAAAGGCCTTTATCCACAACACATTGTCTTGCTAATTACAAGCAATCCAGTCATCTGCTCATAATTTATGAGTTCCAGTTGGCAGGTGAAATGGGGAAATGGCAGGCTGTGTTTGAGGCTGTTACAACACAGACCAACCCTAAAGCTGGTTAATATTACACCATTTCATGGGAGCCCTTTGCATGTCACAGAACTGAGCCCAGCCACACAAACACCCAAAATTTCTCACGTGGACACAGAACCTCTACAAAGCCTGTCAGGGTTTTGCCCTCTGCAAACATTTGATATGTGCCACTTCAGAAATTATCTTTCCATGACCATGGAGAAAGGATTCATACACATAAGCCACACTGGAAGGGAATTTATTCCAACCACTTCTCATTTAGATCAAGCAGAGCAAAACTGGCTGTGAATTACTCCAAGGACAAAAGTTACACCAAGTAAAAAAATCCTGAATCCTGAACCACAAAAAGGACCAGCACATGTGCTCTATGCACACACCAATTTCAAATTCTCCCTCTCTCCAGCTTACTAAAAGCAAACATAAACACAAGAGCACACCCCAGCCACATGACTGAAGACTAGCACTGTATCAACAGGGATGTTGTTGTTAATCCACACAAGCTCTGCAGAAGCAAATTAAATATAGCTCAAAGACAGCCCTTTGCTTTACCAGCAGTACAGAGCTGAAACTGCAGCTCTGGGCTGCCACTAACCCCAAATTCTCCTGTTACAACAAACACAGGTGTGAGTTTGGTATCGGTCCATTATTCACTTTACGTGGCCCTACACAATCAGCTCAAAGGGCAACTGATCCACTCTTGGGGAACGTCCTACACCCCTCCCAGGGCTTCTCCCTGGCAACTCCCAGCTGACTTCCCTGTTTGTTACTGTTTTCTGCTTTAATAACTTCCTAATAATCTGTATTAGGCGCCTTCCTTCTCCACCACTGAAACTGCAAGCCACACAGAGCCTGACTGAGCTACACCCTCTTGTCTTTAAAGTCTCATCCAGCAAAACACTTCAGCAAGAAATTAGTTTTCATCAGCGGGACGTAATGGATTCAGTGACTGCAACAGATGTTGAAAATTAAACATCCTCCATAGAGCAGCGACAGCATTTGAGTCTGTAATCCTTGTTCACGTATTTATCTAGGCAGAGGAAGCCTGGGAGTACAGTGTTTATGCTGATGAATATTTAAATAATTAACTGCAATTCAGACGATCATCCAGCATAGCTGAGCAGATCACTTATCTGGGAGGTGAGACCTGTGTTTACAGTCCTGCCCTACATCTTGCAAAAGAGGATTAACAGCTTGGATACAGGGGGGATGGCTCTGCCATGACCAACTCCTGCAGAGCCATTGTGATCACAGACTCGTTTAGGCTGGAAAAACTCACCAAGATCGAGTCCAGCCATTGGCACTGCCAAGGCCACCACTCGACCATGTCCTCAAGTGCCACATCCACACAGTTTTGAACACTTCCAGGGATGGTGAGTCCACCAATTCCCTGTGTTCCAATGTTTAACCATCCATTCAATGAAGAAATTCTTCCTAATATCCAACCTAAACCTCCGCTAGCACAACTTGAGGCTGTTTCCTCTTGTCCTTGTATTGGCGCAGCTGCTCACTCACTTCCCAGGATTTACATAAACCATCCTGAGGAGGAAGGCAGCCCTCAAACTATGCAAATATTGCTTTGAAAGGAATTCAGATCTTGTATTGGTCTTAATCCAGATTCTTTTTGACAGGTAAATATAACACAGGAAAGAAAATTCAGAAAGTTCATCTTGAAACAAATGCACGTTGCCACTTGAGTATAGCAGAGCAATCCTATCAATGTTAACGATATTCTGCTGTATGAGGAAAAAATGGTTTGAGAATAAATTCCCATCTCTCCTGTTTTTGCAGTCAAATCTGTTCTTAAGCTACTGGTTTCTAGTTTTAACATACCAGTTGCACGTGTTAAAATGACAATAAATTCCACCAATACTTTCAAGCCATGCCTTGGATACACACACAACAAACCTGCTGAACTGCATTGTGAGGGCTTTGCAAGCCCAGCTCCAACACCTCAGTCGCGGACCTCACTAAGCACCAGCGATTCAAAGAGAACTAATAAGCGCACATGTTTCGTGTTCTATTTACATGAGCAGCCCCGAGTCAGCAGAGCCGCGGGTGACATCCCGGCGTGGGAAGGGAGCAGGGACCGCTGCTGGGCTGGGGCAGAACTGCCAAAAACGGTGATCTGCGTTCAAAGGGTGGGAAAGGCTGTGCGGACACGGTGACACCGCTGCCAGTGACCGCATCCCTGCCGGGGCCAGCCCGCTGAGCCTGGGGACGGCGGGGAGCGCCCACAGCCGCTTCTCCCCGGGGAAAACGAGCGGGGAGAGCGGAGGGGCAGCGGCCAGACCCGTCCCACCCCCGGGGGAGCCCGGCCCGATCCTCCGACCCTGCACACCGCCGGGCAAGCCCGCAGCTCCCGGGGCTTCGATGGCCCCTCATCCCGGGCAGGAGCGGAGCCGGGAGGGGAGCAGCTCCCGAGGGGCCGGGCTGGGGCAGTCCCGGTCCGGGAGCAGCCCCGAGGGGCCGGGCTGGGGCAGTCCCGGTCCGGGAGCAGCCCCGAGGGGCCGGGCTGGGGCAGTCCCGGTCCGGGAGCAGCCCCGAGGGGCCGGGCTGGGGCAGTCCCGGTCCGGGAGCAGCCCCGAGGGGCCGGGCTGGGCCGGGGCCGGTCCGTGTCCGCCGTACCTGTGGCGGGTCGCAGCCGTGCCCACAGTCGAGCGGCGAGGCGGCCCGGGAGGAGCAGGAGGTGCTGACCCGGCGGCAGCCCGGCCCGTAGGTTCGCACCCGGTCGTAGGCCACGGCGCCGTCCTGCTGCTGGTGCGGAGCGGGGTCCAGGCAGGGCAGCGGCCGCGGCGGCTCCGGGCACGGCGGGGGCTCGGGGCAGGGCGGCGGCTCGGGGCAGGCCCGGCGGACGGGCAGGGTGCTGTAGTGCTGCTGCCGCCGGTAGTAGTGGTGCTGCTGGTGCTGCTGCTGCTGCTGCGAGAGGTGCGGGGGCAGCGCGGGCGGCTGCAGCTGCTGCTGCACCCCGAACATCGCGGCGGGACTGAGGCAGCGGCGGCGGGGCCGCTCCGGCTTTACCTGCGCGGGCCGCGCCTTGGGCGGGCCACAGCTGCGGGCGGGGCCCGGCCCGGCCCGGCACCGGCACCGGGCTCCGCTCCCACCGCGCTCCCCGCACGGCCAGACATCGCCGAGCAATGGCTCACGCCGTTCTGTAAAGCCCCTTGCTATTGTTCTCTTTCCAACGCGTGTAGCGGGAGTGTAAACCCGTAGTTATCTGCTGCTCAAATGAACTTAAATGTTCTTTTCACGGGAGGTTAGGGAACTTGGCCACGGAGCCTTTCCCACCTGCAGGAGCCGCGGTCGCCCTTGCCGGCTCGAGGGAGGCTCTGCCTGGAGCAGCAGCTGCCAGGGACCGGAGCAGGTTCTGTACCCGCATCCCTGCTGCCTGCAGGGACCGACCGATCCGAGCGTCCCAGGGTGGTCTGGGTTCAAAGGGACCTTAAAGCCCATCCCGTTCCACGGGCAGGGACACTTTCCACTCTCCCAGGTTGCTCCAAGCCCCGTCCAACCTGGCCTTGGACACTTCCAGGGATGGAAAAGCCGTAGCGGCTCTGGGCAACCTGTGCCAGGGCCTCACCAGCCTCAAAGGGAAGAATTTTTCCCAGTATCCCATATATTCCCATCCCCTGTCAGTGGGAAGCCGTTTCCCCTTGTCCTGTCATTCCCAGCCCTCATCATTATGTGTGGAATACCACACGACTCTTGCCTAGAAAGGATGGAGTTACTTATTCAAAACCTCTCTCTGCAGAGAAGAATGCAAACTCGGTTTCTCAATCCAGCGTATTTTGAGTTGGATTCCTCTGGCAGCATCAGGCAAGCCCTAACTGAGAACATAACTTTGTTCTGCAAGGTCATGTAGCAATAACATAATTGTAGAATCTTGTGTAATGAATATTCTTCTTAGTGATAAACCTGAAATTCTTTATTTTGTCAATTTGTTTCCCCTACACCCATACTGTGCTGTAAGGCCGCATAGTGCAGTCAGTCACACAGAGTAAAAACTAATTTCTGTAGTACCACATTAGGGCAAAATACCTCTGAGGCGATGGAGCCATACCTTCTGCACTGTTCTACACTGGCCACTCACTGAAAGCTCTGTCTCTGAAATTAAAAAGTGTTCACTAAGTCTGCTCAACAGGCATTTGGAAAGGTATGGATTTTAGGGTGAGTGCCTACAACAATCTGGTATTTTTATTTATTTTAATTTAATTTTGATCTGGAGACATTAATCACATATAAAAAGTTTCACTTTTCCTTCAGGCATTAAACCCAAACAGACACTCTGCCTTGCACAGAAGTGTTTATAAAAAGCATTTCAGGTAAATTCTATCCCACTGGTTACAAAGGAACTAAATGCAAAGAAAATCTTGTCATAAAAACTCATTTTTGCTTCACCAGTTTGGAAGAGCTGTTAGTGGTTTCTCAGACAATTTTAAAAAGAGCATTTCTTGGAAAGCAGCAAAATATGATTACAACAGCCTCTGTTTTACACAGACCATAAGAAAGTGTTTTGTGCTTCAGTAGGAACCTACAGAAACTGCAGTTAATACTCCTCGGGGGAGAAAAGGTGCTGTCATATAAAATGTGGAAACACTGTTGGTTTGCCAGCTCAGGAATGTTACCTGCATGCAGCACATTGCCCTGCTTAATAAAGAAATTTCTACCAGGGTCAGCAGAAAGCAGGCCCCAAGTCATCCCATTGTAATGGAAATACAGAACAACTTCCAGGAGGCTTTGTAGATGTGGTGAGGATTGTTGGAGTCATAAATAACAACAGTAAGTAATACATGCATGGTGATCTGTACCGGGTAATGAAAAGAGCCTCAAACAAAGCTTCTGCATTTTAATGTGACCAAAATTCCATGTACATCCAAACCCTGGGATGGTGCTGCACTGGGGTGTGCAGGGTGTTACCTGCACTGGAATTCTGGCTGTGACAGCTAGGGCTACAAGGAACAAAACTGCTTTGATATAAAGTAGAAAAATACTCCCTTGGGAAGACCAGGAACAGTGTTTAGAACATTTATCCTTACATTATTTATGGGGTTGGGAAGCTCTCTGAAGGACTGAGGCACAGAGGGTTACGAAGCTTGGCAGACAGCAGCACCCCATAAGCAACTTGATGAGTCAGATAAAAATCTGCTTTCAGCTGAAGGAAGGCTCTAGAGCAGGAAGTGAAATCAGACCCAGCTGATGAGCAGAGGCTTTGTTTGTGTGATCCTCCCTTTCACCTTCACCTGAGATTTGGTGGAAGGTGCCAGTCTGCAGAGAGAGCCCAGTGCCCCCACTTCATCCCAAAGGACCCGAGCCAGACAGCCCAGTGACCCCATTCTGTTCCTGTAGCCCTGGGCTGCCCAGTCAGGCTGTGCTGTGCTGGACAGCATCTGGGGGAGGAAATCAAAGGCACATATCCCTCTCCTCCTTCCAAAGGCTGGGACAGCCTGGCTGCAGGGCTCTGCTCTTGTAGCAGCTAATACTGAGCACCAGGAATTTCCACAAAGATGATGGGAGGCATTTTCAGACAAGAGAGCAGATGTCTAGGACTTGCTGTTCAAATCACAAGTACATCACTGGCTTTTGGAAACGGAGCTCTGTTCAGAAGTGTGTGTTTATAGCAAAGATTATTCAGGATGGTCACAGCCCATGAAGGTCAGGCTTTGTGGCCGTGCCTGGTGCCAACAGATTTTGCTCTCTGGGGCAGAGGGGATCTAGAGGAGCAGCAGGAGGTGAGTGGTGGGGAACAACCCTGATCCTGAGCAAAGGTCTGGCTGGGGAACAGCTCACGAGTGTTGGAGCATTGGCTCTGGAGCCCCATCTCAATTTTGATTGAGCCACCTCTCAATTTTAGGGTAGAGAATGCTGAGAGAAAGGATGGCAGGTTGGCTTTAGTATTCCCTGATCCTTTGTCCTTGTGGTTCGTGGCTCTACTTCCCACAAGAAGAAAATAAGAAAGCACATGAGGTGAAATACCTTGAATTGTTTTAGGACAGCACTTGTTGGCTGTCCAGAGCCCATCATTCCCACTGTTCCATACAAGCATTTCTGTGTGCTCACCCACAATGACTTTTTAGCTGCTGTATCATTTCATATTTCATTTAGAAATGTGTTTTAACAAGGTGCCTTGCAAAGCGTGCAGGATTTGATCTGAAATGCTTCTTGGGTGATTTCAGAATTATAATTCTCCTTTTACATTCAGTGGTAAGAAAATTCAGTGAGCAGAAAGGGCTCAACAGAGTATAAAGTATGGGTTAAAGACTCTCATTTACCTTGCTGGCACTAGCTCATGATCAGACCATAAAGAGTGAAGGAAAGCTCTCTTAGCCCATTAATATATTCCTTATAATAAATTGTGATATCAGTTGTCATTTATATAGTTCAAAAATAAATGGAAATACTTTGAATAAGAAAAAAGAAAAATCTAGATTTTAACATTGCATTTATTGATTAGTAGCTAGGATGATTTATAATCTAAAATTATCAAGGAACATGCAAATACACTTCTACTTTTACTGTGCCACCAGAGGGGAAAAATCATCTTTGTATTAGAGTATAACAGCAGCACGTGGAGTACCAAAACAGAATAAATTACTTAGTTTTATAAGGACACTGGGTTTGTGATGGCTCTCAGTATTTTCAACTACTCAAAAGATTGTATTTCATGGTATGAAATTAAATATTACAGTGCTGCACTTACCCTGAAGCAGAAATAATCCCTTTGTTCTAACCATTTTCCTGTTTGAATTGTTGAGGTTATTTAACAGTCACTTTACTTTGTTTCAGATAATTATTGCTATGCAGGAGATTGGTGATCAAGGAAAAAACCCTCATTGAACAACTTTCCTCCTACCCAATGAAGACCTTATTCAGCATGCCAAGGAGTAAAAGCCTCAGCTGCATGAAACTCTGCCAGTTATCATTTACCAAATATCAAATATCAATTGCAAAAAACCCCTTCAGAACATAACATTGCATGATAAATATAACATTTTGAGGCTTAGTACAAAATAGAAAGATGATGCTAAACTTTCTTCCTGACGCTGCAGAAGTCCTGTGAGCCCCAGCAGTGATATCTGTGTTATGCTGCCAGTTCTAATTTACAGCTGAGGGATGCTGGAAGGGAAGTGATAAAGGAAAGGGCCTGCAGACATGTGGAACACAGGGAGCAGCTGATCTGGGAGTTAAACACCCCACAGTTCCATGCCAAGGAAAGATATTACATTCATTATGACCAAAGAGCAGGAAACCGGTTCAATTCCAAAGCAACAATTTGCATTTCCCTCTCCTGGACAGACTGCCTGAGGAACAGCTCCTTATTAAAGGAGATAAGGGAGCTGTGCTTGTGGCACACTAAAATAAGGGTTGGTACCTTGGCGATTTTTGGGGAGAACAAGACAGGAATTTGGGGGTTTATCTTTGCTGTTACTTGTATATGACTAAAAATGTGTTTTAGAAACAGCTGGTCCATCTTTAAAGAAAATCTGAAATTATTAAGCAAGTAGCACAGAAAAGTGTTTAGAATATAAAACGATTAAATGTGAGGGAGTAAGTTCTTAACATCCATAAATAAAATCTGCTATAGATTTTAGAGACTGTTTTTCTACCCAAAAACCTCTCAAGATGAAAGAATGCCTTAAGATATACTTAATTTCTGATGCATCATCATTTCCATTATTCAACTGCTAGGAAATTTCTATGGCTGAGGATGAAGGATGATTGGAAATTTAAATAACAAGTGTACTGAACAGTTCTTTGGTCAATGTGTATCACACATTACAGAGATTAGAACAATACAGCTGAATATCTGAGAAATCCAGGCAGAGAGAGTGGAATAGGGATATTTTAACCTCCTTTTGCTTCTAGACCATTAGTAACTACTAGAAGTTTACTACACACTGCTACTGCTGCTATAGTAGCAGCCAAAGAGGCTGACTGAAATGCCTCATCCCATGTTGAGACCTACAGAGTTTCCCTTTTACATCATAATATTTGGCTATATATAGGATATATTATAACATATATCTTTCTGTCATGAAATTTGGAGGTTTTTTTTGTAGTTTCTCTCTCTTGGAGTGACCTAAGTTTTGATATATTCCTACAATTTACACCTGAAATTTCAATTTTCTGTGAGTACAGAGTTTATGCTGTTTGTCTTAATGCAACATGGCAAAGTTTCCAGGTTATTGTTGCATTTAGCAAGCTTTTGGTTTTGCTGAGGTAAAACATTGTGCAGAATTTATTTTTGAAAAAAAAAAAAATCATTTTGAGCCCTTTCCACTTCTGAGAAAGCTTCCATTTCTTACTTGTCTCTTACCAGGCAGGTAGAAAGCAAGAAAGTAACTTGATATTTATTTTTTTTTTTATTTTCCTATAAAAATGTATAAGTTCTATAGTTACTTCTCTGGGATTTCAGAACCTGAGCTCCTGACAATCCTCCCACATCTGTTTCATCAGCTGATTAAAATGCAGATCTCTGAGGAGGTAACACATTTTTGGATGCTGGGCGTTCCTCTACCCAACTCATTATTAAGAGAACAACTTTATGCACCATCAGCAACTTGGCAGCATAAACATGAAACAGTTCTTTTAAATGGGATTTGGGGTTTTGTTTATGAGAACTTCCATTTACTGGGAGCTTTTATGGCTTTTATCGCCCATTTGAGCATAAAAGTTTTTGTTATCTTATAAAACCTTTTAGCACAAGAAAGAATTCAGATAGGAGCCTTATGTAAAGTGATGAATATCTGGTTTCCTGATTGTGTTGTATGATTTTTGGTGGTTTGCTTTTTATTTTTTAAGCCCACAAGCCACCTGACAAGTTCTAACTTATTCTTCCAAAAGTGAGATCCTTATGCTGATAGGGACAGAGTGTGCTGTTGCACTTAATTTTATAACTACTCTTTATTTACGTTTCAGGTTGGAAAAGAGTCAAAATTCCAGTCAAATGCATATTTTGATTTTATTTTTGATTTCACAATTAGAACAGTTGCAGTTTAAACCCACAACTGCTGGATTTTTTGAGGAAGGAATTTCTATTTTGTCACAGCTCCACTGTCTAGTCTCTGACTTGCTTTACTCTGCCAGCACAGCAACTGTTCTGCCCCCAAACTAGAATATGTGAATTAACTGTAGCACAGTAAATCTAACCCTGTACAACACTGCTGGCAAAACCAGTCACTGCTCCAAGCCAGCAAAATGCACCCAGTTTTAGGAAGCACAAAAGTTGTAGGAATTAAGTTTTTTCCCCCTTCAGTATCTCACCCTGATTAACACTTGAGGAATCATGTTGGTGCACGGTGGGGTAACACACAGCTCATCATTTTGGGGATCATTGCCACTGACTCAAAGCACTTCCCAGTTTTAACCACTCCATCAGATTACTCTTTTCTCAGCTACTGAAAATTCCCTCCTGGATCAGCCAGCCACCTGCACTTGGGTTGCAAATGATGTTTTAATACACCCCATGGATATGGAGGGTTACTCGTTTATAATGAACAAGGTTATACTTTGCACCTTCCTCCCAGTCTGTATAAAACTCCAGAGCGAGAACAAAGTCCATGGAGCAGTGAGAGATTAAAGAGTCTTGGCTTTCACTAATTGCCTTCTGTTTCCTCATTTACAGAACCTTAGCAAATGAGTGGTTTCCAGTCATCCCTGGGTTTTAGTAAGCAGCACTCGGAAGGGGTTCCCTGTTGGGGGAGTGCTGGTGATTTACCCGGGTGTGTGAGTCCACATGTGCACAGTGCCAACATTCCATGTGTTATTGCAATCCACATTACCTGGTGCTTTTATGTTTATATCAGATTATTTACTTTTTCCTTAAACATTTTTCCCTTTCACTAAGTCGTCACCAGATTGTGTTTTCTACATTACCTCATTCACACACTGGTAATACTTCAGCTTTTCTGCTCTGCTTTCCACTACCTGGTTCACACATAATTGTTCTTTTACTATTATTACCATATTTACTATTCTTTTACTATTTTTATCTGTGCATGATTATATTTGTCAAGAAAAGTTTTCACTTGCATGATTTGTCATGTATACACAGGCTAAAAAGGCAGCTCACCACCACAGAGACATTGAACAAGCCTCTCTCTGCCTGATGTGCTGTTGCTGCATTCTAAAAAATCTGCTTTAACACTCAGTTTCTTTTGTCCTGAAACAATGGAAAAACAAAACCCCTTCCTCCAAGCTGCTCAGGCATCAGCACCTTCTGCAGCTTGTTGGTGAAGCATCAGCTCCATTCTGCCTGAAGCACACTCCAGTGTTCAGAAAGACACATTTCCTATCTCAATTTATCTTGAGATAAATAATTTTGGCACCGTCTGCCCTGGGATGGAGTCACTTCAGCCCCTGCCCCTCACAAACCAGAGAGAGTTTGGAATATTCCCCAGCACCCAATTCCCTACTCTGTGCTGCCCTTGGACCAGGAACAAGTTGGATCTTCAGCCATAAACACATTCAGGCTTTAAGACTAATTAGGAGAGGCTTAAAAACTTGCAGCTAAAGGAGGCTGTTTTAAGACTGTGCTGTTTGCATAAAATCTTAAAGGCAACATGAGATATTTGGGAATATCTGGATATGGCTGTAGACAATCAACTTGAAACGTTTTTACTTCCTTTGCAAGGGAGGTATTGCTCTCCTATGCTCCCATACCAGCTGAAAAACAAGATGTATTATTTAGAGATAAGAGTATTGGAATTCTTTTTCTGAGTTAAAGCCAAAAGGATAAATAAGAGGTGGCATGTTCTAGACACTGTGTCTTCCCTTGGGGATGGTCTGTGCCATACCTGGCTTTGTTCACTTATCAGCTCTTAATACTACTGGTAAAAACCTTGAATAATAATAATAATAATAGTAATAATAATAGTAATAGTAATAAGCAACCATATAACTGTATCAGAAAAGATGTTCCCCCATTCCCTGCAGCCCAAATTCTCTGTGTCTAAGGAAGATTATCCACAAAGCAGAATGAAAACATTTTGCATCACAGAGCATGGGGCTAAAATAAACTCAGTGTAATAGAAAGAGGCATGTGCTTTACAGACAGTGAGAGTGAAGAGAGAGAACTCTGTTCCTCACAAGCTACTAATTCACAAGCTACTAATTCTGTGGTCATTGCAATTTAGGCTATCACTCCCAGAACTCAATAATTGCCTCATTATTTTAATTACAAGTCAGCTCTAACCCAAGTGATCAGTCAAAGACACAGGAGGACCTTCTACCTGTGGCCAAAGTAGAAGGTGACACCAGGAGCCTTTCCTAAATGATCCAGCAACCCCTCATCCATCCAGCCATCAGTGCTGTTCCAGAGACATGGCTGAGCTCTGAGGATCCAGCCTGTAGCTTTAGGAACTGGGAAGACTTCTGGAAAATCATCAACTATCAATAATAAGTTTTTCTAATGACAGGAGCAGAAGAAAGAATATTCTTCAAGCAGGAGGACAGGTTCAAACCAGTTCTGCAGGAAGCGTCACGCACCAAAGATCAAGAAGAATGCTAATGTGCAATCATTGAACAGAATAGGAGCCAAAACTTGATATAAGGCACGTAATGGATAATGCTACACAATCAGCTCCTCTACACCCACAGCCTCTCTAAATTTATAAGCCATACATGCCATTGGATGGAATTTGAATGCATTTCCCATCATCGAAGGGTACCATCCAATCTGCTCTAACACAGGACCATATTGGGACTGAGCAGACCATTCTGTTTGTTAGAAACCCACCAGAATGTGCTGGTATTTATATCTCATAAAAGCTGTTCAGTAAACACAGCACAAAGACCTCTGATTTCACCGAATGCATAAACACGTGCAAAGAATTTCATTCTAGGATTCAAACACGAGAGAGCTCTCTGTCAAATGAGCTTAACCATCATTCCCCATCCCAGGGAATTAAACACCTTTCCTCTTGGAAAAACTGTCCTGGCTTCACTGATAGAATTTCTGAGCTGAAATTACAATCTCTGAATTTGTCTATGATAGTTGTTTCAAAGGAAAATACAGTATTAGAGACAACAGTTTGGGTTTTTATTTTCCTCCAACATCCTGATGTCTTCTTTGTCCTTTAACATTTTTGTGTAACTTACATTTGTTGGTGTATTTTTATGGATGTGACGGCTCAAGCCTGCAAGGATTACTGCTATAATTTCATTTTTATTGTCAAGATTCTTTGTCAGTCTTGGGAAAAAGTGAAAGACAAAGAACTACAAAGCACCATGAAAATCTCTGCCATGTACAATTGCTAAATCTGCTTCTCCAAGCCACACAAACTGAACTGTAATAAACCAATAAACCAAGAGACTAAAAGCAAGTCAGGGTCATAACTCCTGCCTTGACAAAGAAAGGAACGAGGCACACTTAATTTCTATTCCTGATTCATTCACAGTGCAAAGTGGAAGGATCTTGAGGGATCAGCTACACCTAAATGCATCTTCAAGTTTGTCAGTCCCTTTCTGGCAACAGCAGAACCTCTGTAGACAATCTACTCCATTGTCATCAGTTTCCTTAAGATTATCTTTAAATTTCCCTTGCTGCCTCTTAAGACCGTTATTTCTAGAGCCGCTTGTGGTGAACAGATTTCCTCTCACAGATTAAAGACTGTAAAATATCACATTTTATAATCTCAAAGACATTTCCACTGAAACTCTCAAACCGAAAGAGACTCTCTGGAAGCACCTGACAGAAGGAGAAATCAGCTCCCTTGGCAGGCTCTCACTCTCTGGGCAAACCAAACACACGCAGTTAGAATTCATCAGGGCTTGCAAAACGACTCCAAAGAATCCCCAAATCTCTTCACTTACTCTGGAAGGTGTTTGTGTTTGGCCAAGGAGTTACAAAGTGCCCTCAGGCCAGGCAGGGTGTCTGAGATTGCAGGGCCAGGTGACCTGGTTCCCTGGATGTTCCCTTCCTGGAGGACAGACCTTCCCGGGAATGTTGAAGCAGGAACCAGCAGGAGCCTCAGCACAGTGTCAAGCAGAGGGCTTTACTCAGCTTCAACCTGCAAAATGGGAAAGAGCAGGACATTTCAGTTCAGATTTAGGATTCAGAACCTTCACAGAATGCCAGGATGGTTTGGGTTGGAAGGAACCCTAAAGCTCACCCCATTCCATGCCCTGCCATGGGCAGGGACACCTCCCACTGTCCCAGGCTGCTCCAAGCCCTGTCCAGCCTGGCCTTGGGCACTGCCAGGGATCCAGGGGCAGCCCCAGCTTCTCTGCAAACTAACCCTCAGGTTAGACCTAATTACTTTTATAATTATTTCAGAAGGATTTTGTTGCAGGACACAGAGTTGATTACCTCAAATCTGTGTGTGTAATAATCTTACACTGTAATTCAAAACCACAGCTTTATTGTAATGATGGCGGATTTTACTCTGTGTAGTATTTGTAGACAAACAATAAAATAGAAAGTTGAGATTCTTCAACTTTTTTCCTGAATTTTGTCAATTATTAATTGTGATTTATGTTCTGTACCTTACTTCTCTCACTGAGACTGATTTTGTATTATAATTTCTAGAAGTTGCCTGGTGATGCTGTAGGACATGAAATGATTCACACATGGTTCAATGTACGATAGGGAAAAAGAAGAAGTTTATTTCTGTGATTTTAGTATTTATAGATTCTTGACAATGACTAGGGATTGGATAGCTAGATTACCACCTTCTTAATCACACTGGTTGTGAGAAACATCCACCAAAAGATGTTTCTTTAAAGGAATGTATAAGCATCTATGGTTATAGTTACTTTCCTTGAGGAAGTGGCTAGAAACCATGAAAACAAGATCAGAAGGTTGAATTCCCAGGGTGACAGCCTGGTTCTGGGATTCTTAAAATATAAACAACACTTGAAAAGAAATCTTGAATTTGAAGTAGCTTTGTCACTACTCATTGAGCCAATGACTGAACAGAATACAGTGCAAAGGGAAAGTGAGTGAGCTGACAGAAATTACCAGAAAGGTATCTCTAGAGGAAAGTGTAGAGCATTTACAAAAGAAAATAATATTTCTGGCTACTTTTACTAAAATATTGGTGTGAAAATTAGTTTAATAATTCAAATGTTTATAGTCTGGTAACACTAGAACAAAATGGACCAAGCTGTGCAACTTTCTTTCTAGACTAGAGCAGAGATTCATTTCAGAATCATCTTAGCCCAGCACATTGGGAAAGATAAGTGACAAGGCAACTTCACAGTGGCTCAGACTCAGAAAATTTTAGTTTGTTATCTTGGTGTTGTTTTGAGTCGATGGCAACAAACCTCAGTCTTGTGCAAGCATTTCAGAGAGAGAATTATGGGTATAATTCAGGAATAAGGTGCTTTGTAGGGTGGAGTTAAACTTCAAAGGCGGTGAAATACAGGCCAGTCATCACTACACCTCACAGCTGCCCTTCTATTGTAATTAAATAGGGCATTAATTGCCAAGTGTTATGACATTTAATCAGCTATATAAAAATAATAATAGTAATAAGAATGATAAGCATCATCACCAAAGTTATTATGAGAACGAGCTGAAATCCCATGGCCAATATCTCTAAAAGTTCCAGATAAGTCATTCCAGAGTGTCAGTACTGTCCAAAATATTTTCTTGTAATGTATCCTGATAAATTTCATGCTTTAATGAGATTGTTTGCAAAGAATCCCACGGTTCCTGTCCACCAAATTAAACAACAGCTGTCCTCTGTCATTGCATTGGACTTATTTATCCCTATAATGATGTGAAATAGGTTTTTTTTTCTTTTTAGTCAGGACACATTCATGAAAAATTGTCATTTTGCACCATATTACAGGGGGCAGGCCAAGTAAAGGGATGGCAAATGATTCATCACAGGGCATGAATAATATTGCAGCTGCATAACACAAATAAGATTCTTAATTTTTATTCTCTGATTTTTGCACCACTTTCCTTTCCCACATAAGAAACTGGATTGGATATTTCCATTCCTTTCTTCTGTAACACAGGAGTACATAAACTGTCCTTCAATGAATGGATGTTTTAAATCTTATCCTCCAGGCCTTTGGAGAAAACATGGGAACAATGAAAATATGACAGAAATGTTAAAAATTAACAAAAAACCCACCAAAAAAACCCCCAAAATCAAGAAAAAAATCAACCAAACAAAAAATCCCCAAAAAAACCAAAATAAAATAAATGTGTGTTTTGAAATATTTAGGATGAAAAATAAAGGTTGAGTCAATGGACCTCAGTTCCTCCTGCAGGTTTTGTACCTTTTCCTTGTGCCTTCCCAGTTCTTACAGCTTAGTCAATTCTTCAGCTGGTTATTTGTAACAAATTTCTTTTGTTGTGAGGTTTTGCGTGTTTGGTTTTGAGTGAGCCACTTCCAACAAGCACCAAAACCACCAGTGAAATCCTTGTTGCTGGTTAGGAAAACCTTCCTGGCTATTAGGAAGAGTTCTTGGAAAAGGAAGGTGCCCGTTATGTTCCAGCCAGGTTTCATAAGGATAAAATCAGGAGTGGAGAAGGAGAATTAGAAGGAATCACCAGTTTTGGGTGCAGGGATACAATGTCAGCCAGTGCCTGGATTCCTGGAGCCACCCTGCCAGGGAGAAAATTCTCTCTCAGGAGAAAGGGAAGGAATGCAGTCACGAGGAGCCACAGGTATCTCCCAGCTTGGTCCATGTAAGCACCCAAAAATGCTCCTGTGTGTTCTGCACACATTCCATCCCTCCCCTGACACATCCCCTCAGGAACGCTGCCTGGTAACAAGGAGGAGCCTCCACAAAAAAGATGCTTTTTCAATTATTTTAAAGAACAGCCAATTAACCTCCTTTTATATCACATATTCGTGCCAAACAGTCACAGTAAGGAATTTTCTTGTGAACTTGGTCTTATCATCAAGACTACTAATTTGGCAAAACAGTACTTCCAACCGCTTCCTAACACTCCCCAATGAACTGATTTTTTCTTGTGTTCTCATGTACATAGCAGCCAAATGGGAGTCCTACCAGCAGGAGCATTTGTACTGGATGTTATGTGTCCATTCCCACACTTCACACTGGTGCTATATTTGTTATTTAGAACAAGCCCAGATTGTTCCTGGAACTGTGCCTATAGAAACTCCTGGTGTAATGTGTTTATATGATCTATAATTACAGGCAAGCTGCAACCTGTCCACAGCCACTGCAGAACAAGCTGCATTATCAAACACATGAGCCAGTCCCTGGATTAACTATTCCATCTGATAAATTCCCTTTCTTCAGCAGCTAGTGCCAGAGAAGCTATAAGAACACAGGCTGCATTTTTGAGACGGCAAATATAAGTAATGTTATATATTCCGATATATAACATGATATATATTCTGATATATAACATTCCAAGCCATTTAAAGGGCATTCAAAAGTACAAAATTCTCACCAAAGCAACAGGGATGTCAAGGCACCAGGCTGAAGATTAGGCCAAGATTAGTTCATGTCAGGCATTTGCATTTGAAAATACTTTCAAATTTCAAAAACCACAAAGAAGATGTAGGAACAACCATGGTCCTCACCTGCCAATAAAGCAGCTAAGCCTGTGCACACAAATATAAACTATAAAATCTGGTTATAACCCTAGCAAACAATAGATTATTACAGGTCTTGATCTAAATACCATGTCAAGATAAATAATTAGGACAGTCTTAGCACCTGTAGGGAGAAAAATCTTTGTAGAAGTAACATTTTAGTTAAACAGAAGAGTGGAGCTGCAAGTTTGAATTATTCGAATTATTTTGATGTACCTCACATACAGACCTTAATACTTTTTCATACCCAATATTTGATATTTTTTTGACATCAAGCATCTGAACAAGGATTTTCTCAATAAAAATTTTAAATACATGCCAGTAAAACTCTGTTCATTCATTCTGACTCAAGGCAGAAAGTTATCAAGAAGAATTTTTAAATCACCTTAGTACTTATAAATACTTTTAATTCCTTCTATTAAATACCTCTTTCATATGTGATGTCAGAGACAAGGTCTATGAAACCTTGCTTCAATACTATCTAATCTTTTGCTTACTTGCCATTGTCTAACGTGTTGCTCTCTGTACCCCACCACAGCTCAGATAAAAGGGGTCCTGATGGTATTTCTGGATATTCATTCCCATTAACAGAGGGAGAAGATGACATGGAAATCACTGCATCCAAAGAGCAGAGAGACAGGCAGGGCAGGGGCTGGTGGTGTAGTTTGCCATTTTATATTTTTTCTTTCTTTACAAATTTTATTTTGAGTAAAATCCAAGCCAAAAAGATGAATTTTACAGTTATGAAATGGACGTGGCCAAAGGACCACCAGCACAGCCGGTCTCACTGAAATGAGGTGCAGATGGCAGAAATCTTGCAGCAGCAATCTTACAAAATTTGATAGGAAAATTGCACAATCTGCCTTATCAACTCACCAAGGGCATTCCTGCACATGTGGGGAAACAACTTCTGCTCTCTCATATCTGACGATTCCCAATTTTTAACTCCAGCAGTAGTTCTTTACATGTGAATTAAAATTATTTTTTTGGTTTAGTGCTGCTCTATCCTTACAATCAAGTGCAATAAATGATTGTGCAGTATTTTGACATGGAATTCCCATCAGGTTTTATATTTTCCATTGCATCATGACATTATTAAAGATTATATAAGAAGTTACCACCTGCTGGCACCTCTGACACAGTGGAAGAAGGAAGAAGTAAAGACCTTCCTGAGGTCCCTGGGGTTGTAAGGGCGTTACAGACATATCTGACATTTCATCTCCCACGGGGGAATTCCCAAAGAATTGCACTTTAATACCTCACTTCTGACCTCTTACAGCTCCAGCTCCTCCTTCCCAGCTCCCTGCAGGTACACAAAGCTACACAAGGTTTTAGTCAGGAAAGTAACTCCACTGCAGATTTCTTTTTTTTTTTTTTTTATGAAGGTTTTCTACAACTGCCTGTATATAATATTAATGTCTTGTATGTAATATAAATGACATTTGAATCAATATAGGAAGTATAATGCATGTCATTTCCACTAGAGAATGTTACTTAATTACAAATACACCCAATTATCTCTTAATGGCAGGAATTTCTGCTTACACACACAGTTAATACTGTATATTTAATACAGTATTAATCTGGGTTTATTATAAACATTGTTAACACCCCAATATATGAATTATTATAAGCCATTTGTACACAAAATCCCACTATGAGTGTGCCAGACCCATCAGGGTAAGACATTGAAGATTCTCAGCTGATAGGAAAATGTGTTTCTATGGGATCAGGCTTTATTCTCTCGAGTTCTATTATGAATTTTAGGTTATCCAGGGTAAACCATCTCTACCTCCTACCTGCACTGTATTGCAGAATTCCAAGTGCTTGTAGTAAACAATCCCTTCTCACGTCAGAGGCTCCAGGCAAAGCTGATCCAGCTCATCCCAGTGGCTTCAGCTGGGGGACTTTTGATGTCCCTTTTGCTATGATGTGTAAATACCTGAATATAAATGTATGGATGTGTGAATATGGATTTATAAAACAGATTAGGCAAATTATTTTCTGTAGTATTTCTTCCTTCCCCTTACAACCTGCAGAGCATGATCCTCTCACAGCTGTTTTCTGAGAGCTCTCAGGTCCACAGGGACACTTGCTGACCTCAGTCACAGGGCAGTAAATTCAGAGCAACTGCCCTGGACTTAATGGAATTACTCCCCTCTGAAAAATATAAGTGAAGAATTTCCCCCTTCTCCTTTACAGTGGCAACTGAATTCCACTGATCCAGTGAAGACGGGGAGATGTTTCTGACTGGATTTTATATCAGGAACACAAATTCTGCATCCTCCTGGTCTACCCAGGGTCATTAACTCAAACTCGAGTTGATAAAAGTGCTGCAAGAACCAGAACCAAACACAAACCCCACTTCCCACCTTCCTGCACCCCAGCAGTGCCAAAACCATCCTGACTTCTTGGAATAATGGTGCTGACGTGCTCGGAGAGCTGCCAGGGACAGGGACACGGCCAGCGAGTGCTGGCCCTTTGTGTGAAGGCACATTTAGATAGAGACAAGGTCATTGAAGATAATTCTGCTTATGAACACAGCTGCTCCTTCGAGTCAACCAATTTTTTAATTATGTGTTACTCTTCAGGTGGCATTTTGGATGTTATTTTCTTTGATATCTTTATGACTCATGCTTCAGTTGAGCAAAGCAAGCTTCAATTTGCTAATGCAAGTGTGTACAAATTTGAAACTGGTTAGGTTGGGTGTGCCTGCCTATAGAAATACACATTTTCTTATAGTTTTCAATGAATGTTACTGGTGCAAAATTATCTGGCTACATCTTAGCTGAATTTAAGTATTTCATAGTTTGAATACCATTCTTTCAAAGTTAATTCAACTGGGTAATTGTTGAGGTTCAGAAGAGGAAAACTGCATTAATTGTGAAAAAACCTGTGGGTAAGAAGTTGTCTATCTTGATCATGTCCCAGGGGTTATACAACCAGTTGGCATCACCTCCCTCCTGCTGTGCATGCAGGCCAGCTTCCCCCACACAGCCTGTGGAAAGCAGGGGACAAATGAAATTGTTGTCATTGACAAAATGAAAATATAATTTTTGTTTTCCTTCAGGCCTATTGTTTGCAAAGCTTGGAGCGAGCCTGCTCCCTCTTCACCCTTCTGCAAGAGCAGAGCCCACAGCTCATTCCTGCTGTGATGGGAGCATTTCCAGTATCCTCAGCAGGGATTCCCAGTCCCTTTCATGTGGATGTCACGGTACAAGCCAAACTCAGCAGTGGGAGCAGGGCTGCTCATGGCTCTGCTCTCCCATCTCCTGGGCTTTGGAGAAGATGCTCCCACCCTGGCAGGAGTGACCTGTGCAGTGCAAGAGGAACTGCTCTGCTCCTGCTGCCAGCCAAAGAAGGCGCCAGCCTTGGTACAATCCCCAAAAGAAGGGAAGGAAAAAGTTGTTTCGATCCAAGCGCTCTGTGTAATCCACCCACCCTCCCCTCCCCAGCTTTTCCAGCTGGGAGCACCAATACCAGCTCATGCTGCTGTGGTCAGCAGGAAAAAATGATAACATTAGAAAAAACAAATTCAAGATGTCTTGAGGAACCTTACCAACACACTGGGACTTTTGGGAAAAACTGCAAAAATACAGTTTGCATTTAAATGCAGGTAATTCGCCGCGGTGCATTATCTGGTGGTGCAGAAATTATGATTTATCACACACCTGCAGTGTGTTGTAGGAGAAAAACAAAGGCTTACAAATCAATGTTTCAATGTACTAATTCACTGCTTTGCAATATAGTTTGTTTATTATTTGTAAATGTACAAATATGCGAAAATTAATTGTACCATTTGCTTTCTCAAAATAAATATGTTTTTTCATCCTCCAATCCAAATGTTTCCAAAGAACTGAGTGATTAATATCGTCTCTGAAACTGTGATTATGTCAATAAACATAAAGAAAGATATTGGACTAAGTATGACTCCAACTGTGAGTGATTTATAGTGATAAAAATACACAGATGCCATCTGTACCAACAGAAGAACGCTCGTCAAAAATTTGTCTTATGGTAACACTTCTCTCTCACTTAGACCGAAACGAGCACTATTTCTTTTCCAATGGTACTGACAGTAAAATATGGCCACTTTTCAAGTGAGTAACCTACCAGCAGGAGAAATACACTGAAAACTATGAATTAAACTATTTCTTTGACTCACTCAAGGCCTCCAGGATGTACCATTGAATGCTCACCGAGAATTAAACCCAGTTTTCCAGCCTAGCTCTGCTAACTCAGTAGCTGCTTCCACACTAAAAGGGTTTTGGGGGGTAACACCCCTTACCTTTTGCAGAGAAAATTGAAACAAAAAATAAAATACCTCCACCAAAATGGCAAAAGCTTTAGGTTCACAAGGCAGGTAAGTCATTATTCTGCATGTCTGATGCTTGCCAGCACCATTGCCAGTTCAGCATTAAGCAAGAGGGCCATGGGGTATGCACTGGGGAAACCAGTGATAAATATCAGTCAACTTCAAATGCTGACAGACATCAAAAGAAAAGGAGAATTTAAATAGAATCTGCACACAGACAGCTTCCAGTAGCAGCAGTTGCAGAACCAAAAATATTATACCAAAAAGCATAATTGATTTCTAGCTGTGCACCAGATACTGAGAGTTTGAGAGTGGTGAGGGGTTATTTAATTATTATCATTTATTGCCAGGTGTAATAAACCCATGGCAAGGGCAGGGGAGGGTCTGGCTGGGTCCCCCCTGAGGATGCAGAGCTCAGCCTCATGTTCCCAGTCCTGCCCTGACTCTGAGTGTCCCTGAATGTCCAGAGGAAAGGAGATTACAAACACCAACAGCCTTTCAGAACTATTTTTCACTAGCAGTGGCCTAAAGTGTGTCTGCCTTGGGCTCTAAAATATGGCAAGAATGTAAATTAAAGTGCAAAGTAAAGCTGTATTTATTTCTGATTTTTGTTCTGTCACCATGCTTCCACCCCCACTTCTGTCAGTGCTCCAACCCCGCAAAATTTCCTTTGTATCAGAAAGCTGACAGATTTAGCTCCTGAACACTTCAAGCTACTTTGCTTGCTGAAATTTAGGAAAAGAGAACAGCTGTCATTCAAGCACACTTTGCAAGTAGCAAGCCTGTTCACTTTCTAATGTTTACTCCCTAAAAATCAACACTTAAATGACATGTTCTACTGACATCACAAACCCCACACTCTGATCTGACAGACGTGTGGCACAAACCTGTGCCAGGGCCTGGGGTTCCGAGCTCTCACACAGCTGATGTTGGGGATATGTGTAATCACTTTTTCTTTTCTGTTTTGAACTGTTCAGGGTTTTTTGATGCAGTGGTCACTCTTGGTCAGGTGATGAATTTGCCTTCTTGGAGTGAAGACTCGGGGATAATTCCACCTGGAGCAATTCCCTGCACAGGCACAGCCACAGGGATGGATAAAGGAGCAGCTTGCCACAAGCTGAATGGCTGGAGCTGCTTATTTCACGTAGATTTTATGGATCTGGTGTCCTTCAGGACCATACCAGGGCACTACACTCAAACCCAAGATGTTTTTTTCCTTAACAAGCTGTGAGATCAAGAAGCCTCCCCTGGGCAGTGAGCATTTGTTCATGTGCTCATTCCTTCATGATTTCACATCATGGTCCTCACTAAATCTTCTAAAATGAAGTGCACTGAAAGCCACACATAATCCCATTTATCAGGGACTAGGGACAGACACAGTTAAATCTCAGTTCTTGATAGCTTTTCCTCTAAGAGACCAAGCACTTTTTAAACTCCATAGAACTATCACAGAAATGAAAAATAAATTCACTGACTACACACTAGAAAACCCCCAGCAGTTCAGTTTCCATCATTTAAGCCTTGCTACTCGTTCTAGGGGGTGGATTTTTAATTCCAGCTTTGATGCTGCTTTGCTCATTAGCAGATTTTCCATAGCAGCCAAATGCCACTTACATGCCAGCAAGACATGCAAAAGTAGGTGATCTGAAATTATTTTCCCTAATGACATTTTCTTTCTGGATGCAAATAAAAATTGTGTCTGAACGTGTATCTGTATAATGCAATTACATGGCTTGACACAAACAGACACAATAACTACAATCCCAAATTAAATAACTGCACATGAAAATTCCCTGAAAATATACTCCTGGTATTTAATATCCCTTGTTCACCTGTCAGCATCATGGGCATTTATCTGTTGCTTTTTAAGACAAAATAGTGCATTGTCCATTCTAAAGCAGCAAACATTTGCTCTTGGCATGACTGACTGTGGATTTTTACTAAAATTAATGCAAAAGTCCCAGGAAGCAGTAGACACTTTTCTATTAATGTGCCTATAAATATGTACTACTAATTAAGTAAAAGGTGCATAATTTATTCTGTCCATGCTGCAAATACTTTAGTCAAAACTTTTTTCTGAGAAAAGTGGCAGAACATTGCTTCAGGTATCTTCACTTATCAATACCCCCATACTGAGAACAACACAGCATGAATAAATTAAAAATATGACTGAAGACTGGGAAAAAATGCTGATTTTATGTTGTTATAAACCTACAGAGATAAACTACATCCATATACCAATACTTTTAATATTTTACACCTTCAAATTAATAGGAGAATATGTCCTAAATATCTTTGTGTCCAAGGTCAGGTTGGACAGGGCTTGGAGGAACCTGGGACAGTGGAAGGTGTTCCTGCCCATGGCAGGGGTGGCACTGGTTGGGCTTTAAGGTCCTTTCCAACCCAAACCATTCTGGGATTCTGTGCTTCCACACAGGAAAGAACAGACAAGTGAAAATAAATGTCACACTGTAATCTGGATATAAAACAATCAGAGCATGAAGAATAAGCAATGTTAACAAAGAATTTGTTTCTGTATTCTGAGGAAGCAGAATAAAGGTAATTATTTGATAATCCATAAAATCCTGTTATGGAACTCATTGTGGGTATTTAATTCCAAGCTACTGATGAATTTTTACTGCTGGGTCTCAAATTTTGTTCCCATTTTACATTACCTTGCACCACTCGCTTACCTCACAGCTCCTAAAACCTTCCCCTTTCATCCACCGTGGCTTCTGCTGAAAACCTGACAATTTCCAGCTAAATGAAAGAAAAATGCCTGCTCAAAGGCCTGGATGCCACAGAAGCCCTGGTGCCACATGTGCTGCCCAGCTGCAGTGACTGCAGGGACAGGGACAAACAGCTCCATCAAACACCTCCAGCAGGGCCAGGTGCTCTGGGAGGGGAGCCAAAAGCTCAAAGCTTCAAAGACAAAATTATTGAGCAAAACCACCCAAAGGCAGCAGGTATTGTTCCCCCATTTGACAAATGAGGATCCTGGGAGGTTGGATGAAAAGCCTTTAGGAAGTGGCTGGGAAGGGATCCGTGTGTTTGGTTCCCATCCTCTGGCTGACAGGAAAACCTCCTCCACCAGCCTCGGTGTAAATATTTGGCTTATCACAAACTGCAGCAGGTTTTCTGAGAGACTTGCCCCTGTCCCCGTGGTTTTGTGGGGACTGAGACCACCCACCTTTCACCAAGGGGATGCTGTTGCCATCAGGGGTCGATGAAAGCAAAGCTGCTGTAAGGAAATACAGCAAGGGGAGGGCAGAGGGGAACACAGAGCTGGATGTGGAAGTGGGGATGGGAGAATATATAAAATTGAGGGCCCTTGTGGGTGGGAAATGGCACAGAGGGCAGGGACAGGCTGGGTGAGAGAGCAAGAGACTGAGCCCTGAAACAAGGAGGGCCCAAAAGGGGAAAAAACCATGTGCAGAATGCAGGGAGACTGAAGAGAAAACAGAGTGTGGGCAAGGTAGAGGGAAAGGATGTGCTGGATTGCTGGGAAAACAAAAGAAAAAGCAGAACAGGACAGTAATAAAGAGGACAAGAACTGCAGCTCAATGCATCCTGATTTGTTTGAGTACACAGAAACCAGCCCTAAGAAGCTGCAAGGATATGAGAATTTGGAATTATGTTTTAAAAATTAACCTGACCTTCCAAAGTAAATTTAAAAATAATCACAAGGATCACGTTGTTCAAGATAAGCAAAATCCATAAAACATGCTAAAATTAGTTTCATTAAAACATATGTCTTAAAGTCAGTCTTGGTGGGATTATTTGAATTTACAGAAGCAGAATTTCTGCCTTGGAATGTATATAAACCCTCCAAATGTCTGAATAGACACATTCAGATTCAGTCCCGGAGGAAATGCTGGGTATCCTGGACATTTACAACACTTTTGTTTTCAGACACAAAACGTGCAGAGCCCTGCAGGAGCTGCTGCAGTCGGAGATTCATCAAACCCTGGGCGAAACCCGATTTCCACGGGTGACAGCAGAACCGCCGCTGGTTGGGAAAGTGAGAGAACAGCTCTCTCTGCTGGTGCTTTCCTGAAAAAATAGTGCTGGAGTAGAAATAAATGCAGGAGAATGAGCGATAGCCCCAGCTCCGTGGGCAGCTCCCCCTGGTTCAGCATCTCCCCCAATCCTGCTGCTGCCCAGGGCTCCAAAAGAGCAGAATTTGGTCAAACTCAGGGATTCAAACACTCCCAGCTGTACCAGTGTGAGCAGGCAAGGTTCTGCTGGGCCAGGCGCTCTCCAAAGCGCTTTAAAAGCCAAGCAGAAAGAAATGGGATTTGCCATTTTTAATCCAGATGTGGTCCAGGAGAAATCAAAAGCTGAAGACCAAGCCCTACCTGCTGGCTTTGGCTCCTTGCTTTGCAAGTGCATCCTCAAGGAAGCAAAGAGACTCTGAGACCGGAATTTCGGGTGTTTTAGGGTTCATAGAGAGCACAGAGAGGAGCCAGTGCAGGAGGGTTTGGCATTTCCCATCCCTGGAGGTGTCCCAGACCAGGCTGGACGGGGCTTGGAGCAGCCTGGGATAGTGGAGGGTGTCCCTGGCCATGGCAGAATGGGGCAGCTGCTTCCCTTAAACAGCCTGGTCACAACTCACCACTGGGAGGAAGAAGAAGAACAGAAGAAATCAGGAGAAAGCAGATAAATAGTAATGTATAATAATATATAGTAAGTAATATATAGTATATGATAAAAACAATATAATAATATAAAATATTATCTAATATAATATATAATATATAATATATAATATATAATATATAATATATAACATATAACATGTAATATGTAATATATAACATATAATATATAATATATAATATATAACATATAACATGTAATATGTAATATATAACATATAATGTACAACATATTATACATTATACATTATACTTTATATATTACATATTATATATTATATATTATATATTATATATTATATGTTATACATTATACATTATACATTATACATTATATATATAATTATTTATACTATATTACAAAAACAATAAAAAACTTCTTAAGTTTTTGATTTCTTTGTTATAAACAAGAATAAAACCCCATGATTTCAGTAAATGTGATTATAAACCAAATAAACTCACTTTTAACAAAGCATCGATTCAAGCACATCACCAGATGTTGAATTATTACATCAAATGAAATGATGCCTTCACTGATTCCAGATTTTTTTCTAGAGGGATTTCATGTTTATATGAACTAAATACATTGCTTAATACATTTTCTTTTAATATAAAACCATGGCAATATTTTAACCATGTGGCCATGCAACGATTCCTACTATAGTATTATTTTTTTCTTTACATGTAGCATAGAAGAAACAAAAACAGTGAAATTTTGTGGCCCCATTCTACACAAAAGATAGAGTACTTATAGGATTTATTAAGGCTATAATTATCAAAAACCAAAAAGAAAGTTAAATTTTCAGCTGTCGTTAATTTGTGGATTGTGAGCTCACATTGCCTACAGGTAGCACACAGAGAAATGCTTCTTTTGTGAAATCTGTAAAGAGAACTTGGAGTTATTTCTAAATGCTAACATTATACAAAATTTGCATTTCTACAAATGAAACCGTTTTTTATGTCATGTTACAATAAAAATCAAGACACACATTGTGAACAAGACTTTCAGACCAATTAGGCATACAATTACATGTGCAAGAGGCATGCACAATTGTGCAGCTAATTTGTGCATGAAATGACTTTGATTGCACATCCTAATTGGATAAATGTGTGTGCAAATGCCAGCAGTCATCGGTGCTGCAATTATCCCATGCACATCCATAGTCATGGCAACTGCCTGCAGAAATGGGATGCAGCCTTGCATACCTAACTGGGCTTGGGATTTCAGCAGAAATCCTTTCTGTTTTCTCCTACCAGGCCTCCTGGACATGGTATTTCTGGAAATTTCATACTTATTTCCTATCCAGATGAGGCAAAGCGATGGAGATCAGCATTGCCAAGGAAGCTGATTGTTTAGTGAACAAGAAGAGGAAAAGCTGGGAGTTCTTGTCTAGAGATGCATCACCTTGAGTCTGCCTCTGGTCAGGGAGAAGATTAGCAATCTCCAGCAGTAGAAAACACACCAGGAAGATGGGGGTTTATTTTCCTGACTCTTACCTGAATTAGCATTACAAAATGTATTACAGGTTCTAATTGTGGTGGGACCCCCTGGCCTCAGCCCACTGAAGATCCTGGACCATCAGCAGTGGCTCAGTTTGAGCTTTCTGTGGAGTTGTTTTCATGACCCTCCTTGACAGTAATTTATAGAGTTAATAAGTGTAAAAAATCTTCTGTCTTCTCACAGAGCTTATCAGTAATTTCTCCAGATATGAGAACCACCCCTGTACAATTAACTTCTGTGGTCACAGTATTCAATATTAAAATGAAAATAAATTCTTCCATTTGAAAGCAATGGAGTTAAAATACATATCCAGACTCAAGCAGGAGCCCAAATCCTGAAAGAATCCTTAAAAGAAACAGTTGTTTACATTATTTCTTTTGTATTTAAAGAGCTCTCCAAACATCCAGAGATACAGAAAAATAGTTTTCAATAAGAATGGGTTATTCAAAGGAGTCTGGTGGGGTTTGAAACAGGATGGGGCAAAGGTTCCATAAAGCCCTTTACAGCCCTGGAAAATCCTCATCTAAATAGATACTGAGCAGCTCAGAAAAAGCAGAAGGATGAGGGTGAGGTTAATGCAAATTCTGTGTTATCAACCCACCAAGAGCACTGAATCAAGCACTTCCAAAACTCTCTCAGAAATTTTAGGGATTTTCCTCAGCCAGGTGAGTTTATTTTGCTCACAGAGGTATGTTATTATGAGTCTATCTTAGAAATGAGTGAAACAGCTTTCACCCTCAATTGTCTGTGATTCTGGTCACACTCTTTGGAAAAAAAAAATGTACAGAACAGACCAAAGGGCTCTGCAGAGGAGCAAAAAAATTATAAAAGCTATGAAAAAAAACAGGAGGGAAAAATAGGACATTTTTCTTTAGTCAAGGTATGTAAGAGAAGAATGAGAGATAAAATAGTGAACATTCAAGAAAGCAAATTAAGTGATTACTCTGTTTACTCTCAGAGACAGAAAACTGAAGTACATTTAAACCTAGAAAAACCCACTCTTCTTAAAACTGAGGCATAATGAATCTGTGAAATGCACTTCCAGCAGAAACACAAGAAACAAGGATCCTGTCAATATGGCCTTGGAACTGCACAGCTTTATAAAAATTGCTAATAGCTGCAATTGTACCAATTCACTTTTAGGAAGGTTTTAGATCTTTTCCCAAACTCAAAAATCCTACATCTCTTCAAGGGAATTATTTTGGTTAGAAAAGCCCCTGGTGATGCCCAGACCTGCTGGCAGCCTGGCCTGATGTGTTTCTTTGGCAAGCAGAGTTCTCTCCTCAGTCTGTCCTTGCAGGGACCCTGCCCCATCCTCCCTTTATTTCACTGTCTCCTTAAACCTTCCTTGCTCTCCAAAATGCTTCGGGAAATAGCATTACTCCTGAGCTGAGGCAGAAGTGAGCTTTATAAATTGTAAGGCCTGTCTTAAACAGAAACATCTTCATTTTGTGTTTTCTGCCTCTTAAATGTTTCTCTTTTGGAGTGTTCCCCCAGCACAGCAGTGATGCTGAGCTGAGAGTTTCAGAGCAGGATGAAATCTCTGCCTCGATGCTCAGACCTGAGGAGCATTCACTCAGCTCTCCCTCCCACACACAGCTTTACTCCAGCAGCTTTTGCCTTGAGAACTCTTTTTTTCACGAGTTGTGAAGTGGTAAATCTGATCCCCAAGATACCCAAATCTCCCATGGTTTTGGGCAGGTCACAGCCTCCTGTTTATGAGGTTTCTGAGTGTGCACCAGCTGTGCCAACAGCAGCATTACAGAAACACCATCAGACCAAAAACGATGCCATGTATTAAACCCCATAATGTTGGAAGGAGGTGGGAGAGGAGAGATTTGGGGTTTGATAGCTTTTATATCATAATAAAGATGGAGGGATAGCAGTTTTGGAACTTGTTGATATGCATGGAACTCCAGAAGCTTCTGTTCTGTCACTGCAGTGCATCTATCACAGCTGTTCCCTTCCAGGACGTAGAAAAATGATTCAGCAGAAATTGAAGTTCCTCATTTCTATGCTGCAAGGGCTCGTATTCATTTTCAGGGCAGTTGAGAGGCTCAGAAAGATAGTTATTGTTAGCATGCAGCATCCCTGGCCCCCTGGCTGCCCGGCTGAGGACACTCCATCAAGGAAATCACAGCTCTGCTGCTGGCTGTAAGTGATGCCCTGCTGTCCTCACAGCCTATTACACCGGCCCTGGGAAATGTGTCCCTTGTCACTTGGGGAATTTGGAATTTTCAGCAGTTTGCTGCCATCAGGTGTAACACAGCTCCCCTTTTTTCTGCAGGTGGCAGTGTTCTCTACGTACAGGGGAGGAGGAGGAATCGAAAATGGGCTGTTACATCTCTGCTGGGAGAAAGAGCCTTGAAAAGTGTTCCAAATTCTTATATCTTTACTCCAAAACCTTTGTATTACAACTACTATCCACTTCTGGCAGCAGTAGGGAATTAAAATCCATTCCTCCAACACAAGTAACAAAAAAACTTGTGAGTTTTTTTGTTAGTTTTAATAATTTTAATATTTTTTAACTGTTTTTAAACAGTTCTTCCCATAGAAATAATGTGAAAAAAGACTCAGTGAAGATGTCACAGTCAGATCTTGTGATCATCTACAACTAGAGATGCAGTTGTTGTTTTTGCTTTTTTTAAAAATCTTGAACTTTAAAAGTGTTTGTACAGAAAAGCCAAACAAAGCACCTGTGGTTTCCAGCATTATTTTGTCAGTCAAAAACATCAAGATTATGGAGAATTTGAAAGGGAAATGGCGTAACTGACACTGGCCAACTGCAACCTCTATTCCCCCACTGTTTTGTATTCAGAGAATTTTGCATTTCTCTCTAAGTTTCAGCCCTGAGCAATAAATTTTTATGTATCCAGCTTCAGGTCTGACATCAATTCAGCATTTGAATTTTTCTCCTCTGCAAAGATGTATTAAATGGTATAAAATGACAAAATAGTCCTCAGAGCTAAAAGTCATTGTCAGCAGTAGATAAAAAACTGCTAAAAATCTTAATCCAAGAAATGATCTAAATGCATGCTTCTCTTACATTCCAGTTTGAGCAGAGCTCGCTCCTTTTGGTGATCTCAGGGAAGGACAAGGAGAGGAGAGGGCTGTGTTTCAGTTTAGCTTCACTTCAGGGACTCCTGGTCCTCATTTAACATCAAATCTCTTTTTGTGCTGCTCAGTTCCTTGCTCTCTTTTACGTCCATCAGCCCTTCCCCAGCCTAAGTAAAAACAGTTTATAGGTTGTTGGAAAAGAGATTAAATCACCTCAGCAAACAGTTTGGGCATTTTCCCTTCAAACCCTCCAATTTCTCCCCTCTGTTTAGGGGCTCTGTTCTTCTTATTACTTGGCAGTAATTTAATCAATTAAAACACAGGTCCGTAATCACAGCATTAATATCCAAAAATTACCACACACTTTTGACTTTAAGAGAAAAAAATTCCTTTTAAATGAGCTACTCTGATTTCTATATAGCAGTCACAGGACTTTAAGTGCAGCAGTTTGTTACTGCCTTGTCTGGATTCACCACAGCAGGGCAAAATTCTAATTTTGAGGACTTTTTGAGAAGGAAAAAACACTTTCCCTGGTTGCTTTCTTCACAGTTTTCAGTGATGACTTTGCTGGAGGTTCTGGTCTTTGCTGTGCTCTCATGAAAGGGGCTTTAGCAAACAAACCTTGATCCAATGAAGTTATTTGCAGGCAAACAGTTTATCCTATTAAGTTCATTTTTAGATGCACAGGTGTTTCATTAGCCTGACTTACACTTGAAGCTCTTCTCTACATCCTCTAAGTTCTGCAGCACTGTTTACAATTTAAACACCAGAATTAATGAGAAAACACTGCAGAATCAAAAATTAAACCTCCCTGGCCTCAGCAGGGCACAACCCAATTTTTATATAATTATTATTAAATTTACCTTACATTGCACAGCATTTGCTGGGAGGTTCTGTTGAGTCATTTAATGATTTTCAAAGTCATTCCCTGCCTGGCCACAGTGTCCATGCTGTGGCTGGGAGCTCTTTTCCCTGGGCTGCAGCAGCATTAACACATAGCTCATTATAATGGCACTGCTCCCATTCCCAGCTGCATTACTGAGCATAATGGCCCTGTCCTTGTCAATGCTGATTAAGCCATAATCATTTTGTCAGTGGCAAATGTTCAGAGTGGTATTGCAATATTTATGTTACATTATTGATAAAGAATATTGAAGGCATTAGACTTTTCCACCCTGGCAGAAAAGCTGCTTTTCCAAGGGTATTTCCCATTGCTGGCTCCTGGGTGAGGGCTCAGATCCATTTTACATTTCACTCTCTTCCTAACCCTCTGCTCATTTGTTGTGTTATAGCACAGCCTGCACCTAAAATACACATCTGTGCAAATGTCTTTATGAACATGAATTTTGAAGAATGAGATAAAATTAATCTAATGATTCCTGTCATCCATAATACAAATGCTGACTGGCCAAAGGACTGGAATTCCCTACAAACATTTTATTTTCTCTTCTTTGCCTGGGGTTCCTGAAGTTAATCAGCCTATAACTAATTTTCACAAACCCTGCTATCAATTAAAAGCTAAAAATTGAGTCTGGTTGAAACAGAGCAAACACACACTTGGAAAATCCTAATCCTAATTCGAATTTACAATGATGATACTCATAAAAAATGGAAACATGGTTCCTAATATTTATTTCTCTGTGTCTATTAAATTTCGAACAAGCTGCAAAACTGAATGGATCCCACTAAAGCTCAATTCCATAGGCTGAACTTTTATGGGAATAGCACTTAAGAAGTTAAGAATGCAACAAAATATTGTTAGAAATACTGCAGACAGGACAGGTTGTGTGAAATTAAGCTTGGACAATTTGGCAAAAAAGTTAGAGGAAGATTCTGAAAGCATTTTATGACTAGAACAAGCTTGCTCCTAAGGAGTTGCACACATGTCAAGAAAAGCTAATTGGGAACAAAGTCACTGAGCTTGTGCTAAAACCAGATCTGTATGAAGATAAAATGGGCACTATAAATGAGTTTTAAATGGAACTACTACAGCACTTGTTTATGATAGTCAAAAGAATATTAACAAATTTTTAAAGATTAAAATAATTCTTCATTTTATTGAAGATGTACTTTTCTTTTTTGAGCGGCTTTCCATTTTCTATTAATCCTGCTAAGTCAGTGATCTGAAATAGGCTGCGTGTGATGGAGCAAACCTGGTGCCTTGACAGAGAGATAAAATCAGCAATACATTTGAAAGGCTGAGAATTTCGTGGTATTTTCCTGAAACGTTGAACTTTTCTTTTTCATTATGTGAATAATGAAATGTGAGTAACTACAGAATTGCTGCTGAAAACCAGAGCTGCCCGAATCCTCCCTGGCTGACACGAGGCATCCGTGTGTTTTCTCCTTGCCTTTGATGAACACCGAGCAGCCAACGCAGCCATCTGGTCAGGGAGAGAGAAATTGTGTAAAAATGAGATATGCGTGTGTAAATAAAAGATTGATGAATGAAGCCCTGAAAGCTGAGATGAAAGTGAAGCAGAACAGACAGGTAAATCATTCTGATACTTATGTTAGTGCTGAAATTATGTTCCTCTACTTTCTTTTTTTTTTTTTTTTCCTTTCTGCTGACAGCATTGCAGGTGACAAAAAATACTTTCAATTTTGCCGCTGACACAAGTGCTGGAGGTTAGCAAACTGTTTGAGTTCTATTGCTGAGGAAGGATGCTTTAGTCAGGAGAAGGGAGAAAGTTTTGTGGCTTCATTTTTAATTACTAGGTTCTTTAGTTATGAAGCTCCAGCTTCAACATTACCTCCAGAGCAGCCTGGGCTGGCTTGCCAAAACTGAAGCTGTATTTAGAAAATAATATAAGTCCTGTATATCTTCTGGCAGAATTTTAAAGCTAGATTCCTTCCCCCACAGGTCTCTGAATTTTCAATAAATAAAATAGTCATTTTAACCAAAGTAAAACGTGAGTAAAATCCAAGCACTTCTTTACAGGCAAGCTTCACCTAGGAGCCCATTAGACTGAAAATGCAATTAGGATGTGGTTTTTATATGAAAATTAAGCTGACATTTGAACAATGAACAAAAAAAGATGGTGATATGCAAAAGACCCACTGCAACTCATTTTTCACATAACTAATCACTGTCTGACATTGCACAAAGCTCACTTTGTACACCTACAACTCCAGCACTAAGGAAAAGTAACCAGCAACTCATCCATGATCTGAAACATCTGAAATACCCACTGTTTATTTGTTGGTGCATTGGGCATTTTATAAATTGAAAGCCAGCAGCAGCCTCAGTTTGCTCATATTTTACATAACATCCATGGAACAGACCCATTTTTTACATCAGCAGTATCAGTCTCATTTCTGAGTTACCGTGTTCAGGCCTTGATGTTTAATGTAAATTACAGAGCCACACAAATCACCACGTTTAGGAAGTTTGGTTTTTTGATTGATATTTTTGTATTCTGTGGCTATTGGTTCCCTGGGAGTTTAGGGGATCCACCATGAGATGTAGAAGACTTTTCCCTCCAACTTTCTGCAGAAGAGCATCTGCAACTGAGCAGCTCTGAGTGCACTAAAATCGCCAGAATTTATCTGATGTTTATCACTTCATTTGACAGAACAGTTTTAGGGGTAATTTTCAAAGGCAGAAGCAGGAATTTGACACTGGCCTCTTCTCTAAATCACAAATTAAGAGTCCATTCACGTGTAGAACAGGGAAAGAAATCCTGTCCCCACAAACAGATACAGGCAGTTATATTTAAACAAAACAAACTTTTTAACACTTGGGAATAGCCATTCTAGATTCCATCCAGGCATTAACATCCTGGGAATGGAAAGTTCTTGAATAAAATCTACTGCAGGCTTCTTGACGGAGAAGTGCTGGCAGCTCACCACACAAATTACTATAAAAATCAAAGGTATAGAGTGACTTATCTCTAATCTGAGCTGGAAGGATAAAATGGGAACAATGCTTTAATCTGTGCTCCACTGTTTATTCCATAGGGAAATCAGTTAACTTCTTCAATTTGTTTTTGCAAGTTATAAAACAGAGATACTAAATATCAGCCATCATATCGAGCCAAAAATCAGAAGAGTGTTAAAGGTGGCAAAGAAGCATGATTATCATGAATACTCTCCTGACATGAAAAAGATTATTTCCTTTGAGAAAAGGCAAGATTAAGCAGGGATAACATGAGAGTCCTGGCACATTATTTAATATATTTATTAGACAATACTGAAACAGAAAGAGACACAATCACTACCTTGAAGACAACAAAAAAGCCCTAAAGCTGTCCCAGCCAAACCTCAACACCTTCACTTGCCAGCCATGCTTGGCAATTCAAGGGTATGGGTGGGAAAGAATCACTTTTGGTAAACAGAATTCTACTTCAGCTGTATTCAATTGCAGACAGGCAGCATCTCCAAGTCACCAGCTCTTAATTCAACCTTTGTTTCTCCTGAGTGTCACGGTTTGAGACACAAGAGAGGAAATTTCCATGGAGGATGTAGGCACAGGGCAAGGGAAGAGCCAAGTGAAGTGGCTGGAGGCAGAATGAATCTCTCAGGCTGAGGGATGCTGGAAATCCTGCAGCCAGACAAGGCTGATGGGATTCCTCAGCCTCCTGCTGGGGAAGGCAGAGCCTAAAGGCAGCACAGCTCAGCACTCCCTGTGCTCAAACACACACTAAAAGCAGAAATCAGGAATGAAGATTCCTCTTCCCCTACTGGGATTTCTCCCAGTAAAAATCCCTGAACAGTCAGAACCACCACGCTGTAGAAAAACCAAACACTGTCATCTGATGCTACACAACAGCCTCAGATAAATCTGTTTTGATTATTTTGAGCAACTGATTTCAAAACAGAACATGGTGTTGAAAAGGAAGCCATAGGAACATATTTTACATTGAAAGCCTTTGTGAAATTATATAATCTGTGAAAATGGAGAGATTTGGCCTCTGTTTGCTTTCCTTCCGTTCCTGGTGGTTATTATTGCCTCATTATACAGTCGTTTGTACAATGTTCTGGCAGACATTCACTATTGCATAAATTAAAGTTGCTGAATCTAGTCATGCCTACAGGTCTTTATGAAAATACCAGCAACATTTTTATTCGAATGTCAAAGTTTGTCAACCATTAAACTGATTGATTTTTCATTGTGCAATTCAATAGAAGAAGCAATCTCCAGTCTGTATGCAGCATTACTCAGAAAAACATGCAGCTTGGAGAAATCCTTCCTGCTTAAAGTCTCTCCACAAAGGAACTGTGCTTTAAGGCTGGCTTCAGACATTTTATTAATACAGCAGCATCAGATAAGATGCTGTAATTCAATTCTGTGAAAGAGAATGAATTCATCTGTGGTAATCCAAAAATTCCAATAAACCTTTAAAAACCTCTCCAAGTGGCTTTCTAAGTGCAGCATCTCTTGGTGTCAGGATGAAGAGGTTTAAGGCACCAGAGTCAGCCCTGCTCCTCAGGCTCCAGAAAGGAACAAAACTTCCTGCAGAAATCTCCTCACCTGGTTTGGGGTTGGTCTTCTCTGCAAAATCCCCGAGGAGGACAGGACAGAGGGGCCCAGCAGGAACTCCAGACTCTAAGCTCCAGAGAATTCTGCAGCTCCCACCCAGAGCTGCATTCAGCTGGCCCAGGCGGTGCCAAGCATGGCCAGAGAAAATCACCCAGAGCTGCAAAGCTTCAAGCAGGAACGATTTCAGCACCTCCCAAATTTTACTCCCCCCACCAGGCACTCCCCGTGTGCACATAAAGGAGGAGGGCACCAGCAGCATTTACATTTTTCTTTACTTTACTTCTCAGTTATTACTCCAGCATTAATCTTGGCCTGGCACTGTTAAACCTTAACTCAAAGATTAAGGAGTGTAAAGAGCACAATAAAAAGACCCTTTTAATTAAACTGGGACATGTTACAAAGTTTACAAAATGAGCCCTACAAATAGGCAGAATTCAGGCTGTAAAAAGGTGAATTAAAATAAGAGTGTGCATAATCAGGTAACTGAATATAAACCACATTTAGAAGTTAAGGACTTAAGGACAACAGTGAAATATCCAGAACAGGGCTCTGCTTACTAAGTCTTGTGACAGGAATATAACTCACTGCTTTTATTTGAACATCTCCCTAGAAAAGATAATTGATGCAAATAATATTTTACAAACACTTAGGGAAAAGCCATAAAGAGAGAAATTCATAGAATTTATTGTTTCTACTAAAGGGATTACATGGAGTACAAAACCCAGCAGTTATTTTGCAGTTTACAGCCACAAATAAAGCACATACCCATATCTGTGCTAAGAAACTGAGAGGTAAAGTGCTGTCTAATTACTTGATTTAGAAGCAGTATCACCAAATAAAATTTGGACAAGATTCCAGTTACTTAAATTCAGTGCTCCAAATCCCAGTTGTCTTCAAGAAAAGTATTTCAAACTTTAGATCAGTTTTCTGAGATTCTTGCTTAGTTTGGTCTATTTCTTTCTTTTATTTTTCTCCTCAAAGCAAAGGATGACTTAGACTCAACCAAAAATATAATAATTAAAAACCCCCATGTTTAGTGCATGCAGCACCATTTTTCAGACTCACTGGACCATGGCCAATGAAACTGAAAGCTAATGTCAGGTTAGAGTAAGTTTATTTTTAATTTAATAGCACAGTCAGAAGCACTTCACTACAAAAAGTTACGACTTTCATTATGTCTATAAATAGGCAACCTACTGAATTATCAAATAGAATGTTAATGACATTAGCATTAAGTCCTAATTAAACAATGAAGCAATATGCACTACAATCTGCCAGCAAAATATGCATAATCAGAAAAAGATTTCATAAAATAAGGATAATTTGGTTATTTTTATTAAGCAGTAAACAAAGAGTTTGTGCTGATTGGTGAAACCTCACTTGAGAAACATGCGAAATGTCAGGGATGGAATGAGGAACTTGAATAACAAAACATTTGCTATCCCAGTCACGTTACAAGAGTTACACTGGATTTTCTCCTCAGATCATTTGCCCCTCCACTCAAATTTTCCTGCTATCCATTTCCATGGTTATCATTACCCCTGTTCATTTTCTTTCTCAAATACATTTATATTTCACTGATCTCCTAAAAGGCTTCAATACCTGTCCCTATTTCACACCTTTTTACAACAGTTTTAAAGGGAAATGACTCAGCCTTGTTCAGTGAGGAAAGCAGTGCAAGAGCCAAAAAAAAAAATCCATGTTTTTGCAGTCTCAAGTGGATCCACAATCCACTGGTGGAGTTATTCCTCATGTGAGTCCTGCTCTGTCCCCCCTCATGACACTTTGTGCATGTGTTTTCAGACCTGTGCATGCCAAGTGGTCCCTCAGCAGACAGGAATGTCCTCACAATGCAACTTGAGAAGGCTGCTGGCTTTTACCATGCTCATATTTTCATTTTGGAATCAGACTCAGAGTCTGGCAAGGAATCAAATGTTTCCTGGCTTAAAACTTCCATGGAAAAAAAAAGAAATCATGTACAAATGTCACCAAAATAAGAGGGTGGTTTTCTTTTTTGTTTTGCTTTTTTTTTCATTTTACAGTGGTTTCCCTAAAATTAGGTTTTTTTATATTTTTCATAAAGCCGTTTTTTCTTTTTTAAAAATGTCTGATGCATTTTAAAAACGGTGTATTCATTATTATGTATTATTTCACCATCCAAATATGGAGCAGGGAAATACCCCATGATTTAAGCTAATAAATTGCTGTAAGAATCCCATAGTGGATTCTCCCTGGATAATCTACTTTCTAAAAGTGATTCACTGAAGGTACTTAGCTGGGGCTTACACAAATTTTTGCACAAGAAAAAAAAGGCTGAATTCACTGGATAATTCATTCACAACAAAGGAATCAACCATGACCTGCAGGGACTTTCAGGCCAGGGAGAAGTTCCCAGAGCAGGGAGCTGTTTGGTGGCATTGGGCTGACAGCTGCTCTCACATCGTAATTAAATAGTTTTCCCTTGGGTGAGCTCCAGAAATACGCTGCGTTTGAGGCAGAAAAGATGCAGAATTCCATATTAGCCATTAGTTTCTTATGCACACAGTCTAAAACAGCCCAGGAGGGTTTGGATCTGGGATTTTAAGTTCAAGTTTGGTTTTTCAGAGAAGACTCTTGTGTCCTTTCTCAGACTCAAACTTCCAGTGATTAGAATCTTGTTCCTCCCTCTAGCCATCAGCAGGTACAATTACCAGCTCAGCAGCAAAACCCACGCTGGCTTATGGTTTGTTCACTGGTTTTGAGGCGCTGGTGAGCTGCAGGCACAGCATTACCCAGATGTTCCCTCATTACTGACTGAGCTCCAGGAGCCGGCCAAGAGCCGCTCCCAGGAGAGCATTTCCCAGAGCAGCTTCACGCTCACCCCACAGGAGTGAGACACAGCTCCTGCAACTGGAGCAGCACAAAAGCACCTCGAAAGGCCAAAGGTGCATTTGTTTGATGCCAGCTGCTGTCCTGCCAGCAGAGAAGCCTGCGCTGTTTTAGAGGGCAGATGGAGGCCCACAGGCTTGGCCCATCCCACTTTCTCCAGTGTTAACCTACAGAATGTAGGAACAGCACCAAGGCCTTCTCCAGAGACCCAAAATTACAATGAATTACGGGGTAGCACTTCAGAAGGAAGTATGAGAGCCTGAAAATCTCCATCTAGAAATGTGGGTGTTCTGAGACTTCCTGAATTGTTTAGTCAAATTCATCTGGGTCTGATATACACTCAGGCTGCTACTTTCCATCTCTTTTGTCAATGTATGCAAGTAGTGTAAAATAAATTGTCTGTTGGAATTGTGACAGGAAGAGTATTTTCTATTAAAGTCCCCTCTGATCAGAACTCCCATGCAGCCAACAACTGCATCTTCCTGATACTTCACTGTCAACTTTCTAAATCTCAGATGTCAGTGAGATTTACAACATTCCTGCCAGGCTCCCCAGCCAGATTTTGAAGAACCATTCACTCTTCCAAACAGGAACTGGCAGCCTGTAAATAAACATAATGGTGGAATTGCTAATAAGCTCTATTTCCACCACAAGTTGTTTTGTTGCTGGAGATGAGGCTGACAACATGAATTCCACATGGCTGACCATTTCCTACCACTCACCTCTGCAGCTCAAAGAATCCTTCTATGGCAACTTTTGATCACATTAAAAAAAGTTCTTGAAATCACACACCTAAGCTAAGATTTCCATCTGATCACTGCAGCAAGCTTACTATTAAATTGGGTTGCAATAAATGAATGTTTTACATCAGTGTCTCGAACTTCAATGTCACAACCACTTCTACATCTTGCCACAGATACCTGGCACTACTGCTTACCCCAGGAATGCAGGCAATTGCCCTGCCACAACTCCCACACGTATTTTTGATAATTCTAGCAACACAGGTAGTTCTAACATTTGGATATTCTATAGTGGGTGGTTTCTGCAAAAGTTTAAGTGATAAACTTCTGTGAATCAATAATATTGTCATACAAGGCTCATATATACATCCATTAGAGAAGAATTGTTAGGAATTGTAGATACACACACACAGATCAACTGTTTCATGATGTGATCTCAGCAAATTGTTCCCCTTGCTGAAAAATTAGCAACTGTATTAATGGCAGGCACAAAATCATCAGAAATAATTAAAAAAAGAACATGAACAGAAGACGACCCACCAGAATCTGCAGAGCTTTTCAATAATTAATGGCTGAAGAGAGCACTCACTATAGCAGAAAAGCCAGGAGAGATCTCTGGAGCAGTTTACACCAGACTTTTTACATCCAAGGGATGACTTGCTACTGAAAATGCACTGCAGAGATTATATAAAATCTCTACAGAAGTAACTGAGTAAATGACACCACACACAATACAGTATGAGTAAACTTATCCACAGATAAAATACATTCTCGTTTGTACTGCCAAGGTATTGAAGCACACACAGGAGTGTTGAGGAAATTAGTTTTACCCTTTCTCCAGAAGAGATTATGGATTGTAAGTGACCCAGTCTCTCATTGTGTGAAAACAGTACATTAATACTTCTGACTTGCCATTAATCAATACATCACTAGCAAATTATTCTTGAAATTAAGCTGTTGCAACTCACACTGCTGAAGCAAAAAGATTTAGAGGGAAGAGAGAGGGGGCTAAAATAAAATGAGTTCCAATCCAAGGAGCTGTGCAACCTGCTCAGTATGGAAAGGGAAATTGCATTTCCCAGCTATACAAAGAAAATCACTGGAGGAACTCTGACAAGATTCAGTCTATGGAAAATATAAAATACAATGTAAGCGAGAAAATCCTGAAAACTCCCCCATAGCAATCCAGTGAAACAGCAGATGCTCCAGCACATTTCCACATGGGAGCTGGCAGTGCCTGGATGTTTCTGAATCAGCAAGTCTAACATGCAGATATTTTGTTTCAGGGGTCAATTTTCCCATTGATGCAAGGAGGATTTACACATGCAAGTCCCATTAACATTAATAGGAGTTGCCCACATAAATCCCCCTGCAATGATGGGATAAAAGACCATAGTCTGCAAGGATCCAAGTTCTAATGATTACCTGTCAAATGGTCCTAAGCATCATCATCACAAGAAAAAGCAGACGAAGCAGCTTCATGGCTGAAAATGCCTCCACAGGAGCAGTAACCACCAGCAGTCCTACAGCCCAGGCAGTGCCACAGAAGGGAAAATGGCATAAAATGGATTCTTTGAATATGAAGGGTTAATCTAATTAAGCAACTTAAAAAGAAAGTACTCATTAAAAAAGGAATTCAAACATATCAAAGCACTCCTTAGGAAAAAAAAGGTGTGAATATTGTATGAGCTCCAAGGTGCTTGAAGGATAATACAGCTACTTGTTTAAAAATTCAATTAACCTTATCTTTCTTTAACTTGATTTATTAATAATCCTACAGATAAATTGCCAGTTTTTAAAAAGTCATGTTATCTTTTGAATACATCCTGTATGACAAGCCTTAAAAACGACTTCAAATAAGCCTAACCCTCACTTTGCATGCTTACATCATTTAAAGAAAGAACAAAATGCAGTTCAGAGCATGATTTCTGTAAAATGCCAACATCAACAGTCTGATCTAGTGCTCCTGCAAGTGAACTACTGGGTACTCAAGTACCATAGGAAAAACATTTAATGTTTCCATTCACCCTATGAAAGAGACATGAAAACAGTTTTTAAGCAATCAATGTAGTGTAAAGTCATAGCCTCCAACGTGTACATCATTCCACCGGCTCTCAAATCAAACCTGCACTGTTCCCAAACCTGGCTTCACATGGACACAGAGCACTCAGACATGAATTGATACAAACTTGGTAACACAGGTGCCCATACTGGCAATTACAGGTGTCCTCGTGCTGAAAGCAGCCAGGAGAATTCTCAAGAAATCACAGCTAAAAATGAACTGTATTTCTTTGAAAGAAAACACAGGACAATGCACTTGCAAGCAAACTTTTAATTTTCATCAAGCGATTTCCTTGTAAACACAGATGAGAGATTCAACTGTGATCCCTGTTTTGGGGAGACAAACAGGGATAGGTCCCTCCACTTAGCTCTTTACAGATCTGTAGATGTTAAATACAATCACCACACTCATGCTTCCCAATACACAGAGAAATTAAAGCTAAATGAAGAGGCAGCCTGCTTATTAATATATATATGTATATATATATAAATAACTGCTCAATCACAAGCATCCAGAGATTACAGCTGTTGAACACTGGGAACGTTCCAGCTGTGTGTTTTTCTGAGGACTTTGGGATTATGCACACACAGACACACACTTACTGGTACCTATCCAACAAAGGGTGCAAACACTAACCCTGAAATGCAAACTGGACAGTGGACATGATGCAGGACAAAGAGAACAGTATCAGTTATGCTGTAAAAAAATAAATAAATTCCCCTTTCTGGCCTGGAGCCAGGCTCAGGGCAGGCACGGCACCACGGGACTGTACAGAAGCCTGGCTGTGGCACGGCCAGGCAGAGCTCAATGTACACAACTCAATGGCATTTTTTATTTCCTTACAGTATTTAAGCACTGCTGGAACTGGCTCTGCCTTCATGAAGAAGTTTAAACCCCAACTTATCAACTCTAGAGATACTACTGATCTACTGGGTGTGCAATTTAAAGTAAATCTTTAAGTACATGATAAATACTTCTCATATCTGATTTCAAGCATGGTTCAGAAGAAGTGCAAGTTTAACATGGCAATTTACAACAGCTTTCTCATTTTGTAGTTTTTTCCATACAAACTAGGTCTATAAATAGTTCAATAAATTTTATTGTATAAATGCTTCATGATTTATCATTACAAAATGCATAGTTTACAGCTACCACACTAATTTTAATCCTATTAATACAAACCTTTGGAACTATTAGTTGAACCTTCTCTCCACCACAAACCCCCTCAGTTGATGGTCATTTAAACTTCTCAGACCCCAAACTTCAAAAAGTAACTACTGGCTTACTAAAGGCCCAAACAGTGCAACAAATCCAGGGAGACTAGTAACAGGAATGCTCCATTTATGACTTTCAATTTTGCTGGGAAATCTGGCATTAAGTTTAAATTCTGCCATTTTCCTGACTCCAGTAAATGAAGTCACTAGTGAAAGTGTGTTATCTGTTAGGTCTTACTGAAAAAACTGAATGTAAAATAGCTCCATGTGAGGAACATCTTTTGGGTTGTATTTCCTTTATTGTGGCATCAGTTTCAAAACCATATAATAAAGCCACTCCAGAACTGTCAATATTATTGCCTTTAAATTCCATTCATAAGACCACTGTGAGGGACAGATGGTGAGCCTCACCTTCAGCTGTTTAATTAGCAGAGATCCAAGGAATTTTAGTAGAAATCATCTTCTAACTGGTAAACAAACTTGCACTTTTTTCTTATGCTTAGTTTTGACTTGTTGCCTCTTTGAAAGATGAAGGATTCTTTCCAAGATGTAAAACAAAACCAAGTTATCTCAGTAAGTCATGAATCCTATTGTAGCACTTCCAATTCAGATGCTTCATTCTGTATTTTTTTGTCTAGCTACAAACCCCACTGGATCTGGTGGACCTATGACTGCTTAGAAGTGCCTCAGTTCAAAATACTTGAAAAAGATGATCCAAGCTATGGAAAGTAAGGCAAAGGCAAATAACACATCTCTGGGGGTTTTAAACCTCTTCTTCTTGCCTTTCCTACCTTATGTCCTAGTTTGGGTCAACCTCCTCTTCTCCTCTGAGAACATTGTTCATTCGTTCATTCGTTCATTCATTCATTCATTCATTCATTCATTCATTCATTCTTCCTTTATAACAGCAGCACCACCTCCACTACTGTTCTCCTCAGCTGGGGAGTCAGGCTTTGTCTCTGGTGAATTATTCAATCCAGCCTCTTCTGGCTCAATCTCATCTTCATCATAAATAATATCTTCTGGATTCGGTGGTGGGGGGCAAAATTCCTCTGTTGGAAACATTTCTTGGAAAATAGTCTCAGCCTATTCAGGAAAAAGAAGAATAACATAAACTTTACCTTGAAATGTAACACCCTGAGGCAATATTTTACAGATATTTAAGATTAACCTCCATTCTTTCAGATCAATAGTGATTTAGTACTTTGACAGTATTGTAAACACATGGGAAATCCATTCCTTCTTGCAGACCTCGAAAGAGAAAAAGCAATTTATCTTTTTACATTGTTCTACTAGGAAGTCACAGCATGGGGCTTCGTAAAAAATGCTGGTCATTCTATGTTGTATTGAGAACAAGAAAGAGGATTTTTTTGGAAACCAACTGATCCTTTTGCACTATAAAACCATCCCTAGCTGCAGTCCAAGGCAAAGCATGGGAAAGATCTTGGCTCTTTCCAGAGAGGGATCCATTTAATGGAAGAAGAAAACCCAGGGAACTGTACACCTATGTACAATCCATATAATGGCTATATGGGTTTCCTTCTTAAATTAAAAAACTGCAAAAAAAATTCTATTTTTCATTTTTTGAACAACTTAAACACAGCCCAGCAGAGAGCTACTCTTATCCAATGGAATATTACCATTGAAAATACATCCAAATACATTTTTGGTTTATTAAAAATCCTATCTATAATTCCAAGGTATTACATGCACAGACCTGTACGTGTGAAAGGAAGTGTGTTTTAGGTAAGAAAGACAGATCTAGATCAAGGAGTTAATTTACAATTGCACTTGTTCTTCATGCCATCAAGGTTTAGAAATTAAATACACACAACAAGTTTTTTTGCCATTGAAATGGAAGATACTAAAAAGAAGCATGTTTTTGGAACATCAGTGTGTTTGTTATTAAAACATGGACAATACAATTACCAAATCTGGGAGAAAAAAGAACCAAAGGAATACAACCTTAGGATTCCAGAGAACCAGACATTTTATACAAACAAAGGAGGCAAAAAATCGTTTAAAACCCCACAAGAAACTCTATTAACTAGTGTTAAAATCTTTTACATGTACTTGTACAAATAACCCATCTATAAGGTTATCTTATGAATAAATTCAAAATAAAAAAAGCCTGAGACACTGGGAATTTATTTACTGAATCCACATGCCCTCCACATTTCCATCAAGGTTTTCTTTTCCAAGTCCTTAAGCTTCCAAGGCAAGCCCAGACACCTGAAGCAGATCCTGGGGCTGGGCTGTGTTTCTAAGGAGGCAGAGGAATATTCCCCTTTCACTTGTCTGCTGAGTGACCCATCCCCAGCAGCAGCCTGTGACGAGAGCTCCCACACGGGCAGGAAAGCCTTTAATCCTGATATTCCTCCTGCTCCAGGCCCTGCCCTACCAAGCTGACAGGGCTCACTTTGTGCCACCTGGAAAAGCCCATTACACCAGGAGGAATCCTGGACAAGAGGGAACTGTTTGCAGATGAATCCATCCCTGAGCTTGTCCCCAAGAGCTCTCTGGGATGAATTCCACTGCCCACCAGCACTGGGCTTCCACCAGCAGCACGTGGATGCAGGACTCCATTACCAACTGCTTCAACCACCTACCTTCAACTGTCTACTCTCAATTCAATTTTCAGTTTTCCCTCTCCTTCCTAAATTTTACTCTTCCATACTCTTGCAAAACTGTTTCAAACTTTTTATAATAGTATAGGAAAAAATTCTGTTCTCTACTTCAAAACCACATTTTTGTCACTTGAAAGCCTTGCCTAGTGAGTCTGGGGAGCAAGGGGGTACAACATTCTAAAAAGCTCGGGTTTAACTTTTTGAAGGCAAGAGAAAAACTTTTCATTTCAAGTTTGCACTTGTCCTTGCTACTCCAAAAATACATTTCAACTACTATTGTATTTAATAGAATACTGAAGATGTTGTCTTTTGAACTAAATATATGACAAATTAGAGCAGACAAACATTTCCTATGTTGCTCTCAACAATTATTAAGTCCCATCAGTCAGCAAATATCCACCCCAAAAATGGTCAAACAGTTACAAGGCTGAATGTAGGAAGAAATTCTCCTGGGAATGACATGGGAAGAATGTTATGTAGGACATCATAACACTGATTACAGCTGAACAATTTAATGGAATAAAGCACTTCCAGGTCTCCCAAGTTTTTAAGTTAACCTTACCCAGCTGAAGCAATAAAGAATAAACAAAAATAATTGAACAACTCTTTCACTGTAACACTTTGATATTTAATCTAAGTAATTAAAGTAGACAACAGTGCCTTTAATATTTAATAGTATCAGCTGAGAAATGCATGCCCATTAGAATCCAGCATTAAGACACAGGCACAGCAACTCCAGTAAGCTGGAGTTGAATAAAATTAGGTTCTGTACCTGTTTTACTGCATTCCAACTTGTGGATAAACTGTGTGGACTTTCACAGCAACTTTTACAGGGACCACAACCAAACTAACAACACTTGATTGACTCTGAAATCCTTCCAGATATAGAAAATAAACAGGTTAAAGGACAAATATTGGCCTGACAGTTTTAGTACATCCTCTCATGACCATGAAGATGCCTCAGAAGTCTGAACTATGTCAGGGGATATATTACTTTAGCTCATAATAATTCATGTCAGGTTGCAGCAGTGAAAACACAGAGAACTGGAAGCCAGATGCTTTACTGGATCCACACATAAAGACTTTGAAAGGATCATCAATGGCATCTTCATTTCACTTAGCCTCTCCTTAGGGCAAGTAAATGCAACCACCAGCATTAATTCAGTACCACACCAGAAACTGAGCACAGAATTACAACAGAACAAGAGAGCAGTAATTTGTGTATGAGGTGTAGATGGAGAGTTGTCTGTAAGAGCTGTGGTCCTGCCTTCCCAATAATGTATCAGCAGTTCAATCACACAGCATGACAATGAGAATTCAGAAATACTGATGGGTAATGAAGAAATAAATCACAGCACCACTAAAACACTAATCCCAAAATTATTAGAGAAATCAGATATAATTTTCCAAGCTATCTTCAAGACTAACACACACACCAGGTTTTTTCAAGCTGTTCTGCTCCATGAGTTTGCAAGTATCTCCTGTTTGGAGATTCCCATCCCATTCCTAGGAAGGTGAGAGTGATTTGGGAGTGGAAGACATACCAAGTTACAGCTGTTTCCCTCCTCCACTTGTTTACAAGGCCTCTGCATGGTGTGACTCCTGCCTCATCTTCAGCATATTCTTCACTTTGCTCTCATACACCACTTTGAATTACAAACGTGTTTACACTGAAGTATTTCCCACTTGTGACCATTTGTTTCAAAATTTGTATCAGATTCAAAAAATGCAGCCTATTTTTGTCTAAAAGGCAGTGATTTAGGCTCCTGATGGTTCCTCCTAGATCTCCTTAGACAGCCAACAGTTTAAACACAAAGGGTGAACTACAGCACTAAAGAATATTTAAAAAGGGCCTGATTTATCCCATCATTGTTCATTGTAAGAAGAAAAGCTCTGAAGGGAAGACAAACCTGAATGCTAGAAATGTTAGAATCAAAAATAGGTGGGTTTTAAGTGTATTTAGTTAGTTTTTAACATAACCTGTTTTAAACAAGTTTGGAAAAAATCAAATTTAGAAAGGAACTCATTTACAATTTAAAACTGCTGCCATAATAATTGTCTCGCATTATTTTTTTGTCTTTACAGTTCTTTATTCCTCTGGGAGGCAAATTATTGCCTTGGAAAGCAAAAGGAAGGACACTATTAGCCCTTAATGACACTGTTCTGACCCTGCAGTTCAGGCTATGTCAGCCTTTTCACTTCAAAATCTTATTTTTAAGAGGTTTATGACTTAGTAATAAAAAATGCTTCAACTGGCTAGAAGATGGCATGCACATTGTCAGAACATGGCCATTAAAAACACAGCTTTAAAAATGCCTAGTGACACTTAATCCTCCACAGCTGTGAAGTGTCCTCCTGTCTCTGAAAGTGCCCTGACAACACAGGGGCTGCTGGATTAGATCTGCCCAAGAATTTGTACCTTCCTTATCCAGGGGACCTCTGAAAGGAAAATTCTGTTTTACAGTGATACCAAGGCAAAGAGAAGGAAAACTGAGGCAGGAGGCCTAATCTACCATATTAGCAATTGTGTTGGATTTTTCCCCAGTAAGTTTCTGGTTTTGGACTATGTCCTGCAAGTATTAAACTTCTTTGGTGATCCTTCCAGCTTGAATTGTAGACAGATTTTCTGGCTTTCATTTGTACTGTACCTCCTCCTTTACCTTCCAGGTCAAAGACTGTGACTATTTCCTGATCTCTCCATCCACCTAGTTATGTAATTCTGCAGAGTTATCATCTATATTTTTGTATAGCAGAATAACCCAGACTGTATTGGATTTATTTCTTTAAAATTAAAGTTCAGCAACCAAAATCTGCTCTGCCCAACCTGTTTGACAGCACAGTCGTTTCCTAAAGCAGAGTCTGGCCCAGAGCAAACATAAACGTTGGAAGGCAACCCAGCATAGGAACTCTTCTCAACTCCTGAAGAATCCCTCATGTTGAAGTAGACTGCCCAGAGGACCCTGGGTTTCTCCAGTTCTTCATTTTCAGTCTCTGAAAAGGAAAAGGAGTGTTTGCAGTAAGCAGTGGTGCTGTGTGATGAGGTAGAAATGTAATCTAGCACACTGGAAATCAAAATTTTACCATGGAATTACTGTAATAAAGTATTTTTGTTCTTCAAAAAGCCAATTATTGAACTTTCTGAGATTCTCCTTCATAATTCTTTCCCTTTCTTCTCCAGGCACAGCTATGCAAACTCTACTCTCTCTGCACACTCTACACCACACCAGCAGCAGTTATCACTACAAGGGCCTTACCAAGAAACCTGGTTTAAATTTAACATCTCTCACATTAACTCCTTCACTGGGGATAAACTCCTAGAGCACATGACAGACTGAGCAAGTCCTCCCTGAGCTCTGCCAGCTCAAAGGCATTGCATTCCCTGTGCACAGATATTTCTGATGTGTCATTTCTTCCCCTCGTTCCATACTTTATCTTTGTACGTAGAATCTCTAATTCTGGCAGTGCTGCTAAATGAAAATAAATTACTAATTTGTATTTATCTACACTTCCTGAGGGTTGTACTGTGCTGCAATACTCATCATCAGCACAAAATGATCACAAACTCAACTTCCTTGCTTGTAATTTGTCCCTCCCTGTTGTACTTTGCACATTCCTACCATCCCTCTGCACACAGGCAGAAAAAGCTCTGGGAAGATGAAGGTCACTTCTTCACAGTGCACAATGCGATGGAGGAATACACAACACAGACTCTGAGCTTAACAGATACTATTTGTTTGGAATATTTGCTGTCCCCTTTCTTGTATTTTCCCTCCTCTAAAGTAAATGAAGCTTGTAAAAGACCTTGTGAGATTTACTTCTTTCCAAGGAAGAAACTTCTTGATAACTATGGCATTCAAAACAGTATTTTAAAGTAGTCGAATTACAAAAAAAGAGATAAATCTATGCTATTCCTTCAGTATCTTTTTATAACTGTCAAATAGTTTAAAAAAAATGGGTTCTACCCATACTGAACAGTTTGAAATATAAATTAAATTCATCAGCCTGTGAAAGTCTGAGCCTTAATACAGGGCAAGATGCTCTTTAATATATTTAAAAGTTCACATTGCTCATAAAAGTTACTTCTTCCTCATTTAGGCAGGAAAATGAATGGAGTCCTCTTCTCCAGGTGACTTTGCCTCTTTGACCTGCCATGGCCCAGTGCTCACTTTATCTGGTGATTCATTTTCAATAACTCCAACAGTATTTGTTCTGACATTTTAATTAAAATACGACCACTACCTCATCCTGATGATAAAAAGGCCTATGTGTCAGGGAAAACTGGCTTTTCAGTGCCTCAGTGCACCTGAGGACCCCTATGATCACAGAGTTCCTACAGAAGAATTTCAGTCAGCTTCTAAACAATCTATCATTTCGAAACTGGATCACTTTAAACATTAAGATTAATGCTACCCCTCCCCAAATGATTAGAAGACACTAAACTGATCTTCTCTTCACCAGGTCTTTGAAGCACATGGCACTGTCTTGAAATTTGAAGATAGAAGTTAAATATGAAGAGGTGAAAATTAGCAGGCTTTAAGTTAACACATATACAAATGAGAAATGTTTGCAACTCTCCAGTCTAATGAAGTTTTCTATTTACAAACCCAAGTTGTTTTCTATTACACGCAAACCAGTTATGAATGTTATAAAGTACTCCCACATTTTAGTACCTCACATTTACACCAACAAACCCCCAGCCACTGGGAGCTGAGCATTGCTTTCTCTCACAAGTGGGATTTACTGCCTCGCAGCATGGGCACAGTGTATTTCAACTGCTTTTGCCAGGGTTAGAACACAGCAGCATCTCCCACAGGCACATCATCTACTCTGTGAGCATCTACCACAAACATGGTTATATTCAAGATCTCAGGATTAAATTTCAAAAACTTGTGTGGAATTAGCCCAAGTATTTTAGGAACAATTTCCTTCTAGGCAGCAGCTGCTCCATCAGCAGCTGCTTTCCTCTGGGGCGTGGAACCCCAGAGGAAACCCATCTCAAGGCCAAAGTTCAAAGAAGTAGCCAAGGTTTCCTTGAATTTAGGGCTAAGTAGTTAATTATTGGAAATCTATCTTTGTGACAAAAATACAGAACAACTTTATACTTCCACTGCTTACAGCAGAATCCAGAGAACTTAATTTCAAACAGCGAGCAAGGAAACACTTGAAGACAAGAGGCTGAGCAACAGCCTGAGAATAAGACAACCCAAGCAGTTTCCACAATTTCACAAATATTTCATTTCACTACTGCACCTTTCAAGGATGTGCTGAACAGCAAATATGTTTCATGGGAAAAAGAAAGTGTGAAAAATAAAAAGGTCTCAGACACTTGGATACTGAAGTTCAACCACAGCTGAAGTCAGCAACAGCTACTTTAGTAAATAATATTTATGCAAGATAGTATCATAATACCTCATTTATTTATTTTTACCTTTTGCTGTATTGAGATTGAATAACTTCTGTACAACAGGCTCTAAATCTTCCCTTGCAGTTTTAGTTGATGGACAGGTTAGATGGACTAAATCTGGGAAAAGAGAACACAAACTAATTCCAATCACCAACGCACAGATAGATAAACAACATCTGCAATTTTTATAAGGCACAGCAGGCTTTTAGAAATCACAGTTCTTCTTAAAATCACTTCCTTTAAGCCAGGGAACTGCTGTACTATGGACATACAGTGCATGTACAGCACACAGAGAAATTCTCTGCAAACACCTCAGAATTCTCTAAGTTATTTCTGTGATGTACACTATGATTCCACAATCCTTTGTACAACATTTTATTCATCCACTTCTTAGATGGGAGGAACCATTGCTGAACTCTGTTATTTGTTCTGTTTTGCAGACTCTGCAGCTGCTGCCTCCTTGGACAATCACTTGATGCAGCTCCCGACCCTTTTGTGTCCCATTGGCCTCTGCTCAGACACAGAGCCAGCTGCTTTACGCCACCTGATTTTCCAGCATTCAAAAGCCTCACTTTAAAGCTTTTCATAAAACCACCTTACTGGACTCATTTGCTCCTGCAAACTTCTCACCACAGAAGTGTCCATCAGAGAATCATGAAGGAATTTAACACTGTACAAAGTTTAAACTGATTATTTTTTTTTCATTACTGTGAATTTCTGATCCATTTAAAAGCAGTGCACAGCTCTGGTGTTGTTTTAAATCTAAACGGCATTTTTGTCTCTTCTCTCCGAAGCCTGGCTGTATTTGTTATCATTATTTTCCAGTACATCACACAGATTTTGACCCTGGTTCCATCAGGAACAGAAATTTAACCCTTCATGCTCCTCTGCTTTCAGGTTGCTCACATACAGATTCTATTCAAACATTAATTTTTTTATTCAACCTAGACCAAACCTTCTGTCTGAAGGAATATGTACTAAAATATTAACTAGATGCTAACCTTAACTAGATGCTTCCAATCCCAAACACTGTAATATATTCTTTCCTCAAAAAATTCAGCTATAAATCACTAAAGTTCACATCATTTACTTTCTATAAAATCTTTTTTTATTATCTTTAAGGTTATGGTTATGAGTCACAGTCATCAGTACATATTTTGATTATACTTGATTTACTCAGGTATAACTGCATTAGTTACAGTGGTTGCCAACATTTGTCTTCAAGTAATTCTCCCAGCAGGAAGAACGATGAGTTCAGTTCCTGATTTCATCATTACAGTCTCCATTTTTAGGGCAAGTGAAGGAGTTTGGTTCCACTCAAATGGCAATACAGATGATGTGCCTGTCATTTGTGCAGTGTGATCAAAGAGTAGATGTATTTGTATACTTATCTTAAATAATTGTTCCAAGGAGAAATCAGTCAGGTTAAAACCCATTTACAGATAATGATGTAGAAGTTTTTTAAAAAATTATGAAATATGACCTATAACTGGAACTCAGCTATGCCTAATATAGAACTTTCTTATTTCAATATATGAAGACAAATTTCATTAAGGAAGGCAGTACCTTCTCCTCTGAAATGAAAGGAATTTATAGATAAAAGTAAATAGCAGAAAACTTTGTATTTCAGCACCATAAAAATCCTCCTGAAATTAATACTTTAGATCTATGGAACATCAGTCCTTCATTAGTTTCACTTCCTGCTGTATATATTTTGTGAACCCTTGAGAAATCAGCTATTTAAATGATAAATATTAACAATATGCTTTATAGCACTGTTACAAGCTTATTTTTTACTGTTATTTAGTAGGAAATGTAACTTTGAATGCCAATCATTTACTTTAATCTTCTTTCAAATGCAAAAAACTTAGTTCACGCCTATTTAACAGCAAAATAAATTGGTTATTATTACAGTTACTTATTTCTTGTTAAAAAGCAGTAGGTAAGGTAACCTCTACTTCTATTCTAATAAATACCCAAAATGAACATTTTATTGCTCAATTATTTCAAGTTCACATAAAATACCAACAACAGAATCCTGTCAGAAGATAAAACGCTCCCAAATACAGTGTATTTCAGGTATTACCATTCAATAGCTCAGGTAAGGGAGCCCATTTTCAAAAAAACCAAATGACAAATTTCCAGGAAGATTTTTGTGGATTATTATTTTTATCTTCTGAAGGAGGATTTATTCTTGTGTGAGTGAAAATGAGCCCATGAAGCTCCACGATGGCAGGAAGCCACCGCTCTCTGTGTTCTGTGCAGCAGAGAAACAACACATAGAGATTTTCAGTTCTGCTCCAGAGCTGCCAGAGCCAAAGGGGAAAATCTCCTTTACTTACAGGTGTCCTTCATACACGTCATGGTGGAGGAGCACAACTCGATGACACGAACTGCTGCCCTGCCCACTTCCAGGGAAGGCACTGTCAGAATGGAAACCTGGGGAGCAGAAAGCAGAGCTTGAGGGAAAGCAGTGGCCTGCAGAAATGATGTGGCAGCCACCACCATCCTCGCTCCAGGTGAAAATGAACTGCAGTTACACAATTTGGTTTTCTAGTTTACTAAGACAGAACAAACACAACACTGATTAATATCCTCTAAAATGAAGGAATGCAAAGACTGATAAAGCAGATCCAAAGATGAATCTTAAAGTGTACAATGAGAACTTCAAACAGCAAAAAGGAATGTTTAGAAAAAACAAAGGAACTTTGAACGAAGTTTAGACAAGATAAATAATTAATGGAATAGTAAAGGTAACAGTTTATTAAAAAGCAAGCAAAATTAAAATTAAAGATAGCAGCTTAGAAACTCTATTAATTATAGAGTGAGCCAAACAGGAAAATCCCAGTCATTGAACTAAACTAAGCTAAAATTTGTAATAGTTTTATAGACACTAAAATAAATTAAACAATTACCAGTACAGAGAGCTGACTAAAGATCTTGATTCAATCACAAACTAAACTGAATTAATGACTTAATTCCTACCAACAACTAAATATTAACATGAGACAAGTGATACAGAGTTGGTGTGTACCTGCTGCTCTGAGTCTGTATTCAATACAGACTGATCTGTAATGAGCACTGCCCTGGAGATCTGCCTACAATTAAATAAAAGAATGATGTAAAAATAATTACATAATAAATTTAATTATGCAAAACGAAAACAAAACTGTAAAAAAATAGCAGTTTAGAATCATAGTAATTTGATAATACCAGGGCTATTTCACTATATAACCTTTATTTCTATGATTCTTAGTGGGATATTTTGCCTGTTGCTGAAGTAGAAACACACCTGGAATACCAATGCAGTATTTTCAATGACCAAAACAGGTGATGAGTAAGTGAGTCAGTGCAGTTGTATCAAACAGACTCCTTCTGCTTTTTCAAAAGTTCTTTTGCTTATTTGATCAAGATTAGCAGCAGCACATTAAGGCCTTGTGATGTTCCAGAGGGCACAGGAGACTTGGGATGAAGGGGAAAGGCAGCAGGGTGGAGCTCCCTCAGCACCTGCAGTGCCCAGGGTTATTCCTGCTCTCCCCAGCACCACAGCTCTGCTGATCCCTCAGCTGCCCTGCTCTGAGCCAGAGGCAGGGCATGCCCAGAACTCCTGGCAACAACAATCAAACCACAGAAATCAATGAAGCTTTGTACTCATCTAAAGCGGGACAAATTTAAAGCAAGAACAGCAATTGGCACCTTCACCTTCCAAACACATTTTAGCAAATATGAAATTCCTAACAGAGAAAAGCTTTGCACAGACCTGAACTGTACTGCAAAAATAAAGGAGTAGGCAAGAGGCTCCTGAGTTTAACTTGCAGGGTATTTTACACACCATTATTTAAAGAAATTGTGTTTTTTATTTTACCACATACCTGTAACACACATTTGTGCATGTGCTCTCTGAGAGGTAACTGTCTTCCACAATAAAATAGTTGGCACTTATTCTTTGTCCAAAATGATCCACAATAGCTTTGCACCTGTTGAAAAAGAAGCCAACAAACCACAGTAAAAAATCTTCATATAAGGTAACAAAAGCATAAGTTGTTAAAATTGAGTTATACAGGACAACATTTATATCTTCCAATTAATTTAGCTACGTATTTCTTGAACATGTGAACCCCTAAACCAATTCAACTAATCACCAAATCCTAGACTGACACATTCTACCTGGTATATGCAGTTTTCCACATGCAATTCCAATACAAATAATAATATCCCAGGTTTAATAATTTGGTCACTTTTTACAGAAAATATAAGCTTACAACACTGGCATTTAGTTCTACATTTCTTACCTCAAAATACATAAAAAAATAAAACTGTGAATTATTTTTGTAGATACTAACTTATTGCAGTAGGGCTTCTTTCTCAGAAAGACACCTTTACCAAAAAAAAGTTTATTTTGACAATAATATTTGACAAATTAAACAGCAAATTAACTTAGGATATTTGGGAAAGCTCCCTGACAAGTGAGTGCATCAGACCGTTCCAAGAGTGAGTTGCTCTGTTTGTGACTAAATATACCCTTTATCTCCAAGTCACACACAAAGGGATTAACTAAGTCCTGGAGTTTTAAGAATGACACAAATGTTCTCCATAGAACAAGGACAGAAATAGAAGTGGGACAGAAATGCAAACCACAGAAATGAACCCATTCAGTGAGCTTAAATGAGAATACAAATTTCAGATATTAAGGGGGAAAATTCTCTATGAAAGAACAAACTTCAGACTTATATATGACATATGAAGCTATATCATATATATAACACAAAGAAAAGGGAGGCTGCACACAGATACTCACTAAAGCAACCTCTACAGCTGATTCTATATCCATGATCTGCGCTCTCTTCTACACTATCAGAACATTGACTGCATAAATAAATAAAGCAAATTAGCTTTACTGAACTTTTTTCTTAAAATTAAATTATTCTGAATGACTTTAGCAGTGTTTCAACAATTTAACACACAGGACTTACACCTGTAAATAATAATAAACTTTCTCACACACACTTACACAGGTGTGCACGCACAGGGAAACATCCAAAGGAACACAATGCCTGAGCCAGAGATCATGTACAGATTTACCTGTGTTTTATCACAGTGCAACTTTATCTGTGGAGTATCTGACAGGCAAGTTATGCCTTACGAATGACCAACAGTTCTGTAACTTAAAGCTATTTGTCAGCTTCTGTGGTTATAATGATCTAAAAACCCAAATCTTAATAGGCAATAGCAATCAGCTCCCACCAGCTCTGGTAAATCAGTTGTTCCTATAACATGAGATGAGAATTGAAAAAGGGTGCACACACCTGTCCTCATCTGTAAATATAAGAGGTTTATAACTATTAAACATGTTTTTGTAACACTGACCTCCCAGGCATGTGGCCCTTACATATATTCCTATTTTCAAATTCAACAGGTACCTTGACAACAGTACAAGCACTGTTTAACATCTAACATTCTTCAGTTTCCAATACTATCCAATGTGTGTTTCACTTGCAACTTCTAACATGATTTTCCTAACTCTTAACCCCAGTGATTTCAACCTCGAGCTCTCATTTGAATACTTCAAATAAACAAGGAAGTCGAGCTGCTGCAGCTCATTTCTAATTATAACCTTTCTTATTGTTTATGAAACAATTTCCCCACCACCCCCCAAACATCATGGAAGGGGAAAGGTTGATTAAATGTCATGTTGCATCACTCAAAGCCAGCGAAAGCAATGACACATTTTACTTTCCTGCTAAGTGTTGTTTCCTTTCCTTTGTTCAGGAATAGCAGCAGGTCATATGTGTGATAAGATTTTAAACTGAGAGAGAGAGAGAGCTTTTAATTTCAGTCCCACTTTACTTCAAAGGGTGATGCTGAGAAAATTTCTTTCAAGTAGTGCTTCCACATGCAGCCAACACTCCTGCACTGACATTATCAGGTCTCTGTCATCTGATCTGTGTTGCGACAATGAATCACAGCGAACCCTCCATTGACCTTCTTTCAATGTGTCTGGATAAAAGGATGAAAATTAGAATCCATCTCCTTGCAGTGCCACGAGTTATAAATGTACTTTATAGGGCTCATTATCCAAACTAATGGACTAAGGGCGACATCCTTGAAATGGACTCAGCAGCACTGACAAAGCCAGTCTGCAGTATTTCAGCAGATATGTAAATTACTGGCTGTTTGCTCTGTCTTTTTATCACAGATGTATAAATGTCCATTTATCACATCTCTTCCATTTTGAGACAGAATTATGTAATTGGAAACATATGTGAAGTGTGATCAGTATAAAATGCCCACCATTATGATGAAATTTTACACGTACCTAGAAAAGTGACATACAATAAACAGAGAAAAATATCAAAATTATCATTCATGCATTCAATGTGCTTTTTTCCTCACCCTCAGAAATATGATGTGGTTTTTATTTTTTAACAGAGCATCACAGTTCTACCAAGAACTCAGGATGTTCTGCAAACTTATTTAAACAGCAGATCTGGTACAACACAAAAAAACCAGGTATTTTTAAGTGTATTACTAAAACCTTAAAATAGGGATGTCTAGAATTTCTATTATTTCACTCTGTCTTGCCTGAATCTTATTTCCATAAACTATAAAAAGGACTATAAAAAAAAGATAAAAATAATTGTAGAGCTGGGTATGAAATCTACTGTTTGCTGTATATACAGGCATGGGTAGGAAAATGTGAAAAAGCAATGTTAGCCACGTCTAGAAAAAAGTTGGAATAAACTTTGATGATATTTAGACACTTTTAATTAAACTCTAATCTAAATGTTTTAGAAGAAAGCCAAGGCTGTAGATAGAAGTATATATTTTCCTTATGTGTATTAAATCAGGAATATTAAAAATAGAGAAAAAATCACTGCCTTCAGACATGGATGAAGCCTGGAGAGCTGTGCAAGGAGCTATAAACTGGTAATGACCACTGCACAACGCATTTCTGCAGTGCTGAGTGAGCCATTTGTAACCTGGGGAAGCTGCCTCTGCCAGCACAGAGCCAGCTGCACTAACAACCAGATATGAATTTGCCTCTTACCAATTACTATTAATGGTCTGTTGACTCAAAAGCTCAGTAACTCATAAATAGCCTCATTAACAACTTGATAGCTGATTTTTATTAGGCAAAACACCAAAGCCCAAAGTCAAGAGGAAATACAAGCTGGTGAAGGGAGGGAATACACAGTGAGGAAGGAGATAACAGCAAGAACAAAACAGAAGATAAAGGAAATGGGTATCTTGGATGTGTTGTGCCTCTTCATATTTACTATCAGATAATGGCATTATTAAAAGCTCTTTGTTTTTTGAATAATCGAAGTCTTGTAAAATCTTCAGAAGTATTTCAATAATTCTGCTCCTCAAAAAAATCGGTCATTCTAAAATGGTACAAGTGAGCCCCAAAAGCAGCCTAAAAAAAGACACTTGACACCCATGTTGAACCCTGTGGAGCTTATATTCAAAACATAAAGGCAGGTTAATGAAAAAGCAGCACTCCAGCACTCCTGGAATACATAAAACCTTATAAAGAAAACTATGATTTCAAAAGTCTTCAGGATGTGCAACAGAAGCTGGAAACTGGGGCAGCCAGTCCCAGTTTCTGACTTTCAACCAGTATTGACCAGTTAAGAACTGAACAGAGTGGGATTTGGAAGGTGCTACCAACTGTAAGCTTTGTCCCTCTGCAAGAGCAATTTAAGTATTTAAAACTTACTGGAATATAAAGCTTCCTACAGTAACAGTGCAAATATCAGTGTTAAAATAAATGACAGTTTCTGAAAGAGGCACAGTTTAATTTACATATGAATCATGCATTTGGAACAACACACCTGATGAAACAAATTTACATCTCAAAGTCTACAACTGTGCAGTGAACTGCAGAATCTTCAGGAACTGGCAGAAAGGTAAAATCTGGACTTTATCCAATTTCAGGGAAAACAGCTACTGCTTGACCATGTCGTGACAAATGCAGCTACAAGGACTGTGCTCAAGGAATTGCAGAGCAACTAGGAAGTAAACACATCACCCCCTCATTTAACTACTCATTCTCCTAATAAATTGGTACTACGTCATTTCTAAATTAACTTCCTAAATTTTCTACAAAGCATATTGAACTTTTCAATTATAGAAACTAAGCTCAAAGAGAGTCTTTTCTTTAAGACAGCCAAAGTCTGCAGTTAGACTAATATTTGATAAAATGTATATAATAGAAATATAACAATTTACAGAGGTGTGAAAAATGCCACAATGGAAAAAACTCTGGGTTGATTTTTCTCAGCGCAACTTTAAACCTGCCTACAGGCCTAATATTGTTGTAAAAGAATTTATTCTGGAATAAGAGGGCAGCATAGTTTATGACAACAATCTACCTAAAAACTCATTAAAGTCTTTTCTCTTGGAGTGACATGCATTATCAGCAAAGATTAATCTGATGAGTCTTTAGGTGAGCTCCATTTTTAAAAATGCAATAACAGAGGGCTTTGTTGTCATCTGATGAAAATCAATTAGAGTAGGTAAGGCCACAAGGAAAACTAACATCACTCATCACCAGCCCCCCGGCAGCTGAAATGATTTGTCTTCCAAGCTTGGGTGATCAGGAGCTGTAGTAATATCAGAGGGAAATTAATTTAGTTTCTATATTCTGGACCCACTTTCCTTGTTCTGGAGGACCTATACACAAATTACTTTTAATCAAGGTTGATGTGTCATTAATACCAAGGAGGATCTCGGAAGAATAATTTTTTTTTTTTAAATTGACTTAAGACATTTTTCACCTGTGTTTTGTGAATAAACAGAAGGTTCAGCCTTACCGTCCCGAGGCTCTGTCCAGCACCAGGCAGCGCACGGCGTGACGGAGGCAGTAGATCCCCCCAAACACAGCACACAGCCTGCAACACAGGAAACACAGGTTACTGCAGCACTGCCAACTGCAAACAGTGTCAGTGGGCAGCAAGGCACAGCACTGAGGTGCTGCTAACACTCATTTACTGACAGGATGGGCCCCCCAAAAGAAGCAAGGTGTGGAACTGTTGGAGTCCAGAGGAGGCTACTGAGTTATCACAGGGATGGAGCCAGGCTGGGAGAGCTGGAGGTGCCCACCTGAAGAAGAAAAGGCTCCAGAGATACCTCAGATCCCCTTTCAGGGCCCAAAGGGGATCCAGGAGAGGTGGGAGGGACTGGGGACAAGGGACAGAGGGATAAGACAAGGGGAACAACCTTAAAATGAAGGAGAGTAGGTTTATATGGATATAGGGAAGATATCCCTCCCTGTGAGGATGGGCAGGCCCTGGCACAGGGTGCCCAGAGAAGCTGTGGCTGCCCCAGCCCTGGAAGTGTCCAAGGCCAGGTTGGACAGGGTCTGGAACAATCTGGGATGGTGGAAAGTGTCCCTGGCCATGGCAAGGTGGCACTTGACAACCTTTAAGGTCCCTTCTAACCCAAGCCAGTCTCTGATTCTGTGATTTTGAAATGAAAGTATTTTGGTATCTCTTCACAGATGACGAACTTGAAAACTTTCAGTTTGCAACCCCGACTTCTAAAAACGGCATTATTTTGTCATTCTAATGTCAGATGAGCCAGTTCAAAGACAGCCAGTCCCCCAGTCCCTTCTGACTGCAGGGCTGATGCAGCCCAGCCAGACCTATAGTGTCACCAAGCCCCTCTCTGCACCCCAGGGCAGCAGCCCAAGGAGCTGTCAGCACCACCAAGTACCATGGGACACGCTGGAATACCCAGTTCCCTAAAACCATCCCTGCTCCTCATGGAAAACTAGACATACATCCCAAGAATCCCAGCCTTGGTTGTTTGGAGATTGGTGATGACGCAAAGGTTAAACATGCACTGAAGAATTCTTAGAGAACCTAGAGCTTTGGGTTTGTTATCTCTAATGCTGAGCTATCAGAATCTTTCAAACCAACTCAAAGGAGTTTCTGAGTTGGTTATATTTCATATCTTGCATATAAGATTTTCATATCTTACATGCATTTCATATCTTTGCATATATGAATAGTGCTATTGACTCAACTAGAACTGTATTCCTTAGTTAAAAACATTAATTACAGTCTTCCTTTGACTTCAACCACAGCCAGGGGGTTTTGATATTTGCACTTTATTTTTCTCGTGTGCTCTGAAAGAACTTTCCTGCTTGGCTGCACAAAAATGTGAATTACTTCTTTCCAAGAGTAACCTGCTATCCAGGGGAGGAGGGCATGACCTGTTTTCATAGGCCAGCAGAAAACTTCTCTTTTTAAATGAAAATGTAAAGGAATTTTGATTGTGTTGCTAAACAATCACAAATAGCCAAAACACCTATTAAAATAGCCTAGCATGAAAAATGACACAGTTAGGAAGAACTTGCCAAAATTATTTAAACACAGAAACTGAAATATTAAACTAAATGGCACCCCAATAATTTATGACAAAGTAAAATCATTGTGCTGGCATTACTTTCATACAATGGGCTATTCAAGATGATTTGACTGCACTTGAGGTACAAGGCAACTCTTTGATACCATTAACCCTAAATGACAGACATTTAAACTGATATTACTCTAATTAACTGGCGACTGCCTCCACCAATAATTCAAGTTTTGCTGAAAGATAGCAACAACACTGTACTCAGCTTCAACTTTGCCCCGGTGACATCAAATCATATTACAGCTAAATTAACAGTTGTGAAAGTTTTTGGCCTGGTAGCCCTCCATCATACACAGCCTTTAAATGCCATTTCAGTCCCCATCGAGGCAGAAATCAGTAGTTGCAATTTTTAATACAGCTGTGAAACAATAGGACATATTAAAAGCTGCATTTTTTGACAGCATATTCGCAGTGATTTATGAGTTTGTATATAATTTGATTATTCTATTAATTTTACTGATTACTGATTCAGCTAATATAGTGAAGGTCACTTACAAAATAAATCTTCATTACATTTCACAGAAAGTAACTGCCTCCAACTAGTTGTTTTCTTTAATTAAACACTAATGTAACAAGAGAGAAAATAGGCTTCAGGGTTGCTGCATCTGTTGATACAAGAGGAGTTTACTGCTTTGATGTAATGCTCTGTGATATTAATTGAACAAAAATAGAATGTCTCTTCATTTGACATTTCGATTTCCAGTGCTGAGATACCACAAACACACTCAAAGTACAGACTTAGCCTTAGTTCACTCTGAAAGAATTCTTAAACTGTATCAAATAATTTTACACCAAAATCTAGATTTTTATTTCTAGCACATAATTTGTCTTCTGCTTTCTAAAATGCATGTCATGATTACTTTAAAAATTGACTATTTTTTAACTGTGCATTTTTTCTATAGTAAAAACTACTTTATTCTCTCCTTAAAGCTGAATACTCCATGTACAGCACTGCAAGCTTTGGAGAAAGACCAAAGGAAAACATGGCAAGTGCTGAAATAATGAATTGTCCTCTTTCAATTTATTTTTTACACACAGAGCAAGCTGTGACCTGATTCTTATGTTAAATTCTGTTTCCTGAAAGGCCCCTAGAACATCAGGCTTTCCTCCAATGTTGCTATGTTCTAAAAACATTAACAAGTGGAGTCCAGACAAATCAAATCAAATCAAATCGCTACAGCTACAAAAATTGATGGTTAGTTAATCTTCCCAACACAGGGTTCCCACACCAAACTCAAAACTCACTGTGTGCATCCACCTGGCTAACACCAAATGTCGTCATTCCCCCTTCCCCTCCCCAAAAAAGCACCAAAAAACTAATGAAGAAAATAATCACTGTCATCCTGAGCTTTCCTGGCATTTGGAGAGCTATGGGAAGAAAAATATGTGACATAAGTGCTGAAGGAAGTAGATGAAGAGTCAAATATTTTGACTTTTTTCTGCAGGCTGTGTTCATTATTCCTGTGAAATTTAGAAAGGTCCTGTAAGATTAGAGAAGCAGCCTATGGTCTAAATCCAATTAGCAACATGACAATTTTAAACCAGTCACAAAGTTCCTGCAGTTACCCACCAGCACTGAGCTCACTCACAGAGAGTATTTTGAGCCCGTAGCCCACAGTAAGATGATTTTTTTCCCCAGATCTCCCCTTCCTTCTGGAAAACCAGGCTGTGACTGGGAAATGCTGCAGGAAGAGGAGCTGGAATGGCAGACCTGGGGTGGCAGGGGGAGAACAAAGACTTGGGCCCATTTCAGCCCCAGCAAATTTCTCATGGGGAGAGACCCAGCAGGCAGCAAAGGTGACAGCTCCAGGAAAAGCCACCAGGGATGAGAGAGCGGTTAGGAAAAAAAAAAGTAGCTCAGTCACACATCATGTTTTAGGAAGTGTCATATTTCACATCTCTTCTAGGAATTTTAGAACCAAATTTAAAATTAACAAACTGCCCCTTTTGATTGTATGGAATTTAGACTGCATATATAGAAATATAGAAAATTAGATAGAATTTGCCCTGCATATATTGAAATATACATTTACATCCTGTGAAACATTCTAGTAGTGAATACAGTATCTGCCAGTAAAACAAACAAGATGAAAACTGGTGTGCTTGGTTTTGTTTAGAGCACAAAGCTACTTATCACTGACCCTAAATAGACCCTCTGTGCACTTCTCTCCATAATTACAAAATAGGGGTAATTAAAGTCTGTTTCATCAGAGTCTGGCAAGGATTGGTATTTATTGTTCATGGATTGTGAATGACCACACTGCACTGAAGTGCAACCACTTCAGGAGATTTAACATTTGAGCTCCTATTATGTGATGTACAAGTTTTGGAATTTGGGAAGTCACTGCTGCCTTTTACAGATCCAAGATCCAATTCCATTTCATAAATTCAAATGTTAGAAGATGATGCAATAAAAATCTTAATTCATCATATCTATGTTCCTATACCTCAGCCTTGCTTTGTGCCAGTGTAGATTTCTTAGGATGTTTCTAAACCTGAGGAAACTCTGTTGACAAAAATAAGCCCATGTTTAATCTCTTTTAATTTCAACTGTAAGTAATTTATACAACTGCAATACCAGCAGCTTACTGCTGATAAAAATGCCATGTTACTAATGACTCTTGTCACAATATAAAAGTGCTATTTCTTAAAGTTAACCACATTATCAACCTATTTTTTTTCAAGGACATTGCAATATTTCTTAGTGAATCAAGGCTAAGAATCATTCTCTGGGATTCTAAACTCAAGAAAACAGATGATTTATATTAAAGTTAGGTGAGAAATCATCAGGCAATGTGTTTAAGTGGCCTAGAAATTACCGTTAAAGCATTGTGGCAATTCTAAGAAATTGTCACAGAGCTGGAGAGGGAAAAAAAGAAAATGGAAATATAAGACTCCAGTTGTTTCTGTGTTGCTGTGAGGGCAGGGAAGTGCAGAGGCACTCCCAAGGATCCTGTCTCAGGGAGGTGGAAGGATGGGAGCTGGCTCTAAACCCCATGGACCTTGCTGGAGAAGCAGCTGCTCCTCACCCAAGGTCATTCAGCTGCAATTACAGAACAACTCTGCCCTCCCAGAGAAGCTGGGGAGTGCAGGACTGTAGGGCAAGGCACAAAATCCAGGCACTAGAACCAGTCACTAAACATTAGTTTCATCTATAAAACCCATTTATGTGTGCTCTGCCTCCAGAAAAGACACAAAAAATCCAGTTCTCTTAACCCTCAATGAAATTCAAGGGCTATTTTACTAATTCTGTCATGTTTAGGAAGCTACCTTTCTCGGCCTTCTGGTTTAATGAAAAAGGACTCTGCTGAATGCAATTTGCCTCCTCATCTCAGATTTGCCCCAGTAATAAACAGGTCTTCTGATAGTGCTGCAAATATTCATGTCTGAGTCAGAATTCTCAGGAAGACTTTGTAAAGCACAATCTGCACATTCCCACACAACCAGAGAGGAATTTGTTTGCTACGGGACTGGTAAGAGGTAATACCAAATAATATATTAAGACACATCTCCCTCCTATTATCATTATTATCCTAATTATTAAACCCTGAAAAAGCATCTCACAATAGCATTTGCGTTTTGTGCTTTTAGGTTCCAAATATGTTTTTAAAATGAACCAAGATGATTAAGAATGAGAGTAAGACAATGTAGGTCTGACCCCTCAATACAATTTCTTGACTGAAAACTTTTCTGTGCCTAGTTAGGGATGGGCAATCAATACACTTTGACAACATCCACATGATTCAGAGCATCCCATGTGATAGATTCTAATGGCTGAAGGCCTTCACACGGTATAAACTCCTGCAGAACACAATTTCTAGTCAGAAATAGCAAGGAGCAGGACAGCTCTCATGTTTGCAAGTAATTTTTTAAACAAAGAATTCACACACACTCACTGAGAAGATAAAATCTAAAATGGGAAGGTATTCTTCAAGTTTCATCCACTTAATGCATTTCACAACAAAGGTTATTTCCAAATTAAAAGTCTTTTCCTGTCAAATTCTGAGAAATATTGTGGGCAAGGACACAAAAGCATTCCATAGCTGTATTAACGACAAGGCTCACTGATCTGTGAATAACCTGAAAAAAATGAAGATTATTGAGTTACTTTACCAATCTATCCATCCATCACTAGTGAACAGGTCTCAGAATGATGGATTATCTCACTTCCCTCATGTTTATCCCAAGAAAGAGTTTCTCCTTAGAGGGAAAACAAACAACTGATCCTACAAACAATCCTGCTAACACTTTTTTGCCCATTCTGCATTCATCTGCCAACAAAGTGAGAAGAAATTTATCAAGATTGTCTTTAAAGGCCAAGCTACATTTGAAGTTCTGTTATTTTCCTGAAATGCAAGTGAAAACAATTAAGAGGAAAGCAGCACTGCAGCTCCTGGTACTATTCAGTATTTTAGTGCAACCCAAGGAATAGTGACAAGTTGTCAGTAATTCCAATTACATTTTCTGTTCAAAAAAATGGAATAATTTTAAGTGAAAAGAGATAGATAAATATGAAAACTAGGTATTTTGAAATGGAGGACTGAACTCATATCTCACTATGATTTTTTAATCACCTGTGATTGTTTCACATGTGCTGAGACTCAAATCTGTCACACCTGATTGTCACCAGGAATTAACACGATTTGAATTTCTCATTAATATGCTAAATCCTACAATTCACACACATCTTGCTAACATGCAAAGACATGATACTCATGTATAGATTTAGCTGAAAAACACGGTGTACCAAATTTTTCATAAATTATTGCAGTCAGATTTCCTGAACTCCAGTCTTGATTTCAGACCACTAAAACTTTCCTAGATTGTAACAGGGACATAATTGGGAATTTTAAAGGACCTGAGACTACCCCAGGAGCTCTGACATATGCAGCAGATAATAGCGCACATGTAAAGGTAAAACTGATTATTCATTTTTAAACATATACAGGGACCCTCTGAATCAATCACACTATCCATCTTACCTCAGCCTGGCCTCTTAATCTTCCTGTAAATATGGGCACTGAAAGAGATGGAACTGTCTTAATCAGATCTTTCCTCCATCACTAAATTACTGCTGTCACTGTCATGGAGACCAAAATTACAATTTCAGCCAGAATCTGCAGGAACTACTACAAAGGGTGACACTGCCCACCGAGCACACAATGGGAAAGTTCAAAGTCTGTCAATAGGAAATAAGCACTGTTAACCGACTACACATAAAAGTCAGGGAATCACCAATTCCTCTGGCAAAGCCCAGGATATTCCAGCACCTACTGCCACTCTGACATCTGTCAGGTTTTGGGTAACTTACCAAAGACACAACAGACACAGCGTGTCACCTGTAGAACCTTTGTGAGATGGCACAGTGGACAGTCACCAATTCCCTCTAAAAGTTCACGTGGGAAAAAACTATTGCTTCTCAGAAAGTCAATTCCTTTTGCATGTTCGTATCTGCATGAGTCCAGAGGAAACAATCTGAAACCAAACTGAAGAGAAACTTTGCCTGCTCTGCCCCCAACTCAATGTGTTCACAAAACACAGTACCAGATATAAAGGCTTGTTTGGGATTTCCTCAAGAATGAGCTATTACTATATTCACTTTTACTTAACATCAGACTATTGCTACATCATCAGAAAGGGAGAGTCAGAACAGCTTTGTACAAGAAGGAAGCAAAGGAAGCTGTAAAGGGCCAGTAAAGTTTTGCTGCTTGTCAGCTCAGGAGAGCAGGAGGCTTCCAATGACCTTCCTTGTTCCACGACTCCAATTTATGGAGACAGAAAACTCACATCTGTACCTCACCATATTGGGATGTACATTACAGTGATATAAAAGTTTAATTTTCTCTCCTAAACCATCCCTGCTTAAACCAATAAAGAACGAAGAGTGCTTCTGCTCACTCGAGTGTCGTCAGCAGTTCTAAAAGGTTGTGGTGTTTATGCAGGATTCATTTCGGATGCAAGGATGTGACTTACAAATGTCTTTGACTCATTCCCATCAATATGCATGTGTGCCATTTATAACAGTAGCCTTGATGAGAACACACAGTGTAACTGGCTGCAAGAAACGCTTAAGAGGTTTACATTAAAGCAGAATATAGAACAGTGGTTAGAAATCACAGGCCAGGTGACACCTTCCTCTGATAAGCTGGTGATAAAAGCTGTAGGCTGTGATCTATAGGCTCTGGTGTTGACTCTTTACTCCAAAGCCCCAGCAGGATTCCTTGGATACTGCCCACAATCCTGAGGGCAGAACACCTTTAAAAATTGTGATTAATCTCAAAAATTATGATGGTTGCCTCCTACATTGTTCACTTAAAAACAAAAGACAATTGTTTTTTAAAGTTTTGTATTAGAATGTTTGTAATTCAAACCTTTTAAAAGTATAATTACTTTTTGGTTTTACAGACTAATTTGCTTCAACTATTAAAATACCCTCTTTGTTGTAGAATTTCCGCATTTTAGCAAAAAAAACCATAAAATGCAGCAACCAGTGATCTTAAATAGAAAGTTCAGGCCATCTAAGAAGTCCTGCCATCACAGAATGATTTTCTGATAAGAATATTTATAATACTTCTAGACACATCTACTGCTAACTCTTGAAATATATTGCTATTACAGATCAGAAAACTGCATGTGCTGGTTATTAAATAAAAAAATTAAGCCGAAGGGATTTTGAGAATGCAAGAAAAATTACATGGATAAGAATCTACAGGAGAAAGAAAGCAAACAAAATTTTAATCTTCATTATTACATTTACTTTTTTCCCCAGGTATTTGAAGCCAAGGAAGGCTGAACTGCCAAAATTTTACTACTTCAATGGCTCTGGTAATATTCTGATTTACTCATCTGCTGGTCACATACAGATACCTGGCCTCACATGAAGTCCTATAAAGACACAAAGACATCCATAAAATCCAGAGACACAAGTTCTGTTGCATTATTGTATACCAAGTAGTTACCTAACCCCAACTCTTGTTCACAAATTGTTCAATCACCTAATTACACAGGTCTGCACTTCTTTAAATCACCATATACATACAGCTTAAGGAGCAGATGAAAGGCAACTGACAAAAGATGGTAGCAAATAACATTTCTATTCAATGGAGCACAATTATTCCAGAATGTTTCTATCAACATATAACTGCATCCATCCTACACACAGACAAGCAGGCTCAAGCTGCTAAGGCCATTCTTCTGGCAGCAATTTAAGTACTCCTCTGGAGAAGAGAAAGAGTATCTCTCACAGAGACAAACAGGAAGACAATACCCAACAACATGTTGTAAACCACAATTTCATTGTAGCACACATGTAAAAAGCAGAACTTGTCCAGCACCAAACAAAGCAGGTAAGAGCCTGCACTATTTAAAGGACCAATGTACAAATATATCACTCAGACAAACTGGCCTCACCAGGCAAAGCTGCTTTTTTTAAACAGAGCTAATGTTTACTTCAGACCTACAGGTTACCACATTAAACCCACATTGAGCAGATGGAAAGGCTGCTTGCCAACAAAAGCAAAGATGAAAAAAATCCCTCAGCCTTTTAAAAGGCAGTTGAACTGTTGGAAACAACTGAAATTAAAACCGCCCACCCTCTGCACACGGATCCCTGATGGTCCCCAAAAGCACGGAGCACCAGCTCCGTGCCAGAACCACGGGGCCCACCTCAGGAGCCAGGGCAAGGACTGCACTGTCACTGCCACAGCTCAAGGGGCTGAAGTGGATCATGGTTTATCCTGCAACCCACTGGGCTTTTTTTTTACTTGCTTTCTAAGGCTCAAGGAGTGGAGAACATATGGCTGCTGTTTGGGATGTCAGAATGTGGCAGTGACTTGGTGAAACAGGGCTGCACAGGACCTCCTCTGCTGTTCAGTTCATAGGAGTTGGAACATTGTAGTCTTGAGAGAGCTACAAAACGATGCCAAGAGCGTAATATGGGATTTCACATCAATTGCCCTGTCTGCATAAAAGTCTGTGATGTAGAAAGGTTTGTTCTAAATCTAATTGTGAACCGGACACGTGACACCATTCTCCTCTTTCAGAACAATCCACTTCATCATTAAATATCTACATGGGAATGGCATATGCATTCTCAGCATTAATTAGTAACACCAATTGACAACATGTATCTTCTGTAGATTCAGGGAAGACACACACACAAACTTTTTCAACCTACCCAAATGCACAGTCACCCTTTTGGACAGACTGCACGGAGTCTCCTTCTGTCAGATTCAAAACGGGTAGCTATGTATGGGTTAAATTATGGCTTTCTCATTTCCTAGCACTTATTAACTTAAGTCACAGGCAGCCACCACAGCCAGCAGCTACTACAAGCTGCATTTGTAATACAATGAAAAATGTTGCAAATTATTATCCTAGTGAATGATACCTCTTACATCACCCAAGGGTTTCCTTTTGGGAATATATGTCTGGGTAGGTGAGGCTTACCTGCAGAAGCACTGTGGGATCTCTCCTTGCCCATACAGAGGGAACAAGAACGGGGTGTTGCCATAGCGGCCAAGGCACTGCAGGAATTTTTTTGTTGCCTGAAGACCTTCCAGAGTGCTGCTCTCAGTCTCTGACACCATTGCAATGGAGTGAAGGATGAAGTGCTGCAAGCTGGGGGTCAGTTTCCGTGTCTGCAGGAACTGAGCAAACGTGCTGCTCTCATAGTCTGAGGGAAAAGAACGTGAGGCACTGAGCACATGTAACACCTGCACTGTCTCCTGTGCTTCAGCTCAAACAGCTTTTGGATTTCACTAAACTAAAGCAAGTTGACTTTTTCAACAAACATCTTGCTGAAAATGGATCATCCAAGACAATGAAAGTTAGAAAAACTACTCCCAGAAAGTGAGTTTTCTCAGAAGACAGAAATATCGCTCCATTAAAGTGTTTCAAAATATCACAAACCCACTTAATGGGTCTCCAATGGCATCACTTATTCATCCTGTTAGACTTGATCTAACTCCATTTCCCAATCCTGAGACAAAAGTGAGAAACTGTGGACAAAAATCCATTCAAGTGCCTTGGGACGCTGTTTCCTGTAAATTACCCAGAATATTACCCCAAATGACACCCACTGCAGAACAGGACTGCATCCACACTGCCAGGGCTAGACTGGATATTTATCCTCACTGAAGCCTCTCATACAGTGCCACAATCCAGAGATGAGAAGGTGAAGTATTTATTTCAATTTGATGACTTGCTGGCAACAAACAAATGTGGATGAGACAGAGAGCAGAAAGGGATCACTCTACCTTCCCTTTAAAATAATATTATTGCTGACACATTTTGAAATTCAAAGAAACACAAGTCTTCTGGGGGATGTTGGCATTGATACATCTCTGAAAAACTTATCTTCATAACTGAAACATTTTTCTCCAGGAAAGTTGTATTTAAGGAATAGTATACTTCCATACTAGTCAGAAATCTGCTCTTATTTCAGTCCTGGATAAATTTCTAATTAATTTAGAAACACTTCCATCCATGCAGAGACCAGTATTACAAAGCTATATATTCTGTTCAAGATTCAACCACTGCTTTATTACAAGTGTATCTTACTGCTCTTTGTACAGCCAAGCAAGAAGTCGTAAAATTACAGGTTTTTTTGTTTTATCATTCTAAAAAAATTCTCAAATTTTCCTCACTTTGAACTTCTTATATAATTCCATATTTTACAGAAAGAAAAGCTTTTAAAAAAATTCTTCACGCTCATGAACTCTTCCTATTAAAAGTCTGCCTTCCCACGAATGCAATGATCTCATCAAGAGCAATTTTAAATTTCTGAAGTTTTTACATTAGCCTAATCTGACTCAAAATATTCTCAATTACTTCTCAGGCTATTTTAAAATGCAGGAACAAAATCTTTTAAAACTGTCTCAGGAAGTAAAATAAATCGCATGTTATTTAGGTATATGAATCAATGGATTCATTTAAAATTGATGTGGCATCTCCTTCTTTTACTTAATAAATTTTCTAAATACCACCAATATCCTCACTCTGAGCACCTCCATTTCTTCCAGCAGCAGCAAACTGAGATCACCTGTAATCAATAAACCACTTCAGCCTAATGAGTCTTTCCCCCTTCAGGATTTTCTGGAGTTCATTACAGACTCCTTTTCTTAATCTTACCAGATCATGATACTGATTATTTTTCTCTTGCATATGTTGAATAATTTTCTCGGATGTTTGTACTCCTCTTTCCTCACTATTTCCTTCTGACAGATTTTTTGCTCTTTGCCTTAGTTTACTTTTAGACTCCAAGAACTGAGGACATCATTTCATTCTTTGTACCCTGAGGAGCACAAACCCAAAGCACCTTCCTCCTGTTAAGCTCATTTCCCTCTTTGACCTGATGCTCGTTATTCTTTGCACATTATAGCTCAAATGTATTCTGATTTCCTCTCATCTAAATAAGCCAACAGTTGATAAAAGCACTTTGAACTTGCCTTCTACAACTGAAGAGCATTAAATTACATTTACTTTCATAGTTAAAAAATTCTATTTTCTCCATCGGATTTTGTGGTAACACGTTGTAAAGATTTATGTAGTATCCAAAAAAACAGACAGAAAATTCAGATACATCACATTATTTTAAAAAATACCTGGGGGAGGGGAGGAAACACTTAAAAATGACAAAAAGCATTGTGCAACCTTGCTGTAATATATAATTTTGCTGTTAAAGAAAAATGTAAATAATAAATGATGTGGGAACTAGAAGAGCAAGTGCTTAAGTAGAAGAATTTAACACTAAAGTGAAAAGGTCACAAAAAGGTCAAAGCATACTTTAAAAATGAATCTGTACAAATAAACCACGTGAAAACATAGGAGAGCTCTCAGACTTGTGCCTCCCTGAAGGAAGTGGAAGGAAGGGAGTGGGCCTTGTACAATGAGACACTACCTTGGTATTCTTCGGGGTGCTCCTCATAGTCCAAACAGAATGTCAGAAATTTCATGAGCATTCTCTTCTCCACCATGGTGAGCTGTCTGCTGTTGAAGACATCTGCTCTAGAACAAGGCACCTGCAAAATATTTTTTAATAATTTCTGACGCTTTCCACACTGAACCTAACAGCATCAAGCAACAAGTCTGATTAAATAACAAATACTTCAAATTAGTGTTTTCAATTAATTATTTTCTTATATATTTCCTTCCCCTATTTTCTACTGTAACTAAAGTTACCAATTTTCCACAATAAGAATATTCAAAAATCTTGAATTTTTGAGCCTCTTCCTCTTTTTATTTCCCTTTAATTTCACTTGCATCTCTGACTACAGAGGTAGTCACTAGAGTTAGTATGAACTGTGCCATTATCACAGTGACTTCTCTTGTACATCACATAAAGACAACTCAAGTCTATGTTAGAATCTTAAAACCTAAAATCTGTTAATCTTCAATAATTAACTGCCAGTCAATTATGGCCTAAACATTTAGCCTGAGGTAAAGATTTATGTCAATATACTGGACTGCACAACCTTATTTTAGTTTGCTTTGACTTTATTTTAATATTTATATATAACACATACAGACATCTTTTCTTGCAGAAATTACATTAGAATCATAATTAAGGAAAAAGCACCACCTTTGTATCACAAAGTTCTCAAAAAACCAATTTCAAGCTTATTGACTTTAAGAAGAAGAGATGAAACACGTGCAGCATGTTATTTTCTAGTACCTGTTCTACTTTCCCTTCTCGGAAGGCGAGAACTCGCGTGGCGTTTTTGAACTCAGCGTATCTGCTCACGTTGGACTTAATGAGGAGGTCAATTAACAGGCCCCGGGAATAAAGCAACTGCACAGGAAGGAGAAAGGATGTGGTGGGTGAAAAGGATCAGTGAAGTACCCAACAAAATCCTCACTGGCTGCTCCCTAAATCCCCTGAACCAAGAGTCACCTTTTCCACAGGTAAATTCCTTAACTCCCAAGCTAAGGTTTAGTCATATGTAATTCAATCCTCTTTCTATAAGTTTCAAATACATGATGAAATACAGAAAGGCCAGAAATGTAGCTATGAACTGAAAATGTCTGTATTGAAAAGTCTCGTGGTCCTGAGGAAGAGATTTGGCAAGATCACACAGGAATTTTTTGGATAAAGGTTTCCTGGGATGCCGATGAGGACGCCACAAGGAAGCCGATGTTCCCGTGCCAGGGAAACCCCCCCCACACTCCTGGCCTTGCCCTGCTGACCACTCTTGTGTCTGAATTCTGGGATTTGCTGCAATTTACATCATGTCCCACAGAGGGTCAGCCAGAGTATAAAAGGGATAAAAAATACCATTATCTACTTAACCACCACCCACTGGTGGTGACTGAATGATGACTGAACACCCACTGGAAGGATCTTGCTGTTCAAGATGTTATTGAGAGGATATTTAGAAGTGGGATTCACATTTGGAACATGAAGTTTGCAATAATGCATTTTGTAGTGTCTTCACAAAGAATGAATTCTGAATGGATTCTTGAAGAGAGCTTCTTTTTCAGTTTCCAGAGATTTGAAAAATCTTTTTAGGCACAATATGAAAAGTATTCAACTTTGAAAAAATATCCCTGTGCTGCAAAACACATTTTCTATTTTCTTAAAAAGATAAATCTGCATGCAGATTGCTCTTTCTTGTTTAAAAATTTAACTTTTAATGGTACTATTTAAAAAGAGAGGCTTTGCTGATACTAAGTGCTATATTTCATGAAATTTACTTTTATGGCGGTCTTTCTAAGCTGTGTTTTTTGATCTCTTTGCTTATAAAACACTGAAGGACACATATTTAATAGCTCATGTTTGTTTTAGGGATAACAAGTCTTACTTCTCAAGAGTGGCTATTTTGCCTCGAAGGTGCTGTCTCAACATGAAGGGTTTTAAAACAAATGTCAGCATTTTAAGCAAAGTAAATGTCCTTATACAAAAAGAGTCAATTAGTTCCTACCTTAGAAACTAAATCAATATTAAACCTTCTGCCTTCTCTGACAATTTGGGAATAGGTGATTTTCTTTGGTTCTTGGGCAGCACTTTCAGAGGGTGCAGCTTCCGTCTCTGCCGGTTCCAGAGCGGATTCTCCTGAAGCTGCGCTGGGAGCAGTTCCACTGCCAGGGGCTGCTCCTGCCCCGTCCCCTGGAGCTGCCTCAGTGCCCGGGGCCTGCTCTGGCTCTGGGGTCAGTGGCTCCTCTCCGGGGCTCTCCACTGCTGGATTCTCTTCCTCTGACCCTGGAGAAAGCCCCTCTGCTGCTGGACTCTCCTCTGATCCCAGAGAAATCCCCTCCACGGCTGGACTCTCCTTCTCCGACCCTGGAGAAACCCCCTGGGCAGCAGGGGCTCCAAACACAGGCAGCTTTGGCAGTGCACCAGCTTCTTCAACACCTTCAGCTGAATCCTGACTGATTAAAAACACAGAGGGGAAAAAGAGGGGGAAAAAGTCTTTTTGAAGAGTCTTAAAAACTTGTTTGAAGTTTTGAGTCGGTGCCAGAACAGAAACCTCAAGCATTTCTAGGAAAAGCATTAGAATTTCTTTATCCTGGCCCATTCAGGTGTTCTGCCCACTAACAAACTCTGCTTCTTTGGCTGCACAGCTGTAATTCAAGAGGACTATTTTTATTGAGGAGGAAAAAACGCCAACAAAAATTTGAGTTTTTACTTTACATATACTCAAAAATAGAAGGATCTCAAAATGAAAATCAAGGCCCTCATGGTGAAACAATACACAACTACATAAACAACAGAAATGCAGTATTTTGAAATAAAAGCAGTAACTTGATTAGGTGTTCCCTATGGATTAAAAACCATGAAATTGAAATGCAATTATGCATTAAGGTCATGAAGCTGAGATACTCTCCTGAAGGAAACAGACAAGCTTTACACAACCGAGCTCCTCTGCAGCCACAATCCCAGCAGGGCCACTGAGAACCAGACCACTTTGACCCAAAGCTTAAATAAAACTTTCAAATTCCTTTTTCAATGCTGCCCTTGCATTCTGATTAGTTGTTCAAGCAGCAATGCTGTTATGCAAGTGCTCCAAATCCATGCACGGGGGCTGAAGGCAGTCAGTCACAGGAGGGACATTCCCACACAAAATTTACTCTCCACAGTTCATTTCTGTTCCACAACATTTCTTTAAAATTCCCTTTATAAAGCAGCACTTCACTTTTAATCTCATCTACTTGTTTTATGTTAAACTTCAGTGACACCTCCCTTAGAAAGCAGGACTTTTGAACTTGGTTTAGTTTACACTACCAGCTGAGATGAATCAAATCAGTGTCACTGTAAGTGAAAGGAGTTCAGCAATAATTCCAAACTATCTTTTTATCTCTATACCACAAGCCATTAATGCACTGAATAAACAATTTAATCTTGGCTGAAAACTAATGAACTATGATTTTAAAGGTGACCTGCAAACACTGAGTATTAACAGGATGGTTAAAACTCCCAGAACAGCAAGGAATTACTCAGCATTGATACCAAAATGCTCCCTCACACACCTGCAGCCTTACAGATGGAAGCAGAGGCAGGATTTCTGTTCAAAAAGGAACAAAAAACTCAAATCCTTTAAAAATTGCTCCTCATTTATGAACCCATGGAGCTCACATGGACACATGAAAAGTTTGGAAGCAATCTCCCAGCTTGGGCACAGTCACCAGGAAGCACTTAACTCATGACTGGGCTAAAATATTGCCCTGGGAAATACAGGAACTGCTACAAGGAAGCCCTAATGAGAGAAGGCTGTTTCTATACATTAATTATGTCTTTTTGCTTCAGATTGCCAGCATTAAGTAACTATAAAATATCAAAGAAAGATAAGTCCTTTGTCAAATGTTTTTTGAAAAAGTAATCTCTGCTACAAATAAAAATGAAAGTCAGTAAAATTTTGGTGTTCTATCTGGATTTTGGGGTTTTTTTTAGGATTCTGGAACATGGTGTTTGTGAAAACTGCAAAAGCTCTTGCCAGTAATTCAGTAATTAAGAATGAGGCTTTTATTTAACTCATCCTAAACCTTTATAACACAAAATTTCAGAATAAGGTTTTCCTTCTACCTTCTCTAAATCTCAATAAACAGTTAATCTCATTTTACACATACTTGATTATTACTTTTTTTAATCAAAATAAACTTGGATTCATAATACACTGTGTTTTTCTATATCACTCTGAAAAGCAGTGTAACAGAAATATTTACATATTTTAAATCTCCATTCCCTTCCCATTAAAGAACAGGTAAATCTCCATGATTTGCAGCTCCACACTTTTTATAATGAGAGCTTAAAAGCTGTATATAATCTAAATTCATGACATCCTTCCTATAGGACCAAATATCCCTGAATAATGTAAGAACTGTCTATAAAAATGACTCAAATTGAACTTCTGTACAGACAATTCTTCTCCTAATTCAGAAAAAAATAATACATCTGCAGACAAATTGTTGTGTAAATTTAGAATATTATCTTCCACCATTCATCAATTAATGGTACTAACAAAGGAATATCTTAAAATGAATGTGTCTTATTAATGCCTTGTAACAGCAACCCCTTCAGATAGGTCAAATGAAAAATTGCCAACCAGCTGGTTAATTTATTCAGCACAGGTGTTCACTATTTATTTTTCAGCCATTTGCCTTTTTTCAATCCAGCTTGTTGTAGACACAGTATTCTTTCCCTTTGATGGATGCACTTTGTTCTAAGGCCATTCATTTCAGATTTGCACTGTGTATATTATACTGCTACCCAGCTGTTTATTCTTTCAAAATAAATGTTTAATGGTTACTTCATAGGAGTTACAAAAGTTAAGCAAAAACAACAGAATCTAGGCAGAACATGTAAATTGTCAGAAACACAGTAATTGACTCTCTCAGAAAGTTTGAAGTTCTTTTGGAGAACTTTTTCTTTGCCAGGTTTATTAATCTTATCCTTGTTCCTTGGGTGGATTGGGGGATTTTTTTTGGTGATGACCAAGACAGACAGCACTGTACTAAATTGCTAAACTGAATGTTTAAAAGCATGATTTTACCCAAGTATAATGTCACTTCTAAGTGTGAAATCTCAGTGCTACAGGACTCATTTGGGAGCCAGCTATCAGTCAAAAATCATACACTAAGTTAAAAGACTATGAAACCTTTCCATCTGATTTAATTTTCATTCTGAACAATATTTATTATGACAACAGGATGACAATTACAATATCCAAGTGCTGTTGGTTTAAAATAAGCATTACATTTTATCTTAAATCCAGTCAAGCACCGTTACTGTGCAGTACTGAACCCTGGAAGAGTCTCAGTGTGTGACCTTCAGATTGTATTTATGCAATTCACATATTTTTTCCCCTATTTATGATGTTTACAGGAAAAAGAACCTGTATTTCTCTATGAGTATGTGTCAGCATATCATTTAGCTACCTATGGTATTCTCTAAGGGATTTGAGGTTAAACTTACATAACTACCTCAAAGAATTTCCTCTCAAGAACTCTGGAGAGTGCTCAGTTCAGTGCAAAACCCAGAAGATAAAAATAATAAATAAATAAATAAATAAATACACAGTTCGGTTAGTTAAATTTATTACATATAAAAAGGACAAAGTGCAATATTACTTTACCATTTCAGCACAAGGAAGTACGTCATAATTACAGTATTCTGTCTGTGTTCCAGTTCTTTTGTATGTGGTTCATTTTGCATGCATTTAGGGGTTTTATTTTTGACCAGGAACAGCAGCTTTTAGGCAAATTAAGAATGGAAAAATTGAATTGATCTCAGTGCACAACTGCCTACTACTACTAAAATCTAAACACAACACTTCTGTTTTCTACTCAGAAGTAAATCACAAACTCACAAAGTTGGCCAACAAATTACACTGCACCCAGAGAGGTCATTTAGGAAGGATCAGGCTGTTTTAGTGAAGTGATGTCAACAAAGCACAAGGACAGGAGCAACATTTCAGAGGCCAGGGTTACTTTTTGAGACAATGTGCAATATGGCAGGGTGGTGAAACCCTTAAAACCAAAAGCACAACATGATCCTTTACCCCTGGGCATACAAAATTGTTCATGAATTTCTAGATTTCTACTTACTCTCCAAAACAGAAATCTTCAACATGTTGAATAGTTTTATCCTTGCTGCTAAGAGGAATTGCTTCTTCATCCTCAAGGATCAGTTTTCTCCAGTCGTCACATTCATCACTGAGATCTGTCTTTTGCTTAAGAGAACAAGTATAAAATTACATATTGTACTGTGCAAGCTGTTCTTTAACTATAAATCTCTGTAGACACAAATAATACATAGCCCCTAATAATATAAGAAAAAAACCTCCTCTTACCTGTCTTAATTTTTTTTCTATTTACATTTTTTGAGTTAAAACAGTTAGAGCTGGTTACTTTATTACACCATGCCAACATTTGTACTACAGCATTGGCTCTAGTAATCTGAAATACAGTGTTAAATGAAGTACAGGCTTTAGTAGAGAGTTGAATGTAACTTGGAATACAACCTCCTAAAAGACAGGTTTGCCACAGCCAGGGTAATTCCAGATTCTGTGACAAAACTCTCTGAATGGAGAACACATGAGAAAACATGGTGATCTGGGGGATTTTATTAATCTGCGCACGCAGGAAACTCTAAATCATACAACAGAACTCAAAGAATATGAAGTTCTGGCACTGAACAAGTGCCCCGATTATGCCAGGAGGCAGCACAGTGTAAAGAACAGGCGTGAGACTGAGCTGAGAAACTTCCATCTTCTACGGCCCAACAGGCTCCAAAGCATTTCCGTAAATAACAGAGCAGCCATTTGCTAATCCAGCCCAAGTGCTCCATCTCCTGAATAAATATCCTCCCTGGAAGGCTTCTAGTGGACTGCCATGAATCAGATAAACTTTGGTCGTTGAAAAATACACTATCAGCATTCATCTTTTTGTCCTGGTTACAGGACATTTCAATGGAAGGATCCAGCACCCACTTTTCTCCCTCTAAAGAAGAATCAGCTGAATACAAACAAAAACAAAAGGGCTGAAATGTCAGAGAGTGGAAAATAATCAAAGGGGAAATTGAAAAGATCAGATTATCATAAAGGAACTGAAACAATGGTGTAGTTGCTTCTCTTTAAGCTCAAGAACCCAGAAGTGTGGCCTCAATCAGACTGACAAGGCAGGCACATCAGAGCCTCAGCCTGCCAGGCCAGATGGGTGAGGCTCAACCAGTAAAGCTGGGAACTACAAACCTCTTTGATCTGTCAAATTACCAAAGAGCAAAAGCAGGGAGGTAATTTGTCTTGTAATAAATCATGCAAACAACAGGGATTCAATGTTAAGGAGGCATAAAAAAAGCAATTTGGGAATTTTTTACCTGATTTTCTTTAATCCAGGACAATAATCCTGAAAAACTAAAGCTGGCCCAGTTTCCACCATAGTAATTTCTCCTGTAAAGAACAAAAGAAAACTTGTTGGACAGGTAAAACAGCTTTCCCAGATTTAAAGAAAAAATAACCCAGTCTGATACATTCAAAACATTTTACATGGCAAGATTCTTCAGATGCAGAATAGATAAAAATTAGTATTTTGCAATACTTAATCAAATGCAAAATTTCCATTTTACTCCTTTGTATGCAAATCTGACCAAACACACTGTAGTCCAAAATCAAATTATTTGGGGGGTAAAAGGGTATTGCTGAGAACAACACATGGGATGGTGTGAAGAAAAGGAAAACAGAGATAATGCTGCTTTTTGGCCAAGATTGGCTCTCTTATGCATTGTGTCAAATACTGGAAAGTGCAGTTTATTGTTTATCTACTGCTTACACAACATATTATGCCTATTACAGACTGTGAAGGTGCTTTGGCAAAACACTTATTGAACTGCATGTACTGCAGGTGGAGCCAAAGGAACTGATTTGTACAAAGTGATCATCCCTCCCTGAGCACTTCCCAGTTTCTATTTACCACCTTCTTGCTCGAAAAAGATTATTTACTGCTTTTAAATCACAAAAAAATTAATGGTTCTGCTGTTAATCAAATAAAGTCTCTTCTCTCTCTTTAAAATTTCTCTACCAGTATTTCTCTAAACATATGTTGGATTAGTTGGCTTTTGTGATCATGCATACCATACCTTAAATACTTAACAAGTCTGAGAATAAAAATAATAGAGCAACTACATTTTAAAACATCACCAGCTCTTGCAAAATAAAAGTTATTACAGGATTTAACTCTGTTTTCTGGCAGTGTGTACTGGCACTTCAGAAGCCTCAAAGATACCAAAAATACCCTCCTGAATAGATAGTTATTGCATACACTAAAAAAACTAATAAAAAAAAATGTAAGGAGGAAGATAGGGTTTGCATTTTAAAGAATAATGTGAAGGCTGTTAAATCAATCTTATCATAACCTCCTCCACTTTTAAATTGTAGAGATCAGTGTGATAACAGAGAAAAGCTAAATTCAGGTTAGATTCTCCTGACTAGATTTACGATGGGATGCTTTTGACAGGGCTTATCTGCACTGACAAAGACTTCATTAAGAGTGTCAGCCCCCCTCCAGCACCAGAGGCTGCTGCTCTGGACCACGGTGCTTACTTAGCATATGAAGGACAGATGTCTGCTGAGCAGTGCCTAATTGCTCCTGACTACAAACTGACCTAAAAAAGTCTTTCAGCTCTTGCAAGGCAATAGTGAAGAACATAAATAGGACATCTTTTGCAAAGACAACAAAATCCAGCATTCACTGAATAAAGGTGGCTCCACCAGTGGATTGTGGTGTTCCCGGCCCTGAGCTGGGGGGACTGAGCCCACAGCCTGCAGTGCGGTGATGGAGCAGCACAGCTCCATCTGCAGATGGTTTCCAAACAGGAACTCCAATACTCTCTAACAGGAGCTCATCCTTACTTCGTGAGACTGACATGGTGAGCTCCAGAACTTCTGCTGTTTGGTATCACACAGAACACAAAGCAATGAGGATTAAATCTGAAATGCCCAATTCTGTGAGATTTCAATCTGTAAAAGACACTGACAGTTGCATGTGATGGTACTTCTAGCTTTGTTTAAGCTGTCAATGGTGCAGGGTAATTTCTTCATTTCTCTTCAGATTCTAGAAAAGAAAAAGTTCAATATCCGTGTATTATCTGTCATCTCTGGGATTTCCAAAAACCATGGCCATGAAGATTTATTTTTTAGGAAACCTGCTGCTCTTGTTGCAGGTTTCTTGAATATGGAATACAATATACAGCTGTTGGAGCAACCAATGCCAAGATCACCAAAATCCCAGAAAACACCTGCCTAAAATCTGGAGTGGGTTTTTTGAATCTACGCCAATATTAAATCATGTACATTTAGACTATTTAAAGTTAGAATTTTCAGTAAGAGAAATTAACATTATTTTCCCAGAAAGTTACAAAAGTTTATTTGTGAGTGTCAGACATCTTTCATCTGAACATTCCTCTGTTCATCAGCTGGATTTTCATTTGGAATTGTTTTACCCAGTGTTGAGGCAACCCAGTGTGTTCAACAAAGCACTGCATGACCCTGCTGTGGAGCTCCATCCATTCTGAGGAGGTGGCACAGCCTTTCTCCAAAGGAAAATGAACCACAGCTGTCCCTCCTCTCCTCTGGTGTCTGAGCACCCTTCCCAAGTTGGGTAATGCCACCTCAAATATTCATCTTCTCCTCAAGTAGCAACTTCCAGATTTTTTCTTAATCCTGGAATTTTAATTAGTTTCCCTGTCCTACATGACGAATCAGGATTGCTTAATTTTCTAATCTGAAAACACTACAGAAGGAAGACAGAGCAGACATGATTACTGACATAATGAGCAAAGTTTATAGCAAGTCTTGGAGAGGAATTCTGAGAAGAGCTGACTAATGGTTTTACAATTAGGACTCCTTTGTAACCAAATATTTTTGTTATAATTGCCCTGAAGATGAACTGAGGAATTCCTTTAAGTAATGGTCAAGATCAAAGCCTAATTAAAGCTAAAATATTGTCCCAAAATCTCAAGGCCTAAGCTCCCCTCTTCTCTTGCTGTATTAGCAAACTACAAAGATGGATATTCTCTCCTTTTTTTAGAGTTACAATCCAATTATTCCCTAACTAAGAACAGGAAGCATTCTGAAGGTGCAACAGCAGAGGTGGAAAATACTTTTTCTACCAAGTTAGAGCACAGATGCTCTCCTTCCCTACCACACGTTATTTCTTAAATTATATTTGCTCAAGACTCCTCCCGTGTTACCAGGGTTTCACCTGAATTACAACACTGCTCCTTTCCTTCATACTTTTCAAATCTCTAATCTGCAGTTTGGAGCTAACAGCAGAAAAAGTTTTGCAAACTTTTGGAAATGTAGCTAAAGTACAATTTTATCTCTGAAAAAACCTTGTCTCTTCTCCTATGCTAACTTTCCACTTTTTTCTTCAGTTATCCAGACCATTTTCAAAATAATTGGCAAATTCCAATCCAGAACATTGAAATCACAAATTGTTTCTGACTGATTAACAATCTGAATGTCGACCAAGAAAATATCTAATGTGCCCTTCCGTAGACAGATAGCAATTTGAGAAACTGGACACTTCTGAAAGCAGGAGATTCACAATTAAAACCTAAGATCAACAAAGGATTTGTTGGCCGGTGCTCCTTGGGGCGCTGGCCCTTCCCAGAGCCATGGCACAGCCCCCACACCCAAAGCTGCTGATGCCTCAGCATTTCCCCCAAGAGCTGCCTCCACGTGTCTGTCCTGCATCTGATCTTCCAGAAAGAAGTCCTGAGCCATCAGGGCAGCTGTCTTTTGCACAGGAAGTTACTGCCACATCGATTTTAAGGGTCTGAACACAAAATGACTTATGTTTCAAACCTGTGAAGTTTCCTGTGCTACCTATTAGTACACAGGCAAATGTATTAAAGGTTCCCATTCTGGCCCAGTGATGTGTTTAGGAGCTGCCTGGCTTTCAAGAAGATGGGTTTAACCCAAACAGCTCCTGAGATCCTTCAGCACAAAGGGTGGGTGATAGTGGCAGTCACTTGTGCTACACCACATTATATCCTGGGATATGAACATGACCAAAGAGAATTATCACAGCCCAGCTGAGACCGTGTTTTACTCTCTCTTTGCTGTGAGATTGTATCCTAAACCAAAATAAACAGAAAAAGGTCATTTTCAAAAGAGCTCAAAAGATATCAGAATTAACAATTTTTTGCTTAGTTTTCCTTATTGAAATGAAATAATTTCTTTATTTTTCTTGCAAGAAATTGACCTGATTAGAGAAGCACCTGTTTTGCTCTCTGGCTGCTGTACTCCCACAGCTCCCTTATTTCACAGCAGTTAAAGATCCAAAGAGGGCTGTATAAAGACACAGGGTCTATTACATAGATTTTACAAGTTCTGAAAAAAAAGTGAGACAAATTGTCTAGCATGAAGTGGGACAAACTACAAAAGCAGGGATCTTGGACTAGGGAGGTACAGGAATAAATCCCAGTATACTCTTGGATGCTCAAATAAAAGAATTTTGGACACAAAGAAAACTCAAGTGCTCTACAGGCAAAGTATAGTCAAAAAATAAGGAAGGTAAAAGGTGTCAAGAAGCAAGACATGACCAGTTTTCTCTACCTCTCACAGAAAATAAGTTAATATTCTGCATCTTGACTCTCCTTTGCCTTTGAATTAAATTCTATGTAGAAAGATAAGACAATGAGCAAGGATGTAGACAATAAAACCGCAGCTTTCAAATGCTGTGTTCCAGATGCTGAATATCAAATACAAAATGTAGCTAAACATGCCTCACCCCTAACTGCCTCATCCTCCAAACTGGTGCCTAACTACAGATACAGAATTAAATGAGGCAAATAAACAAAGGACCAAAAGCAGAAACTTGACCAAGTGGATAGAGAAAGTCCTTTGCACGTGCACAATTAGTACAGGAAGCATATTCACTTCAAGTAATCCACTTTTAGTCTTGATCTACCTTTCTCCAGCAGCTTCAAATTTAAACTAAGTGCCAATCTCCACATTTTAAATTGCAAATTACTTTTCTAAATCATTTAACAAATATCCTTGAAATTTCACATGTCAACAGCTCATTAATATCTACAGCAAATGTAGCTCTCTGAGAAGAACCACAGATTTTACGTTTATTGAGACAGATAGCTGGCACAGAGAAATAGAGCTCCTTCAATTACTAGTTGGCAGAAGCTAACTTCAGTTTAAAATCAGTCTACAGCAATTTATGGCAACACTGCAGTGAAGTGACTATTTTGAATAAGATTAGCTACTGCTGATGGCAATGCTTGGACAGTTTTTATAAATCAAACTCAGAACTCAGTATTTTATAATAGGCCACTTCAAAACCATCTCCCCATAATCACCTATGCAGTATATTATGATAAATGCAAACATGGCTGGAGATTAAAAGTAATAAAATAAGGTACACAAGGTAATGAGAGCAAGTAAACTATAAACAAAGACTTTATGCATATATGTTTGCAATACCTGGTGCCTGACTTAACTGGGTCCTTTGTAGGGAACAACAGATTAATCAAAGTAGCACATCTAACAGCTATTTCAGTAATCCCAAATCTCGTTTCTTTATACACTGAGAAAAATTTGAATTCATAATTCTGATATTAATGAAGGGAACAATTTACATTGTTAAAAGGTGATATTCATCATAGCTAAAAACAGGCATAGCTAACAGAATCAAACGCCAGTGACCAATACTATTTATTAGAAACTTTGAAAACAAGAAACTGAAATAACACAAGTCATTCTTACCAAAGAGAATGGGATAATCACTGTCAGGAATGAGAATAACAGGCACTAAACCTGTAGCCAGTCCTGCCTGTAGCAAAGAAAGAGCCATCACAGCATCCTTCACCACAGCACTGATGTTCCAAATCCCCGAGCTAGCTTCCAAAAACTGCCTGCTCTATTGATGGAAATAACACCCCCAAAATAAGGCAGAGACAGAAACATAACATTACTTGGTGCCAGATGAAGAGAGAGGAGTCCTGCAGCCCACACTGACAGAGACACAGAAACCCTTCCAGTCAGTTTAGCTCTGAAAAAGGGAAATTACTGGAGTAACTTACGAATCCACATGAAGAACTCTCTGGCCACTTCTGGCACATGCTGCTGCAATAATGGACTCAGGCAAACCTGAAATGACAGGTGCAGTTTTTAGAACTTAGCATCCCGTGATATATTAAAAATTGCAATAATGGTAGAACTTGGTCAGAAGCAGGCAACTTAAGAGAAATTTTGCAATGTGAGCCACTGAAATTTTTAACAGTCTCATGTTACTAAAATAATGAACACTATTTTGTGCTCTTTAACATTTTGCTGACCCTCTTGTTTGCCACTTGTTTTCATTTTTTTAATAACTTTATAGCACATACCACTTGCAAACACTACTGAGTTAAAGCTTGGCACCAGCATCTTCTCTCCACACCCTGCTATCATAACCAGATTGAACAACTGCCAGCACAGTGATACCCAAAGCTTAGTGGGGTGATCTGTAACCACACTCTTGGTAATGCAGACAGGTATTACCTGAGGGCAATTTTGTGTATTTTTGTTCACTTCAAAATGAACAGAAAGACTGTGATTGTCCTTAGAGTGGTATCCCTATCAAAATCTCCCACGTTATGCAATTATACTCTACCAAATCAGTATGCTTTCACTATATTTAGAAAAAATATAGAGCAAAAAAGCACACCAAAAGGCTGTGCTATCTCTACCAGCAATACATTCTTGGAATGGCACAGGATGCCACTGGAGCTCAATAAATAAATGGGGCTGTTCTGTAATGTCTGCTCCCACTCACCAGATTTCACATGCCCAGTTAAATGCCTTGGATTCTGGAGCAGGTTCAGAAAAGCAGAACAGCTCACCAGCTAAGCTCTGTGGTGCTAACTTCTCTCAAATCTCTTTTTCAATGATCTGTTGGCTGTTTAAGCAAGTAATTCAGGAACAGCAATTAAAACTCTAGGGAGTGGTATTAGGAGACACTTAGGCCACGTATTCAATTAAGAGATGAGATTAAAGAAGTGTTTGGCTGATCTGATTTCCAACAGCACCAGAAGCAGCTGCAGTGGTGCAACTGCAGAGACAGAACTGGAAAGGGAAAAAGCAGCTGTGGAAGGGCACAATCTGCTCTGGCTCACTCCATGACAAACATCATCCCCAGCAGAACTCCAGGCCCGTGCTGTCTGTTCCTTAGATGGAACAGTGCCTTTACCAACAGATAAAACCTTGCAGTCTAGAAAACATCCCCTGGGAGCTGGTAACACCAGACCACTGCTTCACCAATTCTTCAAACCAGCAAAGGCAAACACAATAATCAAAATAAAGAGGTGCAACCTCTGCCCTCATCATCTCCTGCCCCTCCTGACCTCCTTCCAAATCAAATTTCAAAGTTGGTTTTTGGGAGAGCAGTTCTATGGTGATGTCCAAAAGTACAAATGCTTGTATCAATAGGAAGAAAGAAGTTTAAGACAGGCATGACAAATTTTCTAGGAAAATAGCCACCACCTCCCTGCAAATCTTCTGGTTTTAATGATTTTTGACGGATTTAAAAAAAAAAATCCTTCTCTGAATTGATAAAGCAGAGAAAGTGAAAATAGTTTTGCACTGCTGACCTTCCACAGCAAGTGAAGGTTTAACACAGAATTAACCTCCAGGGGCAGAGGAGGGATGAACAGTTGCAGCAGTTCCTGGGATGTTTGTTTCACAGCCTAGGAAGGCCAAAAGTCTTCCGAGTTGAATTTTTGGAAGCAAGATCTCTAAACACAGACCACCGTGACCAAAGAGACAAGGAGAAAATACGTAAGTGCAGCACACACTTGAGGACTGACATGAGACCCTGGCTGCACACAGCCATTATGTGAGAGCTTCACACTCAGCTGTCCCCCCATGTTTATATATATGGTTCATTTTGCTCCCTCTATAAACTATCTGGAATAGAATCTACAACTACCCTTTGTTTGGAGCTCCCAAAAAAGCTTTTCTTTCCCTTATTGGGGCACAGAGAGTATTACTCTAGAAATGGAATTGAGAAACTTGTTTCTCCTTCCTTATTGATAAAAGCCACTGAGAAAATGTTGTAAAACATCACCAGTGCTGCCTGGCTGACCTGGGCCGAATTATAGCTACCAGGGCATAACTGATTGCTTTAAGCTTGATCCAATTGATACTGTGTTGGAGGTCTGTTCTTCCATTAACCTTGGATGAAATTGTTCCCTGAATTAGCTTCCCCTCTCTTGAAAGCTGGCATCAATTTTCCACACCAACCCTGTGCTTCTAAGACACTGTGGCCCCCTACATACCCAGTGGTAAGAGCAGGAACATGGCCCGAAGGCGAGACTGGCACATCCCAGCTTTTGGAGAGGCTCCCAACACCCTGCCACAACGAGACACCCTTTGCTCTTGGGTGACAATACCTCAGGAAATCCAAGAAATAAGTAAGACTGTCCCATGGCACCAGCTTCTGAATTCTCTTCTCCAGCAGTAACAAAGGCATAGGGAGAAGAGGCAGCTTTGTCAAATGCAAGTTACTCCTACATGTGACCTGCATTGCATGGTGGTTACTGAAAACACCTTTTCCAAGAAAGAAGGTTCTGGACAATTACAATATAGTTATACATTGTCCTCCTCTATCTAGGAAAAAAACTAACATGGAAAAGACTGCTTAGAGAAATGGCAATTTATGAAATGATGGCATGGAAAGCTGAACTGTCTCCCTCAGGATGCTCAGAGAGTTGTGCAAAATAGGTCCCCTTCAGATAATTCAGTAACAGAGAAATATGTATTTTTAGAAACTGTTATTACTTGGAAACAGCTTTTTTGTTCTGAACTCTGATTTCTCAAAAGCCCTAAAATGGATTATATTCAGATTTTGAAATGTGTTCAGATCCTCACTACAAGGCAGGGCACACTCTAGATTCTAAAGTTTCCCCTATGCCTAATGAGTAAATAATCCTGGATATCTCTGGGCTATTTTCCTCATGAAGGATCATTCCAACACTTCCTGCTACTCATCCCTCTTGGGGATCAGTCAGCTGCTGGTCAGGCCAGCTTAAAGGATTAAGGACATGTATCACTCCTGATATTTAATGTCTGTGAACAGACAGTTGACTGATGACTTGGATCCAGTAACGCAGATCACCAAGAACACCAAAACTGAAACAAGAATCTACATCTCCTTTTAGATCATCATTAAAAAATTCTAAGACGGTACTATCTAACTCGACAATCAAATTACTGAATCATCATTGCCTCTAGTACAATTAATAATAACCAATAATTTCCTACTAAGTTAGCACACATATTAGTTACTATGAGAGACAGCTCCCATTTATTGTATCTGAAATATCTCTATCACCATTCCTGAAAGCCATTGCCTTCTTTCTCCATTTGCTAAACTTCCATTTATCAGATGCTCTATTAAATCAGCCTCTCTGGCCTCTCAAGAAAACATGAATTTAAAATTTCAGTTAGGTAGGACATTCCATCTACACACAGATCTAAGTACAAAATTAGCAATTTTATTCATCAGTGATGTCTGGATTACTAACATGTTTTTCCAGGCAGAATTTCATAGGTTGTACTTGGCACCCACTCATCCAGCAGGCAGTGCATTCACTGCCTCACTGGAACACTCTGCAAAGTCACAGTGAACCAACTTGGGACCGTTCCTAGTGTTGCTGCAGGGACAGTGCTGACTGCAGGCTAGTCATCCTGCCTTTGGCTTCCCGTTGGAAAGAAACAAAGTGGCAAGCAGACTGAATTGTAACAATTAGCTCTAATTAAAGTAATGAACTTGGTGGCATGGCCACTTCAGCTCTTGGAAGAAAGGGCGGCTTGTAGGAATGTTTCTGTACCAGGCCCTGGGAAGCACTGCAGACAGGAAGAGGGTGCCCAGCAAGCAGCACCCAGCGGCTCAGCGCTGAGCTGGGCGGTTCAGCTGCACAGCCCCGCTGGCAGCGCTCACAGCCTCTGCCTGAGCCCCGTCCCCATCCCAGCCCTCTCGGACACACAACAGGCAGCGCTCACAGCCTCTGCCTGAGCCCCGTCCCCATCCCAGCCCTCTCGGACACACAACAGGCAGCGCTCACAGCCTCTGCCTGAGCCCCGTCCCCATCCCAGCCCTCTCGGACACACAACAGGCAGCTTCAGCTCAATCAATCTCACAGAGGCGGCTGCTGCAAGCTGACCTTGAAGACTGCAGCTGGTTGTTTCTGGCAACCTCTGACCAAGATAATCTCCATTACCTGAGTTTTTGGAGCTTCCCTATGAAACAAAATCAGCCATCCTCTCATTTTCAAGAACACTGTTGAATCAGCTACACATTATTTTTTTATCCAAAAAACAATTCTATTTTTAGTTCCAATACAATAAAATTAAAGTTTGAGATAACCGCTAAGTTGGAAAACTTTTTTCTCCCTTCACTTTTAAAAGCCAATTAATTTCTGAAGTCATACAAAATAATGAAAACTTATAATTCACCTCTGTGTGATCAAAAAATTAATTTGAGGCTTACACATTGTGTCTCCTGCTTAGCAGTTGTACTTGATGCTCTAGTGCTGCACTGCCTCTTGCAGTGCCTTGAGAAGGGAGCAGTCACTACCCTGAGCAATTCCTAAACTAAACAGCTTCAGATCTGTGGGAGCATCTTGGTTCCTGAGCTGCTCGCTGCAAACTGTTTCGCAGTCATCCAGATAAGTTTTTACTGAATTACACGAGATTCATCTTGAAAAGCCTTAAATGTTTAATTTGCTTCACTCCATCTACTAAATAAATCACAAGTGGCTTTTTCATAATATAAAATGTTGAAGGGAAATATATAAAGATGTTGGAACATAGACAATTTCAAAACAATCTTCTGGAGTCAGACAGTTGACCAGCTGCAATACATTTTGTTTGCATCTGTACTTCTAAGTAGAGAAGACCAGCTGACTCTGGAGGAGCTTACTACAAAATACTTATGGTGTATTTTTGGTATATGTGAAAATCTAAAAGCATTTCATAGCTCTACTGTAATGTAAATGTAATGTAAATTGTACTGTAATGTAAATGAAAATATTTCTTGTATATAACATTTTAAGTTAAAGATGATTCAGTTGATTCATTTTAGTATTTGCTCATATAGCAGAGCAGTATCAGAAAATACTTCTGCATTACAGAGTACGGCACAGAAATGCCAACCCACTAAGAAAAGTAAGAACATGTTACTGGTCAAGAAAAAAGTCACAAGTAAAAAGTTTCTTCTCCTACACTGTAATTTCATACAGTTGTCTGTGTCTCATGAGAGGAACTTGGCAATGAAAACCATTCAATCTCACAGTTGGTATAAATGAACATTATTTAGAAAAGGAATACAAGCACTTAGGCTTGAAATAAAAATTTAACTTCTTACTAAAAATTATACTCACACCAAGCAGTGTTCTCTGAACAGCACTGAGCACATGCTACAGCTCCGAGTCTAATCTTTGGTTTAAAGCAACTGCAGCAAATAAAGCAAAGCACTTGAATGGAGCGATCTGTATAGCAAGACACACTGAGTTTTATTTTCACTCAAGCCTTCTAATACTTTCACTTCCTTTTCTGCTTCCCCATGGGAAAAGAGCTTGCTCTCTCCTTGCTCCTTATACATTTTTAAACATTTAATGAAAGGGTATTTAGGAAGTTTGTCCTCCTGCCTTAGCAGTGGTTCCCTGGGTACCTGCAGGGCTCTCTCACAGAGCCCCAGAGAGCAGTGCCTGCAGCAGCACTGAACCCACAGCTCCCTGCCATTCTCCAGGCACTGGAACCACACTTCCTACTGGGATACACAAACCTGGCCTTCCACTGTTCCTCATTCAGACTGGAATTTCAAAGCACCTTACTAAGCCTTTTTCTAAAGGAGTTTTTCACCTTGATATGCAGATGACCTACTCTGTATTTTTCACAGTAGAGTCACAGGAGTCCTACAGGCTCTGATTCTGTAAGATCAGCAATATAATCTGGAAAAGCTGCACAACACAAACAGGCTGAGAAGGACAACAAAGAGTTCACAGAACAGTGAGTTTTCCCACAAGAGCAGCCAGGGACATTGCACGGTATCTGGGAAAGAAACCTGACTGAGGTACCAGTAGAAGCCTAAACCTCCCAGGCAGCTACAACAGCACTTCTGCTACACCCCAAAACTCAGACTGGAAGCCAGGCTAGAACACAACCCCTCCATTTCAGTCAGGTTAAAATAATCAGTAAAGAAGATAAAGGTACATTTACATGTAGAGAATACTGAAAAAATGAGAGGGGGACACAGACAGAGAGGACACGGGACAGGACTATGAGTCAGTGTTCATTTTGTTTGACATTTAAATGGACAGGCAATGACTTATCTACAAATGATTATAAAAACTTGAGTCTATTTCCTCCCAGACATCAACACTGCAAGTCAGTGCCACTGTGCTAGTCCACCACAGTGACAATGACCACTGACATCAAAAAATATCCATCTTCAGCTGGTTTTCCATTGAGCTTTCATCAACTCTTAACAGCTGTTGATATAAACTGAAGACTGTGCAGTTATATAAGATAACATAACCAAAATATCAGCCCAGAAGATGTATTAGGAAATATTTTTGTCACATTCTAAAAATACACTGCAACAATAAAACTGTGAGGAATTATTATTGTTTTTTATACCAATCCTCAGTATTTGCTTTAAAATTCACATCTGTAATATTTGGGTTAGTTTTGTGAGGTATATTTTAAAAACTGTGTTAGTATCTGGGAGTGATTTTTCCTAACACACTACACTTACATAAGATAAACATAAAGTACTTACACCACTCCCAGCATATCGAACAATAAATAATAGATTCTCCTGACAAGACTTTGATGACCTGGCAAAGCCCGAGTGCTTTCAGCCAAAATCATATGAAACCATAAATCACTCTTTATTTTATAGAATATTTCAAAATGGATTCCTGCTTTCTACCTTGAAAGTCATTTCATGTGTTATTTATAACCACTGAAAACCAGAATGGAAAGAAAATTGCATAGAACTAGAATATTTACTGTGACTGCTTTTATAAAGAATAACTCCTTTTTAGAAAAAAATTAGAATTACTGGCAGACAAACTTGTGAATACAACACCTTTCAAAGAGCCATATCCGTTACAACTTTCCCAGCAGTTAACAGAGGTCTTGGGGAGTGTCAGAGACAAGAAGTCAAGCCTGAATACAATCCAATTCACTGAAGAAATGCCAAGGTAAACATGACCCCGCACCTGTATCCACACCACTCTGCACAGCCACAAAGGTGCAAATCTTGGCACTTGCAGGGGTTTCTGCCCTAAACTCACCACTGCTGAATGTTTTGCCTATGAAGTTTCCTACTCGACAACTGTCTGAAGACAAAAGGTCTGCCACTGACCCCCAGTTCTGCTTTCAGACCAATAAAAATCACAGAGACCTTCCCAAATAGCAGATCTGCTCTGAGGACTGATGATCTTGGAGAGTATCTGCTTTGGCCAAGAACCATCTAACAAACCCACTCCTGCCTGGTTGATGGACAACTCAAGCACAGTGTTCAAAAAGCAGAGATAGGAGAGACTGAAGGAGACAGGGAGGGGAGAGTGACTTCAAGGAACTAGAGCAACAAAACAATGTCATAACAGCTTTCTCATATTGTGCTGGCCATCAAAAAACCTTAAGATATGCTCACCAATTTCATGTCATGGGATAATCCAGTTCTCTTTAGAACTGTGGATGTAAATTCCATGACAGTAGTGAAACTTCAGCTAATGTACCCACGAGAATGAGTATTTTTGTACCCATATCCACCTTGCTCTAAACTTACTCATGCAAGAAAATATCTGAGTTAAGGAAAAGGAATTTATTCTAAAAGAAAATTTCCCACAGCAATATTGATGAATTAATTGAACCTAGACATTAACTGAAGCACTGATGACTAAAATTTAGTTGAGATTCCATTCGCACTAAGCTTACTACAGGGAAACAGTTAAATGAGCCTGAAATAAAAACAAATTCAAATCTTATGTCACCACTCAGTCTAATTACTAAATTTAATAGATGCACAAGTTATAAAACCAGGAACAGGCCACACATGCAGAAATTAATACAATTACTACTATGCATTAAAAATACCATTACACACAAACATTCTAGTTATTATGGTATGACAATCAGATATTCATAGGTGCACTCAGCACCCATGACAGCATTAGAAACCAGAGAGTTGAAGACTAGGCTAAAATATTCCCTCAGAAGTCACTTCCCAAATAGAAGGCAGATGAAAAGTCTACTCTGAACAATCTTCCATACTGAGAAATTTAATACAGATTAAAAACCCCTCAGTCAGTCACCAGTGTTAATCACCACTTATGTATGTTCTTAGTGCAAAGGAATATAAAGACAATCTCCCAAAGTGCAGAATTCTGAGAATCTTGGAATTACTTATAGCAGTACTCTTTACAGGCGGGCAAAAAGGCATCCTTGAATATAAATCAATACCCCCGAATACAGCAATATTTCAGAGAATTTAGCTCAGAGGATTTAGCTCAGAGAACTTCCCTCCTGCAACATCAAAGCTCCAATATCACACCTCACTCCAAAGCAGAGAAGATTTGGTTTGATGACTGCACATGACCTGCTCTCTCTAACACAGGTAGTCCCTGTTCCCTTTGTGACTAGAATAGTAAATAGCTTAACAGTAATATCATTTTAATAAACCGCTGAGTTTCTGCATTGGCTGCATGAACATTATTTACCTCATGGCAGTAAAGAATGAACCCCCAAAAATCACAGAAGTTACACAATGTTTAATATTTCACCCTTACAGTTTGATTCTTCAGCTTCTCATTATCAACCAACCGTCTCACACACTCAAAATGTTCTCAAATCTGAGCACATATGAAAATGTCAGATTCATTACTACATACCACTCCACAGAACAGGGTTGAGACACAGAAGGAATCTCTCTCAATTTGCTCAAGAACTTAAATTTTGCATTTTTAGCAGAATTTTGGTCAAAACAACAGGGGCAGTATGGTTTTATAATTACTTGAAAACTCCAGATATAAATCAGAAATCTTTTAAACAATTATACATACATTGTATGGGGATTGCTTTTTTCTGCTGAACACTGGAATCAGCAATTTCTTTAAGGAGCTCATTCATTCTATTCCAAATTGCTAGAAATCTTAAATCCCATGTACATAATTTAACAGATCAGTGAACTCCAAAAACAGAGTTACTAATTTCACATGGAAAATAGTAACATTTAGAAGTGCCTTCCCATTTGTGTTCCAAACAACACCCTGAGCTCTTTATTAAGGCAAACAAAATCTGACTGTAAATTTGGAACCTATAAACAGTGATGCATTTTAAGACTAGAGCTCAACACTAAATTTAAGGTAGGAGGCTTATCAAGACCAATCTGAAGCAGGTCACTGTCACTGGGTTCTACAAACAGAAATCTATTACAATATTTCAAGACTATTTTGATACACAAGGACCAAGAATCTTAGCTCTGAAGGATTAAAAAATTTCTCTTGTAGTTACATTGTGGTAAGTTACAGTGAGACACTCCAGGTCTCCATCATTATTCACCTGAGCAGGATGTACAGGATACAGAAAGTGCAGAAAGATTAGAATTAAGTGTCTGGTACATGCAATCATTCATAGACAGAGAAGTGTGCTTTAACGGGAAAGACTCAAAAAGTTTTGTGTTATTTATAAAGCAGGCACAGAGATTAGAAAAATGACTTTGAAGTTTCAAAACTATTTGCATTGCAGGATATAATGAAAAATATATTATCAGCCTATAGCACATATACTGCAACAAGACAGAATTTCAGCTCTTCAGAGCTATTTTCCTTGCACAAAAGCAAACGTGCAGAGCAGGATGGTATCTCGGGAATAAGGGCTGGCAGGGAGGCAGGGTCAGTCACACAAGGCTTTCCGAGGCACCAAAGGAGCCCCCGATCTCAGCTGTGGGGCAGGAGGTTTGTGGCCAGTCACAGGGCGGGTGTCACGCCAAATCCCTCTCAGGGCCCTCCGTGATAACTCCATTTCCAAGCAAATCTGGCCATTTAATCGCCATCAGCCCCACAGTGCACTACGAGTGCCCGGGACGCTGCGGGGAAATGTCCTCGCCAGTGTCACGGACACACCGTGCTGAGGTACCTCAGCAGCCACTCGCACACCCTGCCCGCCCTCCCCAGACGCCGCTGCCTCCCCTCAGCCGGGGACCCGCGTCCCTCCGCCGCCCCTTCGAGCTGCGACCCCTACCAGGGCCGGCGCTGCCCCCCGTGCCCGCCCCGCCCCGTACCGGTGCCCACCACCACCACATCGAACTCTGTGGGCAGGTTGTCCGCCATCTTGGGAGGCGCCGTCACGCGCGCGCCGCCGGCGGAAAGGGCGGGAGCGGCTGCGGGGGTTCCGGCGGCAGCGGGAGCGGCGGCCGCGCCTGAGGGACTGACAGGCGGCCCCGGCCGAGGGATCGGAGCGCTCGGGACGGAGCGGCGGCCCCGCCTGAGGGCGTGGAGCGCTGCGGGAGAGCCCGGTGATGTCCCGGCTTCGTCCCCTTGCAACCCGCCACCCCTCGGTCTTACCATCCTTCCCCCCCTCTGCTGCCCTGCTCATCCACAGAACGAGCCCTTACCTGCCACGCAGGAATGGTGCGGGACGCAGCAGGGAACATACACACATACATACATAAAATAACTTACACAAGCACCTACATCCATCAATAAACTTCTGAACTACAGTTACATTAGCGGCACTTACATTAGTTAGTGGCGGCATTGCACCTACTGAGCCAAACGAAAATCGCTTCAACGCAAGCACGCGTGTTTTTATATCATTTTCGGGTCGATTTGAGGAAGAAATTACTGAATTCTTCCCTGGGAGGGTGGGCAGGCCCTGGCACAGGGTGCCCAGAGAAGCTGTGGCTGCCCCTGGATCCCTGGAAGTGCCCAAGGCCAGGTTTGATGGGGCTTGGAGCAGCCTGGGACAGTGAGAGGTGTCCCTGCCGTGGCACTGGATGGGCTTTAAGGTCCCTTCAAACACAAACCATCTTGTGATTCTCATCTACACTGAACTTTCTTGGATGACCGTTTCCTCAGAAACAACAGATTTCACTTTTGTTATTTCCTCTACATATTCACTGTTTCCAAAATAATTTCTGCTGGTTTTTTGACCTTGTTGCTCACCGCTCCTTATTAATATATCCAAGAAAATATTTTCATCGTTATTTTAAAAAAGTTCCCTTACCCCCAAATTGCAATATTTTTTCCTTTAACCAGCACGTTGAATACAGATTTAAAAAGAAAGTTATTAGTGTTAGTTAGAAAGTTTATCAGTCATTAATTTTATTTCCTTTCTTGTTAATTAACAGATAGATGTTTGACTGTACTACATTCCCTGCATGCAAAACCTCTTCTATTTTTCTCAACTAATTCATTAACTTTCTTTCCCTCTGAAGCCCGAAGTCACACTTTAGTCTTGCTCAGCCTCTTCCTTCATCTTACAAAGAAAGAAAAGTGGAATTAGGGATAAAATCCAGAATCTCCTGCTTCAGAGTTGCCCCTCCCATAACACCAGTCTGAGTGTGAGAGCAGCAGGACTAAAACCACAGATTTGAAAAAGCCAGATACAGCAAGTAGGCAAAATAACCCAGCATGGAACACCTGTGCCAGAATATGCTGGAAATTTCTGGAAAGTTTTTCTTTTTGTTTTGCATTTAATGGCTTATATGGCTTTAAACTAATCTCTTAATATTATTCATTGTGTATGATTATATTAAAGTCTTAGCACCTTAAATCAATAATAACAATAAACCAGCTAGCAGCCTGTTAACACCTTCTTACAAGCTCCTTGTTCCCATAGCAAAAGAATAGTGAAAATAGTAAAAAGTGACTAATAGAAACCAGAGGCCACATTACCCCTGTGGTACTGCCAGACGTGCTGGAGCAGAGTGCAGCACAGAAAACAGTCTAGCAGGAAACATCCAACCAGGTAAGAACAAAAAATAGAGATTTAAACATCAGCCCTTGTTTACTGTGCTGATAAATATGTAACAGAGAAAATGAGGAGTTAGGAATTCAGATAGAAAAGGACTTAAGTTTTATGTTTATTATATTTATGTTTCCAACTGTCCCATAGAGATTTTGAGTAAAACTTCCATTGTGCAGCTCCCATGCAATTCCACGGATGGAGCTGTTGTTTCTACTTTTTAACATGTAAAAGAAATATAGCTGCAGAATTCTCACAATGCTGGATCATCCCTGACCTAAATGTCTTGTGCTGAGGAACAAAGCATCACTATATTGGTTAGATGAGATAAGACAAACTCCCCTTGCACAACCTTTTCCTACTGAGGGAAGGCACACTCAGGAAAGTCTAACATCATCACGAAACCCTTTTGTTACTGTTTAATATATTTCTAGGACTGCACTGGAGCAGAGCTATTTCACTGTCAATGTCTTACTGTTTCTAAAGTGCTTAAGTATTTATCCCACCACAAAATGCTGTTGTTTGGTGCTGTGAGTTCCTGTTAGCTTCATTCATAAGATGCAATCAGTGCAATCCTACTTCATGGTGACAGTCATTATCCACTGGACCAGAAATCCTCCTTAGTACTTTTTATTCTACAAAAATGATTATTCAGGATCTTTAACCGCAAGGTTTGTCAGTCCCACACAACTCCAAAATATTTCTCTGTAGTTTGCAGTTTTAGTATCAGCAAATGTAGAAATGAAATATGTAAGTATGAATAATTTTTATGAGAATTTCATGGGCCTTGAGAAAATGTCTTGCCATGTTTTTCTCTTTAGCTATTTAATTGCAATGTCATATTAACAGAAAGCAGCATACCCAATTCTGCATGGATGAATAAGCACATTCAATAAAGAAGATTTAACAGAGTAAATCAAACACTGGATTAAACATTTTCTGCATAACAGACCACAAAATGGGCATTCATTTTACCAATAGATCCTCTACATTAGAAACAAATAGAAATGCACACCAACGTAATTAAACATCCTGTGCCCTGATTACTGAATTTTCCTATATTTTCTTAAACTAGGTCTCATCAATTAGGATTGCCAAAATGCATTCCAAAGTGCATACTGAAGAACTGAATGTAAATTTTTAAACATTTGTATTGAAGAATTTTTCCCCTATATTTTATGAAGTAATTCCTACCTATGTAATCCTCCGTATTGCAGAGGATTTATACAGAATTTTTAGCAATAGCAGTTCATAAAAGCACACAAAGATACTTTTAAAATTCCACTTACAGCAGTTCTAAATATTTTTCTGTGAGCAACTTTTCCAACTTCGATCTCAACCAAAACATCTCTCATAAAAACATGGTGTTTTACTTTATGACTTTTATTTGGGATTTTCACACATCCATAGAACTACCCTTTTTTACTTTAAAGTTTGTGTAGCTAATATCTAACTCTATCAAAATGCTTTTCAGAAGTACAGGAATCTGAGCAAAATCTTTTAAGCTCTGGAAGTGTTTTTATTTTCCTAGGTATGAACACTGACGTCCAAAGGAAAATTAGGACAAATCAGCTTTAGAATTATGGAGTTTCTAGTTATCTCAAGATCTCACCATTTGATCAAATGCTTCTTCCACCAAAAACAAACAGCAAATGCTTCACATTCACTATGATGAATTTTAATTTTCTTGGTTATGTAGTCTCTTTATCCTGCAGTGATTTCACGTGTGAAATCTCATTATTCATTCTATTGTTCCCTCAATGGATACAGAATTTAATTCTCCTTGAGTACCAGTTTGAATAAGGATCAGCAGCAGGATCGGGCCCATTAGCTGCTTGAAACATCCAGTGAATAACGTGCTTTATCCCAGCGAAATGGCTCATTAGTTCAGGCAGCAAGGCAGTGTTTGTGTGCTGCTGCAGTTGTGAGTGGCTTTCCTCTGGAGTTTTGCAGTTCCACAACTGGCACCCGCTCACGCATGCACCGCCCTGATTGTTCATTAACCACGGGAACAGCCTCCCCACAGTCAGGCGTGTTTGGGAAAAAATTGTTTCCAAATTTATTCTAAACTCTCAGACAACTTTTATTCCAACTTCCTCTTTCTTACCGTTATCTGAGTTTGTCTTGCTGTCACAGCTTGCAGTGGTCAGCCTCAATCATGCCCATATAACTTGTGTGATATTAATGGCATTAGACCCTATACTGCAAATCCTCAGTCGGATGCAGACACTCAGTTGGAGTGGTATGAACACTCTTGTGATACAGGCCTTTGGTAGATCAGTGACCTGAATATATTTTAAAAACTCTGAATAATTAAATGCACATTCTCTACCTAAGGTGCACTGAAACTCATTTTGAGGTTGCCCTTTTGATTACTAAGATGTGTGTAAATGATGGGATTGCTTATAGAGGCTGGAAAGGGAATTACATATCACTTGACTTCTGTAACCATGCAAGGCAAAGAGTTTATTTTTTCAATCTTTAATTAATGGCAATCTGCAAAAATTCTGTAGGTCTCTTATGGCAATCAAAATTATCTTGTACAAAATGAGCACCAAGGAGGGAAAAAACCCAGGATCATAGTTTTGACAAGGCTGCTCTCCCCAGTGAAACTGGCAGAGTACAGAAAGAAAGTTCCACTTCAGCTACATTAAGGATTACCTGTAAGTTTTATGGGTTTTATGGGTTTCCTAAAACTTCAGGTGTCCAGAAAGAAGGAGAAAGTCTTTGCAGCAGCCCCAAGATTCAGGCTGGTTCAAAATCCAGGATGCCACAAAGCAGAATTGAATGCTTTCTGTCCTGGCAGTTCCAATATTTGTCTATTTCTCCATCTCAAAGCTGTGGTCAGTTATGATACTTCAGGAAGTGCAGTAAGCACCAGAAAAAAGGAAAGAGATTGGATATATAAGACTGCTGCATGAAGTTGTGTAATAAATGAAGATTCATTAGGATTACAATTTATTAATATTTAAGGATGATTAAGTAAAGATGGACAAATGTGTCTAATGACGTTCAGTTAGTGCCTTACTTCATTTGCAATATTACTCGAAGCAGTTTTATTGCATAGTAATGTTTTCAGACTTGTGTTCTGTGAGTTTAGGAAAACTGTACCTTTTCCAGCACATCTGGGGGCTGTAGCTTATATAAGAAATTAATCTCTTTTCTCTGGAAATGTTCCCATTCTTTTATATATTGCATTTCCTTTATTCATCTCTTTTGACTTGTTGCCAGTTCATGAACAGATCCTTCAGTCATTCGTGCATATTCCTGCGTCATTACAGACAGCATAAGTTTTACCATGCAAAGTTCAACCTCAACGTCTTTGTCTTTTCTGTTTGGTTAACAAACCATAATTACAGCTGAAGGTGAAATGTATATTGCCTTAAACAGGAGATAGGAGTAGTTATTTATTTTATTTCACTTAATTTTTATATATATATGTGTACTTAAAAATGTGCCCATACAAATACAGAAAAAAGCCCAGGAATTAATCTGGGAGATGGATGATACAGCAAATGAAACAAAATCAGCTGGCCACAGATAGAAAGTTTTTCATTTCTCTGTTTGAGGAGAATGACAAGTGCAAGATTATTGAGTATTTTTTAAACAGCAGCATTCTCCAGTCTTGAAAATCGTAAGTGGCACCTGGCTGGAATGAAAAGAGAGGATAAACCAAGACTTGAAGTTCTGAAACTGATAAAGGTCCCTTAGGAAACTCCCCGTAAATATTATTATATAATTAAAAGGGTTTAAAGTAGTCCATAAAGTAAAGGAATTGATGTGTCTCATATGCAGTATTTTTGCCTAGACTTCACCAGAGAAACCATAAACAAAAGACTATAAAGGCCTCAGCTGAAATGAGTTCTTGCCAGCTGGGATTCTTGTGAAGACACACGTGTCGCCAAGGACTCCAACACCAAACTGTAGCCAAGAGACATCTGAAAGTTAGGAGTGAGTAAGAGCCAGAGACTGACTTTCAGGTAAATCAGACTACTGGTGATAACACTGCTAAAAATCAAATTAATACAACAACTACCTTTGAAATTATGGAAGCAGGTGACTAAAAATGATAAAGCAAACACTGTTCCTACTTGGAGAAAATCTCTGTTGGAGGCTGATTTGCCTCAGTTCCACCGCTGGGTCTGTCAGGGCTCTGCTTGGAGCTCTGTGTAGGAGCAGAGATTTAGTTTGGGCTTTTCTGCTGCAGTGGTTGAAATTTAACATTATCTGAGGGTACACATAGCCAGGGAAGGCCTGCCAGACCCTCTTCCTCTGTTTCCTGAAAGGGCATGTATGAAACTATCTGTCAGCTGCAGCAGGGTGGTTTGGGGACAAATTTAAGTCGTGGAAGGGCTGTGGCTAAAAATAAAGGTATCAGCTTATAAACCAGAGTATGTGTAATCACCTCTTTAATAAGTGAATTTACTGAACTCATACACAGCAAAGGCCTCCTTACTGAGCATTTCTCTCCCAACATTACAGTGCAAGCAAGTTTTGTGTTTAAAATACTCTCTTTAGGAATTTAAAGCCAGAGAGTAGCAATAGTGGTGCACTGAAATCTTTAAGGCATTTGAAATGAGATTATACTCAGCTTGCTCACAGAAATGAGAATAGCTCTTGTTTTTCTTTCAGAAGTTGTACACTGGTGCCAGACTCTATGTATGTGTGATGCTTTTGAGAATTCAGGATGGACACTCAGGATTTAACATCCATTTTTCATTAATCCAAACATAGCACACTCCATTTAAATGCTGCCTTTTCTTCTGCAGAAAAGAAGATGTCCACATTGCACTTATTAAACTTTAATTAAACTATATGTCTAGGAAAAGAATCCTACTGTAAGCAATATGTGGGCCAGCTATATTGAAGTATTTAAAGTTTTGATAAGATGTTTGCATTTTAATCTGGTTTTGGGGCAATGTCTGCAACCTGAATTTCAATCCCATTGCCTTGATAACAGGGTTTTCTTCAGGTTGTGTGTTCTTAAAGTGATAATATATAAAATGAAGACAATGAAAGGGCAAATCTTGTAGTCTGAATAACAATTTTTTCATTTGAATGTAATAAATCATAATGCACAGTACTCATTAGAAAGTTGTTTGTTTGTTTGTTTGTTTAGTCTTAGCACCATCTTTTTCAGGGTAAGATGTTGGCTTAGCAGATCCCAGATCCAGGCAGTACAGCTCTTCCATAAAGTAACTTCTCCAGGAGCACAGCAGTTATTCCTAGAACTTCAATCACCTCTCTCAGGCATTCTGCACCACACAATCTCTGAGGGGGGCAAGGAGACTTTGAGCCATTATTTTTACTTCAGCTCTGTGCCTGAAATGGCTCAGAACCCAGAGAGCAGAACTAATGGGAGCATGGTGTGCCCTCCCTTTTTGTACCTCCTTAGCACCTAAGAGCAGCACTTCCTCTGTTTGATGGAGTAAATAAAGGAATAGGCTGTAGCTCCTCACACTGGGAATATTCATTCTATATAAAGAATTCATTTTGGCCTTTCCATTAAGCCAGAAGAGACAGAATTTCCCCCCTCACTTCAGAAGAATGCTGTGCTGTTGTCAATGTTGAGGCAGATTATTAGGAAGATTTGCAAGAATAACTACTTAAAATGGTCACATTCATTTTAAAGAAAAGAAATATAATTGGTATTTGCATAGAAGAAAATGGATGAATTTAAATTTTCGTTGATTATAATTATTGTCATCATAATCATCATCATTATCTTTGTATGTCTAAATGACTGATTCAAAGAAGAATTTTTAACACATTTCACATGTCAGTGCAATTCTTTTCTGTTTTGTGCTTTAGTGCTTGGGGTTTTTCATTTGCTTTTTTCAGTCTGAACTTTTCATGGAAGCTATTGTAATTTTCTTAAAAGGTGGAAAAATGTTTCAAAAGAAGTCAGATCTAGAAGTACTACATACATCCTTCTTTGCTTCCAATAAAATGTAATCAAATTGTACAGAAAAACAGGTACATAAATACTGTGGGATGGCACTTTAAAGTATTCCTATGAAAGAGATTTTAAATAGTGAGGTGCTACCTAAATGTGGCATTTTGAGCCAGACAAGGGATGTTAAACAGCAATAGTTGCACACAAATCAGTAGATGAACTAATTGAAGTGGTAGTGCTTCCAGATGAGGGTAGCATTCAAAAAGTCCATTAATGAATTGGGACTGTATGCAGACACTGAGCTCCTTAAGATTTCCAAAGTTCCTAATAATTGTTTGTATTTCAGCACTATGGATACTGATCCATCTGGGATTTAATTCTGTATTCCCTGGTAATGTTGCTACAGTAAACTGTGTGTGTATTCAACTAGTAAATCTATATTGTGTGAGTTTATCAGTATTGGCAGTTATGAACAGTTGAGATCCACAATATTTGTTGGTGAAAGCAGTTTACTTTTTCCAGAGTTTATATCACATCAAACCAGAGATGAGCAATCAAGACTACAAAAGCTGTATACTGTGCATAGCAAAATAAAAGTTTCATAATTCCCATTTCCCTGATGACTTTGAAATGACTATGAATAGCATTTTGCAACAGAGGATCATCAGAGCTGGTGTGATAGCTGCAATTCCTGATACCTGGCATCTGTGAAAAACAGGGCTTCATCTTCCAGAACTTAATCTTTCATTTTATTTTGTTCCTTTAGTCTTCCATGAGGGCCAGTGAACCAAGTGTTAAAATCCTGTTTCTGACCAGAGTTTCTGTGACTTGTGGAAACAATTGCTCCCTGAAGCCTTGCAGATGGCAGTTTCCTGATAGCCTCTTTTCAGATGGCTTCCTGCATGATCAGGAATTCCCTAAATAGGAATTGGGAAGATGGATTCTATGGGAAGCCTTACTTGTCTTTGTTCAATTAAGTTATGGTGTCTTTCCTATTTTCTTGGGATGAACAGAATCACGTTCATGCCACTACACAAAAAGATACCTTAAAAAACACATTTGGAGCTGTGAAAAATCACAGATGAGCTGCCTCTGCCCAAGAGATGGACTGAAAAGAGCCTGTTGGAAGGATTTCCCTGAGTGGCTGCTTGTAATATTTTGGCATTTAGGAAAAAAAATGGAGGAATTGTCAGATGGACTGACAACTGATGAGCTGCAGCACAGCCATGGAAATCCTCTGGCCAAAAGACAGACTTTCAAGTTTCCTCACTATGTCCAGGAATTGGAATTTTTAACATGTATTTTGTATGGAAAAGAATTGCACTGAAAGATGCTGGATTCAAATAAGTTTCAATTAATGGAAAATATCAGCAAACCCAGGATTCCTGGCTAATTTCGTGCACTGAAGTGAGCACTGTGTGTTCAATAAACATTCATTATTAAAATAGCAAAGAAAATTGGTGTCTGAAGTCCTATTACTCTAAGGAAAACCTTTTTATTTTCATATTGATCATATAAAATAGACCACTATCTAAAACACAACACTCAGTTCCATTTTTAAAATTGAAACTATATAGTATATTTACATTTTAGGGAAAAATATTTACAGTGCAAAGTCTCTATTAAACCTTGCTTTATTCTATATTCATAGACCTTGTGGGAAAAAATAGGGAAGATCTTGTCATATTTAAAATCATAATGGAATCAAATTGTAAGACATCCCTTTAGAAAAAATTTGGAAGAAATACTTTCAGTTTACAGTGCTCCTCAATGCAAAACACTCTAAAATTCATAATACTAATGAAAGATATCAGTGATGGTTTCCCAAGGTACTAACAGGTTTTAACATTATAAATATGGGCAAGGAGAATTTTAAAAAACCCTCCAGGATGGTTATGCATTAAATAATTACGATCACAGGTGTTCCAACCTGTACCTTCAATTCATGGCCTGATCATCCTTATGCCTCCACAAGTCACTGGTAATTCCATCAGAAAGGCAATGAAGTTAAAGTATATAAAACCAGGTTTATGTAGGATTACATATATTTTTCTGGGTTATCAATATTTGTCACATCAACCTTGATATGAAAGTAAGAAAGAGGAAAAATAGGTAGATAAAGTCAATAATGTCTCCTGAAGATGAAGAAAGGTGCTTTGTCTTTCATTTGACTTTATCCAAAAGCTCAGAGGACATACTGAGACACAGAGATTGGTCAAGTTAAAAACAAAACCTGCTCTTAAATATTTGATTCTGATCTCACTCTGAGTTGCTTTGACTGAGGTTCAGACAGACTCAATTCTACTGTGGATTCAGCCTCCCCAGCTCAGGCTTTGTGACAGGGATAAAATCACAGAATGACTTCTCAATGAGACCTTTCCCTCCACTTCCTATAAAGAACTATGGAGTATCCTGGAGCTAATTTCGTTCAATACTTACTTTTATTAAAAAAAATAAAATTAGGTTCATAGTATTTTATTCAGCTTCCACCAGAGCTGTGAGAAGAGTGACCCAAGAGTTGGCAGAGTGGCAAGAAGGCCTCAGGACCAGGCTCACTCCTCAGGGAGTTGAAAAATGGATGAAAATTCTGAAGGAGAGGCTTTTGCAAGGTCTGTGTGAACTCAGGAGTCAGCAGTTGTGTTCCCTACATCTGTTCTCTCCAGACTGTCTCCCTAATTCCCTGTACACCCCAAACCTCTTATTTAGGTGGGATTTTTATTCCTTGAAGGGAGTGTGAGGTAGAACATCCTGGAGTTCATCAGCTGCAAACAGTATCCCAAATGAAAGCACTTACCTATTTTTAAGTTTGCATTCTAAGTGAAATTCAAACCTTCCGAGGCACATGCTTCAAGGATCAAAGGGTCAAAATGGCATTTACTACCTCAACCAGTTTGGACCAGTTCCATTGATTTTTACTCAGAACTCCAGACTGATTTCAGTGGGAACTGGCAGATTGACATTACCTTATGGATTTCAGAAGAAATGTAGTGTTTGAAAAGACAGTATCATAAAATTGATGTTCAATGCAAAATACCCATTGATCACTATTTCTGTCAATAAGATTTCTATAATTTGAAGATAGTAAGACACTGAAATGTCTAGTAGTATCCAAGATAAAAATACCACTCACTTCCATGGAAACAGAAGCAGGCCCACATTATGAATACTAAAATATTATCTGTGTAATGAAGTATTTAAATCTTTATTATACCATTACTGGTTTAGATAGTAAAAAAAATCAAAGTATCTATAGAATTTTAAAATATGGTAATTTCTTAATATTTACTCTCATGCTTATAAAAGATCTGGACTCCTGAATGATGTAAATCAATTATCCCTGTGTGTGTGAAATGCTGTAACAAGATCAATGAGACCTGAACACAAGGAGGCATCTTAGGATAACAGCTGCAGATGCACACATTCCGTGGTAAAAACCAGCCAAATGAACACACACTGCTCACCCTGATGGTTCTCCCTCCCCCCCATAAAATCCCAGCCATTACCCTGCCCAACTGTAAATGCATGAAAGGAAAACCAAATAAGAGCAGGTAGCAGTCAGGATATCAGCACGGGCAAAGTACAATAAATGGTCACTCTTAGAGGTAAAAGGAATGCTTTGCATTCAGCTTGGGAATTTATTTTAGATGGGACTTAATGGTCAGACTCTGCTTACAACCAAAAGCTGTACAGTTAATGGCTCTGTGGAAAACTGCATGGACAGATCTTTACTGCCTAAAATACACATTGGTTTTAAAGATGAGCTCAAGATGATTACTTTCATAATATTAATAATTCTGCCAATTGGATTTCCACAAAGTAGATTCAATATAATACTGGAAATATTTTGTCAATAAATCAATTTTACTTCCACTGAGTCTGGATGGCTATAAATTGTTTTCTCATTGATAAAATTCTGTTTATGAAAAACTATTTTCAAGGAAACTACTTCTAAGGTTTTTATCGGAAAATGCTTTGCAGTTAAAACAGAAATGAGAATTAATGGAAGGGCCACATAAGCCTTATATGTATAAATAAAAAAAAAAAACAAAAAACCAAACCCAAAACCTTTTTTTTTGCTACTTGAAGTAGAATGTGATGACCACGTTTAAAAGTACCAAAAAAATGTAAAGAAAATTAAATACCTTCTTATCCCACTAGATGGTGGTGCCTTCAGATTAGGGCTGAGATGCTCAGACAGACAGTGCTGGAAAACTTTTGCTTTCTTTAACTGACCTGAAAATGTGGAGAGATGAGGTTTATCTTGTTCCTCTGGGAACAGTAACGAGCATTTGGGTCTGATGACTTACTGAATATATTGAAGTACATGGAATTGTGTTCACAGTGCTTTGATATGAGGTGTGTTTTAACTTCAATACACACCTAACAGTAATAAGTTTTCTTCCTGAAGAAGAAAAGGTACAAACAACATTGAACCTTAATGACGATTGTATCTTCTGTAAAACAGCCTTGTTCCATTAAGGTCCTGATCTTTTGCTGCTCTCTCTCCTCAAACAAAATCCAGATTAACGTGGAGGATCATTAGCAATGTCTGTATCTTGTGTTCATGGATTTCATTGGAACAAGCTTAAAAGTACCACTCACATTTTTGTAAGACAAATGTGCTTCTGGCTTTCAGAACCAGTATTTACACATGTGTTAGACAAAAAGTGATAGTGCCAAACACAGCAGGTCACATCTCTCCAGTGATAACACAAGTGACATTTTGATGAATAGGAAAAGTGGATGGGACCTTGTTTGAGAGAGTATGTTTGTGCTTTATTTATCTCAGGGTCTGTAGTAAATGGTCACATCCTTCATGCCTCACATAGAGCATGAGCTGGGAGTGCGGGGCAGGCGCTGTGAACTGCAGAACTTCTCTCAAGGGCTGTGTTTGTCGAGGGCTGGCCCAAGAGGAGGCCCCAAATCACGCTCAGTGCATGGAGGGAGCCTCGAGGCGCTGTCTCACCTGGGCTGGAGAGAGATTGAAGATCACAGAGTATTAAATGTGCAACCCTGCCAGTGAGCAGCCACCAGTGCTGGCCACACAGGCTCTCCCAAACCAGCCACAGCTCCCTCTCCAGGGCAAGCCATGGGGACAAACTGCTGAGTGCACATGGCTGGCCCAGAGACCACCCAGCCAAATCTGTGCAGAGTTTTCAGTGATCAGTCAGAAACAATGTGTGAGACTTGCACTGGAAAGAATAAAATAAGTCTGAACTGTTTTCATTTTGCATAAATATCATGATGCCCATTGTTAGTATGAAAAATTTAAGATTCAAATTAAAAACTGTTTTGTGGATGAAGAACTCTAGTCAGGTAAGCTCTAACATTAGGTTTTCCAATTTTCTTTTTAAAGATGGTGTAAGGTACAGAAAAGTTAAGGATGACTATGTGTGTCATGGAAAAGACAGCATTAATCAAGAACCCCAGACTACTTCTGTCGTCTATAACTTGCTGCTCAGTGGGTTTTACTCATATCACCCCATTTATAAGACCTGGAGTCATTTAGAAACCCACCCTCCTTCTGGCACAGTTTGCTTCATGCTTATTTGCTGTATATTCACTTCCATTTATTCTGTTCCTCCTATTCTACTCCTTCACTTTTTGATTCCTGTGTTTGCAACATCTCCTCAATTTCCTCTTTCTGTTGCAGGTAACATAATGAACAGCAGAACAAAGCTAAGATACGTCACATTGGTGTGGCTTCCAAGAAAGATTACAGACCCAATAGTCCAGATACTTCCACGTAAGAACATCACAGCCAAAAAAGGCTTAATCTGACTTTTTAATGAGCACTTAGCAGGGAATTCCTTTGTATATACAGAGGACTGAGACAGAAAAATGGATACAGAAATGGATGTGGATGCCTGGTTCTTCTGTAGAGCTTTAATTGTTTTGCATGTTAGAATCTTCCCAACTGTATTAGGAAGAAGGGATCTGCTCTTACTTTTTCTAGAAAGCTAGACAGGATTTTCTGAAATCCTAAAGAAGCAAAATCCACTCCAGTCCTTGTTACTTGCTGCCATTAAGGGTTGAAATGCAGCATTTGCCAAGAGTGCAGGTTCCTTTATTTGATCCCCTTGACTGTACCAGTATAACTGCCAATCACAGGAAATACCTCTAATAACTCTTCCTTTTACTTAATAAGGAATACCACATCTTTAAAACATTAGAAACAGATGTCACTGCATTACTTCACTGCTGATGTATGTAATAGAAATGACACACTAATTAATTTAATGCAGTATAAATGTACTGATTATTTATCATGGCTGACAATAAAATTATGAAAACATTCAATTACAATCAGTGGTAATTCATTATTTATTGATTCTGCGTTATGCACACATTAATACAATACATTTAATCACCTGAGAGAAGGGATCATTTTTCTATTGATACTTAGACATTTAGATTCATCAGTTTTATGTAAAATCCTTGATGTTTAGGTGGGAAGTTTTAATCCACAATTCCAAAAAAACCTCAGCTGAAATGTCAGAACTAAATTGAATACAAGTGTCAAGTACGAGTGCGTCTAGAAAAATGTGGGCACAAAGAATGACACACTAATTTCAGTCTCTTCTTTTTCTCACGTCAGTGGCCTACATTTGTTAATATAATTGTGGGTACTCTTTCTCAAGGAATCCAAGGCATTAAACACTAACCCAGCAGAAAGTTAATACTGTTTTTTCTGCCTTTTCAAGGCGTTCCTTGAAGTAGCACCATCAGGGCTTTGCACGCTCAGGATACAGGCTCAGAGCTCACTAGGGCAGGTTTGCAGCTTTCGACTGGGCCCAGAGAAATTTCCTTGTTAAGGACGAGGACAAGGATTTGTCACTCAGACTCCAGTTGGGTTGGAATTCAGAAAAAAAAGGTGTTTCATTTTGTTATGATTCGAGTGCACTGCAAATGCATCTTCCAGTTATCTTTTATCTTTCATTTTGGACCCTTAAGTTACCTCTGACCCTTGTATGTCTATCTTCATATTTATTCCCTCCCACTTGTTTTAGGGACAATCCAAGTTCTTACTAAAAAGTAGCATTTTTTTCCTATAATCCACTCCCATTGGACATAACCTCTATGAAGTTCATAGAAAAAAATCTTTACATTAAAAAATCACATTTTGATATCTATGAAATTCCTATTTTTATTGTCCTCCCTCACGTTTAGCTACAGGAAACGGAGATGAAGCACAAATAGCACTATTGAGCTTTCTCTAAACAAAATAGTTATTTTTAGTATTAAGTATTTAGTATTTTAGTATTTTTACTATTTTACTGCTTCACTGAGCTGTCATTAGTTTTCCCCAGTGTCTCCCCCTCGTCAGGTGTGTGACCCATCCCTTTCTCCCTGGATCCCATGGAGAGCAGGAGCCACGTTCCTGCCAGCTGGCAATAAGAGATTTCCAGAATGCTGTTGACTGGGGCTTTCCTCTTTCCTCCTGCGTCAGGGAAGACTTTCCCATCTCACTCCAGTGGGGCATATGCAAGGATGATAAAAACAAAAACAAACAAATGGAACCTTTGCTTGACATCTCTTGCCACACAAACACAGCCAATTTTTGTATAGGATTAATACACAATACACCAATATTTCTATGGCTGCCAGTGTAAGAAAATGGAGGATTTTGCATACCAGTTAAAAAGGAAGAAAAATAACGAAACCTTACTTTTAAAGTAATATTCTGAAATGCTTCTTTCAGCTATAGGGAGGGTTAGTAGTTTGTACACATTCATATTATGTACTGCTGGACTCCATTCAAATAAACCATCTGGATACTTTATAACTGACAAGATATTACTGGATGATTGTTAGGCTTTAGTAACTTTGCCTTGTCTTTAACAAAATTACAGAGAAATAATAATATTCATGGATATAGTTGATTTGTATATGCTTAGTTGAACTGGACAGTTGCCTGGCATTAATTCTCAAACCTTGAGCATTTTCTAAGTTTCAGAGCAGTTCTTCTCTCCATGGACAGTCACCTCTCAAGGGTACTGCTTTTACTACAGCCTTTATGATTTTATATTGCTTCATGCCACTCCAACTCACTGGGTGTTGATGTGCAAGGCTTCCTCTGGCCTTGTGAAAATCCAGTCTTATTTAGAAATATGTTTAGCTTGTGGAAGGCATTAAAGTCAAAAAGGAAAAAGAATTCTCACGGTGGATTTTGATTGTGGCATTAATCTCAGAGGGGGAAAAAAAAAGTCTTTAAAAGGGCAGTGATTGAATCTGATTTATTAAATCTCTTAACAGCAATCATGTTCAGAAAATTAACACCCAAAAGTTTCTATCTGGAGTCAGTTATTTACTATTTCTATAATTTCCAGTATATAAATAGATGAGTTCAGGGCTTGATTGTACTGAACACTTTGCCAAAGTAAGTAGCCCCTGCCCCACAGAGCTTCCAGTCTAAGATTTGAGCCTAAAAAGATGCATGAACTAGTTCAGAAAACACGAGAATTCTTATTGAAAGGTATTAATTTAAACTAAATTATGTGAAAATTCTGCCTTGGTTTCAGGCAGTGAGGTTAAAGACCTAAAACTAGTGGCCAGGCTTCTTAGAACACATCAAATCAATGGGGAGAAGGGGAGGTTCCTCCAGAGTGTAATTTAAGATCAGTTATGTTCACAAATATAGCAATTTAGTTAGCATACAGTCATCTTCTCTCATCTAAAATGGGATTACTCATAATGCAAAAAACATTAAACTTTGCAGAGAAGGTGCCTAAATAAGCAAGCCTAACAAAAGGAAAGAGAAGATGGCACACACAGGCAGTGGAAATGCTCTGTTGCTATTGCTTGCTTGGCATCAACTTGAAAAGTTTTATTTATTCTTTTCTGCTTGCTTTGTTTATTGAATGGCTTAGGGAAAGCTAAAAACAAACAAAAAACAGAAAAAAAAAAGAAAAAAAAGAGACGCGTGAAAAAGTTAAAGGACTAGGAAAGAAGGAAAGATAAAGAATGAAAACCAGTGGCAACAAACAGGAAAGAAGGATGTTGATACGCAGGAAAAACGGGAAGAGGGTGGGAAAAGAGGTGTGATGCAGCACTGCGAGAGGGTGAGAAGCAAATAACCGATGTGGGCAGCGTGCCCTGGGTCTGCTGGATGTCTGACCATCCTTCGGCTCCTGTTCAGAGAGAAGGGACGCAGGGGGCTTGGCAGTTCCTGTGTCACCCGCCCGGGATCGGGTGGAGGAGGCGCAGGATGTGGCGGCTCCCAGGCTGCCGGGATGCTCGCAGGCCGAGGTACCACATGGTGCTTTTGGAGGCTGCGGGAGGAGAGGGCCGAGGCCGCTAAAGCTAAACCACAACTGCTGCCGCATCGGGGCTGGGGATTTCAAGCAACTGCGTGCCAGAGCTCCCGAGAACGGGCTCTGCCCGGTGCAGCGACCACAAACTCGCACACCGCTCACACCTCCCCCGTTCTGCCCGTGCCCCTCTCTGGAGGGTCTCGGCTTGCCTCAGGCCTGACTCAGTGGCCGTGGAGCCCTGTGCTGGCCCGGTGCCACCGCGCTCGGTGCGTTCCCGGTCCGCGCTTGTCTCTTGTACCAAACGGAGCCTCGCATCGCCCCCCCCCGCTCCCCATTCCCTTCAGCTCCGGCGGGGCACAGGTGTTCTAACGCTGACAAAACGTGCCAGGGCACAGCGACCGCTCCAGCGCCCTGGGGAAGGGATGGGGACGGTCCCAGCGCTGCCTTCCCTCCGCTCCCTTCCCTCCGAGCACGGGGGACCCTCTCCCGCTCCGGGGACCGAGACCCCATCGCAGCCCGGGGAGCCCCGCGGCATCCCGTCACAGCTCGAAGAACGGGACGTTCTCCAGGCCCGCGGAGCGGGAGCCCCTCGCCGCCCCAGGGCTCCCCCCAAAACTTTGCCCCGAGTTGCGGGCGCCGGCCCGCGCCGCCCTCGCTCCCTCACGCCCCCCGCCCCAGGTGCGCGGCCGGCGCTGCCCCGCCCCGCCCGCGCCCGCAGCCACTCGCGGCGGCGGCGCTGGCGGCGGGCGGGGCGCATTGGCTGGAGGGCGCCGTCACTCTCCCCCGGCGGCGCTGGGGAGGGGTCTGGGCGCTGCGTGCGGGCGGCGGGAGCGCGGCGGTCCGGCGGCAGCGCACGGAGCGCGGCGCGGGGCTGAGGCAGCCGCGGGGAGCCGCGCCGGCCATGGCGGTGTCCGCACCGCCCCTCATCGCCGCAACTTCCAGCGGCGGCGGCGCGGGGGGCTCGGCGGGTTTGTTCCGGGCGGACCCGCTGTACTCCAGCCCCGCGGAGGCCCCGCGCCTCACCAACAGCCTCGTCAACACTTTCCTCTCGGCCGGTGGCGGCGGGGCCGGCGCGGGCGGCGGCGGCGGCGGCGGTAACGAGTGTAAGATGGTCGACCTGCACGGGGTGAAGGTGGCCTCGTTCCTCGTGGAGGGGCAGGAGCTGATCTGCCTGCCGCAGGTCTTTGATCTCTTCCTGAAGCACCTGGTGGGAGGGCTGCACACGGTCTACACCAAGCTGAAGCGGCTGGATATATCGCCCGTGGTGTGCACGGTGGAGCAGGTCCGCATCCTGCGCGGGCTGGGGGCCATCCAGCCCGGCGTCAATCGCTGCAAGCTCATCACCAGGAAGGACTTCGAAACTTTGTACAACGACTGCACCAACGCGAGGTGAGCGCAGGCTCCGCTCTCGCCCCCGGCCGGCCCGCGGGGAGCGCAGCCGGGGGCGGGGGCGCGGTTCCCGGGGCAGGGGGGCGTGGGGGGCACCGAGGGGCTGAGCGGGGCTTGGGTGCGGCGGTGCCGGCACGGAAAACTTTCCCTGCTTCCATCGGCCCCCGCCATGGCCGGGACCGCCGGGCAGCGGAGCGGCACCAGCGCCGGTCTCCAAACTTTTCTCCAAACAGGGAAAGCCGATAGTTCCCGAAAACGCTCTTTAAAACAAACAAAAACAAAACAGCAAACCGACCCGAATCCCCAAAAGTTTTCTCCCGTTATTTTTGTCCCGCTGGGACCCGCGGCTGTGCTCCCGCGGGCGGTGCCAGCCGGGTGCCCGGGCGGGGGCTGCGGGTCCCGGTGCCCCCGGAGCGGCTCCGCTCCCGCAGCTCCGGAGCGGCCGCAGCCCCTGCCCGGCTTCGGTCAGCGAGCCCCCGGATCCCCGCTGGCTCCTGCATACTCGGGGTTATAATCCTGGTTTGTGACCTCATGGCTGCTGCCTTTAGAAATGATAATGATCTAAATAAACACAAAACCCTCTCGGGGCTCGGCAGGAACACTGGTGCCGTGGGGCAGGGTGTAAGGCAGGGACTTTGGAGATGCCATTCCCTGCTTCAGCAGTTGGTGAGGGACGTCTCCAGAAACATTTCCATGTCAGCGTGCTGCTGCTTTCTGTGGCAGCAAACTTTCTTTACAGACGCTTCAGCGAGCTTTGGGTGCGATATCCGACTTGCAGCGCCAGCGTTCAGTGACTGTGGGCTTTGTGTCGCTGCTTCGACCTGCTTAGCACTGAACGGGGGTTTTATTTTTAATAACTTAATTTCGTGCCAGTGCGGGGCCTGATCCTGCACTCGCTGCTGAAGCAGAAGCAGACCAGGCGTCATTCTTGAGTGCAATATTTGCTTTGTTCCAAATCACTTTTTATTACAGGTGACAGTTTAGAGATGCGCTTAATTCCTAGATCTGTTAATATGGACTATGTGCTTTTTTTCTTGCTCTCGTTCTGGTTCTGTAGCTCCTTCTCCCGCTGCCTATTTCAATGTCAGGCACCTCGATGACATCACACCCACTGCTTTATTAAAGTGATGGGTTTGGAAGCAAGGTCTGAGACTTACATTAATTATATTCAAATACATTAGATTACTAAGGGGCACATTTAACATGTAAATGCTTCTGTGAAATGTTTCTGAGACTCGACTAGCATGAAAGTTGATGGTTAAAGAAATGCATCTCGTTAATTTCTGTGACCGTGCCAAAGTTTTTTTATTAGGAAAATACAGGATCTGATTTGATAATGAAGCCTGTAGCTGCAGTCTAATGATTTCTGCTCTCTTACAACCAGCGATTTAAAATCTCGAAATGATGGAGTGTTAAATGTTTAAAACTTGTATTTCCCAACTTTTTTTTTTTTTCCCTCTTCGACAAAGACTGAGGGGCGTGCTGGGGAATGGGTAGTGCAGGGAGCAGTGGGAAGGGCGCATTGGGGAGCTGAAGGTGAGGAGCCAAGTGATGCTCCAGGAGGGGCTGAGAGGAGCAGGGAGAGGAACAGAGCCCTGGGGAAAGGCTGGGGATAAGGCTGGGCAGTGCCAGGGGGCTCCCGCAGGGCAGAGCTCTCAGCTCAGACTCACACGTGTTGAATGTGCTTTAACTCTCCCCACCCTGCTGTGAAAACGTCGTGTTTTTTATCTGTTAAAGAACAGCAGATTCCTGTACATTTCATTTCTTTATGCCTCGCGAAGATGCCACTGGTTGGAAGAACCTGCTCACATCAAGGTGTTTTGCATTTGTGGTTTCAGGTGTAACGCATGAGGAGCGTTATCAGCACACCTGAAACTTTGCTCAAGGATTGTAACTTAATGTTAATTATATTCTGTCATGCTAATTAAATGCTTAATACCTCATTTTATTTACAGATCATTATTTCCCTTGAACAGTCCATACTTACCGGAGAGAATGTTGGGTAAAAATAGTTAAATACATGAGTAATCTTAATTATTTTTGTTTGCTGTGAAGTAACCTGGGAAGCATTGCTGTGCACATTATCAAACAAATTAAGTACAGTAGAACTGTTAAAAGACATGCTCACAGTTTTTATTTGGAAAATAAAGGCTTGAAAATGTGTGATCTTTTAAAATTACTGCTCTCAACTCAGAATACTGTGCATTGCTTTACTAGTTAATATTTTTTTTAATTGATAGCTATTTATATATTTATTGGAATACTGTAGAAATGCTGCAGTAAACTCAAGAGCTGCCAGAAAAAAGCAGTAAGAAATGCTGGGTATCATTATTTTCACTGGTCATTGACTTGTAACAGCATCTCTTACATTGGTGTGCACTTTTAGATACTTTTTTAATTGGAATGCATACCATCAATTATATATAACTGGAAAAAAAAATTCTATTTCTCCTGCTTACTCTATTGCATTTTTTAAGTTCAGTTTGTCTACAGAGCTCGTAAGAGCTGCAGAGAAACACACCCGTGGGCGAAAGTTTTTTGGTGTTTGCGTTCTGTAGCAGGAGTTACTCTGTCCAGCAGCTTTGACCTGTCTATTTCTGTAATACGTTCACATGCACTGTTTAGATTTTCATTCTCATGTTTACAGAATGTTCCTAAAATGATTCTTGTTAGCCAGCAGCATGCAAGTCTAATTTGCAAGGCAAGGTTTGTGAAATAAACTAACTGCTCATTTCATTGCAGGTCCCACTGTCAAGTGAGTACAACATACTGACAAAATCTAGCTCCTGATGGGCAATACCTTAGAATATTACTTAAATTATGGAGGATTGCTTAAATTTAGTAGTAAAGGATAACATTTACTTAATTAAAAAAAACCCCAAACAACACAGAACTATAATGAGGACTTGTTTTTAAAAGGAAATTTAAAACTGTAGTAAGAACATGCTTATGATAGTACATGTCAGTCCTGAAAACCAGGATTGTGTGAGTATGATCACAACCTCTTCCACACGGTTCTGTATTTGATGGATGCTATTGGCCATTGAAAAAAGCATAGTGTTGGTCTGGATTATTTAGTGAATGGTCAGAATACTTTGCAGAAAAGAGCATTTCAGTACATGGCATATTTTTCATGATTTAAAGTAATCGGTTAAGCTAATATTTTGTATTACTTCAGCTATTCACAAACAATAAAAGGCTTTAGAAATTAATTTAAGCAGTAAATGCAGACATTTAATTTTATGAGATAATGAGGGTCTAGTCATGTTGACTATTAAAAGCTACCCTATAGTCAGCAGTACTCTGTCTTTTATTAGGAGACTGATGTCAAGATTATAATTAAAGCAATCCAGCCATGTAGCACTGCACACAGCTTCCTGTATATTGATAGGAAATGTGGACATCTGATTGTCCATAAACTTCTTTCTCTAAGTGGGTATTTAGCCTACATTCAGACTCAGCCAAATTTATGGATTTTGGAGGTGTTAGCATTTTTAAATAGAGATCTGTTTTTCAGTTTTCTTCTCTTCCTTGAAGAGGAGGCTCACTTCAAACACTCACAGATCGCTGGCAAAGTGGAGTCTGCTGGAGATGGAGAAAGGAATTCTCCCACTTTCTGAGCGGTGTAGTTATGCTTTTGGAAAAATCCCTCTTTCTTTTTGGGTATCTTTAAAGTCTGTGCCTGTTCAAAACTCCTAAAATACTTGAATATTTTCATCAGATGCATATCTAATCTGGAGAACCCTTGATTAAAATTCCCTTCTTTCTTCACAGCACTAGAGCTCCCCATTTGAAGTGTAACATGCTTTTCCTCCAAAATGGAGTATTTGTATGATTCCTGCATGTGTATATGCATAATACATATGTAATTTTCTACTGAGACTTCTACAACTGAAAAATACTGTGTTTTTGTAGCAAAGACAAAAAAGCTAAACAATTAGGTATTAATGATATTCTTGTTGCATATTCAAAAGGTCTTTGCAAGCATTTCTTCTCCTTTTTTTCTTTTCACCATTTCAACCTGCAGAACTCTTCACTGTCACTTCAAATCACACAATTCTACAAAGATAAAACAACATTTAAACTCATTTGCTTTGGGAGGAAAATTGAGCATTTGCACCCAATAAGCCTGATTGTGGAACTGCATGCAAATTGTGTTTTGATTTATCTCTTTTGCACTTTTTTCCATTTGAATTGATCTTGCATTAATTTCGCCAAGCGGCTCTGTGAGGCTGCAGATGTTGCCCTGTGTTTAATAAATCAATGAGACAGATCTGAATGAATCACTTCAGATGGATTCTCTGCTCGGTTTGATGTCTAGATGTTATTCTTAGCTTGTTATCATGACAGATGCATTAATGTTCCCATACACTGCCAGCAATGTCAAAGAGATTGAAGCTTTTAAAGTGGCGGTATCCCCTTTTCCCCCTTCTGTTGGAATAACTAAATTGCCTTTAGGAATAGGTCAAAATATAAATTTAATCCTGGCGTTGTTGTGGGGGAAGATGCTAAACTTCTGATCGTATTATAACACAGGCAAATGCAGACTCTTACAGAATGATTAATTATTCCCAAATAGTGGAGATCAATATTAAAATCTAAACATAGGATAGCTCCTTAATAGAGTAACCACTTTCTCAACATTAATATTTCATTGTAATAGGAATGATAGGAATAAATAATATAAGACTAGAACATGTTAAAAGTATTGCTATAAATAGAATATAATTGTGTCCAAATTGATTACAGGCTGAAGTAAGGCTTTTTTCTCTTTTTCTTTTTTTACCTCATTAAGAATTTTCTTTTAAAGTTAAGTATGTCTGGATTCAACATCTGTTAGATTTAAAATAGTTGTTTATTATGTTTCTGCTACTGCTCCCCATGTAGAGCCAGATATGTTGGAGAAGTTGTTGATCACCGTTAATTTTGGGTCAGTGTAGTCTGGTATCCATTATCTTGGACAGAACCTGTGGAACACAAACCATAAAAGGCTGGAACGTGTCTTTGTGGAAAGGTTTTAAATTCTGAAAAAAAGATAGTGCAAAGTACTCTGCCATGAATAATGAAGATCTGTTTCCCACGTAGGCTATGCACAGCTTTTATTCCTTGGTGTTTACTAAACCACTCGTGGTCATCTTTGTTTTTCTTTAGAGGATAAAATAGTACTTCGTGCAGTCATTTTGTTAAACCTGATTTCTCTCTGTGATGCTTTTATTTTCATTTAAATAATTATCAGGAATGTTCCTTTTCCTAATCTTTCCTTGACACAGAAGAACTTTGACTTTTTGTCTTTAAGGCTTCTGAGAATAAATCGGAGAAACTGGCTGTAACGGATCTAGATTTATGTTGGCATTCTTGGTGTTCTTGCTCCAGTAGTTCCAATTTGATAAAGGAAACAATATATGTAATAGAAATTCACAGTTTATTCAAATGAGTTTAAGCTTTAGCATTGTTATATTTGCCTTTCTCTCACCAATATATCAATGTGTGGCAATAGCATTATGCTCCGAAAGCCTCCAGAAGGGACCAGCTCTGCAGATGGGGAATTATTCTCACACTGGGGCTGTGGCTGCACATGCAGCAGCCTCTTGTTTGTGCACTGGTTTCAAAGGCAGGGAAAATCAACTTTGGTAGGACTTAGGATCACAGTAAAACCCACTGAATTAAAGAATCATGTTTTATTGTATGGCAGTGGCCTTAGAGTGAGAAACTGGTCTCTTACTGACCTTAGTAATTTTGCAGTAAATATTTCAGATGAGCCTCATGAGATGTTTTAAAGAATTGTCTTGTTTATTTCACTGCTTTCAGGCTGGAATTGGTGTTTTGTAAGGGCTGTTTGTCAGCATTAGTATTAAAAAAGTGTTGAAATCTGGGCTGTAAAGTCTCTGTTTTGACTTTGCCGAGGTGAACTTCCCTTTCATGCCAGGGGCCTTTTGCCAGAACAAGGGCAAAGAACTTAAAAATGTTTCTAGGATCTGAGACCTTCTCATCAGAGGTGGGACATACTGAACCCTGCTTTTGAAAGAATTATGTGTTACTGTGGTTTTGGGTCTGATCTCTTATTTGCTGAACATAGGATCTTGAATCTCTTTTGTGCCTTTCCAAAGGTGGGAATTACGAATTTTCTGAAGTTACGAACAAAATTATCCAAATCCTTGCTTTAAAATACACGGAAAGTTCCCAGCTGATTGCTTTTGTAAGTTTGTTGTGTGATTATCAGTGTAATAAAACCTGAAGGTGTATGGAAATGTGTGATTTTAATGATTATTTGCATACACAGTACTAATATCAAACCCAAACGTAATGAGGCTACTTCGGAATTTCTGCTGTCTGGGTTGTGTTCCTTTGGTGTAAGCCAAGGCAAGGTTTTTATATGTTCCGATTAAACCTGCATTCCCAAGCACAACTATGTTAGTTAGTAATGATTCTTAGTGATTTAGATTTATCCTGCTTGATATTAGAACTGTCCCTCAGGGCTACAAGCTTTTGATCTTTGTTCCCTCTTGGTAAAACAGGGTTATCCAAAGTGACTCGGTAATAGGGTTCCCCCTCTCCCTCCCTTCTACAACCTGGAAGAAACACCGATACCTATTAACTAATGTACTTTGATACCTGCCCCAGAAGGTTCCAATATCCGAATCCTGTAAAGCAGACGTTTCTTTGCTCGCCTTTAGTTTTTGGTGGCGCAGCCGTGGCGTTGTTTTGTGTGTGTAAAGTTTATTGTCACTAGCAGGCGTGGGGAGATTATATTTCCTTGTCAGTACATCTTGACCCACTGAGCCTATTTTGCTCGTTAAAATAGATTATGTCAGAGCCTTTCGTGACTCACTCACAAATATCACTTCTCCAGAAAGTAAGAACCAAACCCAATTAATGTGCTCCCTTTATTACTGTGCAGCAGTTTAAAGTGTGATGTTTAGCAGTGTATATTGCTCCTATTATAAGGTATAAAATGTTCGATTGCAATTGTGCCTGATGTTATCAAGTTTCTGGAAATTGATATCTGGTACTGGCATTTAACCTACATCCACTCCGTCTGCTATCTGTGGGATGGGTTAAAAAGAAAAAGTACTATTGATCTGTAGCTGGATTAAAGTTTGTAATCGGCAACAGCATGAGCACAAAAGGCTTTTTTATGATTTCTCAGCTTGCCATTGATCTACCAGTTTTATTGCATTCATTATTTATTAAAAGAATTTGCAAGCTAAACATAACGTTAAGCTAGTTTGCACACAGGGACTGCACTTAGGAAATTGAATGGAAATTGCATTAGAGATGAACATCTGTGCTATTTTTCCACTCGTGTGTTTATGGGTTTGTATAAAAGGTGTATTGGATTAACAGTTATAACCATTATAGCTTGCAGCAATATGTTAGAATCTCAAGCATTTAGTAGTTATTTAAGAAGGAGACTCTTTTTTTCTTACACTAAAAAGTATGGTAATGCCCTAACAAACAGAGCTTTTATTAGATTATTCTTTATTAAGAGGCTTTTTACAACTGATGTGTAAAACTTGACGTATTTTGCTATATTATGCATGTGCACTATTATCTATGCTACATAAAGCTCCATTAATATTGTCATTAATTGAAGGTTTCCAGTGACAGTATTAGTTAAGAATTTGGCATATAGTCACTGAAGTATTGAAATGTATTTTATAGGAATGTAAGTAGTAAAAAGATCCTCAATGTATGTTCCTTCACATTTTTCCCAACAAGTCAGCTAGTTTACTCTCCTTCTTGAGCTGGGTGCCTTCTGTGATGTATCAGTGAATCAGGTGAAGTCTTAAATATTTTGAAATACTTTTCCATTTCAGTTAAATGGTTCAGTTGCCCTTAACACTGGCTGTAGTTGTGAGTGATCTACAAAGTGTAGGGTAGATCTAGAATTTCGAGATCATCTCCTGCAATGATTTTAGAGTTTCTTGATTGTTCTCCTTCTGTAAAACAGATGAAAAACTACTTCAGGGGCTTTGGGTGAAAAGTATGTTTGTATAACCAAGATGTTACCTATTTATTTGGTCTAAAAGTAAGTCCAGTCTGTTTATGACTGAAATGTACTGAAATGTGTCACCAAATGTGACAATGTGAAATGGGCATCACCAGTGCACTTGCAGTTATTCTGTTCAAGACTCAACCTGATACAGCTTGTAAGACTTGAGGGTTTCCTGTGCTCGGAGACAGAAATGAGCTTCATGCCAGGAGGTTGTGCTGCCTCCTCTGAATGCCACCCCCGCATCCTTTCTGTCTCTGGTAGGATGACAGTATTTTGAGCAGAGGTAGCTCTGATTTTTCTTTGAAGGAATCTCAGGGGCTGTTTTTCAGCAGCATTTTGCATGTACTGTTCTTAGTCTTCCTCACTTCCATAGGCTCCTGTGATCAGAGTTTTCATATTCTATTAGATAACGCATTTCAGCTCCCCTGAAAGTTAAAGTGGGAGTTACATTTAATATTGGATTTTATAAAATTACACATATTCATTGATAAAATGTTTACATACACACAAATTTATGTATGATGCGATTTTAACTAAACTTCTGGATTTTTCCAAAGCTCTCTCAACTGTGGAAATCAACCTTGATTTTTTGGCGAGGGAGAATTCAGAATAATCCAGAAATTGAGTTTTAATTCCATTTGCTATGGGCATGAACTAAAATTGCTAAATAAAATTACAAGGCCATGTGGGCTATCTTGGAGTCCTCAGTTAAAGTCTTTAGGCTTTTTTTATTCTTGTCATAGCCCTGTAAGTGAGTAACATTCTCAGCATGCAGTTCAATTCTGTCCAGTCTGTGGCAAGAGAACTTTTAGCCTGGGATGCCCTCGTGGTATTTTAAATCTGCAAAACACCAAGACTTTTTTCTTTCCTGTTTTCAAGCCTGAATGGACAGTGGAATTAAAACAGAACATTTTTTATTTTAAAACGTTCATCAGAATTACTTCACGCTGTGTATACAGTTCCAAATCTAATGTATTTTGCAGAATCACAGAATTGTTGAGGTTAGTAGGGTCCTCTTGAGGTCATCTTTGTGCTTTTTCAGATTATGGCTATTCTTGTCTCTAACCTGGAGTGATGTGGACTGGATGGATGGACCATGGATGAGGAACTGGCTGGATGGTCGTGCTCAGAGCTGCAATCAGCTGCTGGATATCTGTGTGGTGCCCAGTGAGCAGTGGAGTTCCAGGGTTGGGATTGGCACGGGTGCTCTTTAACTCGGGGGACAGGGGGATGGAGCCCCTGGGGACAGGGACAGGGGGATGGAGCCATTAGGGACAGGGTATGGAGCCCTCAGCAGCAGCCCCAGGCTGGGTGAGGTGGTCCCACGCTGGATGGAAGGGATGGATCCAGAAGGACCTGGACAGGCTGCATAAGTGGGACTGGGCAAACCTTGTGGAGCTGGAGAAGGCCCAAGTTCAGGGTGCTGGCTGCCCAGAGAAGCTGTGGCTGTCTCTGGATCCCTGGAAGTGGCCAAGGGCAGGCTGGACAGGGCTTGGAGCAACCTGGGCTAGTGGAAGGTGTCCCTGCCCATAGCAGGGGGTGGAATGAGCTTTAAGGTCCCTTCCAACCCAAACCATTCTGGGATTCTGTGGTCTAGACCAGTTCCTCTGTCTCAGCAGGGTTAACTGGAGTTGGTTGTCCTGAGCTGTCTCCAGTTAGATTGTGAGTGTTTGCAAGGATTGAGACTTAGCCTTTCTGAGCAACGTACTTGCAGAGTAGAAATAACTGTGCTGTGGAAGGAAGGTTTTATTGGCATGGCTGGATTCCATGGGAGTTGGGAGTAGATGTCACAGGCAGCCACTGCTGGGGTCATTGCCCTGCAGAGGAGTCACTCAGGCAGGTCAGTACAGACACTCTGCTGTTGTGTTTGTCCTTCCTGGGAACCAACCATATCATCTTGTGCCACCTCTGTCTCACAAATGATTTCCTGAAATCCTGTCTCTGTGCTGAGGAACTGACTTGTCCTATTCCCCACCATCTCTAGAGAAGAATATTTGTATATCTGAAATTAAAAAATTAAGGTGGCTGTAAAGAATGCTCCTGTCACAGAGGCTGTGCCAGTAGGGGGATTTAGTTACTTGTATGTTACAGTAACTTAAGAGTTGCTAATTAAGAAGATAAAGCTAGTTGAAAGAAAAAATATTTTGAGCTTCATTTAGAATGTCTAATCAGCATGTTTAAAATATTATGCATTATGCTTTTTCTTACATGTGTGGTGGTTGTTTTTGCCTAGTGCAAGTTTTACATGCTAGCTATTAGTCTGTTTTGATAACAGTTAATCAGAGAATGTCCTGTGTCTGTGAAATGTTATCCCTGTTGTTTTCTGTGAGGCTGATGAAGGCATCTCTCTTCAGGGCTGCAGGTGTCTGCAGCTGCCTCCTCTTCTCCTCATACTTTTAAATGTTGTTGTGTGCTGAAGGAGAGCAATTTTCTAAAAAGTTGCTGAGATAATACTGAAAATAGAAAAGCAGGAAAAATGTTGAGTCTTTCTAGTGAGACTTGAAATACATGTCTAAACAAGAAAAACTGAAACCCCCTCCCCAAACACACAAAAACTCCCAAAACCAACAATAAAAATCCAGAGCAGAGCAAGGTGGTAGAATACTGGCAGGTAGACAGGAGCAGAATATGGATACTGAAACAGGACCCAGGGTAATGAACTCGGTGTTCTGTTCCCTCTGTTGTACGAGCTTGTTGCTGAAAGATGTATTTGGAGGTTTGGGGACTCTTTTGGCTTGTAAGGCTTTATTTGTTGGGTATTTTGATATGAAAATTCATGTATCTAATAGGTGACTTACCAAAATCCCTTGAGTTGAGCATCCTGCCATTACAAAATGATTTTTATGTTCTCCCAGGCTGGCTGTTTGCAGAGAGCTCAGTACAGGCTGTCTGCACCTTCTGCTCCCCTGCTGCATTCCAGGTGTGTGCCTGGGTGCTGATGTGCTGCTCTCAACAGCCACAGTGCCTCTTGCAGGAGCCCTCAGCAAGGGTTTGGCCAGAATTGTTGCTGTGACACACTACAAACCTCACTTGTTCTCGTGGTCAGCAGTGTTGAAGAGCATTAATTGATCCTGCTGTTGTATGAGCTGACATCTCTTGTCTCAGAACCAGCATCACCATCACTTCTTTCTGCTCTGGTTTTATGAATTGCTTTATTGGCTACACAACTGACTTACGGTTCAAACAAATCTCTTCTTGCTGGAGCTTACAAATGTTTCTGTCTTGCAATTTCATGAATGACTTTTCTCTTGCATGTTAACATGAGGGTTAACTAACTAGAGGATTTCTGGTCATCCACTTACCCTGCCCTTTTTTGATATGCTTTCTTCAAAATTTAGTTTGCATGTCCCTCTCCCACCCCACAATCACAGCCCTGTAATAAACTGCTTCATCTTAGTTATTCATTCTTAAAGGAAAGAATCTCTATTCATGTTGGTGTGGAAGCAAAACAAAAAATACCGGTGAGACATTAATTTTAATCATCTTTCTCAAGTAATGCAGAGAGTGCAATAGAGTAGTTCAGATTATGGCATTAGACTTTTAAAGCAGTGTTTAAGGACTTGTGTTCACTGAGGGAAGGTCAGTTAAGTGAGTTATTAACACTGGTATATTCTGATCTGGATAGAAACTCTTAATGAGTACTTTTTATTCATTCACATGATGTTTCTGATAGTATAAATGCCTTTTTTTTGTTGTTTTTTAATGAAATTTAGCTATTAACAAATTAAATGCCTGGCTGGGATGAGCATCTCTGCTGCTTAGTCTCACATGTAAGCCAGCTATGTAAGGGGATTATTCTACCAGGTCTGCATTTCATTTAAGTAGTGTGTTATATTAGGGTCTGAACGTGCCTGTTCTGTGGTGATCATTTTCCCCCATCCTTGGCTGTCACAGAATTTCTCTTTGACATCTTCAGGTTCTTGTGGCCACACAGCTTCATCTTTCTTCCTCATCTAGATTGACCTGTCATTCACAAAAACAATGCAATAACTCAATGCACAAGCAGCAGACACCACTCGCGGGTTTCATTGCTGTGTTGGCTACTGAGTTGTCTTAAAAACTTTAAAAGAGTCTTTTAAGCTCAAGAAGTTAAAGATTTTCTTGACCATTGGTGTTTGTTTGGATTTTTTTGATGCTGTTGTTCGCTCTTCTGTTTCCAGAATAATCCCCTGTAGTATCTAGTGCTATGAGAATTTGAGTGAAAGGAAACAAGTTTACACACAGTAGATGAGCAAAGAGTATTTTTAAGTGTTTAGGTTGATTGCTTAGTTTGGTTTTATGACTGTGGGCAAAATTTGAAAGTTCCTTTCTTTTACTGTTGGTTTTTCATAATGTCCTGGCCCAGCCAGTGCTTTCTGTGTAGGACTGCAGAGGAGACAGAATAAACACAAAGGCTTTGGATGTCTCGTGGAGGAGGAGATTGCTTTGCTTTGTCTTTTTGACTCACTGCAGGTGAAATCCTGCAGTGGAACCATTATAGAACCACTCTTCGAAGTGTTTTCACTGATTTTTGGATCAGTAGCATAGAAAGCATCCAAACCTCCATGCATAGCCATGAATTAATATGTAAGTTTAATTTGAGGGCCACATCAGGAAACATTTCATGCAAATTTGCAAGTGCAATAATGAAACAATCCTTGAGACATCAGTTGTATCCCCTGTGTATTTAGTGAATCTCATGTTTGGATAGATTTTTATTAATTAAGTCCATATATTTTTATAGAGAAAGTGCATAGTAGAGCCCCAAACCTTTCCAGTGAAGATCTGTGTATCTGCATTTCTGTGATGGAAGGCACTACATGGGCCAGGAACAGTGAGAGTCAAGAGATGTTTATTTGCATTACCTGGTAAACACTTGTCAAGAATCAGGGATTACAGGGTGAATAGGAATATTTTTCCATTGTTTACCAGTGGTGATAAATACAAACCATTTTAGTATAGGGAATACTGGAAACTTGTTGCTGTGCATATATTGTACGTTGCTGATATTCAGAAATCCTTACTTGGAGCATAATCATATTTCATGTATTTGAGACTAGGTTATTTTTAATTGGGGAGTGGATTTTAATATTCTAAGTTGAGGTGACTGCATGTATGGAATAGTGAAAAATAATTTCATGGACCTTAACAGTTTAAAAAGTAGTAAACTGTTAATTATTATGTATGTAATTAGCACATAGATTTTATAAAGGTTATGGCATCATAGGTAGCATCCTGGCTATTTAGCCAAATCTTGATTTACTCTTGCAGAATTCAGGAAAGACTGAAAACATCATGAAGGGCAAAGCACCAAGCCCCTGTATTTGTGTGAATGCTGTACAAGCCCAAATGGTGGTTGGTGATTAGTAATTCACAGGTGCACCTGGCTTTTCTGGGAAATCCTTTGCATCTCTGAAGGGGAATGGCCATTGGTGGGCTATTTATGACTCTGGTTTTGGTAGAAAATTCGGCCTTGTGTGTCATTTAGACTTTGTGACACGTGTAGCCTCCCAGGGCCTAATGACTTGTCTGCAGATGGGCTGTTATTTATTACAGTCATGTAGAATAAAATTGATTGTCTTCTAAAATTAATTTTTCATTTGCCTCCAGCTCTGCTTTAATAGAGGACACACAGTTGCCTGTTTGCAGAAATACTGTTTAATCACATTAATATCTCAGCCCCCCAGGCTGGTGAAGATAATTGTACAAACGAACAGCAAAATCTGTATCTTTAACTTCTTTTTATGATTAAATTATGCAAATGACTTATCTCCTGCCCTTCCAAGCACTAATCATCTAATTAGGAATGATGTGTTAAAGGGATGGTTTTGAATCAGGAGAAGGGGAGAACGGAGGAAGCAGAAAATGGGACCTGACAATGAAACTGCTGAAAGTACTATAGCAGTACAAGATAAATTTGTGTATATGTTCAAAAAGCAATAATCAAGGCTTGCTGTGCTATTTCTAGTCCTGTTCTATTGCGGTTTTTCGTAAGAGGATTTCTGTCTGATCTTTGCCCATAATTTTCCATATTAACTTTCAATTCTATATTATTATTGTTATTATTAACTTAGTACTTTCTCTTCTGGTTCTCATAAACAATGAGTGCAAATGTCTCTGTGTTTGGCTTTAGTAATAGAATGGTTTGAAAGACGGAATATGTTTATTTGTAGTTTGTTTTTTATCAGAGTGCTTGTCCTTGTACTGGTAGATGTCCTGAGCCTGTTAAATACTTCACATACCTCAGTCTCTCTTTTTTAAATACTTAACTGCTGGTTAAAGAAACTTAAAGCTTTGCATTTTAATATAGAAGTGCAAGTGTCCAAGTGAAGAGGGTGCTCATCTCTTCAGTGTCCTGTGTATTGTTTGTGGAGTTTCCCTTTAAGTAAAATCCTTTAAATTTAGATATTTAAGCTATCATAAATGTGTATTTTAAGGATATTTATATGAAATAATCATGCCTTGATTTCTTCAAGAGTTTACAGCCCAGCTTGCTCAGTTTCTTTTTCCTATTAATTCTGGTTTTTGCAAGTTATGCCTTTATAAGCAGATCCTCCTGCTTAAGGCCCATTCCCACATTGGGCCCAAACTATCAGTGTGTATGAAGTGAAGAAACCAACTCATACCAGGTGATAGCCCTGAGAGCTTCGTAATGTGTTTGTTCTTGTTTTCTCTTTACTCAATTATTACTGTACTTTCTATACGTGATTAAAGTGCGGCTAACGAATAAAATAAGAATATTCTAGAGATTTAACTGAAATTTCAGGTATTTCTCTATGAGAATGTATGAATTCCTTTATAAATGTGTTAAAGTATTCATGCGTGAGAGTGTATGGATTCATAGGATGCTGTATGTAGGTAACCAGTACCTTCCACATTCCCCAAGACATCTTCCAACATCTGCCTTGTTCTTCAAGGAACCTTAGCTTCCCTGCCTGTGTGTCATTCTTGTGCCCCGTGTCTGTCACAGGTTTACTGATACAGTCTGAGGAACATAACTTCCCCAGGAAGGTGTGAAACACTTTTACCAAGGTAGGTACCCCTCCCCCAAAGAAGCCAAAAGCAAGGATGTCAAAATAATCTTTTTGTAAGTGCTTAGGCATATGTCACGGGGATTTAAGAAGGATGAAAAACCTCACACAAATGAGTTTTAAAAAATTAAAATGCTGACTGGGGCAGATAATCTGGCTTTTCTGTGTTGTTTTTGGATGGTTTAGCATAAAGAATGCAAGTTCTGACACTGCTTCCATTTGTCTGACACAGACGTAAATTGCTGGTGGAATGTTTTCATAAACACTTCATGGATGGGGAGGCTTCATTTCTTTCTGTACCTTCCAGCAATAGGATTGATTTAAATCAGTTCACATCTGTCTTTGTATACTCGTCATTATCCCCTCAAATTCTTTTCAAAAGGAAGGTTGAGACCACCTTGCTGAAGAGGATTTGCACCAAGTCTTCGTGCCCGAATATTTGTGTAAGTAATACATAAGGTCTAAATATATTTTAGCAGAGTTATAGGAGACTGAAGAAGGACATGGGATTCCTAATTGTATTAAAAGGTTCTGGGACCCATTAGGGATTTTGACGTGGTGCTGGAGTCCCAGGCCAGCTCACCACACCGAGGCACCACGCCAAGGGTGGGAGCAGCTCCTGAATTGAGCAGCAGGACTGAACCTTAGAGCTGCTGCCCTACAGCACGTTAAGCTGTCAGCGCAGGGAAGGGGCAAAAGACGAGGAGGAGGCGCTGTTTGGGTTCCAGGACACATTTACTATCCAAGGGGGTCAGGGACAATGAGCCCCAGGGCCTCTCTGCTCGGGATTAAATACAGGGAGGTTTCAGGGGGTGGGTACAAATTTTTAACCCACAGGGGTGGAGCATGAGGCAGGGTTTATTACCAGTAAGGAAAGGGGGGAGGAGAGAAAGGGTCACATGGGCCAATGGGGCACCGAGGGTCAGGGATTGACAGAGGAGTGGGGCAATCAGGGATTGGCCCAGTGGGATGGACAGGGAAGGGTCTGGAAGAAGGGGCGGGGTTGCAGTGACAGGCAGGGAAGGTTTGGGAATGAGGGGTTGGGTAACAACAGGGGCAGCGTAGGGGAGGATACAGTTTGGGGGCAAACCAACTCTGGGGGAATGGGAACAAACTGTACAGCTGTAAATTAACAAACTACTAAATTAAACACGTGCCACAACAGGATTTAAATTGCAGTGAGGGCTTTGAGCAGAACTGTTCTCCTTTGGTACTCCTTTGGGTAGGAGTTCTATGATAATTAAGGAATGAACAATCCTAGACTACTTTCCTCTGTCTTTTTGATTGGCTGCATCCAGACACCACAAGAAGAGAAAGAAATAGAGGCTTTGTGCTTAGGCTTGATAGTGTTTGATAAGTCAGTGGAGAGTGTGCTGGACAGCATCCAGCTGCCATTCTTTGTGTGGCTGAATTTCCTAAGCCTGATGGCTTTTGGCCAAGGTGTTTTAGTCTGTAGGACAGTGGTACTGAGGTCAGGATTCCTGAGATGGGCACCTGCTGAGAGACCATTTGTAGATGGTTTTAGAATCAACAAGGAATCTAGAAACTCTTGTAATCTGTAGCCTGCATTTCCCGACTCTCAAACACAGGCAGATTGGCTGAAGGTAATCTGCAGTAAGGACTTGGATATCTTTTTCTTTTCTGTGTCTGCACATGCTCAGGGCTTTATCTTACCCAGCTGCTCATTCAGATGTTTTTCTTATCTCTCCACTGGGCAGTTTGCCCTGAGTAATGATATGTGACAACAGATGGTAGATAGCAAATTGTTTTATGAATTAAGTTGGTCTTGCAAGTTGAACAGGAAAGAATTCTTCTAAGACTTCCCAATTAATAGGTACAGTAGTGAAGCCATCTCGGTATTTTTCTTGGTGTTCAGAAAGTGTTGAGTCATTTAAATTTACTCCCGTGAGTTCCTCCTCTTGGTGGTTGGAGTTCTGGGCTTACCTAGAGTGACCAATACTCTGTGCTGACATAAATGGTGGTTGCTGAAACATCCAGCAGCCTTTCTTTACGTGGTCAAATTGTGAAGTCTTTTAAATGTGAGAGACTTCAGACCAATCTTGACCTTTCTGATTACTGCTCATGCAGGGCATGGTGAGAGAAGTGGAGATGAGTGTTTGAATTACTCTCATGCTTAACGGTCTTGTACTTTGTGAAGGAAAGGATTATACCCAAGTAAACAGCAGGAAAGTTAATACCTACTACTTTCTTTCCTCTTTTGTTTTGAGTTTTCTTTCTCTTACAATCATTCAAGACAAAGACTATTGCAATATTAATCAAGTTACATATTAAAATAATTATTGCACAGAACACTAAACTGTTAGGTCCTTCCTCTAGCATGATCTTGCAGCAAATCCTGTATCAGTGGTAAGGTCTAGGCCAACTGTGACAATTAAGAGCGATGAGAGTTCTTAGGAGTGGTCGTAGTTATTGATTTGTCTGCTAATTTCAACTTAATTTAGTCTAGAAATCCAAATTCTTTTCTATGGTCTTATTATGGGTTGGGGTAATTGAATATTTTTGTAGAAACACATAATGCTGTCTTTGGGCTGAGGTTTTGGCAAATATTAAGAAATAGAACAGAAATATTCAAGGATCCAGACATCAGTGTACATTATATGATGCACAGTTTCTAGAATTTTGGGTAATATGGAATGAAGCTGTGTTGGACAGGTTTCTGTGACTTGCCAAGAATAATGTGAAGATCTTTCTCCATTCATACGGTTGAAACTCCAGTGTGATAAACAGAAAACAATAGTCTCTGCTTTCCATTGCAGTAGGGTGCCCACTGCTTCATCTCTTTTTTCAGAGCCTGACAGTGCATGAGCATGAAATGACACCCTGAGCATATTTGTGTGGTCAATTTAATATATTCCCGTAGCTCTGCTGTTTCTTAAAAGTTATAATCTTTGATCTTGGTATTTCAGAAATTGCTGAACTTGTACATTTAATGACTCACAAACGTTAGAGAGGTCATCTTTCTTCATGGGCCTGTGGTTAGCTGCCCATGACTCAGTGTTGTTCAAGCTGGAATATGCAATGGTTTTCAAATTGCAGCTGCATGAAAGTGTTGTGGGAAAGTGTGTGGAAAAAACACTGGAAGTACTGGGAGGATGCACATCCCCCTTTAAACTGTGGAGGCTGTATATAAATTACCCTTGGAGCATCCATTCTGCCAAAGTAACCTCTCTTGATCGTATTCTGCGTATTTTAAGAATTAGGAGAAATAAGTGGTCGTTAAAATAAGTAGTGATGCATAAGAAGGTGAAGTTGGATTTCAGGGCTCTCCAGACACCTGAGTTAATTCTCTAGGAATTGTTTTCGTTCCTGCAGACTGGTGTTGACAAGTCCTTGTCAGCCATGTATCATGGAGAGCAGGACTGGGGAAGGGTTCATGTTGTATTTTTTAAGTGGATTCTTTCCCCAGTTTTGCAGTTGGTACCCTTCTGTATGTGCAGGAGATATTTAGTATTGTTATTAATATCTCAGAAGGTTAATGTCTGATTTTGGCAGTGGACAGAGCAATAGTTTGAGAGTGGTGAAGGTGCCTAAACTGTACCCCCCTTTATGAAGCGTGGTGGTTCATGTGTCTTCTCTTTACTTGGCTGCTAAGCTTCAACCCTCTGAAACAGGGATGGGGCACATCAATTCTGGATCCATTCAAATATAAACACGTTGCCTGAGGGCTCTTTATGTAGTTCCTTTTACTCAGAAAACAGTAAGATGTGTCACAACTGGATCTTGTCTCTTCACATTTGAGATCAGACTCGTGTCTCTGTGTCTCTGAACCTGTACAGGCAGCCTGCTTGTAAAATTGTGTGTCTGAATAGTTAGCAAGGAGCAGCAGGATTCCTAACAAGGCATTGTTGGGAATTGTTTGGCATAGTCTGTGGGACAGACAGAGAACAGTGATATGGGACTCTGTAGGTTCAAGAGGCACTTTCATCTTAGAAACTTTCAGGGGAAAAGTGAAAAAATGAGAGCAAAGGTATCCAGAAGCATTGACCATGTGATTATATTTTTTTTTTTAACCTCCCAACACTGAAAAATTCTTATTTAATGGCATAATATATTCACCTAGGGTAAGCAATTAAAAATAATTAAAAAACCCAAACCAAACAGTCACTCTGTGTGTGAATGCATAATATGAAATACATATGTAATGATCTAGAAAAGCAAGGTATGAATTCCATAGTGCAGTTATTTTGGGCTGGAAAGTTCCTCTGATTCCACTTCAGATGTTAAAAATGAATTTTTAGAAATGTAATAATCTTTTTGTATGGCAAAAAACAAACTTTAAAGGAAAGAACCTTTCCCTGTAACACATTTTTAATAAATTTCTTCTTATTTTCCTGAAGACAATTGGAGAGAGTAAGTCATGAGTATAGGTACTATGAAAAAAAATACATTCTGAAACTCCTTTGAGTTCAGCAGCTTCCCCAGAAGACTCTGGGAATAATTTCTGTTGTTCCCCAGCTGGTCAGGGAGGAGCTGGTTCCATTCCTGGTTGGACACAGGTCTGTACCTGGCTGGAGGAATTGGATTGGTTTTCTTTGAATCCATCTCACTTGATGCTGTGGATTTGCAGAACTGAGGTTGCATTTGATTCTAGAAATCAAAGCATTTTTTTAACAGGTAAAAATTCCCAGAAATGTATTATGCCTGGACAAAATGATGTAGTATGGATTTTTGCATGAGAAATTACTGTATTTTTATTTTATTTTTCTATACATGTACTCTATTTATATTGCATGTGTATAACTCATAAACTAAATTTTCGAAAAGAACGTTTATTAATCATAACTAAGTTGTGTTTGCATTTCTGTGGCACTTAGCATTGTGGTAATCTCAGGAATTCCCCAAGGTATTAATTCTCCCTGGGCACTGGATGTTAAACTGCTCCAGTAGTTTATGAATCTCAGATCTTCATTTTCAGGTAATTGACAAAAAGCATGAAGAGCAGCTATATCCCCAGGGCCTCCTGAGATTCTCTTGGTTACTGGGGCAAGAGGAGTATTTCAGTGGCTGGTTTGGAAAACTTCAGCCAGAGTCACTCAAGGTCAGAGGAAAGCAGGACACTTCAGAGAAACAAAATCCAGAGAGGCAGCTCTTCCCCATAGCCTGGAATTACAGCAGCATACAAGGTGCAGCTTTACAGAACTCTGTAATTGTAACTGTGTTTTATTGTGGGATGAAGGTGAAAAATACTTTCCAGATTTTCCCCTTTATGTTTTCATCATAACATCAGTCTTAAATTTTGCTATAGGAAAAAAAAAGAGGTTTATCTCTTTTTATTCTCCTAGTACGAGCAGTTTAGAGCTTGGGGGTTGCTTATTTTTCAATCCTTGATACACTTCAGAATCAAAGTGTGAAGTATAACAGATTGATAAATTCAGTCTCTGGATCTTTGTCCTAAATTAATCTATCTTTCCAAAAATTTATATGTGAACTCAACTGGAATTAACATTGAAAAATCCAAACGAGTTGAGCTTGTCACATCTGTGGTTACATACAAATAGGGCTTTACTTCATGATATTAAACAGCAAATTACTGGTTTATTCCTAGACCAGGCAGATAATCTTTCTCAGCATAGTCTGATTTTATCATTTATAGTTCTGTGAATATCCCATATAATTTGCACTTTGCAGATAGTGTACACGTCTGAAGATCTTCACCATGGAATTTGTATTTTGTTTTTGTGGTAAGAAGCAGAGAAATAGGGAACAACCCTCTCATCATTTATGTATCATGACCCAGCATCTTGGAGCCTTGGGCTATTATTTCAAAATCCAATATATTCAAACTTTGGCCTCAGAGAGCAGTAGGATCAGTACACAAGAACAATAGAGTGATAAATATAGATTTTTCATTAAGGAAAAGACTATATCCTGTCATTTTTGAATCAGTGTTGGAAGGAGGATCTGAGAATTCATAGCCTCCTATAGGCTCAGACATTGTTTTTGTTCCAAAAAAGGGCTTTTCCCAGCCTTTTCACCTTGCTGTGAGCGAGGCACCGCTGCCATGCAGAAATAACATTCTAATATATGCTCAAGGAGGGATCCACTAACACTGTGACATTAATTTAATGGAAGTCAGTTTTGAGCTGTGCATAATGAGCAGGAGATGTGGAGCCCTGCTCATTCCCAGGGCCGGCTCCAGGTGCAGCGCCTTGGCTCGGGGTAAACTGGGCTGCCTCTCCCTCCTGCAGCAGAAATTTGCTCTTTTAGTCAGATTATACATAGGATCATTCCCAGGAGCACAGAAACCCCGGATTTCTAGGATAAAACAGGGCTCCTGGATGGGTGGCATATGCTTTTAGGCATCTCCTGGATGAATGTCCATATGTACGTGGAAGCACACCACCCCCACGGAGGAGGGGGATCTGCTTCAGTTCTAGAAATTGCTGAACTCCTCAGAGCTGTTAACACATGTTACGTTCTGGGAGACTTTCCGATTCTAGGAATGCTTTTTCTTTTTGTTTAAACAGATTTTTCACTCAAATTTCCTTAAATAGAGCAGCTGTGATAGTGTACAAACAGTCAGAATTTATGCTGAAAAGTAATTCTTGTGCTGTTTGTTTCATTCTCAAGGAAACAATTTATGTTCTCCTTTTGAACCCCACAGTCTGATGCTTGTTACTGGAGAATGCACCAGTGAAAAGTTTTGGTTTTTGGTTTATGCAGTAAATTTGTGATTTTTGCTGGGCTCAGATGCCACAAAAGCATTTTAACCTCATCTGTCAATATGTGTGTACCTACTTAACCACATGTACTTGAGATTTGAATGTAAACAACAATGCTGGGGAGGGCTTGAGATGGACTTTGGACATATGTGGTGATTATATATTGCTGTTGTACCTTTTGGAAGTTTACAGAGGAGACCTGTGTTTTGGTTTGGTGGGAGGGAGGAGGTGGAATGATAAATTATGGCCTTGCTTTCCGCATCCTGACAGGGAGATGGTTTATTCTGTATTGTTATCAATGAGAAAATAAAATCAGAAAAATAATATTATTTCAAAAGTTTTCTGCTTGCTTTTAGCTGACAGGTCTCAAAGTGGATATAGCTTTTTCCACCTGCAATCAAATGTAATAAACCATCTTCACTGCAGAAGTCAAATTCCTGGAAAAAAAGAAGTTGGAAGCTCACACTTACACCATAAAACCTTGTTTATTGCACCCATCAGTCTTGGAAGATATGCCCCACAATGGGGTTTGGTAAAGCCATTACAAGGTGCCGTATGAGTTCCATTTGCCTACAGTAAATAGAATGTCAGAAGTGTCAGGGGGAAATAAATATCGGGCTGGTTAAAAGGGAGCAGAGATGGCTCAAAGCATCATTGAGAGGATTGATTTATCTGGCATGCTGTAATGACTGCAGATGTGGATCTGTTATTCTAGATGAGCAATGAATTTGATGAGCTGATAACACAGGGCCAGAGAGGCCTGGTTTTAATTACTGATGAGGAATTTATTTGTGAAGCACTGTGATTTACTGAGGGTTTGTTCTGTTATTGACAGGTGACCTTGGGGCTTTTCTCTTTTGATGAATAAAAAAAACGGCATTTTTTTAAAGGAAAACTGTTTTATCAGTGCTGTGAATACAGCGAGGTCATTTTAGATAGAGTATTGTCTTTCAAACCATCTTTATATATAATTATTTTTTGCAGCAGTTGTTAATTGCCTCTCTCATTGAGATTGTTGTGTATGCTACACTTGCTACTTGAGAGACACTAATTCTGGTGCAGATTGTAGCTAGTAAGAATATGTTGAGCAGAACTTTGTGCTAGAGATCTTAAAGCAAATAACAAAAAGTCAAATTAAGTAAGTGTGTGTTACTGGGTTGTTCAGCTTTTCAGCTGCATATCTTATCCTGCATGTATTAATTTTACTGTTCTGATTTTCCTTACAAACCACCAAGGAGAAAAAATACAGAGAATTAAAAGGTTTTTTGTTTGTTTATATGTCTGCTTGGGTTTGTTTTTTTGTAGTAAGCATATTGTTTTAATTATTTTAAGCAGCAGCTTTTTGGTGTTGTATCCATCAGGATACACTCTTTTGTTAGGCAGAAAGTTATTGACATGCCTGTTATTTTTATACACTTACTTTCCTTCCTTTTCTCCTGCAGAATATAGTTTTCTTTTTGATCTCCACATGCAATGGGAATTTTCGTTTTGACTTCTGTGCTTATGCTCTTTAGTTGTGTGCTGCACTTACAAATTAACATCAGAATAAATCGAAGTGGTTTCTGTCTGAACTGTGTGCAGGTACTGTAGGTGTTTTCCAGTTTGTAAATACTGTTTGCTCTTAATTAAGTTTGTTTTTTTTTCAACAAAGTAACAATTCATTTGGACTCAGCATTTTGTTGGATGTCTTGATGAAGGTACCTATGATGGTTTTTGGACTGGGAGGAGGAGTGAGAAGAATTAGGAAGAAGTTCCTTCATTTTTTACATGAAGACAACTTCTGGAGATACTAGAGAAAAGAAAGGAGCAAAGGTCACTTGGTTAAATGCAGAATTACAAAACCCAAACCAAACCCACCAAAACCCTCTTTGAAGCAAACACCTCCCCTTTTCTCTCCAACCCATACTGCAGTTTTGTTCCCTCACTTTCCCTTGCCTTTTCTGTGGGATTTTCCATGGAAAGGGAGCAGTTAGCTAATCATGAATAACATGTATCTTATTATAAGCACTCGGTGTTTAGCTCTAGGGATAGTTTTTCAATTAAATGCATCTGACAATTTTAGATCTGCTCATGACTTAAATATTGCAATTAAGCAAACTGCAGTTAATAAGAGTATTAAACAATGTTCTGTTTTACAGGTTTACTGATTTTAGGTCCTTTTTTTTTTTTTGTAGAACCAATGTGTTTTTTAAACCAATGAAGTATAATTCACTCGTAAAGATGAATATTTTAAGTAACAACAAAAATCTGTTTCCACCTTTTCTGTGGGACTCAGTTCAGAATATTATGTGGGACTTCCCTGATATTAATAAAGTGAAGAGAGATCTATTGCATGAGTTTTCAGCAGGGGTTTGGGTATTTCTGTGCAATAATTGCCAGCCCAAATTTTGGTCTGATGAGTGACCTGCAGCTGCTGAGTTCGGTTGATTTTTGTCATTGATTACAGCAGGAGATGGCTGCAGGCCACAATTCAAAGCAATTGCAGTGCTATTTATAAAAGTTGAGTTTTTTAAAATCACTTCTTACGTAGCATCTTAACATGCACAATAAATAGAACAGAATTAACAGACTTGGAAGTTTTTATAGCTTCTGTGGGACTGGGCTGAAGTTGGAAACAATGCTCCAGAAGACACATTCCTTATTGCTGCTTTCCCAAGTGCCAATCTGTGTTTTGTGGCACTGTAAGTAGCAAGGATGGAAGGGACAAATAAGCTGTTGTATAGGAACTCTGCTTGTTTAGAACAGGGTTTACTTTTTTTTCTCCCTCATGGATAATTAATGTGGTTCTTATTTTAAGGTTACAGTCTGCTGCTGAATTGCTTCTTGCTCTTGTGGGAAGGTTCTGTGATAGTTGCGTGCGTGAAAATAGTTTCTTGTACAAAGTTTGCATTATAAATTAGCTGTGATTTTTCCCAATTTCATGCCCTTCTGTGAAAGCCATTTTACTCTGTGTATCCTGTGATTCCAAGCTGTTGGTATGAGGGAGTTGGTGCCTTCACTCCCCTTTCATCCCTGCGTGGCCACTTTGTGATTAGTGTTTAATGCCTCCAGCTTCATTGTCTGCATTTACTGATGCCTCAGGAAGGAGTGAAACTTGTGAATTCCAGCCCACTACAGGGAGCTGTCTCTACAAGAGGAAAATGCAGCTTTGGGTGTGCCCTGGAGTGGCTGTTTAAGGAGTGTTTGAATTTCTGTGTATGCTGTGGTGCTGGGATGACCCCACACTGCTGCTTGTCACTAAAATCTGGTGGCAGATTTTACCTACCCGTGCTGCTCTGGGCTCCAGAAAGGGATTCTGTACCTGTGTATCTGGAGCTGTAGGGATAGAGGGGTGTTTATCCAGTGAGTGCTCACTTTCTGGGCTGTGCAGGGATGTGCAGCACTCCCCAAATTTACCTACTTGCATTGCCTCTGCTGTCGCTGCATGGCGATGTGCAGCAGATGCGGCAGAGGGCCTGTGAGGCAGATGATCAAAGTTATTTGGAATATGAATGTGTCTGTAGCAGTAGCTTGCTTCAGGACAGTCTGTGAATAGACTTCAAGTCTCTATTCCGAATTACAATATTTTTTTTCAATAATATTGTTTGCTGTTTGATTTGAGCATGTATAAGATTGTATTTTGTTGGACGATATTTCTAACGTTTTTATCCAATCACATATATGTGTGTATGTATAAAAACCTCCTACAGCAGCCTAGAGATGTAAAAGATTTTGTACTTTTTGAATGCTTATCTCACGAACACTGAGGTTTTGCCTGGAGCAAGGTGGTTCATGGAGCTGTTGGTGCCTCAGCACTTGCATGCAGCCAGTGGAATGGGTTACTGCATCTGTCCTCATTAATGCAGAAGCCTCAGAACAGGAATTGAGACGTGTCAGGTGTGTTGAGTTGGAGATGTTAAAGGTGTGTAACTGTTGCTCCCTGGCAGGTTGCGCAGTGCTGCTGAAGTGTAAACAGGCAGTCTGTTCCAGGGTGAGCTATTCCTGGCCATCCCTTCATCCTGTGGGATAGAGCACTATTTCAATTTAACAGTTCTCAGTAGCTGTATGCAAACTGTGAAGCTGGAAGCAAATGGTATTTTCTCCTGTTGAGAGTGGTGAGAGTTAAGATAGTTGGAATGAAAAGTACTGATGCAGCTTAATTGAGATAGCAAGTGATGTCCTACAGAGCAGGGTGGCACAAAGGTGAAAAGTCCACTTCTAAATAAATGTCAGGGAAAGGATTAAGTGTTCATTTGAAGATGTGTTTAGCAGTACTTCCTTTAAAGAGTCCTAATTAATCTTGCAGTGTGAACCTTTTGACCATATGACAGTGTAATAAGGCACAAACATTCTAATTCAGTGTGGTGCCACGTGCTTCAGAGCGAGGAGCTGAACTGTTCTGTCACGTAAAGCTGGTTTTGGACTGGCTCTGAAGTTACTGGTGTCTTATCAAATCCACAGCTCTGTGGAACAGAGTGAGTATGGCTCATGTCTCTGGAGTTTTACTAATACAGGAAAACTCCTCTCTTCTGTTTCTGTCAAGATTTTTGGTGACTTCTGTGAGTGGTGTAGTTGGAAAAGGGTGCAGGACTGCTGCTTGCTTTCCAGCAGTACCTGCTATCCTGTTTTGTTTTATTGCTCTGCAGGTATTAGTTTCATAGAAATTCACAAATATTTTTATTTGCACAGTTAATAAAATTAGATACATTCTTCTCTGAGGCTGGAGCTCCTGTCTTGTTCCTGTAGAAGGTATTTTCTTGACTTGAAGTCCTGGTCAAGTTCTCCTTGCATGGGACCTCTGTTTTTAAACGTTACGGAGCCCTGGTGTTTTTTCTTAGTATTTGTATTGATAATTGATGTTGTTAGAAGCTGTGTGAGAGCACTTACTGCTTCCAGTCTCTGTGTTTAAAACAAAAAGAAAAGGCATGCCTTTGATGGCAGTAACTTAGTGTTGAGGGGACATAAATGAATGTTCTAGAAGATGCTGGGTGCCTGTGTGTTTCCCATTCTGCTCTGGTGGTTCTCCCTGTGAAGCTCGTATTTATAGATTTCTATAAATTCGTCAGGTGGAAATGAATTATAATTGTAGTAGGATTTATTTATCAGGCTATACCTCCAGCAAGGTATAGTATAATGTGGTGTTAATTTACATAATTTGGAAGTGAGTAGTAAAACATGCAGATTTGCAGAGTTCATCTTCAAACTCAGATTATTGGCATCACCAATAACAGCTCAGATGGGATAAAGCAGCTCTGTTTATAGACACTCTCACACTCAACATAATCTCATGTTCCAAGTTTTTTGTCACTACATAAAAAGTAATTTTTGGCTTCTATCATTACTTTGAATTAGTTTTAAGTAATTTTTTTTCATCTGGTGTAATGAAAGAAATACCAGTTGATTAGTTAGTCTTTGTCTTTTCTTGGAGAGGAAAAAATGTCTAAATTTCAGGAGCAGTTTTGATACCTTGCTGAAAAAGAAACACAGAAATCCATTCCTTTACTTTCTGAGCTCACGGTGTTAATGCTTGAGCAGATACAGATATTTCCACAAATATCCAGTAAGTCTTGAAGGTTTCACAACTTCCATCACAAAACCGTGTTACTATGGAAAAGTGGCGTTCACTCTTTTGACAAGTGTGACACTTAACGAGGAATAAAAATAATACAAACCACATAATACACAAACTGAGGAGGGAGTTGTCTGCGCAGACAGTTTGTTGACACTTTGTTGGAAAAGATCTCTCTGATCTGTTTGTTGGGAAGGATCAAAAATACATCGGAATTGGACAGGGTTGTGAACGTTTTGTGGGGATGTTGCTACATATACATACGTTCTAAATTGGGGCAGAGCTGTTACGGGCTCAGGGCCTTCCATGTTGAGCAGAGAGACTGTCCAGGGCTGGGGAAATGCCACCAGCTTGTTAGGAAAAAAAAGCAGAATCCAACACTTGAGCACTGTTTCAGAATGAATATCTTTCTTCACAGCTTGCCGTGAAGATGCTAAGTGTAAGGTGTGCAGCTCTTTACAAATTGGAAAAAATAGAATGTATCTTTATATTTCTTCTTGTTAAGATTGTTTTCCAAACATGGATGCAGTGAGACAAAAATGTGCAGCTTTTCCTTGGCGTAGGCTGTCAGAAACGACACTCATGTAGCTTTATTTCTGCAAAATACAAAACCATGCCCATAGAACCAGTGATTTTTTTTTTTTTTTTTTAAATAAAACATGTTTAGAGTTGGCTGTAGTGGAATTGAGTGTTTGGTGCTTCCCCCCACCCTTTGCTAAAGGTTTGTGGGCAGAGCATCAGTGTTTGTGTGTGCTGGACTCTGGCGCACCTCGTGCACAGAATCGCCATCGATCCATCCTTTGTTGTCCCTTCCCTGCTCACGGGCCGGGCTCAGGGCTCCGAGCCAGCCCAGCTCACTGTGGATGTTGTTTTGGACTCTTTTGAATGTGGATGTGAAGCAGTTTGTCTGTCCTTTGCTTCGCAAGAATTCTCTTTTTAAAAAACAAAGCTGTGGCTATGAAGTAGCCTATTTGTCCTAAAACTTATGAAAAGGAGGGGGAGGGAGTGCTGGGACCCATCTTTATAACAACAATCAGCCTTTGTAAGGTTTCATTCCAGGCTAATGGCTGGTGAAATTGTTCTGGGTAGTTAAAATGAAATGAAATGAATTAAAGAACATGAAGGAGAGCAAGCAGAATGGTTTATTGCTTTTCTTTGAAGGCACAATAGCCATACTCTGTCTCTTTTTGTTACTCATATCTGTGTGGCGGATATTTAAAGTCAGGGGTTTGAATAGCATGATGGCTAAATGAGGGCTATAAATCGAGGGCTATGGTGCAAAATTCTAGTGCCAGCAAGTACTAAAACACAATACCAAAGAGGCTGGGGTCTAAAATTGTTTTAGACTGATGAATATGCAGACATAAAAACAACAGAATACAGATATTCCCTACCAAAAACCTCCAGAAAAAAACTAATGATCGATTATTTTTATAAGGAAAACAAATGTTTTAAACACATTAATGCTTTCAATTTATCCTGGAATGTTACTGGTATTTCCTTAAAAGCCTGCCAATCCATACTTAATTTTAATTAAGAAAGTGAGAAAACATGAGGTAGTCAAATACTTTTGTTAACGGCAAGATGTGAAAATGTCAAGAAGTGTGTGTACAGTATTTAATTTATAAGCCTACAAATATAGGCAAAAAAAATATATATTTTTTAATGTGTTACCTTACTGATAGCAACACAAAAGTTTCCCAAAATGGGATAATGCAGCTTAGAGAGCACCTGGTTTAAGACTGTTGTTACACAGCTGAAAAAATAAAGTGTCATATCAGGTTGGGGTCACGTTTGTCTAAGAAAAACTAACAGGAGGATTTCTATTGTCAACACAGGAGATGAGCAGTGCGATAACAGCAAATTATACTCTCTGATCCACCCCCTGTTATAGAAGTGACTTGAGATTAAAGCCTCAGCCAGGAATTTCATTACTCTTATACATTTTTCACAAAGGCAGTATTTGCAAAAACAGTGGTAAAGAAGGGTCAGAAATTTTCATGAAAACATGAGATGATTTTTGACTGTGTGTGCATGGGCACACATATATGTGTGTGCACTGTTTGTAAGCATGTTTAGAACCCCAAAAGATACTTAATACAAAGTAATGTAAAGTTAACATGTCTGGGCCTTTGGCTCAGAATGAGAGAGTGGATGTTGGCTCTATTTAGTTCATGTCACGTTAAAGGTCTGGGATTTTTTTGTTTGCTTTTCATTTTTTTGGTTTTAAAACTTCAGCATAAGAATATAAACTGAAGTTGAAGATAATTTAGAATATTATGAGTTGAATGTAAAAAAGTAAAATGTTTTTTAGGACATGAAGAATACAGACTTCGTTACTCTCCAGACAAAAAAAGAATTATTAACAGTTCTGGTTTTATTGTCATTCAATTGAACATTCCCAGAGACTGGGAATGTCAGTTTTCAGGCTTTTAGTGAACAGTGGCTACTCCAGGGTTTTGTAGTTGAGTCTTCAGGAGCAGTTGCAGGGCTGAGCCTGGCACTGTCACTCAGTGTCGCTATCATTTTCCCCACTTTCCTTCTCACACAAAAAACCAAGGGCTTCTTTCCTCCCTGGAGGGAGGGGACAGTGTGTAGGGGACAGCTCTCCCAGCTCATGGGTGGTGGCCCTGGGGAGCCAGTACCATTGTGGGGTTGTGCTCCTGGGTTTCACTGCCCAGCAGTGCTGGGTGAGCTGTCCTGTGGGACTCTGCTGTGATGGGTGGCACCAGAGAGGGATTTTTCACCTCCAGAGTGCTCCAGTAGTACATCCCTGCTTCGTGGAGAGTCAGACAGCCCCAAACCTATTGCTGTCTTTTGCTGAAGGAAGTTCAAACTCCTGAGTTAAGCTTGGGGCCCACAGCAGTAGAGCAGATGTGGAACATGGGACACATGAGAGTTGTGTTCCCCTGGATGTCCCTCAGCTGCTGTTTAACTTGTTGAGCTGCTCTCTCGGAGGCAAAGACTGCTCGAGGGTGGTGACCTGTCCAGTTCTATCAGCAGCAGTACAAGCTCCATCTAAAGAGAAATTGGGGGTGTGTGAGCAGGAATCTGACTTGAACCTGAGCATTTCACAAGCATAAAGCTGCTACACAACTTCTGGTAGGAAGCAGAACTCATGTTTTTATCATGCCTTGAGGAAGTTCATCTATCAGCTTCAGGAGATGGATCAGCTCCAGCCCTGTGGCTTGCTGTGAAATTGCAGTTTGGCATTGCCCATCTATTGTTGCAGAGCCCTTAGTGCTGCACGTGGCTCTGTTTTTAGTTGTTCCCTTTTTTAAGAAGTCAGTGTGGAAGGTGTTTCTTTGCAGCTGCTTTGCCATCCACGAGGAGGGGCAGAATGTGACTCCATAACAAGGGATGGGCTTTGTGTTCTGTTGGGCAGGAGCCTCACATGTGCTCCCTACCTTATCACATTGTTCTTATTTCCTATTGGACTGCTTTTAAAATGTCTGAAATGTGGTAGGTGACTGACATCTGCTTAGGCAGACACCAGGAAAAGCTTCTTAATAGTTACACATTTCAAACTTTGAAGGAACAGTAGATAGGTGTCCGTGAAAATATTTATTACATCCATATGAAATGGCCCATTTTTTAGCGGCTGCCGGTGTATTTCCATAACGAGCATGTTCCACTGGGATTGTGTTTACTTTAATAAAATTTTTCACTGCTTCGCTCTGATGGTATCTGCTCTTGGATAAGAATAGTTTGCAGGGCAAAATGAATAAGTGGCTTTATGCATAATACAGGAGTATCAAATTAATCAAAATGTAAGGTGCTTTCTGCTTCTTAATACTGACTAAATGTTTTTCTTGCAGAAGTTAGTTGAGTTGGCTGCAAAATAGATTGTTATATTAAAATGTCTTTTTTTTTTTCACAACCTTTAAAACACATTTGACTTTTTCTTTATAAAAAGGTCCTTCTCCCACAACACGTGAGAAGTACTTTTAGAGGTGGCTGTGGGAAGAAGGAGGTAGTAGAGTTTATCTTTAAGAGGCTTAACTATGGCATTGGGAAGCTGTTACAAATACTGAGGGGTCTTGAAAGTCAGAGCAGTATCTTCTGAGTTGGGTTTCTTGAGTTTCCAGCTTGATTTTCCCTAAGTGAAGGATGTTTGACCCATTGAGCCAGATCGTTGTCTTCCAGTTTTTATTGCCGTGGCTGATGTTCTGAGCAGCTCATGGTGCAAGACTGGAACTGTTTCATACTTGAGTGCCTTTTAAAAAAAGAAATTAAAATGGATAAAAGCTTTCTGCAGATTTGCCAAGCCTCTGGCATTGCTGCACACACCAGTCAGTGGTACCAGCCTACACAGTGGCACCTTACAACTGGCACTTTGATTCAGGGCAAGTAAAATGCTTGGGGGGAAAAGGCAAATAGTGCAGGGATTAGGACCTCCACCTCTTTCTCCCTTTTCCCCCAGATACTTTGGATCCTTGTACAATTGTTCTTTGTTCAGAAGCAGCCTGGGATGCTGCTTTCCCTGCTTTCTTGAAGCTGCTCACAGTGTCTCTGGTCCAGCTGTTGTCTGCTCATAACCAGCAGCTTTGAGGTGAGAGATTGGTCTGTTCTCACTGCCCTGAGCCTTTTCAGTTGTTCTGGTGTGGAATTTTGCAGAACAGTTTTGCCATAATTTTTTGATGTTTTTTTACTGTTGATCCGCACATTTTTCAGGAATCTGATAGCTCCCAAGTAAGGGGTGTGCTGTTTAGCATTAACATTTTTGGGCTATGGTTAATGCCACTGATGAATTCTGTAAAAATGTAGGAAATTTGCAGTAATTTAACATGGAATAGGAAACTAATAATACTGATCTTCCTGGGTTACTACTAACTACTGGGTTACTACTTCACTTTTAAAGGTAGGTGAAGCATTAACACCTGAGACTGCAGCATTGATCCTGGCAGTGTCACCGTAAAAGCCTGACAACTGTGACTTCACTTCAGAAATAATATAAAGGGCAGCCCGCCTTTAAATCAGGTGATTAAACTTCCTCCTCCATGCTGAGGCTGGAAGAGTTTTTGTACTGAGTTTCAACAAAGGGCAGATTCACAAATTCTGTTCTGCTCAGACAACAGGAGTTTGCAGTGATGGTGCTGTGAATTTTCCAGTTGCTGAGCGTTTCCCATGAAGTGCTTTGGCCTTTTCTTAGCTGTTGTGTTGGAAACCAACTTCCAGAATATAAATTTGAGGTATGTAGGAGTAGAGATATTTCCAGCTCTTGTTTTTGGAAATATTTCTGGTGTTTTGTCTGTGGAAAATAACCTTGGAAGTGTGACATGTGTTGCCATGAGTCCCTTTTGTTAAGGAAAAGAACAGTTGATGGTGATTTGGGGATAACCAGTTGGGCACCCCTAGGGTGAAAAGTGTTGAGAAGAGATCTTTGAAAAGGTAAAAAAAAAACTTGTTTTCGGTGTTGTAAGTTTATTTTAATGAAAAAAAAAAAAATCAAATCTTTGTTTGCAGGTGGAAACCTTTGTTTTAGCTTATGTTTCTAATTCTGCAATGACTATTGTGTTAGCCTCAATACTCTATTCAGCACTACTTTCAGAAGTTTATTAATTAATTTAACGAGCAGTTTGCATGTGGCCTTTTTCCATTGCTGCATTTTTGATAAGATACAAAATTTTCTGAAAGCATTTCACAGCAGTTTGAGATTTAAATTCAAAGTAAAAGTAGTCACAGAAAACAGTTTTAAAGTGGTTTTGTCTGAGGAAGTAAATATTAAATGTGTTAAGTGTCTTTTCAGGAATGTAAAGAGGCTGTGTATTAATGTATGACTCTCAAAGGCATCTCCCACTCTCTTTTGCTTTTTATTTTTTCCTCCCTCTACTATGTTTGCCTTTTTTGATAAGTAAATACATAATGAATTTAGGGAGTGCTGGGAGACAGGAAATGAAAGGAGCAGCCATTTAATACTGGTAATAATATGTATTCTGAGCGTCAAACCTTGAATTAAGATGCAAAAGTTAAAGTAGATCACTGGAAGTAGTTAGTGTGATACAGGATTTAAAATTGCTAATGAGTAAATGCTGTCAAGGATTTGGGATTTCCCCTCCCTTTTTCCTGTTCCTTCAGAGCCCAGAGGCTATTTGACAGCCTTTAATATTGGGTTTTGATTTTTGAATGTAACAACATAGTAAAAGTCTAATAAAGTAAAACAGGTTGCATGGTTTCAATTTCTAGGGGTGGGGTGGGGTTTTTTTTGGTTGCTTTTTTTTTTTCATTTAAGCAGTTTAGCAGAAAGCAATTAAGAGAGCTCATTCTAGTGGCTAATCAAAATCATAAACCAAAACACAAAATAAAGGCAAAGTATAAATTAGTGCTGCTGAAAAGATGTTCCCAAACCAGCTGTGCTTACATACATCAAGTTTACATTATTAACTGCACCATTTCTCCACCACTATGTTGTCAGCACAGTGGAATGAAGCCTTCATCTCTACCCATTATTTCCTTTCATAAATCTAAAATAACTCCATCATAAAATAAGGCGGAAAATAAAGTCACATAAGACGCTGAGTTGGAAATGTGCCTTTTCATTCAAACGTTTTGTTTAAAAAAAAATAAAAAAAATTAAAAAGAAGTGGTGAAGCTGCACGTGAAGAGTTGAAGAGGAGCTGCAGAGCTGGCTGAGATAAAGATGACAGATGGGTGAGGGGGCTGGCGGGGCCCGGAGCCCCCCTGTTGGGGCTGACAGATCCGTCCAGCAGTGGCACCAGGGCAGGGAGACATCAGCTCCAGTAATGGAGAGATGTCTGCTGGAAAGATTGCTCTATCACCGTGATGGGCTCCTCGCACGTCATAAATCTGAGATTGTTCTGGGCTGCCGCGGAAATGAGCAGCTCCTTCTCCCTCCCAGAATGAAATGTCGGGCAGGGAAAGGGACAGAAATGAAAAGCAGAAGTGAGGAAAGTTATCTTTTTAACGTAAATCTCTCGTGGAAACAATATCAGACCCATTAGTGGTCTGAGAAACAGCGCTGTGGCAGTCTTGGCCCTGTGCAGGGCAGAAAGAAGCTGCTTTATGGCCTCTCCTCCTTTCCCTCCCCAGTGCCTTTAATCTGGCTGCTGGAGTGATGGGCTCTAAATTTCTGTGTGGGAAGGGAGGTCCGAGGTGGTGACAGCTCATGGAGTCCCCATCCCTGGAGGGTTCACGGGGAGACTGGATGTGGCACTCTGGGCTGGGTGGCAAGGTGGGGATCACTGACAGGTTGGAGCTGGTGGTCTCAGAGCTCTTCTCCAGCCTGACTGGTTCTGTGATTCCTTCACTGCCTTTGGGTTGTGATACAGAACGAGGGTGGTGTGGTGATCCTTGCCCAGAAGGGAAGCTGAGGATCAGCAGTTTCCACAGAGGTCTGAAGTGCAGTAAATAATGACGGTGGGGCATGTGCTTACCTGGGACTTGGGTGTCTGAGAACTTTGAGCATCAGCCCCTGGCAGTGTTTGTGGGAGCTGGCCATGGATGCAGCTGTGCTGCCTGTGCCCTTGCTGCTGTTCATTCTGCCTCCCGTGTGTAGCTTTTATCTTGTGTCTGAAATCCTTCTGCCCTTGTTCAAAATGCTTTGGGAGTGCTGAGCTGCTGCGGGGTTTGTTTGCCCTGCTCAGCAAATACTGTGGATTCTTCTTATGCCCCAGTAAGGACAGATAGGGGAACATAACTTAATTTATCTTGGCAAATTTATATGAGCTTTTATTAGGTTTAGGTAGCTTATCAATATAGATTTCATGGTAGGAAACATGGAAAATTTAGAGCTAATAATTCATCTAATTTGCAAAGGGGAGCTTGAAACACACTTTGTTATTAAATATAATTCAAACCAGGCAGAAAAGTGGATAGTTAGGCACGATGTCCTGTGGTTTTCCATGGCTAAATTGTTCAAAGCTGATTCAATAGCTGTGTAAGATTACTGGTTGTTCTAGACATAAGAAAGGCTGCCACTGCTGTCTGAACTTCTGTAGAGCATGTACTTAAGGAAATTCCTGGACAGGTTGGCAACAAATGGGCAAAGCAGCTTAAGCATGTTCAATGTAATTTGTATCAGACTTAAAAAAGGTTACTTGATTGAGTTTTAAGGATTTTTTTTGTGTCTGATCTTCATATTTTTAATGATCACCCAGACACAGAGTGGATGTGTAATAACACAGTTTGCTGATGATGAATGTAAGAAGATATTGTCAATATATAGAATGAAGATGACAATTTGGCAACTTGTGGGACTTGAATAATTGAAATGGGATGGAAATTTGTAAGTTATAGGGCCAATAATTCACTTAAGATGACTGCTAAATCTGAAACACTAGGCCAGACAAAATAATGAAGTTGATTAAAAGAGACTCTGAAAGACACAGAAGGAATGGTGTAGACAAGTGAGGGGAAGCTCTAGTTCCTTTTAAAACTCAGCTCATTAAAGCTGCTCCAGGAAGGGCCTTGCTTGTCCTGAAGGCATCAATACTTGAGTCTTTGCAAGAAGCCCTGCTCCTCTCTAGGTCCCTCCTGTTCCCTGGAATTCATGTGGCTCTTCGTGCTCTGCTGTCAGTGCAGTTGGGAGCAGAGAGGCTGCTCTTCCAGGAATGCTCTGCTAAAATGGTTGTGCCTTCACCTTAGCTGCATTTGCTAAATGTTTGCAGACATGTATTCTTTTTATTTTTCTCTCCACTATTTAAAAGATTTTCTGCCCTCCATGCACTGTCTGCATCTCTTCTGCTTCAGTCTCTCCAGCAACTGCTGTTCATCTCACCAGAGATCTCAGATTCTTGTAACCATTCCATTTGTTCCTCCCTAGATGCTTCCTTATTCGTATTTGTTGTTACACATATTTTACATTGTACCTTGCCTTTTTGTTTGTCTAATCTGTATGTTCTGACTCTGTTAGGAGCAGTCATTTGAATCCCTCCTGTGCCCAGTGGGATGTTGAGTTATTTGTTGCACATACACAGTCTGCTGCTTCCACACTGAACCTCACAGACCACAGTGACCTTTGGTTTGTGGGGTTGTTTTTTCAGGATGGGGGGGGAGTTTTTCTCTTCTTTCTCATTAGAAGATGAGAACGAGCTGAGCTTAATGGACTTTAGTGTATTAGAATTCTGTTGTTTATCCTTCCTTCTCCTTTCTACCTGCACAAGAGAGGAAGCAGCATTCAGGTTATAGTGAAATAAAGGACAATTTCATTCAAATCAGGCAAGACCGTGCTTCAGCAAAGTAACAGGATCATTTTAAATGGATCCAGGACTTGCAGTTTATGGAGAGTGAACTGAAAAAGTTTGGTTAAAGCCAGCCAGCAGATGAGTTGAATGATAAGGAAGGCAAAAAAAAAGTCACAGAAAGGCTGATGTTGGAAAGGACTTCTGGAGTTCATCCTATCCAAACTCCTGCTCAAGCTGGGTGCCCAGAGCCATGTCCAGACAGCTTTTGCAGAGATTCATTACAATATATCGATTTATTATTGCTTAATTTCCTGTATTTATTTATTTGAAAATATAGTTCAAACACTTAAACGTGGGAGAACAGCCCATGAAGAGAGTTACCCTTCTCTCTTGATTTTTTTTTATGTATTCAAGGAATAGCTACACTGAAATACGTATTTTGCGTTTTCTAGTGGATGTTGTAATGATTTGTGCAGTTTTTCTCTCAGTAAATTGTCAAAAGCTCCTGTAAGAATGATTTGCAGTTTGGTAACTGGGCCACGTTGTTTTCCTGCAGCTCTTTGTATTTTGTATTATGTTTCCTGCAATAAAATTATCTACTGTGAAAAGCAATGAACATTTTATTTAATTTATTCTAAAACTTTGGAAATCTGTACATGATTGCAGCAATTTATTTATCATTCAGGAAAAATCCCATAGTTTGTTCAGACTCTGCTTCTAAGCCATCAGTGTAATGGCCACTGTTCCTTTAAGCCATAGAACATGGGGCACAGGCTGTTATTTCTCTTCTCTGTGTCCCTGAAACTGCTAAAAATTGTAAGAAAATAGATGGATAAATGGATAAGAAATACAAAGCAGTAAACAGCTGTTACCATGTTTTTTCTTTATAGACAATTGTTTTCCAGTGTTGATTCTGAGATTTTCTCAGCAGCTCTGGGAGTTTTTCCTGCTCTTCCTTCCAAGTTCTCAGGTCCGTAATGAAGTGTTGTCCTCCCATAAAAATGTCATAATCCTTGAGTGATTTAGAGTGCTTCTGGAGCTGAGATTGATGACACAAGGAATAGCTTGCTGTAATGCACTTAAAGGCATCATGGTCTAGTTGCCAGAACCAGGAGTTGAGGAACTTAGGTCTCATTGCTGGCCCTGGAAATGATTCGTGTGGTGACCTTGGACAAATCACCTCATCTCTTTGTGGCTCTGCTGTGCAGGTTGTGAGATGGGGATCCTAATGCTCGTGTAGCCTCATCAGGCACAGCGTGAGGAACGCTGTGGGCAGGATGAATTTGCCATGAGGGGCCAGCTTACGTCTATAAATTCCATATGAAGTAAAATTTATCTGCTTTATCTGAGTTTATCTTTGCTAAAAGCCTGGAAACAAGTGCATAAAAGTCTGTGTGAGTTTTCTTATCAGTCTTGGCTATTTCAGGATCTCACCCTTTTTTTTACTGGAATCAGATGCTTGCTTCCCTAGCAGTGCGTGTTTTCCATTTGAATCCACTGGAGTTTACTCGGGATATTTTTCAAATTTATAGTGCCTGTTAAGAAAGGAGGTTTGCCCAGTGGGCCAGTTGCTGTGTTTTAAAGTACATGTTTATTATATAATCGATTTCACTCTGCTGTTCTGATATTCAGCAAGGATTCATTTTTCCATGGTTATGAACCTGCCTTGTGCTCACATCCTGCTTGGGAATTGCACATGGAGGGTACCTGTATTGACCTGTTGAAGGTAAGAAAAGCAAAGAAGGGAGGTGACATATGGCCAGTCTGATTTCATAGGCAGATAAAATTTCTTCTATTTTCTGCTAATTCTTAGTATATATGCTCATTTTCAGCAGCTGAGGATTTTAAGATGAAAAGGGTTAAGATTAGGGGTTCCACAGTGAAGTTTGTTTGGCAGCAGGGTACTCCTGATGAGCATCACTTCCCTTGTGCCTTGGGTTCAGTCTTGGCTGCCTGAAGGGAGAACATCTCCCCTTCCTTTTGTTCTGTCAGGACCTGAGTGACTCTTGGGAAGCTACAAGCACACTTGTGCAGATGCTTTCATAGAACATCTACTTTGATACTATGTGTCTTGAATACATTGCAATTCTAGAACAAAATCAGACTTTGGAAGAATCTCTGTGTTGGTGCACGCTGCTGGGGGCCTTCCATGATCAGCTGGGAGGAGGTGCCTTTTGTTCATCAGAAAGCATTGAAAATATGTAGAAATTAAATTAGATATGTTATCTTAAGGCTTGTGTTCAGTTATTTATGTATCAAAGAAATAAATAATGGAATTTAACCTAATACAAAATAATTTTTCTGGTCCTTCTAGGGTGTTTTGTCTACACTGTAGGAAGATTTTATTACCATTTAACCTTACTGCTTTCTTCTTCACGTGTTCTTTTAAAAGACATTAAAAGGAACATACTGGACTGAGAATGGACATGACATTCAGGTTTAAAAACGGAGTGTTTAATGGAATCATGAATAAATGGAAACAGATTTGTCTGTCAAAAATTAAATAGGAGTATTCTTTGATTAATATCAAAATCTAATCTAAAATAGTTTTAGCCATTTCATACAGGTGACATCTGTGCTTAAATATAATTTCCTCTCCCTGTTCTGGCATGACTGTTAATTACTTACTCAATGTAGTTCAACATTTAGTTAATAAATATGTCAAGCTTTTACCATGGTGTTCTTTTTGCAGAGTTGTGAATTTGCAATTAGTTTTAGATTTACTACATGGTGACAGACAGTGCTGTATAAATAGAGGTTAAACACACAATTTACATATTAATTTCATGATTCATTTATTCAATGATTTATGTGGATATAGATTGTATTTAATCTCCGTGCTGTAGTTGTTTCAGGCATGACGAACAGAATCACTACACTGGTGGAGAAGTAATGATGTCTGTATTGAGCCACAGCAGCAAAGAGGAACAATGAGAGATTTGGAAACCCAATTATTCATTAATCTCAATACTTTTTGAGAGGCTGGTGAAAAGCAGTAATAGGTTTGTAAAGCATGTATTTACAGATGTACACGTGTACACATGCACATACACGCTGGGGAATTGGATACTCCATCTTGTCTCTGTAATAACTCACACCATCATTAGATTGTGCTCTGTGCCCAGTTCTGTTAACCCTGGGGGCCAGATTAGTCACCACCCTCCCATTCTGGTCCTGCATGTGTCATGGCATTGTTTTCTGGATTTAATGTGCATGTGTGCTTCGTTTAAGTGCGTGCTGATTGTTGTATTCCAGAGGTCTCCGTCTCTACTTCTTCTGGTCAGATCACTTGTTGTCAGTCCCTTATCATTTATTACAATTTTAAAAAGGAGCCTAATGACTAATATTTTACCTGTAAAAACACTTCCTCTGTTTCTTTTTTTATCCATAAGTTTTAATTCTGTCTTATTGAAGAGAAGAACAAAGTATTCATATGTGAGATGAGAACTTGAGAAAATACATGCTCTGATTTATATATGCCTATTATACATATGTGGATATAAAAGCAGTTGGAGGAAGTATTTTATAAATACAGTTAGGGTTATGACTAAAGCCCATGCACATGTATTTGGTATGATGAATGTACTAACTCAAAGCTTATTTTTGGTTTAGTACGATTTTCCTTCCTGCCAGTTGTGAGTATAAAGATCTCTGAAGTGCAGATAGATCTTTGACCTAATTTAGCTGATTATGGCCTTTCAAAGGATTTGATACACTTCAGCCAGTGTTGAATTACAGTATATCTCTGATTTTGCTGGGTTCCTGTTGCCTTGCAGTACTGTGTGTGTGAATCCTGCATGCCTCTTAGTCCAAGTCTTCCGTGAGGAAAGGGGAAGGCTCCACCTTCAGTGTGTTCTCTGAATCCCTCCAGACAAAATAACACATAACTGAAGCAAATAAACCAGGGTAGTTGAAAACAAATTAAGAAACTGAAGCAAAAGACATAATCACAATAATTGCACCTTTAATTCATTAAGATAAATGGCTCATGGCTACTTGCTTTTTGGAAAGACAGGGAGGGGCCTTTTCTCAGGGAATGTTCTGGGTGCATCCCTGGCTGTGCTGTGCCATCCTCCCAGCACCTTCACAGGTGTTTGTACAGTTTGTGTTCATTTCAGGAGAGCATTTTTGGAAGAATGCTCTGATTTTTAAAGGACTGGAAGAGCCACTGGTTCGGTGAAAATATAGGAAATAATATCATTATTGCATGAATGATCCTTTAGACATAAAGGGCTTTGGACTGACAGTGGTCCCGCTCTGTCACCAGCTTAACTCCACAGCTGGGAGAGGGGGAAATCCTGTTTTGCTGTAGGGAATTGCAGCAGTGGGAGTTGGGTTCAGTTGTTGGACGTGGCCAGGTTTTGGCAGTGGGAGGTGGTGGTGCAGCCCCTGCAGCTTCTGGAGGAGCCTGAAGGAGCTTGGGATCCCATGGGAAGCCCACAGTGGACTTGTGATCCTGATTCTGGACTGCACCCCATGGAAAGGCATCCATGCAGGACAGGAGCAGCTCGTGAAGAGCTGCAGCCTGTGGGAAGGACTCACGTTGGAGAAATTCCTGGAAGTGTCTCCCAGGGAGGGATCCCACACTGGATCAGAGGAAGGAGCAGCGGTGACAATGCGTGATGAGCTGAGCACAGCCAGCAACTCACCACAGCCACCTGGAGAGCATCCATGGGGGCAGATCCCACAGAACTCTTGGGAAACCTTCTCTCCTACACATGAAGGGATGAAAAGTAATCCATTTTTTTTTATTTTATTTTTTTTTAAATTTAATGTCACAGAAGCTGCACAGGAACAAGTTGAAAACTTCAGCATCTTCCTTAGGTCCCTGCTTTGCTCAGACATTTGCTCTGTGGTTTTCCTGGGTCCCTGAGCACACAGCTGTGTGCAGCACATGCACACTGGTTGTATTTCCCTGTTTAGTTACCTGGGAAGAATTGCCAAGTGTGTCTTGAAGCTGCCATTTCTACTTCTTAAATCAAGTTCCTGAAATATATTAGTAGATCTGGAACCTCACTCCAAACCCCTTGAAAGTGCTCTGTGCTGAGTAGCTGACTGCAGGGAGCAGGTGTCAAACAATATTTAAATGACATTCTCAACAAAATAAATATTGAGCTGCCCTGTCACTTTGGTGGGAGAATAATCTGCTCAAAAAAAAAAAAAATCCCATTCATTGTAAACTGCCTCTGACATTTGTTCTTCAGGAATTATTTGCAGTTTATCTTCTGAGCTAGAGCCTTTATCAGCACAGCAGTTGAACTGCAGTGCAAAAAAAAATGGTAATTGAGTATTTTATCAAACGCTTCCAACAAAACGGACTTTGCAAGTCGTAAATGAAGATTAAAACCATTGTTGGCAGGGATGAACAAATTGGAATGATTTATTATCCGAAACATCAATATGTCACTGCTCAGAAATAAAATAAAAAGAAACAAACTGCCCCCCTCCCTGCAAAATGTGCACTTAGTCTCAGCCAAGTGATGGAAGGTAAATACATGTTTTAATTATTTGTGCTAGAGAGGCTGTTTAAAAAAAGAAAAAGAGAGAAGAGAAAGCATCATCATAATGGCACAGCTGCTGTGGGACATTATGTGAGGAAAAGAGACAGTAATAAGAGAACTGTGTCAAAGGAAAGCAACTCTGAATGTGTACTTCAGCTCTCCTGATTACAGAAGGAAGATTAAATATTATAAATGGGACAATTTGACAGAGTGGATTTACTACTTGTGTTTAACACCTAAAGAGCCAGGGTTTTTAAAAGGAACCTCATCTAACTCGTGAAATATCTTCAAAAACAATTTGAGAGGAAAACATATTGCAATATTGTCCTACTTACACTGTATAAAAATGGAGTGGTCAGGAATGAAAGAAGTTAATCTGTTGTGAGCTCTCTATCAGTTTCAGGTTCGAAAGCAGAAGGCAATGAGGAGTCTTACAAGGACTGTAGGATTTAGTAATTGTATTTTCTCTGTTTGTTCATAAACTAGGAAGCCTTATAGGCTTGATCTAGGGACTTGTTGATCCTGGCTCAGCAAAAGTCACTCTCTGTGACAGTGCAGTTGCTGTCCTTACTGTGAGAGCCCAGAAGGCAGCAATAATTTTGGGGGACAACAGCAAAATCACTTTGCTGCTGTCTCCCTTGAGAGCTTCTTTGTGTAAACACAGAATCTTTAATGTTGGAAGAGACTTCCAAGATCATCAAGTCCAACCTTTGGCATCCTGTGAAGTGCCACATCTACATTTCTTGAACACTTCAGGGATGGTGACTCCACCACTTCCCTGGGCAGTCTGTTCCAATGCATCACCTCTCTTCTAGTGGAGAATTTCTCCCAAATATCCACCCTGAACCTTCCCTGGCACAGCACAACTGTCCTGTTGCCAGCTGCCTGTGAACAGAGACTGACCTGAGCCCTGGAGCTGGAGGTACAGACACACTGCAGTGTTCCCAGCCATTTCATCCCTGTTTTTTACATCAGGCAGGATCAAAGGGTTCTGCTTGGATCCTTTGTTTATAAAAAAAATCAGAATGACTGGGGGAAACTTCCCTGGTAGGTCACTAGCTGCTGTTCCTGTTTCTGAATTATGGTAATCACTAAGTTGAAACTTTTCTGTAATGCAGAGGATGTGAAGCTGCACTTTTAACATCCCCACATCTTTTCATTTTCTTGCTCTTCTTTCTCAGTAATGTGCTTTTATTTTGAGCACCAGGTGGAGGAAAGAAGCAAAAGGTTCTGTTCTGAGATTTACCCATTGCTGCCGTATTTGTTGCATTTAAGCAAGAGGGAAAGACTTGTGTGTCTACATGTTGCAATTTTTTTTTTTTATTGACTAAAGGAGGCAGTTTAAAAACTAAAAAGCAAGGGCAGAAGACTGGAGCAGGAGGTAAAGCCTTCTCTCATCCTGGAGAGCCAGCTCCAGAATCATTCTTGGTGTTGTCAGCCTTTGTGTTTTGCTAATATTTTCAAGACGTGACTGAGTAATAGAGAATTAGCTGAAAGAAATACTTGTCTAAGCTTTTGGCAGTTCAGATACAATAAAATCCAAGAGTGACCAGTAAAACCTTTCTGTTCTTTCTTGCAGTACAAACGTTGCTGCTCTTCCATTATGAAAGTCTGTGTGTGGTTTTTTGGTTTTTTTTTGTGTATTCAAGAAGCAGATTTGTGTCTGTTCACCCTGTTTTGGGTATTTTCAAAATACTTTGTAATTGAAACAGCTATGGAAATTGATTGGGGAGATAGAGCTTGTTTCTACTCCAAAAATTGGGATTCCCTAGAGTTTGGTACAGTATTAATGTATCTTCTGGTCATTGTTTTCACGAAAAAACTGAGGAAATTAGTTAGAAATTTCCTGTCATTCCTGTACATTGCTGGGGATAGGATAAGAAAATAATTATTTTTAAAGAAAAAAAAGACTTTCCTGTTTCAGATGGGAGCTTACAGCTTGATACTGGTTTAATTATTGTACGTCCTCACCATTAACTTTACATAACAACTGTGAGCTGTTGTATCTTCCATGTTGTTGCTTCTGAATAAACCTCTCCAGCATCATTTAGAGTTCCAGGCACCTTCCAGCAGCGTGCAGTGAAGGTGTTACCTGGGATTTCTGTGCTGAAAACTCCTCAGTATGCTGTACATCATTTTTATTTGTTGTAATAAAGGTGGAGAGGCTTTGTGCCATCTGTACAGCGTTGGTTGGAAGTTTGTTTAAAACATTATGTTCCAAAGCAGTTTGGAGTTCAACAGAGATAATATTCCATCTTCCCCAATTAAAAGAAATTAGCTTCAGTAACACAATATTGAGGTTGGAAAGTAAAGCTCTTAGTAATTGGGCAAATGCCAAATCTGGGAAATGGGACCCTTTCCATACACTGGTTACATAACTGCTTGATCCTTGTTTTAATAAAGCTGCTCTTCCATGGATTTCTGAGTTTTCCATGGGTTTCTGAGTTACAAGTAGAACCTTTAGGGAATAATTGTTGAACTGGAGCTGCAGGAGAACTGACTTCAGGGTGTGTCCTGTACAGCCTGAATGAGAGGGAGGGAGGGAACCAGCCCTGGGATGGGGATAGGCTGAGAGTCACCAACTCCATCCCCATCAGAACTCACGAACCCCTTAGCAACCATCCTAAAAGTAATTCTTGTGCTATAAATCATAACAAGCTCTGTGCTGGCTCAGATTCTGTCCTGCTTCGTTGTTTGGTTAAAGAAACATCTCTGAATATTCTGGATACTTGCTGAATAAGGAACATTCTGAGTCTAAGCCAGTAAATTTCACCTATTGTAGCCGTTTTTGCATAATAAATTCACCATGTGGAGTCAGAGGAGTTTGACAGGCCTGTGTGTGCTGATTAATCTTCAGCGTCACCTTTGTTCATAAATTCAGTGTAACACAGTACATAGGCTGGCAGAGCTTTAATTGTTATCCTCGAGAAATTAAAGTGGGGGAATTCCTACCCCACCTATCCCAGTTTGCTGTAGCACTGGTTTAAAATACATAGGGAGAATAACATTATCAAATTAACAAGGCTGGGGGTATTCTGTGAATACTATTAAAATATGTTACGCTCAATATAAGGAATCTTTTTGTTATATTTAGCTCATCTGAGTCAACATTTTGCATCAGGTTTTAATATAATATGTAATAGAAGAAATGCAGTTGCAATAAATTGTTTATGTACTTGGTTTTTTTTTTCAGTCAGCAGTTTTTGTTTTGGCCGCTGATGTGCCAGAGACCTTGAATTTTGAACAATTAAGTAATAGTGCCCATTAAACTTCATCATCTTCTGCTGCTCCCCAAGCTAAAACAATACAGGGCAAAATTGAGATATTCTGCAGGCTAAATGAAATAAGGGGATTGTTCACCGTTTTTAAGAGGCGTTCCTTATGTGTAAAAGACACCATAATTTGGAAAGAAATAGTATTTAGGTCCTGCCTTAATCAGTACTGGTCTATTGAGACTGGGCTGGGTGATTTAGAGGTGGCTAATTTGATATTTTTGAGGTGGCATCAAGAAATTACATTTGTCTCTTCAGAGAAGACAGATACTCAGGAATTCTCTGCACGGTCTGGGCAGCAGTGATTCCTAACCTGGAAGAAAAATCTTCATTTGTCCTCAGCGGTGTGTGCTGCCTGTAGTGCTGTGTGAGCTCTCCCTTGGTTTCTGTTCAGAGCCTGCCTGCAGCTGCCCTGGGCTGGCTCTGCTGCTCCTGGGGTGCCTTTGGGAGCAGCTGGCCAGACCCTGGCACACCCCCAGCCCCATCCTGCACAGTCAGTCCAGCAGGGATAATGCAGTGCCAGCAGCAGGGGCACTGAGGCAGCTCTCCCTAGGCTATCCAGGAGGATTATCCTTCTCTGCAGCACTGCTTGCATGGGCCTTTCTCTGGATTTCAGAGCTGAGTGGTCTCCTGGAGGCAGAATTTGTGATTATGCTTTTGGGCAGAAGGTGTCCAAAGCTCTTGGACTTCATTTTACCAAGCAGTGCTCAGACAGGAGTGCCTCGTGCACTGACAGGTTTGATGCTGAACTGCTTACCAAGAGATGAAGTTCTTGTATCCCCAGCTGAGCCTCATTTTTCCAAACCCAGCAGATTTCTTTATAAAAAACCCCATTTCTCCTGCAGCCTTAATCCAGTGGACATCATGGAAGGGAGTTAATATAACAGTAAAATTTATTATGCAATATATAGATGAGATAAAACTCCATGTACCACACTGAGCTGCATTGAATAGGTGCAGTTTTTAGCTTTTTTCTCCTGTTTTAAGGTAGCCCTTTACTGGCTACAGTAGGAAAAACAGTACCTGCTTGAGGGATCAGATTTTCATGCAAACTCCTGTATCCCAATGGGAAATGCATAAATAAATCCGAGACACAGTAGCATCTGGGATAATACCATGCAAAATATAATGGTACTGGCTCTCCTGAGCCCAAATAAAATGCATTGAACAGAAAATCTCTTGTGGAATTGCCATTAGATGCTCTCTGTAGTGGTGGTGTCTGTGTCCATTCTACCTCAGTGTGTTCAGGTGGGGTTTTGGTGGGTGATCTTCGTTTACAGGCAGCTCACTGTTTGTGCTGCATGTTTTAACTTAACCAAAAATACTTTTCACAAGTTGGATTTAGCTACAAAAAGACTCTACTGCTATTTTACAGCCCTTTTTTAACCCACTTTGCATCCTGGCAGCTGCAAGTGGTGGGAGCATATTTAAAAAATATCCCAGGTTCTGAATTGGAGGAGTTGGAGCATGAGTTTCCTTCTCCCTCTCCAACAAGAGCTTATCAGGTCAGTTAGAAAGCATAATGCTGATTCTGTTGATTCAGGCTTTTAGAAAATAGAAAATTCCAGACAGCCAGAAAGCTGACAGTTATGAAATCTGTGGTGAGGTTGGAAAATAATTTGTAAGATGTGGACGTGTTTATTTTATGCATTTGGTAGCTGACTCAGGTCACATTTGTACTTGAAAATAAGTTACTCCTTGTTAACAAAGTGTGCAAGTGAGATGGTTTTCTTCAAGTATTTATTGGGTCTTCTGAAGTGAGAGGAGCAATCCAAAGGGAGAAAGAAAACAAACTATTCCTTGGTGCCAGTGTTTTTTGGTGTTCTTGGGCACTGATGTCTCTGATGCCAGTGATCAGTGTTGTGGTAATGCCCTGGGCTCTACAGAAAAGAGAGTGGAGAAGTCCGAGTGATGAGTAGGTGATATAAAATCTAACAGACTGCCCTTACTGTGAGTTTTTAAATAGTAATTCCTTCAATTAGAGCCTGTAAATAGCTCAGGTGTGGTTGTTGATGGACAGTGTGTAGCTGCAGTTTGAATTTGAGGGATTTTTCTGTTGGTTTTGGAATGCCCAGAAGAGAATTCAGACAGCCAATTTAAGACTTTGGGTTTGGTTTTCTTTTGGGGATTTTTTCCTATAATTTTATATATGGAATATGGTGCTTTTAAGGATGGATGTGAAACAACGTCCGTGTATTCTGTTCTCAGAGCCTCCTTCTGATGATTCTCATCTTTACTCCAGCCACCTCCAGAGACAATTTCAGTTTTTTCAGAGAAACCATCTCCAAAAACTTGCTTGAAAAGACTTTCCAACTGCCCCTGTCAAGTATTAGGTATTGGAAAAAGAGATGCCCCAGGAGGGTTCATTTTATGGTACCCGTAGTACCATAATATTTTTGATTAGTGTAATGTAATTGGTCCTGGCTGCTGTTCGAATCTCAAATTTGAGAGAAAATTCTGCATGAAATGTGAAGGAACAAGTAACTGGGACATCACATGAAACCAGCCATTTTATTTCTTGTAATTTTCTGTCTGCAGCAAAGTTGAAAAAGCCCAAGGCCCAGGGTTAAGGCTTTGTGCTCTTGCTGTTTTGCAGAGCAGGTTGAAGATGGAGATGATTCCGATTTACGAGGCTGTCAGTCAGACATTAAATTAATTACAAATAGGCAAAGATTTCACAATGAAACAAACAAGGTCTTTGACATAAATTATATCCTATCATTAAAATATTTAGAAATGTGTAATTATGGTATTTAGCAATGTTATTCAAATTATAATTAATAGGAGCTTCAATAATATTACCACATCTTAAGCAACTTTACATTTTGAAATGCTTCCTTTTATCTTTATGTGCATTTTGGATTTAGATATCCTATTTAGGTATTTTTATACTCTTCCTTCAGGGATCATTATTCTGGTGCATCGTGTGCAGAAGTTTCAAGGTCAGCATTACTTGAACAGTTGTAATAGTCCCAACAGAAAGATAAATATATATTGACTGAGGCTGGAGCTTCAATTCTTTCAGTTGCTGAAGGTCAACAGCCCCTCTGAGGTGCTCTCCAACCTTCAAATGTCTATAGGTTAAATCACTGATGAATTACTGCACTTCCCTAAATGGAGGAAACATATTCTAGACAGAGGCAGCTCATGGTGTTGTGCCTGTTGACTGACACAGTCTGGAGGAACTGAGAGGAAACGCTGTTCCCAGACTTGTGGAAATGTGTAAAAACCCAAATGTCTGAATTTGGTGTGTCAGAGCTGGAGTGGGGAACAGAACTCCCACTCTTTTCTCTATGGAAATCCTGCCCCTGGCACGCCCCTCCATGGAAACATGGATAGGATAACATAGTTTTAGGATAACATAGTTTTCACCAACTTTGGGCCCATTGGTACAATCTGGAAGCAGCAGTAAGGGAGTCTGTGAGGCTGCAGTGGCAGAATTCCAAAGAGAATTTCCCTGGCACACAGTTCCTCTCAGGACAGTGCACACCCATGGCTCGTTGGAAGCAGTGCTGAACCTTCTCCTTCCCAAAAATCATTGTGGGCTGGAGGTAATCCCCTTAGAGAGCACTTCCAACCTGCTCAGGATATTTGGCTGTGCAGATATTCCTGCAGTATTCCAGAGAATATGTTCTGCAGAGCTCAGCTGGGATCACTGGGGGCAGAATAAAGAACTTTGTGGTCCAGCTCTGTATTTTACATCTTAGCTTTTTAAATAAGCAAACACTGCAACATCCTCTGCAAGTTTAAGGGGCTTTAAAATATGTCTTCATTTAATGTTACCTTAAAATACCTTTTGCAAAATCAAATACTCTAAAAACGTCATTTAAGTGTGTCATTTAAGGTGCATTATCATAGATATTGTCAATATTTTTAGTTTTAGTTTGATCTGTAGGCTATGTGTACAGTGAAGCATTCTTACATAAAATGTAAATTAAAACTTTACCTTTCAGAAGATCTATTTTACGGTGACTTCTGAAGTTTGCATTTTCCACACAGATTGTCTGCTCATTTGATATATCCTATGTCAGGAGGTTCAGATAAAGGTTTTCTGACCTATAGCTGGTCTAGAATAAATAGTTTTATTTTTATATATAGCTGTATTTATGTGTGTGTATATTTTTAATATACAAAAAAAACCTTGATACTGGGAGTTTTTTAGTATAATTTTGATAGCAAACTTTGTTTCTACAAATGAAAAAGCTGACCTCTTTATCAGCTGTGTAAGTATATGACCAAGTATAGATTGACTCAGCTAAGTCTTGTGGCCAAAATTCGGGAAAACATTAATGAAATTTCTGTGATACTCTGCACTCCCTTAACTTGTTTGATGTCTGACTTTCATAGGAACTAGTAATTAATAGCAAAAATCTTGCAACTACCATGTTCGATAAGTAACAGTTTCCCTTGTGCAAACATAGCTATTTAATGTCATTTCTGCAAGAACAGGTATTTGTAAAATAAAGCGCTTCAAATATATATATATATATATTCAAATATAAATTTAAAAGGATGAAATACATTTTAGGAAATCCAGTTGTCCTCATAACAGCTGAAATTCAACCCAAAATACAGTTAAGTGTAGCTGTTGTCATTATCTTGAACAGTTTTAAACCTCAGCAGTTTATTCCACATAAACGACTGTAATATGCTGGGCAACGTTTTTGTCATTTCAGATTTTCATCCCAACTTTTCCTTGTGCTGTTTATTAAATGCCCTCAATATCTGAATAAAGCTCTTGGGGTCCAACAGTCTGCAGGAAGATGTGTTGCTAAAATGAGGAAATGTGAGAGAAAGGAAGGTGAAAAAAAAATTTGGTATCAGCAAATAAATTAACACAGTTTTAAAAAACGCGTAAATTTCATAAAAATTAAGATTTTATTTGCTTTCAGCCTTCTGCTTTTTTCTTTTTCTTTGAATGAAAGCTGGTTCCCCATACATGCACGTGACTCTTAGAGCCGAGAACTCTTAAAGAACATTGCACAGTGCGAAATCTACGAAAAAACTGAACATTGGTAACGTAGTCTTTGATAAGGTTTGGTTTTCAACAGTGCACCCATGGGGGAAATGGGGAAATACCGAAACCAGAGAGTGCATCAGCAGATAAGAGCAACCTTCTCCTTGTGCTTGTGACTGTGTGTTGTTGTGTCAACTTGTGACTCACTGGATTCTTCCTGAAAGGTTAAACCACAGGCCTGGCAGTTTAAGTGACAATGACGTGCGAGCAATTGCTGTTGTGTCCCGAGAAATAATTTGATGTTAATTGCAGCAGAAATGGGGAAGGAATTTTGTCACTCCCGGCTGTGTTGAAGACGTGCCTCAGGTGTAGCAAACCTGAGTGACCTTTACGTTGCTGTGGAAAGCCCTTGCTTTATTTTATTATCGTCAGGATTCACTATTGGTACAGGTTTCTGCATTTCAAAGGACTTCAGGTTTTATTGAGATTGTATTTGATGTAGGATGCGTTTGATGTCAGAATTTATTTGGGAAGGATGTTGTTCATCCTTTGTTCATGGTGAACAGAGACTGGTTGGGGATGGGATCCCATTCAAAGGGAGGAGAAATTGATCTGGGCATCTCCAGTGCTCTCTTTGCTTCCTTTGTCCTCCCGAGCTCCAGCAAAGGCTGCCAGGGCAGAGAAGGGCCAGTTTGGATACACAGTTCATCAGTTCCATGGGAGGGTGAGGCTGCAGGGGACAGTGGTGGCCAGGGATGTTCCTCACAAGGTGCAGGTGCCTCCTTCCAGGGGGGATTTTCAGCAGAAGGTGGTTCCACCCTCCCTCCTTCAGAAAAGGCTTCTCTTTGGAGAGGACAGCAGGGCTGCTCCTCTGTGTCCTGTCTCTCTTCTCATCTGGGGATCTTTTTGGGATCTCTTTGGCACCAATGCTCCTTCAGCCTCAGTTCCACTGGGGATCTGCTGTGGCAAAAAAGCCCTGCTTGAGAGGGTGGATCATCTGATAGAGGGTAATTTCTGTTGCCTCTTCTTTTAAACCCATTATGAACTGAGTTTCTCTTGTGTTCTGTGATGGTCCAGATCATCAGAAACCAACCTTTATGAGTATGTCCTAAAACATTCTTACTGATGTGATCTCCTTGTAGGTATCAGTGTTGACTCTAAGCATTGCTACTGTCCTAAAAATGAGCGTGAAAGGGGAGAAAGTGTAAAATCTAAGCAATTTATTTCTTTAAAAACCTAAATGCTAATAAAGAAAAGCGTAAACTCCTTTAATCAATCAAAGTTGTCACTGAAATGCCATTGCTTGGGCAGAGGATAATGCAATTTGGTAGAATTTTCACTGTCTTATAAGTACCAAATATAGATTAATATATAGTTCAAAACACTTTAATTTTTAAACTCTTGTCTTTCTTCTCCACTGCTGAAAAATTATTCTTGAAAAATAAAGAAACTGCCCTGTGGTCAAAGATAGTCTTAACTACCTGTCAATCAAAAGGAGAAGTTTGTTGAGACATTTAATTACAAGATAATGTAGTCATCAAAATCTCGTTGTGGTAACTGACAGCTCATTTTGGACTGAAAGCGTACAGCTACCTCCCCTGAGGTCAGAGATGTTCCGAGGTTAACGTAGTAATGACAAGTCCTTTATTATCACATTATGACATTGAAAAAAATTGCAATTATACTAATAAATTAATAACAGTAATAAAATGACAGTCATAATTGCATAATATACATGTTGTCAACGGCATTTTTGTTACATGGCTGGAATTCATATTTTATCTGCATATCTTACACGGTATTAAATTTTCCCAATTCAGTCCAGGCATGCAGTGGCTCCTGAAATTTCTGAAAGCCTGGGCGGTTACAGTGACTGAAAATGAGACTTGGAGGCATGAGTTGTTTTTTACATTTAAAGATAAAAAACATAAATAGTGAAATTGAAGGATTTCACACTCAAGTGTAATTATTAGAATTCGTTTTTTAGCCATAACCCTTAAGAAAACAAATGCCTGTTATCAGATATAATCCTGAACTAGACAAGGAGCTCCTAAACTGTCCAACAGACAAAGAATGTTCATTTTCCTCTGAAAACAGGGAATTTCATGGTGTTTTTTTCTTCAGTTTTTCTTTACAGCTTTGCCTTGGAGTGAGGTAAATTTTGTGTGAATGGGACCAAGGGAAGAGGACGAGCTCAAGATATCACGGCTCTTATTTTGTTGCTGGATTGCCATGACACTGATGGAAATCAGCAATCTTGCATTGCAGTATTCACCCATGCTAGGTACAAAATTAGGGGTCAGCAGAGTTTCACCCATTTATCTATCAGCAGTAAGTTTCCTTCTGGTGCTAATGCAGCTTTTTCTGCCTTGGTTCTGAGTTCTCAGTCAGCTTAAAATGAATAAATGTCCCATACCTGCTGTTTTTGTGTGGAGCTTTTATCTCCAGACTCTTTCCTTGCTTTATTGTCATTTTCCAGCAGAGTGAAAACACCACCAGTTTTTACGACCTATTCTTTGATTAATTTAATTATTGCTTCAATTCCATGCTCCCTTCTTATTTCTGCTTCTTATCCAGGTTTGATTCCTTCCCCAGCACAGCATCATCAGTTCTATTAGGGAAACATAAGTAAAAGCTTAGGGTACGCACAGTGAGGCATAGTTATCCTAAGAGAAATCCTAAATACTTTTTTTTTTTCCTGTGATTTGAGTTCCTTCTGTGGAAGGAAGTGATGCTACTGCTGGCACTGTCTGCTCCTGTACTCCAGGCTGATTGTTCTACAAGACTTCCTTAAAAAAGAACTGTGATTTGGGTTGGGTTTTTTAAAATTTTATTTAAAACTCTATAACCTAATAAGGAAAATGCAAAAGGGTTTTCCATGACATAGAAAATGTTGATAATTTATGTACTACATAATTAACATTTACTACATCAGATTTACACAGGTTTAAAGAATTTGTTTATGACAAGGGGAGTTGACATATATCATGACTAGAGTGAGTTTCCTGGAGGAGTCCAACCAATACTTCAGTGTGTGGAGGTGCTGAAGTTTTGCAAGAAAAGAATGGTATTTTATTAATAAAGTAGCAGCAACGTGTTTTTCTGTGTTTCCATCACTTCATCTTAAGATCCATCACATCAAACTTAAGATAAAAGCAAATACCAGATGTGGAAAACTTCATTTTAAATCCTTTATAATTTGCAGGAATGCAAAATGCTGACTTTAATATTGCTGTCTCTGTAAAAGCAGTTGAGAGCAGGGTTGTAATAACATCATTATCACATCTATGTTACACCAACAGTGCTCTTGGGCAAGAAGTGTTAACAGAGAAGCTGTGCAATGCATGTGTAGCTTGTGTGGAAACAAATTCTGCTCTTGACATAAAATTTTAGTTTCTTCCTTTTTTTTTAATATTATCCAAAGTGATTTTTGAATTAGATAACATCAAGAAACAAAAGAATTTAATGTTGAATAGTTACACGAGTTGTAGGTACTATTCCAGCTGATAAATTCCATAATACTTAGCTCAACAAGAAGAAAAAATGTTGCCGCTAATACTTCATTAATTTAATAATCTGCATGAGTCATATATTTCAACAATTCAGGTCGAGTTTGCTCAATGCAATTATTTTACTGTTCCTGTGCATGTCAGTTATTCTCTGGAGATAGTGATGAATATCAAATAATTAATACAGCTGAGGATGTTTCTCTGCAGCAATGGGTAATTTCTGGGATTAAAGGGAAAGGTTTTTTTTTTTTAATTTTTAATTATCCTGTATTCCTAAATTTACTCTGTATCAGTGACAATTCCCTGTTCCCACAAAAGTTAAATGTGAAAGGTCCTTTCCTTGAAAGGCGATTTGGGTTCAAAAGAAATGGAACAATGCAGTCATATTCACAAATGTGTACATAGAAGTTTCAGTGGAGTTTTGTAAGTAAAGAAGTGTGTTGGATCTGCTGAGATTTATTTCTGTCTGAAGGGACAGTTTTTTTGTCAAAACTGGCTGTTTCTGTTACGTGCTGTGTGCAGGAGTCAGCTTTAAATGAGGCAGAATTTCAGTTGTTATTTCTTACCCAGTGGTTTATTTGTGCCTGATTTTATCCTCGTTACTTACATTCCTTTCCAACTGATCCTAATCTTCCAGAATCCCCTTTCATTTTGCTTTCTTCCTTTCTCCCTGTCCCATTTGATTCAGGTAGCCCTTTATTTAGTGGACAAGTTTTGATCAGAGTGTGAAAATCTGGTCCTTGGAGTACTGAGGGTGTAGAACTCCTCAGCAGGATGTTCTGCACATCATGTCACCATCTTTCCCATAACTCTGCCAGCAAATGTGAATATTTTTCTTTCTGGAAGGAAGAAGAGACTCAGAAAAAAAAGAAAGCAGAATGTAAAATAAATCCTTTTGTTCCCCCAAATCCAGACTGCTCCCCCCCTTCCCTTTTTCCCCAGACATCTGCTTTTGTGGCTGTAATGTTGTCTCCAGCCAGTTTCCATTTCAGTTCGAGGAGAGGAGGGTGTTAGATGCTTTCAAGTCATTCACCTCTAGTTTCTGAACTGCAATTAGAAATAAACTTTTTTCTTGCCCCTACTTTTTGCATCCTAGGGTAGCAATTAAGAAGAGCCGGGTGAATAGGTTACCATTTTATCCAACTCTATTACTCTGACTGATGGAGCTATTAGATAAAGGCAAACTGTAATTCTTTATTACCTGCCTGGCTCATTTCTGCACTTTGCCCTGGAGAAGAGCTGCATAAAAGATCAGAGTGTTATTGAAAACTCCTGAGCAAATATTGAGCAACTTGCTCGGTCACTCAGGTAATGACAGAATTCCAGGGAAATGCATGAGAGTGTTTGGGTGAATATGTGGTGAGAAACTGCTGGATGGTGGAGCTGGAGTAGGATGGCTTTGGGAAAGAAGAGCTGGGAACACTTTGTATATGATAAATACGCTTATAATTAGTGAGATCATTAGCATGGACACCATGTACTTAAGTATTCACAAAGAAGTCTTTAAGCTAAGCAGTTAGCTTCACAATGAGCGAAAGAGACAAAATGAATTATATACAGCTGAATAAGCTTTTCAGAATCTCCAAGGAGGTGACTTGTCTGTTGATGGCCAGTGGGGGTCGAAGAGTGAAATAATTACTTAACAGCATGTAAACAATGTGAGATGTGAAGTGTGCATTTTTTTCCTTTTCTTTTTCTTTTCCTTTTTTTTTTTCATTGAGAGAGTTTCTTGTTGCGATGGCTCCACTGGGACAAGCAGCAGAGAAATTTGATTAAATGGATGCCTGGGGTCACGACCCTGTCTAAACATGCTGCAGCTCTCAGCATTAATCAAAGAATGTTAAAAAAAAATTTCTGACCTTGCTGCATATGAGTATTGGTGAGCTGTGAATGCAGGCGTGGATGGATCGAGGCTGTGTGAGCGCCCTGCTCACAAAGGGGACGGAGGAGGAGGCAGGTTTCAAGGACAATGGGAACCCATCGTGTTGTTTCAGTTCTTGTTCCGGGACTTTCATGTGCTGATAGCCCAGCAGCAGCGCTGGAGTTGGGAAGATCCCATTAGGATGCAGTTGGGAATGCAGCTTTTTGTTATGGGCTGCCGCTGCTTGAACCCTGAGCGTGGAAAATATTTATAGCTCGCTGCTACATGGGAGATCCGTGGGTTCAGAGGGATTCTTGGCTGCCTCCCCTCAGTTTAATGGATCTGGAAGTACAGAGGAAGCAGCTCTCCTCTGTAGGAGTAGCCAGGATTAGTATCACACTTGTTGTTTAAGTGTGTATTCTTAGAGTTCTGGTAGTAGCAGGGTGAAAGGTCTTGAGTTTTACTGAGCGAATTACCTTGTAATAGAGCGTACAATAAATCAGAAAGTGAGATGTAGCCAGAAGTCCACAAGTGGTTTTTTAATATTTGCAGTAGTCTGGGTTTCTCCCTGAAGCTCCTATTTCATTTGATTTAGCCCTCAGCACCAACAATTCTCATTGCAGGCAAGAATATTTTGGGTAGACGGAATTTTGTCAGAGGAATCAAGTGTCATTGGTGTCCAATTTTGAAAACAGTCCAAGACAAAGATAGATCTTTCATCTGTTTTTATATTATTTAACTGGGAATTGAAGCAGTGTAAATACAGGGGTAGACTGATGTCTTACCTGTATTTTTGAAGAAGGTGAGAGAAAAGGGAGATGGTCAGTGCCATATTAGAGGAGTTACTTTGGTCTGTCTGTTGTTCTCCCTTACAAAAGATTCCTGATCTCATTAATGGAAGCAGCTCCATACATTAACATTTACATGTTGGATTCTGGTCAACAAATGAAAAAATTAGAAATTATTAAACCATGAACATATATAAATAATGGAAATAAACGTGTAGAGAATCTGTCTGAAGGAGATATCCCAAAGTTTGGAAATAGCTGGATAAGGAAATGAGGTAGTAGAGCTCTGTATGCTTCAGAAAGGACAACAGATCCCCGCTGTAAGCTGTAGAAACCTTCAGGTGGAATTTCAGGTGTATTTCCAAGTGTACTGATTGATCATGGAGTTCGTCATGGAACATGGACCTGCATTCACTGCTTTGAGAGTCATAACTTTGCACCATCAGCCCAACAAGCCAGTTCTCAGTAGAGCTGTACTCCTCATGTCCTTCTGATAGAAAAAGCTTAAAAAGCAAGCCAAAGGCTCCAGTATTCTGAACTAATAATTCATAAAAATCAGTTTAAACTGTCTTGTGTGAAACCTCAGGCAAATTGCCTCTTGTGAGAGCTTCAGGAACCCTCAGTTTTAGAAGGGTTTGGAGTTACAGAATAAATCACTGATGGTAAAACCCAAAGCTGGGGTAGCTGGACCTGGCTCCTGCGTGGCTGTGTCCAAGGGGGATCAGTAACACAGGACTGATTGTTAGCAGTATTTTTGTTACTCTTCTTGGTCTTCCTGGTTTTCCCTCCTGCCTTCTTTGAAATTCCTTCCTGAAGAACAAAATAACATTATCTTAGCTCTGCACCTTCTCCCAGGCAGTAACACCTTTTGGAAATTCACCAAATGATTGAAAGAAATGTAATCTTCAGAAAACAGCCATCAGTGCTAGTGAGTTGGTTTTTTTGAAGAGGAACTTTGAGAAGCAGAGGTGCAGTTTTTGACTGTGATCTTTGCTTGTTGATGCAGAATTGAGTCAGAAATCACCCCTGAGAGTCTTGGATTTTCCAAAGTAAACCCATCTACTCCCATTGAAACCAGAGGCACTGTTCATATGACATTGTTCAGTCTTGTCTTTGTAAAGCAAAGAGTTAATCCAACAGCAGGTGCTTTGCAAAAATCCACCTCAGTTTCCCACCTTCTGAGCTTTCTTGAACTCCCTGAAGAGATCTGGCCAAGTTATGAAGATAAAGGCAAGCTTTTGGGTGTGCCACGATGGGTTCCTGTAGTTACCCTGTGACAGAGAATAATTAAGTTTCAAAAGCTTCTTTTATACTTTTATATCCTAAAATTCACTGCATGCCAAATGCAAGATTGCCTACAATGTCCTGAAGGTCCTTAGGTCTGAGACCTTCAGGTGGGGACAGGGTTAAGGTTGTGCAGGTACTTCAGCTGCACTTTACTGCGCTGATTTGGGTGCAGATAATCCCTGAATTTTGTAAATGGCAGCGCTCCTAGGGGAAATATTTCGTAATTTTAGCTTTTGAAAAGTTTTAGGCTTTTTGATAAAACATTCCTGATTTTTTTAGCCGTGTTTTGTGCTGGTTTTTATCTGGATTTTGGCTGGTACTCACCATGTATTTCTGTAATTGCCTGCATTTATCTTTGAGAAATGACGCAGAGGGTGGCTGCTGTTTGGACTGAAGGTGATCCAGGTCATTGTGCTCATGCCAGGCTGTTTGTATTTTTATAATTGCAGTGCAGAAGAGTTGTTTTGTTCATTTCAGAGCAAGTTATTAATATATTCTTTTCTGTGAATGTTTCTGAAATAGAATTAAAAAATCACCATGAGTGTCCTTTTACCATCCCCCTGTGACAATAATGACACATCATGCCATAACTAACCCTTACTGGCTTTTCCACTAGGATGTTTGTATTCTAGTAAGGCTTACATCATTTTAAAAAAATCATTTCAAACCCCATTTTCATTCACTTTGGAAGCAGAATTTCATGCTGTAAAATCTGAATGGTCAATGACTTTTAAATACCTTTATTCAACTGTGCTAAACATAACTTGCATTACTGAAGTTGAAAGTTCCTTTTTCTTAACACAGAATTTTTTTGCACAAACACAAAAGTGATTTTTTTTTTGTGTAGTAAAACAGGAGAGTAGAAGATGACCAGGGCTCAACTTTTGACCATGATTTAGGAATAATTTGATTTGGTTTTTTTTTTTTCAGCTTGAGTAGGAGTTGCCTGGTTAAAAAGAGTATATTTCTAGAAGTGTCTATTGCAGGTTAAGAAGAAACATAACAGTGATTGATAAAATGCTGTAGGTAATAGAATGTTTCAGAAGCTGGCCTTGTGTGTTCAATGTTCCACTGGGCTTTGAAGCTTTATTGTAAACTTGTGTTTTGTGTAAAAGTGCTTGTGGAAGTGGAGTTGGCACATCTGTAGTCTGCAGCTCCCAGCTTCTGTAAGACATCCTGAAATGTGTGTGTTTATCCTTGCTCCAGACACACCATGAGCCATTCCAGGAGTAAAAATGATTTTTTTCTGCAATGCCTTATCCCTGGTGGGTTTGCCAAGCTCTGCTGGTCATGGCTGCAGGGCTCTTGGGGGTTGGTCTGTCTGCTCTGGGTTGGATTGACAACCTCTGGAGGTTTTCCACTGCACACCAAACCTCTTTCAGATGGTCCATTTTTATGTTCAACTTACGCAGCTGACACTGAAATGGGCTCACGTTCTTTGCTGTTGCTTTTATCATCATCTTCCTCCCCTTTTACATATTCCCTGCTATTTCCCTCGATCTTCCAGTAAATAATCTCAGTGTCAGCTGGAAATTTTTTTGAATATGCAAATAAAAGAAGATTGAGCACAACTATCTCAATTTTTTTTCATGGATGTTTTGAACCAGGACCGGTGCATGTAGTTTGGTTCATCAAAGGCAAGACATTGTGTAGCTGTCATTAGAAGAGGATGGGGACTTACAGCTTGCAGAATTTGATTAAAATAAAGCAATTCCTGTAAAATTCAGAATTTCAGGTTACAAACAAGACTCACATCTGTGTGTCATTGTAATCTCCGTGCACACGTGCAAATATGGAAGCCACGATTCTTACAAGTGATGTGTTTATTCAGATATTAAAAGGAACTTCATGAAAAGCATACTTTTAACAAAATGTTTTGTTAAAAAGAGTTAAATTTATTCATCATTCTCGCTAAAAACAATTCTACAGTAAATATTTTAAGTAAGTTTCTTAGGGAACACAATGGGCCATCTAGACTCAAGTCACACTGACAGCACTAAAAGGCATTGCTCAATTTATGAGAGCTCTCTGTTTACCCAAGAATGTAGAAATTTCCCTTTCTAAATGGGACAGCCTTATCTTTATTATTCCAGTGCCTTTTAGTTTACAGTTCTGCTGTAAGCAATGTTTCAGGAGTCTACTTCAGGACTCCTAAATAAGTGAATAGACAAAAATTAATGCTCACTGGTAGTAATCTGCATTTCATATATTGTGTGATTGAAAGTAAGCCATGCTGAGCAGCAGAAAGGAAAAATGATGGTGGCACTTTATTGATACAGAATTTATGTAATAGCAGAAGGTAAATTGAGCTTCTGAAAATAAACCTTGTTTACAAATCCTGGGGTTTTTTTGAAAAACAGAAGCAAACCGTGATGGCCATGAAAATCCAGTTCCAGGCACATCCAAGAAGCCATCTCTTACTTTTCATCAGATACGTGTCAGTATGGACAGAACTGTGCATTGTATTTGCTCACCGCATGCAGACCAGCACTAGCACCCTGCACTCAGTGTGGTTGGCTTGTGGCTGTCACAGGAGTGGAAATAAAGCCAGATTTTCATTTGCAAAAAGCAGATTCCAGTGCAAAAACCAGTGCTAATTGCGTGGTCTGTATCCAGATGTCCCCAGGAAGTGTCACTTCCATGCATTAATACGAACCAGGGGCTTTGTGTGCACGAGAAAAGTTTTCAATATGTCCTGTCCAGAGTAACTACAAAACCAGCTGATGGAGTTCCAGCTCAGAGCTCTGTTTTTTCCCCAAGATAAAATCCTACCGAGTGTAGCAGCTGATGGGAGCTGAAGGGACGTGTGCTGTTCCCATCTTCAGATAAAAATCTGATAAAGAAAACAGCTGATGTAAGTTAAAACACAGTGTACTATTTATATGCTAAAAATAACATTTGGAATGCTTTTGTGTTGAGTTATCTTGGCTGTCTTGAGCAGCAATTAATAATTTATTCTGCCTATCTTAATCTGCTTTTCTGTCTGTTTATCAACGGACCTTCATTGGAAAAACCACAGTGACAAGTCAGTAAGATCCTGGGATTTGATCCACAAGTCTTTAACTGTGAGGTGGCTCTGTTTTTTAAGCACACTGCTACTGCAGCTGAAATTTTACTTAATGTGCTTTTCTCAGTTCTGTTTTGTTTACTCTTGCATGTGGCTGCTTCCCTCTCCCACCCCCTTGTTCATCAAATAACCCGTCATTCTCCAGGGTGAACCTTAAAAAAACCACTACAACCCCTCCTACCCCCTCCAAACAAAACCCCTAATGCTTGCTGAACTAAACTGATGGTTTCTGCTAATTTAGGGGAACATTTTGGCCATGGAATAAGTTACTAAACCAATAAATAATCTGCCAGAAAAACTATCTGTTGTTTTTTATGTGTGGGGTAGTCAGGTCCCTGTGGTAAGTTTTTGTTTGTTAAAATTATTTAAATCAAACTAAGTAGCTTTGTAAAATTGATTTTATTTTTACCTCCTTAGTAATGTTTATTTTTCCTCTGCATTTTTGCTTGAAGTCTTGTCATGTTATTGGAGAAATTTAATATTGTTTTAAGGTTGATGAGAGGCCCATAGTTCAGAAAACTCTGAGCATGGTTTGGGGAACAAAAAGCAGTGATAACCAGGTGGCCGCTCGTGGGAGGCTGAGACTTAACATTAGTTTATATCCTTAGCCACACTTGATAGCGATTAAATACAGAAAAGCATTCACCTAACATTTGAATTGAGTCATTCTGCGCATTTTCATGAATTTTTAGGCGGTACACGGACTGTAGAAAATCAGTGATGCGTTCCCCACGTTTGCCGAAGTTGCCCTGGGTGCTTGTGGAGCCCGGGGGCCCTGGAGCCGGCGGGTCCGTGCGTTTGGGGCCAGCTCTGCCTCCGTCCATCGCGCACCAGCTCCATCCTTCCAGCCCCGCTTCAGATGTTTGTCTTTCCCTAATTAGATCCACGTAATCCATTCAGCCGGGCTGTGACGTCCCGCTCCCTTGTCCTGCCTGGCTTGGGCCAGACAATGAGCACAAAGATACAGTCGGACTCGTTTTCTCATTATTGATTTCACGCACCAGCTGGCAGCTGTTGGAGCTTGTTCGTTTTTATAACCCTCTGGGCAACTTTTTAAAAGTACTTTTCTTTGACCATCTGCTAAATGCAATTGGTTTAATAATTAAAGACTTGCCATCCCTTTTTTGAGGAACACAAATGCTGTTTCTGCAGCTGAGAGTTGGCTGGTTTTGTTTTAGGCATAGGTGGGATGATTCCTGTCAGCGATGCAGCCGCAGCTTCTGCGAGGGTCCCATGGCTCATGTTAATAAGGGGATGAAAAAGGGAACTTTGCTGTGGGTTTGTTCCACCCCAGCTGAGTGCAGCTTGTGGGGAGGGCAGGTTGTGTCCAAGCTCTGCCTGCCCTGAAGTACTGAGAATTCCCAGTTCTTGTGTTTGCAGGAGATCAGGGAGAAGCTTTTCGCTGGGCTGTAAGCAGCGATTCCAGCCCGAATTGTGCACCAGGGGAGTGAGGATGAGAAGATTTGGAAGTGTTTCAGTGTGTGCTGTGTCTGATAACAGCAGGCTTTGGGACCACAGTCTCCCTGTGCCCAGCCTGGGGTCAGGGTGGCACAGAACCCTCGGCACAAACTGGAAACCAAACTCCTGGAAGCCGCCAAAACTTCTGTTGTGTTCTGTTTCTTTCAGCTTCTTTCTTTCTGTCTTTCCCTTTGCTGAAGTGATGGCAAGTGAAACACCAGTGTCTATCTTACTGGTACTAATTTGAGATACAGAATTATAAGTAGCATATACAAGTTCTTCCTAAAAAAACCAAAGTGCTTGCTAAAAATAAAAGCAGAGACAGCAGGTCACTGGTATGAATGGGTCCCTTGGAGGCCCTGGATTTTCCATGCAGTGTGTTTCATAGGCAGGATGTGTAGAAAAGATCCAACCTTAGTTTGAACTCATCTTTATGCTGTGATTAGATCTAAACTTTCCCATGATTCCTTCAAAAAGGGCTGCTGAAAAATCCTTCTGTTTACCAAACAGTTTACCATTTGTTTCAGATGTACCTCAAAGCTGACCTGGAGGATTACTCTCATGAGAGGTGAAAAAGGGTAATTCATTTTTTATGTTCCTTTAATCTTGGAATTCTTTCAAGAACTCGCTGGGCAGGAATTGGTGCATTTTATTTTGCTATGGCATCATTTATTCCTCGAACACTCCTTGCTGCACAGTGTGTACTTACTTGAATTGGTTAGAAATCCATGTGGAAGAGGAAAGTTTGTCAGAATTTGTCAGGGTTTTTTAATACAATTGAATAAGACTCTTTTGTAGAGAACGAGAAAGGAAATAGTCATGTGTTTTCTTAATAAGATGAAAGATATCTGTGTTTGCTTTGAGATTTTTATGTTTGTTTGTTTTAAAAGTATTCCCATCTTTAATATTTTTGTACTTTACAAACATAATCTTGTTCCAGACAGCTGTGATCTCTGGTCTCCTCTAATTCCTAAAGTAGACAAGAGCAAGTCAAATTTTCCAGAGTATTTGGCTAAATATCCCCTGAAATATAATTGAACTGAAAGTGAATGCTTACAGTAAAAGTTCAGATTAGAGTGCAAAGTTTGCATGAGAAATTCCTTTCTTGAACTTAATCCTGTGGTGGTTTTCATATGGAGCATTCTCATCATAGATTTCATGGTTGTAGTATTTTTTTAGATTGCAACAAGTCTGCCCTAAGCTGTGTAAGCCCGTGCTTTGCGTAGGTATTTCTCTTTCAAACAAACCTCACTCCTCTTCCCTTTCTGCTGCTTAATTTCAGGAGCTGACTCTATCTGAGGCTGTTCAGTACGAGCCTCTCGAGCTCTGGGTAAATGGAAACGGGCAGAGGAGATAAATACAATTTCTCGTATTTGTTGAGCTCGCACAGTTGACAAAACCAGTGACAGCTGCACAAAGCGTGTTTGGGTCAGTGATGTTTCTCTCTAGGAGGTTGGAATGATTCTTCCTTGAATGCTCTAAACCTCTTGGAGTGTTTCACAATACTCTGTACAGAGTTGCTTTGAAGTGTCCTTTTCCTGTGCTAAGTTTAGTTCTAAATGAGCTGCAGACAGATGAATGGCCGATAGGCCACGGCAGGGAATGCAGCTTGGGATCAGGGAATTCAGCTCAGGATCAGGGAATTCATCTTGGGATCAGGGAATTCAGCCTGGGATCAGGGAATTCATCTTGGGATCAGGGAATTCATCTTGGGATCAGGGAATTCAGCCTGGGATCAGGGAATTTGGCTCAGGATCAGGCCAGGAGTTGCAGTGCAGGCTCTCGTGGGTGCAGCTCTGCTGCGGTAGAAGTCCAGTCACATCCTGGAGTGCAGGAGCCACTGTGTTTGATTTTATTGAAATCAGTGAATTCTACTTGATTTGCTCCTGAGTGCTGGCATTCATTTGGGGGTGTGAGAGAAACTCCTCATCCTCTTCCTCTGAGCCCTGGTCTGCAAACAGCCCAGTGCTTCCTTGTTTCTGGAGTCTTTGTGGAGAGATTAGGAATGAGAACTCCTAAAAACATCTCTCTCCTTACCCTGTTGACCTTTCCCTTTGTTTTAGCTGTGCCCCTTTCCCAGAGAGAGGAGGGCAGAAACCCTGGGGAGGTTTGGGATGCTGAACCTCAGAAGCAAGTGGCTTTACTGGATTATCTATTAGTATTTTACACCCAGCTTTTTTCCCTGTACAGAAGACAAATTCTTCACCATTAATAACAGAGGCCAGAAATAAGCTCAGGGTGTATAAAAGGAAGTCGTCATAAAATGCACTCATGTGTTTGCAATCCCCAGGATAAATATTTTTGTTCGTGCTAAGTAATGATCCGACATTGGTACAAATTCTGAAGGCAAGAAATGGTGTTTTGTCAGTTATTTTTTCTTGGGCTTTTTTTTTTTTTTCTTTTTCCTTCTGACAAAACTGTACCCAGATTTTTTTCCTCTGACGTGACTTCTGTGGTCTCTGGGTTGGGGGGGTGTGTGACAGGCAGACTTCTCTGGGATGTGGCTACAGACAGCTGTCTCCTTTCGGAAATGGACTTCTGGCTTCCAAGGGGGGTTTGAAATGGATGCTGACATGTGGGAATTAATCCAGTTTGTCACATACACTGGAGTGTGGCAGAGAGTGGGTTTTTCCCCCCTCTTCAGGCTGTCCCCTCGTAATAAAAATACAGGCAGAGTTTTTCTTGTGCTGCAGCTACAGTCATCATGTCATTCCTTAAGTGAGCCCCTCTGGAGATGCCTCTCATTCTGCTGCAGGGATTTCCATCGTGGTTCCAAAGAAAAAGGTGAAAGGATTCATTCTCCCCTAAAATGAGAGGGTTTTGTCCCATGCCATTGATTGCTTTCAGATGGTGAAGGGAGAGGATTTGTGTCTCACCACACATCTCTGTAAAGGTTGTCAGTAAAAACGGGCCCTGCCTGCAAAATTTTGAGTCCTGAGTAATTCCTGGGCTGTCAGAACTGGAATACAAACTTTTCAGTGGAGCAAACCAGATAGTGCTGTAAGCAAATACACTAAAAATTTGGTATATTTAGTTTTCCTGTAATCTAATAATAACATTAGTGTTTGCAACATTTAATTTATGGTATCAAAGGAATTTCACTCATTAAGTGATGGTGTGAAACAGGTCTGATTTTGGCAGCTTTGGTCCTTTCTCCATGAGAGAGCAAGACAGTTTCTATCCTCTTTGCAGTTGCATGGAATGACTGATGCCCTCACCTGTATAGAAAAACAGTCCAACACTTTTTGCAGATCTAATGAGCTGGATTTTCCAGATCTCATCTCTGGCTTGTGGCATTTGTGCAAACAATTTGTGCTGGTCTCGGTGAGGTTTAATTGTGCAAATAATTCCTGTGGACAGAAAGGGAAAAAAAACCATTTTGAACAGGAGAGGAGAAAACAAAGGTGGTGGTCAGTGCTTCTGTAATCTTTAATTACAGATAATATAAAATAAATATTGAGGGAATATCTGGGGAATATTAACACTTAATTTTCATAATATTTTTTATTGCTTGCTGTGTAAAATGTTACCTGCAGTTAAAGCTGTTTGCAAGGGGGGGATTCAACTCAAGTTAAGAACCCATTGCTCAAAGTAGTTCCATGGAAAGATTTTATGATACTTTTATTCAAGCATGAAAGATGCTTTTTTCTAAAAATTGTAAATTTTGATGTATTTCAAACAGTCTTTTGCAGGATCAGTTCAACAAGTTCTGAAGACGCTTTGAAAAAAACTTAGGAGCACAAACACTGCTGGGAAGAAATATAAATAAACCACTCCATAATCTTTTGGACTAGAATGAACAGCTTATTTGTAGATCCATCATCCAAGTTCTCTAAAACTAAGAGACGAAACAAAAACTGTAAAACAATTCTAAGTAATTTATTGGTATTGTTGATGCTTCCAAGTGAGTGAAGTGCATAATGATGATGTCTAGATAGTCGTTATTTGTCTTTTTTACATACTTTATAATTGAGTAAAATAGTTTCCTGAAGATTATTTGTTTGCAAGTTCTGTCAAATCCAGCAAGATCTATAGGTGCCATTAAAAATCCATATTGATTTCCCACAGTCAGCTGGGAGTTGGCTTGAAAAGTCAATCATTAGTTGAATGAGTGTCTAAAGCATGTTCCAGTATCTCCTGGTAGCTTAAGTTTTTAAACAAAAATGACAATTTTAAAAAGAAATGTTGTAGGTTTTGGGGTCTGGAATGTGAAGATTTGTGTTTTTCACCAGTGCTCCTGTGCCACGCTGGGCTGCTCTGCCCTGAGGTTGCACCTCTGATCCTTCACATTTGAATTTATTTGGATTCAGCCTTCAAGCTGTCCTGGTGTGCAGACCCTTCCCGTCGGAGCCCGTGGAATTGGCGGTGTGTGCTTGGATTTGGGGAACAGAAGGAGCTAAAAAAGCTCTGCAGTGTTCTCTGCCTCCTGAGCAGGATCCTTCAACTGCTCCTTGGGCACTCGCCATGTCCTGAGCAGGATTTTGGCTTTTCCCCTCTTCCCATCCTGTTTCTTGGCTCCTTTCTCCTGCTCCAGAGGAGAAAGTTTTGTGAGGGGAGGTGGCAGCACCTCCACAGGTCGAGTGGAATGGTTATAATTAATGGATGATACATTCTCTTTACACTTACTTTCATGGATAGCTTATGGGATATCCGTGCTAATGGATTGATCCTATTTAATGTATATTAGTAATTAAAGAAAATGCATTTTTAAGAGGGAAGGATATATTTAATTTTAATAACTATCTTTCCCTGAATCAAGGAGTCTTTGCACAGAACTCTAATGGGTGACATTAGTCAAATGTGTGATAGATCAAATTGTTAAGTATGAAGGGTGTTGTTAATGTAACACAGAAGAGAAATCTTGTGAGGTAACTGAATAACACCCGGGAAGAGTGCATTCATCATGGTATGCTGACAAAACATCTGAGTAATGATGGCCATTAAATCTTTTGTCATGGCCAAGATATGAAAAAAGAAAACAAGTTAAAGTGTGAGCCATTTAGGAAAATCACCGTTTGACGTGTAAACCTTTCTGCCTCTGTGTGTTCATTTTTATTTTATGCAATGAGTTTGCATTTTAGGAGGAAATCTGATTTGCCTAGCAATTAAGGGGGGAAATGGTGAATTTCAATCTCTAGTTAGTCAAACATTTAAATTGAAAGAGCAGAGGTGTTTTTTTTTTTTTCTTCCCCCCACACCTTAGAGGAGAAAAAACCCAAAATCGCAACAAAACAGCCAACTTTCGAGATTCAAAAAGGTTTGATTTATTGATACATTTCTTTTTGGAGAAGGTGTCTGACCATCTGTATTGTCTTTGCATGGCCCTGTGTGTGAGTAGATGTTGAGGGAGAAGGGAGCAGTTCCCCAACACTCAGCACTGCTCAATAACACTGTTCCCTGTACAGTGATTTTACTGAATTCTGTGTGGTCAAACATGTCAATAAAGCCCTGGATGTACATGGTGAGGTCACTGGATTGCAGTTTATAAGAGAGCTTTAGAATTGATGTAACAGAGAGAAGAGACACTGGAGAGGTACAATAAGAGACGTAGAACTTGGAGAGTCCCTGGTTATTCTGATGGGGCTGAAAAGCCCACTGCCAGTTTCTGAAAAGGAATAAACTCAGAAAAAAATTAGTTACCAGTTTCAGGACTTAGATGGAATTGGCATTTTTTTAGCAGCTGGTTCCAATATCACATTTTTGTAAGAAGATAAATAAGAAGAAAATGGTGATGTTGAGATCAAGAAAAAGTTTGTGGTGAGACATTTTGGAGTTGCTGGAAAGGTCTGTCAGGTCACTGAGTGTATCCACACAGCAACATTCTGTTGTTACATTGGGAGGAAATGAGGCAAATTACAATGAAAACTACATTTAGCCAAGAAAGAATTTGTAGCAAAATTGTCCAGATGGTTTATCTTAACCCTGACAGCAAAATATGTTAACCAGATTAGTAATTTAGACACCAGTGATATAAGAGGGGCTGCTTGGAGCAACAGTGGTTTGGCTTTTTTTTTTGAGTTGGTTTCTTGATTGAATTTCTTTAAATGAATGGTCAAGTTTTAGTGGTTCAGGTTGTATTTTAATAAATGTTAGCATTTCGAAAAACCTGAATTTGATATATACAACCCAGAAATAATGGCAAATGTAACTCACACAAGTTTATTGAGTTTGTTTTAGTGTAATCCTTTCTAAAAGTAAACTTCAGATAGCTTTGAACCATCAAACAGTGGTATTTCATCAGCAACATTTATAGGGCAAGAATGGGGCATGGGAATTCTTCTTCAAGTTGTTACAACAAAGTAGCAGCCCCAAAAGAACTGAAGAGGATTGGATCTACTTAAATTTTTAAACTATGGAGACATCAATAAAATACCTGGAAACACACTTGAGATGTGGAGAGAGGAAGAAAGGGGAAGGAGAAGGGGTACAACAGCCAGTAATGGAATAATGCAAGGGATATATGTAAAGGTTAGGAAATCTTCTGACCTCACTTAGGATGTTGTTTTTGTTCTGGTTACCATATTGTTTAAAGATGGAACATTTGAAAAGGGGAATTTGATTGACCTTATGACTAAAGATAGGAAGTCTGAGGAGAGGCTAAAATCATGAATTTCTATAACCTTTAAAGAGCAAAGGTTGAAAGGCATTTAATTGGAAAATATAAAATCTCCTGAATTATATATCGATAAATAACTCTATTTCTTTTATATCAGAAATTATTATGAAAGGAAGGGTATCTGTCAGTTGAGGGGCAAGTAACCGAGCAACCCCTGTGCACTTCTTGCTGTTCTCTTCTGAGCACAAAGAAACCAGGCTTCCCTTCCACTTCTAACAGTCCCTGAGCTTAGAAAATACAAAAACATGTGAAATGCATCTGAAAAATCGGAAAATACTCTCAGATGTTCAGTCCTGCTGGTCACTGCTGGAGGGGTTGGGTTCTCAAATGAAAGTTGTCTTTTGTTCTTGGACAGAGGCTGTGGTGTAACTTGTCAGGAGGCCTTGCAGGATTTGGTTTCTCCAAGTTCCCAAGGCAGGGAGAGGTTCCACACCCTCTGGATATCCAGATCCCACTGTTCTCTCCTCTGGAGAAATCCTGCACTCCACGCACCGTGGCTGGATTGGTGTGCTGGCAGAACATCCCCTCTCAAACAGGAGTGGGAAGTGAACCAAGATGTGGGGGGAGCTGTGTAGTTCAGTTGTGGCCTCAAACTACCCTGGAGTTACCAAAATACAGCATTTAATTTAAAATTCCTTATAGGCATAAACAGGCTTTAAGATTGTTTTTAAGATTAGTTTCTAAAATTATCCTATTCAAGAAATGTTTTGTTCAATTATGTAATATTTTAGCTTTATTTAGTCACTAAACAGATCAGAAAACAGTTTTTCTAGTAAAATACCCAGGTCAGTCTGCATCTGTCTGTGACAGCTCATCCCAAAACCATGTTTTAAGTAGTGTAAGTAGTAGAAAGAAGAAACTGAGTAAAAAGGAGCTGAGCAGCAGCGGTGTTGCTTCTCATGTGGGTTGGTTGGCTTTGCCCAGACAGTGACACAAAAAAAGAAGTGAATCTACTTTTAACCCTGCTCTTAACTTGTAGAAGTGGAGTCTCTAGGAGATGAAATGGAGAGATTTGGTATTTGCCTTTATCTCCAATAAAGGGGTTTTTTTGTATTCTCGGGCCAATGCCCACTCACATCACTGTTCAGCTGTAACAATTTAAAGATGTTAACTGAGTTTAAATCAGGCAGCTCCAAATGCAGTTCTGATTTGATCCAGTGCTGAAGTCACTTCATTTGCCTCTTTCAATATTCAGTCACATCATTTAAAGTTTCAATGCCAAGAACATTAGGATGTTTTTATAGTTTTGAATTTGTAAATAATTGCCATTTTGAGAAAGATGCCTGGTCACTCGAGCTCGTGCATTGATTAAATCTTATTTTTGAGCAGGATCCATGAGAATGGAGGTCCCATTAGAAAATACCCAGCTTGATTTATACTCAATGAGAGCAACATTGATCACGTTCACATACTGAAACAATTATTGATGGAATCTATGATGAGCAAGTCATTCCAGTTGTGATGAACATTGGCTTCTAGCAGACATTTGACACTGAACCATGAGATTCTTTGTTGTTACAGCACATCTGAGAAAATCATTAAGCTTTTTGAAGCCTTTACAGGCTGGGCGTGAGAGTATTATTTGCATTAAGTTCCTTTCACATCAGTTTTGTTTTTCTTGCTATAATACGTTAGGAAATTTGGGATTTTCAGTAGCCACAGTAGATAATACAGGCAGAAGTATAAATGTAGCTCACCTAACTATCAGCATGTACACATGCCAAAGTACCTTTGAGAAAAAGCAGAATTTAAGCTGTTAATAATATGGTAAAGGCAAACTGCAACAATTCTGAAGAACTGGAAATGTTTGCAGTTCAAAATTTTTTGATTTTTATATTCTTCTTGAAGAAAGAAAGGTTGAAAATCAGAAAAGAAGTGTCCTTCATAGCTGGTTTCAGTCAAGCGTATGTGAGTGGGAGGAGATTGTGGCACCAGTTTCAAAAACTGCATTTTGGAGTATTTTTCACACTGGAAGTTGCAGGATTTAGTTGTGAATTTTAAGAGTGCAGCTGGATTTCTGAGAATTGCGATAGTTTTTACATCAGAATTGAAGCAAGCTGCCTGTTCAGACGTGCAGGGCAGTCAGGGGATAGCCTCCACTGAAGGTCAGACCTTTGGAATGGTTCTACTGAGTTCTGTTCGTGAGATCAGGCTGTTTCTGAGCTCCTGACAGCCCATTTCATGGCGTGGAACATGCAGGGGGGAAAGCTGTGCTTGGGTTCGTGGCCAGTTTGTTCCTCTGTCCATATTATCACATCCACTTGGGCCATGAAATCTGCTCCTGGGAAAACAGGAAGAAATCTGTGATTCCCCCCCAGACTGCTCGAAAACAAAGCCAGGGAATACAACAACACCTTGTCCAGCAGGATCACACTCTTTCTGCCTAAAGATCCCCATTGATTTGTGTAACAGCCTGAATAATGAATGTGGATTTTTACTTTGGTCCCTCGAGTGAACAGTGCTGTTCCACTCCCTGGCAACTCTTCCTTTCAGTTTGTGATAAGTTAAATTTGCTCAGTGTAATTTTACATTCAGAAAGAAGGTAAAAATTATCTTAAGAATACAAGATTTTTAATTATCTTTTTTGAAAGGTATTGGTAATTATTCTGATGTTGCATGATGGAGAATAGCTTGCAAGATTTACTGTCATTTTAGTATTTAAATCTTGGGAGATCTCTGACCCAGTGTTCCCTGACCCACAGGTTTACTGTCAATCCTCTTGACCTTCTTGCACTCACTATTTTCTTTGGATTTTTTCAGTAAACTGGTGTTACTCATAATGAGATAGATGTATTAAATTTACTACTCCATTCTTTCCAAGCAGAGTCACTCCATATTTTGTTCCTAAAGTGCCTTTAAAAGTCTCCATACAGGAAAATCAGGATCATACTTTGTATTTTATGTGCTTCTCAAAGGATGGTGAATGAGCACAAACCCACTGTCCTGTATCTTTCAGCTCACACATATCAAGATCCTGTTCTTCTAATATTTTTGAAGACCAGAAATTGGAAAATCTTGAAAAAGAGGGTTTAACAATCTTAAATCTAGAAAGTTTTGCATTGGCCTACATCAGAAATGCACGGGGTGAAAAACATTAAAAAGCATTATTGTAACCCACCAAACTTTTCCATTAAAGCCAACGTGTCCAGCAGTGATTTCTGCTCAGCATCACTTTCATCAGGTGACCTCCGGGAATGTTCTACATGCAGAAGAATCAGGCAGACGGGGCTGACTCACACTTGGACTTGCACAGATGCATTTGCAGAATGTGGTCCTTGAATAATTTAGAAAGGAATAGTCCAGAGGAGCTGCAGCTCAGTGTTAGAGCATGCTGAGAAAGTTGGTTTGTAAATTATTATTTTTATTTTACAACTGGACCACTCCAAGTTTTGAGTGTTTTTCTGTTTTCTTTTCATTTTCTGTTGTCTTAGAACAGATGCTCTTCAGAGGAGAAAAGAAAGGTGGAAAATTAATACTTAAAGGCAGAAAAAAAGAAGTCAAGGAATAAAATACCCATTTTCCTTCAAATACCTCTGAAACTTGCTCTCAAATAATATTTAAATGAGAATCTTTTGCAAAACTGGTTTAGAAAAGTATTATTTAAACTAAAACAAACAAATAACTCCAACAAAAACCACTCCTTTGTTTTCCAAATACTTGGGATTTTGCACTACCTGCAAAAATAACCTCACAGGGAATTTGCACACACGTGGAGATGGTGTTGTGTGCCTGCCATGGGGGATAACAAGTCCATCTCCAAGTAGGGAGCAGTTTCTTGTGCTCATCTTGGATTGTATGAGGTTTTCCTGCTAAGTGCTCAAATTTACCCCTTCCCCTCAGCTGTTTGGGAATATCTGATGTGAAATTCTCAGGGGAAGCTGCGGTGGTGGGCTGTGGGTTCATTGCTAAATGCATCTCAGTCCTTACAGAATGCCTGCTAAAAGGCAGGATAAAAGCCAAGAGGAATTGCCAGGCTGTTTGGGAAGACACAGCTTTTCACACGTGGTCACTGAACATTAAAGAGAGCTGGAATTCCAATATATTCTCACAAGATGAAAGTTGTGGGTTATAATCACATTGCAGGAGAATTGGTCTCCGTTGGAGCTCCCTGCACCCAGAGACAGGACTTAGCACTGGGTGACTCACAAAAAGTGAGCTTGGATTTATTACAATATATTTTTTTGTAGTGAGAATTGCCTCAGGTGAGCATTGCATAAAGATATTATCAAGCATATGTGCAAACAAAGTAAATGGGGTGCTGTTGCTGACATATCTGTAGTAAAATTGGTAAGAAAATCATTTAAAAGATGAGGAGTGGCATTGGCAATTCTCACATAAATTAAGCATTGTTTACTTGCTGCCACACTAAGAGCTGTCTCTTAGTGCAGTTTGTTTATTTATTCCCCCCTCAATGAGAGAACACTTCATTCCTTCTATACATGCAGGACATCTCCTTCCTAATTACTTAAACTCTTCTTTTTCCCTCCTTGCATTCCAGATACTCACAGAAGAGAGTTCTGTTATGCTATCAGGAATATTTGTTAATAAGAAAGTAACTTAAGTAGTTAACATAACAGGAGTTGATTTGACCTGCTGATATGCATTTTTACAGAATAAACAAAGCCTGTTATCTGAGATTTTATTTATAAGGATCTGCTCAAGTGATCTGAGATCCCCCTTGTTTGCCTGTCCTGCCCTAGACCTCGGCACATAATCTCACTGTACTGCTGCCCTTTTGACATCTGATTGCCCTTTCCATCAGCATCCATCCAAAAGCATATTTGTCTAAAAAGGAAACAATTAAATTCCAATCTCATACAGAAAACCTTTACTTTTCAAAGAAAACATACTGAAGAAGTCACAAAGTCGTACATGACGGGGAACCCTCACTAAATCAGAACCAGAAGTCATTAGGCCAAATTCAGCTCCTGCCAAAATAGACACCAAACCACTGATCTTGATGATATTTTGCCTGTTTATATTAGTAATATTATATGAACTTAATTTTTATTTGTTTTTCCATTAAATCCTGTAGTAAGACTTAAGTTATAATGTATGTGACAAGTATCATTGACATGCAAGATAAATAACAAGTGTGATTGGGGAATACTGAAATATTTCAAATATGAAATGATTTACTTGTTTTAGCCACCTATGACAGTGGGCTAAAATGGCTGTAAAATTCAGTTTAAATGATGTTACTCTCCTCTCATAAGTATCCCTCCTTTTGCAGAGGGATTTAAGAGTTGAATTACTGTGTGTTTTTAAGGATAGCAGTGAGTTACTGTAGTGCACAGAGCAGATCTGCTGCTCTCAGTGTTTGCACATCCTTTTCTGTTTGTATGTCTGCAGACGATCCCTTTTTGCCTTCCCTCTGAGCATCATTCCCTGACTGTCCATAGTCACAGGTGCAGAGTTTTGGATCACAAGTTTGAGCTGTGTTTGACATCTGTGCCTGCAAACAACTGTGGAAAAGCTACAAATAATTCATGCTGTAAAATCAGTGCTATAATTGAGTTCTACTCTGAATTTAGGTTTGATAGGGAAGCAGACTCTGTGTTGTACCTGCAAAGCCTTTCATGCTGAAGAATTTACTAAAGGGACTTTTGTCACTGGTGTCTCATTGTAACTTTCTCCAGGAGCAACCAGGTAAATAAATACTCAACATGGTGTTTTCAGAATGGAATGCTGTAGGGGCATCCTGGTTAACAGCTGCAGAGAAGAAAGATAAGAGACATATTTCTCTGTCTTACACATGGAGGACAAAGTGGTCTAAAGGGGAAAAGATGTCTTTATGTATTGTTTTACTTATTTATTGTTTTATTTATAAATACTGTTAGTATTTATCTGTCACATTTATGTCATGCTTGATCTTACACTGGAGATGAAGGGTTGATTATATCAGATTACATTGTAATTTGAGTTTTGGAAGAAGGATGCAGCCACTGAGCCCATCATAAACTTTGGTGTTCATGCCCAGCCTGGTGGTTCTGCAGCAGAACATGATGAGTGAGCTGGGAGCAGGCTCCTGGCTCTTCCTGGACACCCATCCCTGACTGTAGCAGAGGAAGAGTTGGAGTGGGCAGATTTCACTCCTGTAGCTTTTTGGCAAAGACCTGCTTTTATCACTGAACTTCCAAATGTAATTCCTACCTGAGGGGACTTGAAACAGTGTAGTTTTGTCATTAACTAAACTTCCCACAGCTTCTGTTCTAGACAGGAATGGCTGAATTGACAGTTCCAAGGATCTGGAATGTCAGTGACGTGTCCCTGGGTACCACTTCTCTGCAGGTGGAATTCCCAGGAATTATTAAAGCCTCACTACTGATAAATCCCAACCCATCCTGATTTTGTTATGTCTCCAACTATGTAGGTTTGGATGCTCATGGATTTACAGTGTTTGAACAGCGTTGAAAATGCTAACAAGGTTTTTTTCTGTTTAGTGAGTTTTATGGTACAGGAAAGGGCTGGGCTGCTGTTTCCAAACTTGCAGATCTTGGTGATTTGCAAGATGTTACCTGCTAATTTGAGGAGTGCAGCTTGCTCACCTGTGCAGTCCTTTTGATCAAACTAAATCTTGGGTGGTTGAGAACTAGACAAGTGTGTGTGTGTGTGTGTACACTGAAACACGTCTGTGTTTACTTGGAGTTTACCATGTACCTGTTGGGGTAAAAGAAATTCAGCCACAAGTTTGTTTGTTCAACAATTAAAATCACAAAAGAGACATTAAATGCTTTCCTATTTGATATTCAAAGGTAAAACAAGTCCAGCTAAATGAATTAAAAGAATTGTTCTTAACAATAAGGTTAATATTTTTTCCCAGCTCTCTGACTGACAGTCTAATGGAGGTTTATTGTGTTACGTTAATGATGTCAGTGGAATATATATTTCTTTGTTTGCATCTGTCACTTATAAAGTTAGTTAATATTCTGCTGGTTCCATATAGCTTTTTGTTCCTAATCAGTCCTCTTTTACTCTGTGCATTTCTTTGGCAGCCCAGTCCTTACAAAAGGAGAAGTTTTGCAGAGTCCTGAGCAGCTAAATGTCCCTACACACAGAACTGCAGTTTGCCACTGATACCTTCTGCAAACCAGCACTAAAATATCAGTGTAGTACATAAGCCTTTTTACCACCCTTGAAAACCCAGCCTGAACCTTGAGTGAGTCATTTACATGATGTTTCCTTGGGATTACCTACATTCTTGTCCACTTTGACCTTGTAATTTTGCTCACAGTTGGAAATGTAATGCAGAGTGACTAAGATAATGTTGTTTACACAGACTTTAAGTGGAGTGACATTATAGTCAAGCAAGTGTCACATCACCCAAAGTGAAGGAAGACTTAATTACCATAATCCTGTGAATACTAAAATTCCTTAGCCATGTGCAGCATAATAATGTAATGTTCTGCATGTTCCATTTAATAACCCGAAGGTGCTGCATTAACTCTTGGGGAACTTTAGTTATCCTAAAGTGAAAGCAAACAGATTTAGAGCGGGTTGGGAGAGATTCTGTGCTCAGTGGAGATCCTTGGTGTGTTACACTGCTGCCAGCACATCCCATCTTCCTTTGAATTTATTCTTTGGCAGGTGAAAAAGAACTGAAGCAACTACACCAGCATCTCTTGTCGTGGGTGTTGTCTGGGCCAGGGATTTCTGCAGGTGACGAAGGCTTAAGTTCACTAAATAACAGGATTGAGACTAATAAAATGTAGTGTGTCATGGCCAACACACCATTAAGTGGAGAGGAGTGTGAAATCTTTCAAGAGTGGAACAATCTGTTCCTTAAGTGTTCAAGCCATGCTACCTTTGTGCTGATAGTGCTGCACCAGCCTTAAGGACTCGGTGAGTAAGGAGATCTTAAATGAGGATATAATCATGAAAAGGCAAATCATGAGCAATTATGGTGCTTCACAAAGAGGTAAAGTATTTGTCATGTTCTCTTCTGAGCAGCGTGTAACCGTTTTACAGAGATGGAGTGATTATTCTTAATACGTTGTCTTTATTTGTGTAACACTGAGTAATAGTGCACAGCCTCCTGCATGCCTTAAACACAGTTACAGACTGACTTAAACAGTAAACAGACTATTTAGCATCTGCAGGAATGCAGTGTAGATAAAATAGATTTCAGTGAGTTCTTCCTTTCCTTACTTGAGAGCCCAGAGAGTTCTCTAGATCCTGCCTGGCCCATGGTCCTGCTGGCTGGGCTCTGTGCTGCTGTGGTCAGTGGCCAGCAGGGACAGATGGATTTGAAAGCACAAGTGGAGAACCCAGTGTGATTTAGTGTTGTTTGAAATACAAATTTTGGATTTCCATCTTTCTGAGAGCAGCAGATACAGTGGTTAATCTTGGGAGGGGTTGTGCTGTTTTTTTTACACACTGTGGTGCGTAGCTGTATGCTAATACCAACTATGTGTTAGTATATAGTTCAAATTTAGGGTGTAAGGCTTGGTTCTCTGAGGGCTGGAAAAGATAAGTTTACAAGGAGATGTTAGAAAGGGGGACATTAAAAAGCACATGCTGCTGCTGGATGATGTGGGTGTACAAACAGGCAGAGGCACTCGAGCAGTGAGTCAATAACTGATGCTGGTTTGTGCTGGCACAAAAAAGCTTTTCTGTCTACTTACACCAGTGTGATGCAATTGATGCAATTGCCTTTAATGGAATTGGGCTTTTTGTAGGGAGGAGATGGGAAAGGAGGGTTTTTCTGTGTGTTAGTAAGGATTTTAAAGAATGGATATCGGCCCTAAGGATACTCTCTGGATGGAGGGCACAAACTACCAGTGCATGGCCTATGCTTTACTGTGTTGCAGCAGTTTTTGAAAGGTGTTCCTCAAAAATGGTGCTTTTCCCTGGGAATTTGGCCTGGGGGGAACACAGTAGGATACCCTGCTGTCATCTCAACATCATCTCAAAATACTGAAGAATTAAATTAATACAACAAGCAAACAGTTAGTGCTCATTGTTGCAGAGCTGTTTGTAGTCATACACATACACAGTGCTAATATAGAATATTTTCAAACTAGTTACTTTTTTCTGTGGAGTTTGCAGCCATTTTATGTGTTTAAAATAAATGCCAAATCTCTTATTAGGGCAAAGAATGTAGACTTGCTGTTTCTTGGGTTGTTTTTGTAGAATTAAGCCGTGCTTAGTGCTACTGATTGCCAGAGGTCTGGCCTTGCCCCGTAGTATTCACTAAGGGTATTATGGGCTAAATAATAGAAGACAAAACAAATGCAAATATCAGAGAATGTAGATCATACAGGAGAAAAAGTTTTGTTGTTATGGGTTTATTTGTTTGTTTGTTTGTTTATTGTTAGAAACAAACTTGCACTCTTAGCTGTGTGCTGTGTTCTCATTCACGCATCCCTGCTGTAGAACAGGAGGTTTTGGGGTGCCTGGAGCCCATGGGATGGGACTAAAGCTCTATGCAAAGGCAGAGTAGCATTTGCTCAGAGCTCCAAGCCCAGCTTTGCGCTCCCATTCAGCCTGAGCATCGCTGGAGCATCGTGGCTCTCGTGCCCGGATCGCTCCTCCTGCTCCTCACTGCCCCTGTTCTTTGGGGTGTGGGGCTGTGCCCTGGGCTGTGCCCTGGGTGTAGGGCCATGTCCTGGACATGGAGCAGTGCCCTGGGCATGGGACTGTGCCCTGGCCATGGGGCTGTGCCCTGGCCATGGGGCTGTGCCCTGGCTATGGGGCTGTGCCCTGGCCATGGGGCTGTGCCCTGGGATGTGCCCTGGCTATGGGGCTGTGCCCTGCCTATGGGGCCATGCCCTGGGCTGTGCCCTAGCCATGGGGCAGCCCAGCAGTGCAGGCCCAGCAGTGCAGCCCCAGCAGTGCAGGCTGCTGTGCCCTGGCCATGGGGCAGCCCAGCAGTGCAGGCCCAGCAGTGCAGGCCCAGCAGTGCAGGTTGCTGTGCAAGCTGCAGCACCTGTGAGCGCAGGCTGGGCCGGCTGCGCAGCTGCCGCCGGGAGCAGCAGTTGGAAGCGCTGCCTCGCCAGGCCCCCCGAGACCCTCAGAAGGGTTTGCACTTTCTGTGGATGTATAATTTCTGTTGATTAACAGGAGTTGTGGGAAGGAGCCCTTTTGTAAAACTGATGACAGGGAGGAGCTGCCTGGGGCAGAGGCTGTCAAATGATCTCCTTTGTGACTGCAACAGTGCAAATATTACCAAGGAACCAAAATCCCTTCCCTCATCCAGGGCTCCCCTGGGGGCGGCAGTACTCAAACACAGAACTCTTCCTGTTGCCAGAGATGAATCTTACAGGTTCCAGCTTTTTTTATTTTTTAATTTCAAATTATAAAGTAGTTTTGGAACATGAAGATTTTATTATATTCTTGAGGACAGAAAGGTCAGAGATTTTTCCAGATACTTGGAGGACACCAGAGTTTGGCTTTCGTCATTTCTGGCTTCCTTAAGTAGGTTTATTTTCCTAGATGTCTGAGTAATTATTGCTGTCATGACTGAGAGCATTTTGGGTCCAGTACATTTTAGTTTTCCTCCTAGAGATTTCACACTCTGTTCTATGTTGTTCTGGAACACAGAGGGTGGGAAAGGGTTTTCTGAGACACAGGTGCTGGTTACGAAGATGTGGAAGAACATTCTGAGTGGCCTGGTTTTGGGAAGTGATAAATGCTGTGTTGAAACACACATTGAAAGTTCAGTTTGTATAAAATCTGGTTTGCATAAAGTCTTAAAAGGAAGCAGTAGAAGTTTGGCTGGAAGGTCAGTGGTCAAATAGTGTCCAATTTCTGGTTAAATCCAGCAGCTTGATTAAATACTGGATTAAAATCTAGTATTTTCATCTCAAACTTTGCACAGGACAATATGAACTACACTGTTATCAAACTAAACCAGGTTTTCCATAATTTCTTTCCCATTTCCGTAAAAAGTCTCCCAGTCACTTGAAACATGATTGAAAATAAGAGGGATATAAAGATATAACATGTTGATTGTGAGGATGCTGGGGGTAGAGCTTGGAGCTGGCATGGGGAGGGTGACCCTGCCTGTCCATCTGCCCGTTCCCTGCCCATCCCCTGCCCGTGCCCAGCATTCCGGAGGGGCAGCCGCCCTCTCGGATTCCTGCAACTGCAAAACTAATTAGTGAAATTAAGTTGAAAACGCTGTAAACAAGTGAAGTTGTTATTCATTCCGTGCGGCACTACAAATGTGGGAGGACATGTTAAATGATAAATTAGGCATGAACTGCTTTAATCTGGAAGCTGAACATGCCAGCGAAGGGCCTGCATTTGTAATTAGCATCGGGGGCCACAGGAGAGTGGTGCCTCTTTTAAAACAGTGACAGGGAATTGATCAGTTTAGGTTGCCGTGGCAACCAGGAGCCCTCCATCACTTTCCCTCATCCTCCTATTATGCCCGTCCCCACGTTCAGAAATATATTTATGAACTGTAAAGATAAACTACTCAATAATGCAAAAGAGGCTCCAGTGCTCAAATGCCAAAGTGATGGGGGCCAAGCGGCTGCCTGACTACCCGATAACAAGCTTAAGTGTTCTCTGGTTGTCATGACATTTCTTTTACAAAGCAAATGATGTCTGCAGGAAAAAAAAAAAAAAATCTTAAAATTAGCCGAGAATGCAAATCTCTTTATGAGGCTGTCACCTTCATAATAACAGACAATAACTGATGATTTATGAGATGCCACCATAGCAACCAACTCCTTCGGCACCCCCTGGTTCCTCTCACACAATAGCTTGGGCTCCTGTGGAAAAGTTTCCAGTGTGAAGCTCAGGAGGTCTTGGAGCCTCTTACTTCATGAGATGGGCAAATGTTGCAGGGATTTTTGCAGTCGTACTGAAGTCCCTTCTGTAAAAGCAGAGTAAAGCATTATTGAGATAGAGTGACTTCAGTCTGAGAAAACAGATCATTTTTATTTGCTGTTCAAGTTGCAAGAGGAGCTGGGACACTCGGATCTCTGCTGTGCACTTGGCTTTTCTGAGTCTGCCATCTAACAACTTGTATTTAAAAGTGTTGGTTGTGTAAATCAGCTCTTTTTATGCCTTCTGGTGTGTAAGTTAACCTGACTGTCCTAGAATAAGGGATTGATTTGGATTACAACTTAAATGACTGCAAAAGAAAGGCTTTTATTTGCAAACAGTTCATTACATAATAATAAATGATACGTAATTATATATATTATATATCACATAATACATCTCATAATAACGAATGTTTAAGAGATCTTTTTAAAACAGTTTTTTTGATGACTGTCTTTTCTAACTGATAAAATTAGAGGAAAAAAAAATCAGGAGAATTAGGATCTCTAATCTTGGTTAAAGGTCATACAGCACTAGGAGGTATCAGGTGAAGTAGTGTTTGTGTCTCCATGCCCAAAGATCATATTTATTATTTGCTCTTCTGAACAGGAGTAGGGGGCATGGAAACCCTCATACCCCAGTCCTGCATCACTTTGTAAAACTCGGCTCCCTAAATTTGGTACCTAGAAAGGACAATTTAATGTTGAGGGAGACGAACTGTCAATTGCAATTTCTGTTTAAGGTGGTGTCATTCACCTCCCCATGCCCCCAGTTCCTTCCCCTCTTCCTGCCAATAATAAATGGAGATTCTAAGTGTTCCATTTTATTGCAGTTCCCTTTTTTAAAAAGTACTGTAGTAGTAAGAAAAATCCACTGATTAGAAAAAGGCTTTTGAGAGTAATATGTTAATTCTTAGCCCTTATCTTAAGATCCTTACTCAGACAATGATTCCAAAAAAAGTAATAGAAACTTGTTTGAATTAAGAATTCATGATCTTTCCCATTCTTTTTTGCTTCGTCAAATATGACAGGTAGAGCTGTCAGTTCCAGAAAGTGATTTCTGGTAGAATAGTATCTTTCAGTCACCTTGCCTGGCATAGAATTGAAAAAATAATAAATAAATGGAAACCCTTGTTATAGCCAGGCATTTACTCTGCTATTTGCATTTTGATTTCCTTTTCCTTTTTTTTTTCCCCTCACTTAATCTAACTTGTTTCATAACTTCTTCAGGAATAGTTTTTATAGGATTAATTAATGACGTGTTCATGAAAAAAATGGAGATTTCTTTATGTGTTTAGGATGAAAACAAATAAGCTGGGTGGTTTTCTCCTCCATGGCTGTGTGTTCTTTCCATCCTCACCTCTGACTTCAGCAGAACTTTGCTGCTTTCTCTGCTGTTGATTGTTTTAAAACCACAGATAAAAAAAACCCAACCAAACCCCATAGCATCTCCTGCCTTTTTCTGGATAACCAGGTTTGAATACTGCAAAAAACACACACAGGAAGAACAGGAAGGAGTAAAGGCTGCTGGTGGTGGTGGGCTGTACAAAGTGGCTGTGATTTTTGTGGCTGGACCCTTGGAAACCCCCTCCTATCCTGTGTTCTCCTCCTCTCAAAGTGCTGCCCTGGTTTCAGGGGGATGGAGGACATTGCCTGGCTCCCTCTGGAGCTGGGCTGGGTGTGGAGTTGCTCTCATCAGCATTTTACAGGCCCTGTGTGTGCAGCAAGTGCAGAAAAGGCACTAAAATTTTTTGCAGTGTATTGACCTGAAGTCCATTCGAAGTTGATAAATACCAGCTGTTCAAACAGAAAATTAAATAAAAGCAAGTCAAAACTTACTCTGAAGTAAACAGGTGAACAGTATGTAAGACAAAGCAGCTCCCCAAAGGCATTTTTAGTACATGGTCATTATTTAACTCCTGACTGAAAATAAACAATGCTGACAGAGTGTGTGTTGGGGGGCTGTGATATATGAACAGTGTCAGTTCTGTAGGCTGATAACCTATAGCTTGACATCCTTATCTATAAACTTTGACAGATACATCAGTTTGTTATTGTCACTTTATTAACTTGCTCCTATGATAGCAGAAGATAATCTTTCTCAAAGCCTTACTCAGCTAATACTTTGTTAGGTAAAACAGTTGGAAAAATGTCAACAAATTTTGTTCGCCCCGCTAAGGAAAATCCTTCGCAGTTCTTTATGTGTTGAGCCAGTATTTCTCAATATGGAACAGCATTGTTTGCCTATCAGCAGCAAACAATAAACTGTTTTGTCACATTAAATTATTTATGCCAGAGACATCCCCACAGCCTGTCTAAAAAAAAAGAATATATTGCTCAGAATTGTAGTTGTGGCTGCGTGAACTGAACACTTGCTTAATAAATTAATATTTTGGTCTTGTGCTTTTTAATTGGAAAATAACAGCTGTTCCTAGTTAGAGCCGTGTCTACTTTGTCTTGTGGTGGTTTCAGGAGAGCTGCAGCACAGCTCTGACCAGCCCTTGCTCCAGCCCATTCTAGCCCTGCCAGTGCCACGGGGCCAAAGGGGCATCACAGAATCTCCAAAACCAGGGCTGACTTCTCCTAAACTTCCCTCAATCTTACTCTGGAATGCTGCTATGAATTATGCTTCCAAATGAGTATTTTTCTGTGTCCTCTGAAACAGTTCTTGAAGTTCTGTTTGGATCTGAAACTTTATCCAACATCTGGTGCAGCACTCTGTGCTAGTGTCTGTCCCGTAACTCCGTCTGTCTTGGGTTTAATGACCCGTCCTATATTCCAGGCTGTGTGTCCATGTGTGTGACCGACAGAGGAGCTGGGAAATGATCCTTTAAATGCTCATAAATGCTTATTTTTGTGCGGAGCAGTGAGGTGAGGCCAGGCTGCTCTCCAGCTGCCCGAGCCCACGGCGTGCCCTGGCTGTCCAACCTAGAGGTGTCCTCTGGGATGGCTGGGAAGGGCAGCAGAACTCAAGCTGCACCAACAGCCTCAGTTCTGAAATTACATCATTTTGGGTGCTTGGGTGTCTCCTGGGTGGTCTTCAAACACAACTCGGTGTGTGTGCCGTTACTTGTGATCTTGTCAAACCCCCCAGAACTTCTGCAGTCTGCAGCCAGTGCCACCCATGAGGGTGCTGTGGTGACTGGGCTGTCCGCACCTGCTGTGAGGACTGGTGGAGTAGCTGTGCCTGTGGCCATCCATCTGTGTGAGCCAGCCCTGGGAAGAGCTGGATGCCTTTGGCCGTGCTTTCCATGGATCCGTGTGCGGTGGAAATCTGAGCTGCGCTCGCGCTTGGAGAGCACTTGAGCAACTCCAAACTTCTGCTCGTCTTGCACAGCTCACACCACAGACTTCCCCTCCCTTTCCTGCTCTGCCCCACTTCTTCACTCCATTCACAGGCCCTCATCTCTCATCTCTCTTCTTCAGACTTGGCCTCCAAGTCCCCGTTTTACCCCCACGCATCTTCCTTCAGCTGCTTGCCTTGAGCACAATCCTGGGATTTTTACCTCAAAACGATTGGCAGGAGTAGGAGATCGTTCCCCAGTGTCCTGAAGTGTTCCAGGTCTTCTGCAAACTGTGTTTCAGGCAGGGAGGATCTACTGAGGTTAGTGCTGGGAAGCCAGAATAGATTTGGAGAAAGGGGGAAGGCAAAATTCAAGTGTCGGTGGTTGCTGTTGATCTTAGCAGGAATTTTAGAGAGGAGAAGATCTGGGCAGGAATTTAAGTCAGTTTGAGCAAAGGCTTCAGTTGGCTTCACTGTACAAATTTAAAGGGAGTTGACAGTGCTGATTATCACATGTGTAACCCTGGGAGTGGGAAAGGATGTTAATAAAAGGACAGGTTTATGGCATCCAAATTAAATTTGAGAAAATCTGAATTGTCAAAATTTTGACAGCTTTTCAAAAAAGGGATATTGTGAGAGTGTCCCAGATCCAAATCTATTTCTGCTGCATTAAAGTCAGTGTTATGAAACATGGGAGTGCTACAGGATTATATGTAAAGAAAACTGTCATTAATAGCAAATGACAGTATTCTTCTCTTGCTGTTTTTCCAGAATGATCCAATGAGGTCTTATCAACAGTTTGTGTTTGTGTGATTTCCAGAAGAGACTCTGCAACTGAGCCTGGAGCTCAGTGTGTCACTGGAGCTTACAAATATTTATAGTTTGGTTTTGTTAGAGTAGCAGCATTATGTGTTACGGCATTATTGCTTCACAAATGAAATAATTTTTGTCTCAAGTCAAAGCTCTATGGATAAAAAAAATACTTTGTAGACAGTCTTGCTTTTTAATGGAATTTATTAATGCATGCTGACATGGTTCTGAAAAGATCATGCAGAATAAACTCAATTCTAAGGACATAGATGTAGCATCAGAGAAAAATCTTGCAGCATAACATTTGGTCTCTTTCTGCTGTTCTTTACTTAAGTAAAAGTAATGTTTCTAATTTAACTGCACACAAGTTTAGCATGGCCTAAAAAAGTAAATCATTAGAGAAGCTCAGCTCCCTGGCTGAACGGCTGTAATGAAGCACAGCTCAAATTCCTAATTCCTGTTAAATAGAATTCAGCAGGAAGGTGGGAGCTAAACAAAATGGTCATAAGCAGAATAAGCAATACTTACTAGGACTAGGAAAGTGTTGTGGACTTGCTGTTGTTCTCCTGCTGGGTTGAGACCAGGGTAGCTCACAGCCAGTCCCTTGGCAGCTGCATTGCAGACAGGCTCCACTCATTTTTGGTGGACCCTTGCTGACTTTGGCCATGCATGACAGCAGCTCCACTGCTCCTGGATGGATACTGTGTCATGGCATTTTGTGCTGGGAGAGAGATGCAGGAAGCTGCAGGATGTGCTGCTTTGGAATTGTGTGGCTGGAACTGAGAAAGGGCTGGGAACAGGCTGTGGTGGGGTATGGAAATGGAGAGGGGTGGGTGAGGGGAGTGAGTGTGCAGGGAAATAAATAAAGAGGCTTTGAGTGGCAAGAGAGAAGGGTAACTCTGCATTTACATCGTGGGTTACATCACTGCATTCAGAGACTTTAACAAACTGGATAAAGGTTAGTGTACCTTGGAGCCCACTGGATTTTGCTGCATTTCCCAGATCGAGCAGGGCTGTGCATGGGCTGTAATTAATTATTTCTGCAGGAGACAGGGTGGTTATACCTCCATCAGTGGATCAGGAACTCTGCTGATGGTGTGATGTTTTGAACTTGTTTGTTCTGCCAGTTTCTTCCTTGTCTAACCTGTTCTGAACGAGTGGAAGTGTTAATACCGGGGGAAATAAACATGTTCATTGGAATTTGAGAAAGTTTTATGTGTGTTTATGTACGAACTTGCTAATTAAGCACAAAGATTCTAGATTAGAATTAGATTGGGATGGCAAAAACCAGAGATACGAGGTTATTGTTCTGAGTTGACTCCAAGTCACCTTACAGTTGTGTTGTAATCTCAGTAGGACAGGGAAATAAACAGGAAAAGCAGAAAAAAAAAAAATCAGCATATGATCATAATTTATGGTTGTTACATAAGAGAGTTGATCAGATAATTTACAAAGCTGGAATGTTTTTGTAAAGGATGTGGCTTGTTTGGGAAGCTAAGACAACTAAAGAAGAAAGAGATGTTGCCTTTAAAACAGGGCCTGTGCACTTGCCTGAAGGTCCAGCTTTGGAGGGAGAGGGTGTGGGAGAAGGGCACTGGATGTGATGGTGGCTCCTCTGGAAGGCCACCAAAGCAGGAGAGATCCCTGTGGATTTGGGCAGAATCATCTAAAGCACATGATTTTGTGATAATGTGATTTTTTTTCCAGGCCAAACATAACCAGCATGTACTGGAATGCCTTTTACAACCCCCCCGCCCCAATTTTATATATCTATATGTAAGTATGTAAAATATAAAGAAGCTTTAAAGTAAAGTTTATGGTAAAAAGCTAGTTGAGAATGTCAAAATGTAATAGAAACAGGGTGAGAGGGTTAACAAGAGTTAACAAGCCATATGACAAGTGGAAGAAGAGATAAAGTGCCTTAAAATAATGCCGACTGGTGTATTAGGATGAAGAAGTAACAACTCCATGGCAGTAGAAGGATAAAATTTTCAAGAAACCTTGCAGTTCCTTTAAAAAAAAAAAAAGTGGGCATAAATACAAATGATTCCTTTGCAGAGTAAAAATAGCAGCTGTGGAAAGAGGAGAGATTGGGTGGGTAGAATCTCTCTCTGACAGTCTTGGGCTCAGCGAGGGAGCTCAGGGAAGGGTTTGGGTAGAGTAGAAGAGCTCAAGCACGTGGGACAGGATGGGAAAGGGCAAAGAACCGCGGGAGATGCAATCAGAGGGGCCTTCCCGAGCCAGAGGGAATCATTCCACGTGTCCATCTCAGGAAAAACCAGGTTGATATGCTGCAGTGAGAAGGGAAGGGCAGTACAGATGGTGCCAGGAAGATGGAAGAGTTTCGTGGCTTCAGGTCACCTGCAATGAGGTGTCTGACACAATTAACAGCAGGGCCAGCAGTGCAGGAGCTAAACTGGAGTGAGAACACAAGTGTGACAGAAAGCTTATTTAGGGTAGATGTTCTCAAATCAGCTGGGCCTGGTGTGTGGAGTTAAGGAACGGTGCTGAGGTGTCGGAGTGATTAATGGCCAACTTGGGGATGGGTGAGGAACCAGGAGAGAGGAGGAGGAAAAGCTTGGGAATTACAGACCCTCATTTATAGACACTCAGCTAGAAATACACTGTGATTGGTAAAGAGTTTGTGAGCCTCCAGGAGATAACAGGAGACAACATGGAATGGTCAGGGGTAAATTCTGTCAAACTAATCCAGTTTTCTCTTCCAGAAGAGGGGCAGGGCAGAGGAGAAGCAGCCACTGTCATGTGGCTTCACTGGAGGAGGGTTTATGGCAGTGGCTCACAGAGAGTGGAAAACGCAGTTGAGGGGAGGCTTGTAAGATAAAACAAGTTTGGGTTTGTGCTCAAATACTGCTATTTGAGAGGGCAAAATTCAAATATTGCATAGAGAGGGCAAAAATGAGTTTTTGATGAACCTGATTTGAGAAAAGCAGGGTTTCTATTCACAATTACTGGATAACAATAATGATGATGATAATAATAATAATAGCAATAATAATAGTAATTATATATATATGTGTATATATATATGTATGTATATATATGTATGTATATATATATGTATATGAAAATAATAATTCTATCACAGTTACTGGAAATTTGTCTGGGGTTTTGCTGCCTCCTGTGCAAATCGTGTCACATACGTGGGATTAAGGCACAAGGATTAATCAGGGATGATTCAGCACCTTGACACGAAGTTTTACACATTTGTTTCCTGTCCTCTTTTCTTACAAATGACAGCAAAATTTTTATCTTAAAATGTTGTGTTTCCCTGGACAATACCTTAGACCATTTCAGGTATTTTTTTAAAAGTAGTTACATGCTGTGTTTAAAGTCTGGTCTGTGGAAGATGTAAAAAAAGCTGCTCATTTCCCTTTTTTATTCCGAGGGCAGTCATAAAGAATGGTGCTTGTTAACAAAAAAAAAAGTGATTTTAAGGGCTGCAAATCAATCTGTAGGATGGGATTTGGATCACAATCAGTAGAAAGAAAGTGTGTTTATAATAACTGAAATCCCACGTGCTCATAATTGACAAAATTAGAGGCTTTATGCACAATTTCCCTGTAGAGAAGGAAGATAATGATTGCAAAACCTTGTTTGTTCAGGCTTTTTAATAAACTTTTATTAAAAAGGAAAAGGAAATCTGGTATTTGCAGCGGTCTAAACTCTTACTCATGTAGGAACTTCAGATAAAATCATGGCTTCCTTTACATGATTTGTACATCATTACAAATCATCAGGCTGCATTCTGTGGCATGAGGGCTGGTTGGAAATCATGGCTTTTTGTCAGGATGTATTTGGATGGCCTCTTGATTTATCTCCCAAAAAATTAGGTTGGTGTTGCTGGTAGCACTTTATTTTTGCCAGGAATGCATATTCTAAATATAATTTTATTGACTTCTGTGCTTTTGCTGTAAGTTTACGAATCTAATCTAAGAGAGCATGATTTCCTCAATATTTAGCATAGGAAACCCAGTGTTTTCTAAAATGTAGCCTGTCAATAACTATTACATTTTTATATTCTCTAAAGAGATGTGCCTTGGCTCTTGCTGCCCAGTCCTAGGAAAATTTTAATTTTCTAGACTTTTATATCCTGCTGCTGAAAGCACTAAAGGAAATCATGTCATCTGCTGCCAAAATGTTGGTTACAGGGTTTGTGTGAAATGGCCATTCTGCAGTTACCAGGCCACAGGGAGGCCAAGAATGGGTAGCACAGAGGTGCTGAAATAATGCATTTTTTATATTTTCAAGTTTCTTCTGCAACAGTCAACTCCAGGAGGAGTTGATTCAGTAGGAACCACAAACATTTCAATTTGCTCTCTCCAAATGGTAGTTTTTGTAATAAAAAGTGAATTTTAATGACCAGGGAAAGCTCATTTGAAACAAAGAAAGCCGTCTGTTGGTTTTATTTTGATTGACAAGCGTGCCAGGGATAAACTGTTGGCTGACACTGGAACATGCCTCATCAGAGCAGTCTACAATGTCCCCAAAGTCAGCTGAAAATGTTAAATAACATAGAGCATCAGGATCTTGGAACGGCTTGAGCGACAGGAAACAAACTGTTTTTTGTTTTTCATTTGGTTTGTTTGTAGGTACAAAAAGGAATCTGGTGAGTGTTTACATCTTCCCATGACATTCTGCACTAATACTGTTGCAAACAGATTATAGAGTAGAATATTAAATAAATACCACAAAAGGAACTCCTGGTTTTCAGTTTCCCCCGGTGCTGAATGACAGTAATCCTCTCCGACAAAAGAGGGTTACTGCCATTAGTTAATCCTGTTACGTAGTTCCCTCAGCAGCCTGTAACACACGTTGATAAAGACTGGGAAAATCTAAAATGCCAAACTAAGGGGCCACTGGTCATCTTGAGCACGAGGTTGGAGGAGCAGCCCAGAGCTGGATCCCTGCACCAGCAGAGGGTTTAGCTCTTTTTGAGAGCAGCATCATTTGAGATGATGCTCTAGGGCTGAGAGGTGCCCGCTGGCATTCCCAGTTTGCCCAGCAAAGGGATGTGTCAGTGAGCATCAGCCTGGGCACAGGTTTAGCCTTTCAGCCTGTTTGTATCATTTTTGGAGTGCCAAGCCCTGCCAGAGCCCGTGGAGTGAAATGTGCAATGTGCAGGCAGTTCAGCCAAATCCTTGCTGTTACAGGAGTGGTTTTGAAGACTGTGCAGTTCTTAGGAAGTGCTCCCAGAAATACCGAAGTTGTGTAAGCCAGGGGTTTATTTTAGAAGGTGTAACCCAAGGTGTCCCTTGGTAGCAAAACTAAACTCAAGAGTCAAAGTTGGGGCTTGTGGTGAAACAGTTAATTAATCTTTGGTTAGTTTGGAATTACGAGAGGAGGATTTCTGTGTGTTAGGGTGGAAGGTCTGTCTGGGAAGCAGAGCCCTGTCTTTCCCCAGCAGCAGAGACTGGAGTCAAAGCAATCAATGACTGTTAATTGTCTTTGGTACCGTAGCGAAGAGGAGCCCGTTGCTTTCCTGCTCTGATGCTGCTTCACACCAATATTCTGTATTAAATCTCTTGGCACGAGGGGGTTTTTAAAGCACATCCTGTGTGTCTGTTGCAGAGACTGACGTGTTAATGCCGTGCTGGGAGGTTGAGGATGCTCCTCCGCTTCTCTTGCAACTTTGAACTTCATTAGAATGTGGGTGATTTGTGTGATTTCCTGTTTCAGAGCATGTGACAGTTTAAAAGTTGTTGCAGATCTGAAGGAAACTTCAGCAGAACAGCTCACAAGTCTGTTGTCATGGTGAGAGACTTATTTCTCTTTTTCTGTTTGAGCTTTTCACTGGTTGCAGGACAATTAGAAATGTTGGGCCCTCGTGTCATCTTTTCATATGCACATCCACCAGTAAAGTATTAGGTAAAGTGTAGCTAAAATTATAATATAAATAAAATATATAAATATATATTATAAATAAAGTTACAATTATATAACTTAATATATAATGTAATATATAATATACTATAAAATAATGTAATGTCATGTAATATATAAATGTAATATATAGTTGATTATGATAAATATATATAATTTAATTATGATAAAGTTATATAATAGTGATAATTTCATAATGTAATTTTCATTAGTCATAAGTGTGACTTTAGTAATTTATATGCAATATAATAATAAAATTTTTATATATATATTTTAAATAAAATGACATAATTTAGTATCTCACACAGGAAGCAATCATTAGTATATGATGTAAACAATTTAAAATGCATCTAATTCTGGAATGTTTGAATGACTTTAAGTTATTTCCAAGATGTTTTAAAATATTTGGAATACTCTTTTCAGCATGAAATGCATCTTGGACCTCAGGTTTTGAACCATCAGGGTCTCCCTGGGATATCCCGTTGGAATATATCCCTGAGTTTGGGTGTTGTTTTTCCTGAAGATTGCATGGTGTGGCAAAATAAAGACAATTTTGTTTTAGTTATCCAATCCATCACATCACAAACTGATATTTTTTCAGAATATATAAGAATTACTCTAATTACTCTGCTTTTCCTTTAACTAAGCCTCCTCTGAAAGCCTGTAGCTCACAGTGCTGCTGCTCAGAGAATGGCTCCCATTTATTTCTAGTCATAACAATTGAAATCCAATATTTATTCATTTACCACTCAGTAATATATTTGACAGATGTATTGAATAACCGAGTAAATTGCTGCCTTTAAACTCCTAGCCTTTTTTATTTGAATTCACAGTATCTGGGAACACTGCTGGTAATGTAGTAGTTACAATATCTACAAATTAATGTAGTTGAGTTCCCACTTACCATTGTGATTTGGCTGCAGATCGGATTTGTGGGTTTTTTTAAAAACACTGAGTCAGGTTCCCTCTGAATGAGTGACTGCTGAGAGCAGAGTCAGTCCAGGAAATTCTGCAGGAGGCAGATCCATGGTGTTCCCTGCATGGAGAGCAGCCCTGGGTGTTTGGAACCTGCCAGAGGTTTTAGCTCTGGCTGATGGGACTCTGGGACACAGAACAGATACAGTGCCTGTGTCTTAAAGGATGGAAAATTAATGGATGCACCCCAGATATCCAAGTGTTCTTCCCCTAAAGGCTGCAGAGATGAGCACAGGGTCTTCTTGAGATGCCAAAAGGAGCAGTGCAACCCAAAATGCAGTCTGGCCCTGATGGGGATGCAGTGGGAATGGAGGAGTTCCTGGGCTGGAGGCATGGAGTGGTGAGGGTGTTGGTCTGCGTGAGGTCAGCCCTGAGATGCCAGGGGAACTAAGCAGTTTCACTTCGTTGTTGTGAGATAGATGCTGAGGATACCTGTGTGACTTGTAATCAGTGTAAGGAGAGTGCACTCAGTGTCCAGCTAGATCTGAACTTAGGCCATTAATTTTGTATTTATGGCATTGATACAGAAACTAAAAGGTGGAGGAAAACAGTGAGGAAGAAAACCTTGAAAGTAACTGATGGAAAAGACTCTGACAGACTCATGGGACACTGATGTGCCAGGGCTGTTTGTTGAGTGCTTTATACCTGCGGCCTTTTGGTCACAGGCACTTTCTAGGGAATGCAGTATAATTTTAGAGTGGGTTTATCCACTGCTGACCTCTCGTGTGACACTTTTGGGATGGGGATAACTACATGAAGGGAGCAGATTGTGACAGGGCAGGGTCATGAGGCATCACACATAAAAGTGCAGAAGTTCTTGAGGAATGTCCCATTGGTTGCAGAAATGGATAGTCTTTAAGAGAAGGGAAAGATTCCTTGTCTTGTTGTTTTTTTAGGTTTTTTTTTCTGCAAGTGTTAATTCATCACTTGTGATTTTTCAAGCCTAAACGGTGAAGTGGAAGTCTTTCCACTTTGTATTCCTGGCTGGTGTTCCATAACAAGTGGAGCTGCTGTGGAGGAGCAGAGCTGACTCTGCAGGGAACTGGAAGGTGGAACAAATAATTGCTTTTGTATCTGGATCAGTCAGGGGTGGAAAACTGCTGCAAAGTTTGGTCAAAGTTTGGTTCTTTTTGGTGAAGGAAATGTGATTAAAGCCCCCCCCAACAGTGAAATTGCCGTTCCCTGCTCTCAGATATTAAATTGATATCAGACAGTAAAGGTTGAAAATTTTAAATGCATTATCTGAAGAAGGGTTGTGAATGGAAGTGTGCTGCTTGTCTGCAGTCCCTGTTTTGAGGGGGAGTTTGGGAATATCAGTTTACCATCAGTAGAGATTTTAGTCTGAAGTAGAGTTTTGGGATTTTTTTTTTAAGCTGGAGGCAATTTTTGGTCTAATAGTGTGATAAGACCATGAATGGCTTCTGCCAAGCATTAGGAGAGAAAACCAGAATGCACAAAGTGGGGTGAGGTTCCCTTTCCCTCCAGGTGCTCTGTTCTGCCAGTGTTTTGTAGAAGCACAAAGATGCAAATAAGCAGTGCTGATGAAAGAGTGCATTTTATTTTCTCACTTCATCTCCTGCCAGAAGAGCTTAATGGTATTTTAGAGCTGATATTACACCTCAGAAAAGGGGTAATGCATCTTTAAAAGCTAAACTACATCTTCTTTACTTTTATCAAATTCTCTATAAATCTTTCATGACAGTTTATTTAACAAAGTGTCATTGAAACTGTATAGATGATTGATGTGACCCATGTAAGATCAACATGAAATGTTTGTAAATGTCAGCAAAATGTGACCATCTAGAAGCAAGTAAGGATGGTGTTGCTGTGAAAGTGAAAAACAAACAGAAAATGTTTATCTTATTCTTTACTTTCTGGGATGAAATTACGAATTCATAGAAGAAGTATTAAATGATTTTTCTTGGACATTGTACCATGAAGCAGGGAGGAAGATCAAAATTTATCTTGACATACTGGGCTTTCATTATTTGCTTCTTTTACAGTGAATAACAGTTTCTCACTTATTAAAAAAATTCTTATTTCACTTCTCAGAAGAATAATTTTAATTTGGATTAAAAAAAAATACTAGAAAATCAATCAGATTCTGAATAAAGTAGCTTTATTCAAGCAGCTCCTGTCATCAGAGGAGCTGGAAACAGGTTGAGATTCCCTTAATTTACCACTACTCTGAAGAATGCTGATGTTAGGAGCACACATCTGCTTTTTACCTGTTCCTTGTCACCATCTTGTTCAAGAGGTTGACCTGGTAACTCTGTATCACTTCCATGCTTCTGGCCTCAGTACAGTTGATTTAAAAAAAAAAAAAAATAGAAAAATTCTGCTGCAGTCCTTCTGATAAACTAATTTTTGGGATCATCATTTTGATCTCCTTCATTGCTGACTTACAGTTTGCCAATATCAAGGAAAACAGTGACTTTTGGGGCTCTTTAGAGCCCTTGGAATGCCCTGGGGTGTTGCATGGTAGCACATGAGGCCTACCAGCCTTTGATGGCTCATCTTTCATCCTGCAAAAGACTGCAGCACAGAGCATCATCTGCCCTGCAGTTTATAGTCCTTTGTGCTGGTGGCTGTTCAGACACAGATAATATTCTGGGTCCACCATGGCTGCAGGAGTAAGTTTCTGGCTTGTTATTTGCAGCAGCTGCCCTGTTCTGTGTGTTCTTTATGTAGGTATGATCAGCCACCAGATTTTAAAGGAGGGGGAAAATAAATCATGAATTAGTGATGTGTGTGTGTGTGTGCACATGGTTCCTGCCTTGCTTCTCATCCCATTTGAGTGCAGAGCAGCTCTGTTACAGCTCAGGGCCCAGGCAGGCTCCCCCTCTTCATTCATAACCACTGCTGCTGCGATCCTTGTGACCAAAACTCCAAAGGAAGTTCGTGAGAGCTGGAGATAAAAACATTTTTGGTCAGCAGCCAAAGAGAGTCTGAGCCTGAGCCTGATGATTTTTGTAGTATTGCGAAATTTCCCTGTTTGCCAGGGCCTTCCCTCAGTGCCCAGAGATGAGGTACAGCAGCTTATAAACTGAGAAAGGGAAAAGAACCTGAAGGTGAAAATAAATCCTTGCTGGTATCAACTGGGACAAAAGCCTTCGCAAATTACTTTAATGAGGTGATAAGATACTATGGTGATAAAAATCTTGTAAATCAGACATGTTTGTATTGCTTTTAAATTAAACTAAGACAACATCAAAGGAAGATGATTGAAAAATTTAATATCTGAAGTGGGAGACACAAAACAAAACTGAAGGAGAGAACAACAATCAAATCCTGTGTGCTGATGCATTTCCAGATGTGACGGGAGCTGAGTGTAGCACAGAGGTTCTAGCTAGATTAGTCACTTCCCTGGGGCTGATTTTGTCATTCTTGGCCTTTTTTTTTCTTTTTCTTGGTAGATACTAATATCACATAGGCTGTGTGTATTTAAAATGGGTTTACTAGAGATGCAGTATGAGCTACTTACAGGGTAGTACAACAGCGCCTCAATGATGTGACATTGATTGGGAAATGGAGAATCTTTGGCATTTCTATGGGAATACAGGACTTTGTGCTTTGATGAGAATAACTCTGGCTTCAGAACCTCAGGAACAGCCTTATTCAGGAACCAGGATGCACAGGGGTTATTCTGGTCTCTTTAATAACCACAGTGCCCTGATTTAAAAAGTATTTCTTCAAATACACTTAGAAGATTTTAAAAGCTACTTGATTGTTTTTGGAAGAAGCAGTGAGTAGTTCTGAACCAGAATTTAGTTCTTTGTGAAGTGTGGTGTGTGTGTGTCTGCATAAACTTTAATATCAAATCCTGAGTGCAGGTGTGTGACAGGAAATGCTGAGTGAACTGTGAGAAAAGCTGCAGATCCGAGTTATTTGTAAACTGCCTTCATTTCAAAGTAACCTACATTCAGGAGTTTATTTTTTAATCATAATTAAATAATAATCCAGCATATGGTTATCATAAAAAATACAGGAAGTAGCTGGAAGTTAAAAAGCAGAGAGTTTGTGAGTTTACACTGATGTTATTAACTGGTCACCGGTGACAAAAAAGGCATAAAGAAAGCAATAATCAAAGGAGACTGGGCTACATAACAAATAATTTATAGGTAAATATGGATTGTGTGATTTTTGGGAAGTGTGCACAAGCAGTCAGAGGAGCCTTGGTGTTGCAGAGCTGGTTATAATTCCTTGGCTCCCCCAGTTCTCTCCCAGTCCCAGCCTGCCAGACCAACTCCCCTTGGGATCCTGCGTCCCCCTCGCACAATGGGAGCACCACTGCTCCTTAGAACCATGGTAATGATTATGCAAATATCATTACATTAATTGGCAGTTACAGTTCTCTGTGCTCTCACAGCACAGAGGATTCTGAGCTGTTAATAGAAAAGCAAGGAAACTTGTGGCCCGTAGGCGACCGATATAGAATTATGTTTTATTTTCCCTTCCTTCCTTGGCACTGCAGCTCTTGGGTATGTGTTGCACGTGTCATTTTGTTCTTCAGTGAAACCCTTAAGAATTTAGCTCAAATTCACTTTTGACACAAGTTCCAGTCCAAATCCTTCAGCAAACCAACCCCTCTGTGCATTGCTGGTCTGCAGGAAAGGAATGATGGAAGCAGAAAGGGAAAATCAAAAACATTTTCTGTTTTAAGATGCCCTCAGCATATGGATGATTCTGCTTCTTCTGTGGCTCCTCGTATTTTAAGGTGAAGTATTGGTTCAGAGGTTTAAGGAAGATTTTTCCTTCTTTCTTGGCTATTTTGGGAAGAAGATAAAGTGTGCTGTGTAATTCTGGAGCAGTGTTACTTTTTGGTGTTTAACCATACATATTTCTGGTACTTGCAGCACAGATAAATTGTGGGAATTACATTTTTTTTCATGGATGTGCCTGATCCTTGAAAGCCCAACATTTTTTAAGGACTTTGATCTCTAAAATCCCACCTGAGCAGTGACTTCATACTACACTTAATTTCTGTAATTAAATAAAGTAATTTTCAAAGATGATAAAGATGAATTTCTTCAGTTTTCTCAGCTAAAGGAATAAGAAAAAGGAATGTACAGTTCTGAGTGATGTTTAGTTCTACTGTGTCTTCTGAGCACTTTCTGCATTACATCCTTTGTGAACATTAAACATTAAAAATGTAGAAATTGTCATAAAAATGTCAGTATAGGGTTTTTTCCTCAGAAGAAACGAGCATGGCTTGAACTGGCAGCTGACCAGTCCAAAATCTCAGTGTGATCTATAGCTGGCTTAGACTTTAGTCTTTAATTGAAAAATGAAAACTAAAATGTAAAAACGTGTTTGCTTGTAGAGAAAATTGAAATGCCTACAAATGTACTTCCTTGTCACAATTACACAGACAAAATGACACATTTCTAGAAATTGCTGTTGTAAGAGCCACACATAATTTAGTGACAAACATCTTGGACATCTGAGCTTGAAGACTTTGAAGGGCAGCCGTGGGGGCTGACCATTAGTTGATATTTTTTTCCTGAGAGAGAAATACTGAAGGTGAAACCCAGCAAGGCTTTTCCTGACAGAACTCCAGGGTGAAGTACTTGAGGAACCAGAGGAGCTGTCTTCTCATGGGAAGTTATGGCTCAAACCATCTGTCTGTTCCAGCTATCAGAGGGAAATTGTAGATGTGGTTTAACATTATTTGAATTTTTAAAACTTCAGTTTAACGTGTATACAGTAAAAATCCGAGATGCATTAACGTATGGAAGGCTATTAATTTAGAACAGTTTTCATTTTCTATTTTGAAGCCAGATGTTTGTAGGTGTCACCTTCCAGTCTAATGATGGTTTATATTACTTTTCTCCCCCCTCTTTTACCTGTGCACAAGTTCATGTGAAGAAAGATCAATTCCCAGAGGCCTGTGACATGCAGGCATGCTGGATGAAGAAGTTGTCAGTGCCATTTGCTCATCATGCAGCTTCTTGCAAGGATTTAGGACAAACAGAGATAGAGGTGGTAGTCAAACACCAAACTGAGCTCTCTTCAGTGATGGACAGAGCAGCCAAAGCAGAGTTAGTGAATGAGGAGTGGGTTTTATGTTTGGTTAGGAGGAGGGAAGATGCATTTTGGAGAAATGGCAAAAAAAGCTGTTTTGTGGTGCCATAAGTCAAAGTATGGTCCAGGCCCTCGGGAGTGCTGTGGTCAGGGCTGGTGGTCACAGCTGGCCAAGTCCAGTGGGCATGAGGACAAACCTGCAGAACTCAGCATCCTACCAAAGACTGCTGCTGTCTGCCCAGGAAGCTGAGGGGTCCTGGGCAGTGACCTTTCTCCACGATTTTCATCTTGGACAACACTTGACAGCCCCAGATTTTCAGTGTTTTCCTGTTGTGCTGTAGGCACAATGCACGTCCCCTCTGTGCGAGGTGAATGGAGCTCTCTGCCAACTTCCCACAAATGCCAGAGGGTGCCAGCTCTAGAAACTATGTCAAACTTTAATTAAAATAAACTAATTATTTAGCAGCTACTGTGGGACAGATGTTCTTGAGGGTTTTTTGCAATGAACTGCACAACAGCAAGAGAGGAAAACTTTTAGGGCGGTCAGTATTAATAATTCAATTAATGCATGAAGTCATGTACGTTTTACTGCTGGCTTTCCCTCCCATGTATTTGTCACCTCTGTACCTTGATCATCTCACAGATTCATTTTAAGACATGATTTGTCTCCTTACATGCAATATGTATAATTACATTTGAATAGTTACACACAGAAATAATACCAGCAGGTTAGAAAATTCCAGGTTCTGGACTTTTTCTGCGCAGTGCAGCTATTCCATGCTCTATTTCTAATAGTGCAGCTATTCTCTGTGAGCTGCTTGGGAACCTCTGATGTGAGGTGGAGCTCTGGGGAGGGCTGGGAGTGTGCCTGTGTTGTGACAAGGCGTGACAGAGAAGTGCCCAGCCCCCTGCGAAACGCCGTCATTACACAGCGTGTTTATAAAACAGCAGCAAGGAAAACGTGTCAGTCACTGCAGGCAGTGGTGACACAACTCCTGGGCTGGGAGGATGCGATGTGAGGAGCTGAGCGCGTCCCGGAGCCGCGGAGGCGCTCGGGTGCTGATGGGCTTCCAAACCTCTGCTGTGTCACCACTGGGAGATCTTGTGGCTTGGTGGTTGTTGTGTATTGACATCTGGTGTTTCATGGACTGTTAATGCTATAGAAACACGTAGATTTTATATTCTTTTTTTCTGAAATAGGGTCTTGAAGTGATGGCTGATGTTGAAACAATTCCTTCCCTTCCCAGCCTGCAGTTTCTGTAAAATTCAAGTTAAAAGAGAGTTAAGAGAAGACAGAAAGTTATATCAATGCTGAAAAGTGGGAGCTCAAAAAACTCTTCCTCAACCAGTCATCTCAGCATTGCTTTCTTGGGATTTTTAAGAATCCCATTAATTCTTCAGCTGTCAGAAATTATCTTGGAGAGGTACCTGAATGTGGGAAAAAGTACATAACCCATGTCTTGTTGTCCTTTGAAACAGACAAATCTCTCAATCCACAGGGTCCATGGAATTTTGAAGAGAGATGTCTTTGCATTGTAAACGTGGATTTAATGCTTGTGAAAATGCTGGAAGCACAGTGAAATGCTTTGTTGTTAAAGGGAAGTTAATAAATGGACAACACTGTGTTCCATGGTTGCTTCAGTAGGTCTTAACTCCTCGGCAGAGGCAGAACTACATCACCTCTCATCCATCAGAGTCACTGAGAAGTTGGTGCTGACATCAGCTGTGTTATTTATTCTTCATTCCATAACTCAATTAATTCCTTTAGGTTATGCAAACTTACCGAAAAATCATAAGATATCCACAGATTGTTGTACATTTATATTTATGCAGTGGCTTTAATAGCAGCTCATTGCTAAGCAGAAACAAACTGTTTAAAGTAATTTTTTAAAACATTTGGTGAAAGAACAGAAATACTAGGCTAGTTTTAATCATATAATACAAAGCATACAATAAATGCAGCAAAATCTCAGTGAGTGTAAGAGATGAGCATGAGCTTAGTAACAAGACTGTAACAAGTGGTTGCTGCTTTAGCCTTTCTCCTTTGGAAATGTGAATTTTAGACCTGCTTGAGGCTGCAGTTAATGAAGTTGAGTGGTTTCACACGTTCTGCTTGGTACAGTTTGATCAGAGTTTGTCCTGGAAGGTCTCAGACTGGGCTGGCAGATGTGTGCCAGGTCAGTGCTGAGGTGCAAGGGCTGTGGAAGGGAAACACCACCTTTAGTTGGTATTTCTGTCCCTTGGTATCCCTGTAATCAGCATGTTAGTGGAATATTCAAGAAAGGACAGCCAAAGAAGAACGTGACCTTTTGCTGGTGCTCTTCCATGAAGCACTGCTGTGGTTGTTGGATGGGAGGAAATCACCACCACTGACATGGATATTTGTTCCAGACACTCCATGGTCTAAAATAGGAGAGCAAGATGAGCTGGGTGAGCAAAGAAAATGCACAGTGGAGGTTTTACTGAGACTCCCACATCCTCCATCACATCAAGCTGCTGGAAAACTAATCTAATTACAGATACTTATATTTGTTTCACAGATTAATTTTGAAGTCATAATCTACCTTGTGTTCCCAGTACTAGATTCTTACACATCATTGTCTAAGCCCCAAAAAAAGAGCATAAAGCAGGATATAGAAGCAGGATATGTGAATCAGTGTTGGGTTTGATACTTTTCCCATGTAGTTTCTGAGCCTGCTGTTTGAGTGTTGGTTGTGTTCTCACGGTTTCTTGAGTTCTTTGTTGAATCACCGCTGTCCTGCTGTCAAACCACTGCAGATGTGGGAACAAGGAAGATGATCCTGGGCTGTGGGATGTACAGACATCCATGAGACAGCTGTAGGGATGAGGGACCATGGTTCAGATAGGCCAGGAAATGTCAGATGTTTATTTGGGCACTTGGATATGCCAGCTTTGCTCTGCTGCTGGAGCAGCTCACACAAATACTGGAGTATAAAGCAATTATGGATATATTCTTCTTCAGGTAATGATGCTCTTAAAGGGAAATGTTTCCCACATGTATATGAGATGTGCTTATCTAAGTATGTTTAAAAGTGCTGGAAAATTACTGGGAAAATTTCCTAGGTCAGAATGCATTCAAACATGTATAAATATATCGGATAAATATTTTTGAACACTTAAAGGACATATTTTGGTCTAACTTAGCGTGGCCCTTAATGGTAAAAAGAGAGTCTCGTGAGCAGTGAAGGAGCCAGAAATGCCTCCAGGCAGTATTTATTACAGTAATCGGCAAGCAGAAGCCCTCCCTACAGGGATTTAAAAGCTGTGTGGATGTGGCACTTGGAGACAGGGGTGAGTGGTGGCCGTGGCAGTGCTGGGGGAACTCAAAGGATCTAAATAAACGTGATTGTGTGCTTGTATGATTTTTGAGAAAATCCAGGAGAGAGGCCTGGCTGCCTCCAGCAGAATGAGGAGGCTGACGAGCGTTCCTGACACGAGGAACGCCGGCGGTGGTTGGCTTGCTCCAGAATCCCCAAATGTTGGTCTCCAGCTGTCAGCTTGAGCCGAGCAGGGTGCACCCCGCCGAGGGGAGGTGTCTGAGGAGCTGGGGGTGGCCAGTGAGGCAGAGGGGGATCAGCCAGATGGAAGTGGCTGTGGCCGGGCCCGCGGGCGCCGCTGGAGCGTCGCCGAGCGCCTGTTGGCAGCGGCGCTCCCCGGGAACGGCACTGCCTTCAAACACCAGTAATTGATGAATTGTATGCAATATGCAAATGGGAATGCATAAATCTCCTCAATGACAGCTTAATTTATGTGAACCCTTAAGAATGTGGGATTAGATTTTAATTAAATATCTTCAAAGGCACCCTGACTTACTCAGTTTTTTTGGCTGCTGCCTTTATGGGAGTTTAGGAGGGGACAAAATCCAAATTTTGATTGTATTATTTACTGTATTTTCTAATAAATTATCATTGGACAAAATTTCATATAAATATCTTGGGTGCATATATTTCAGGGACTGTTAGATAAATCCTATGATAATAGTAATAAAGTCAAAGTACCATGACACTTGTTTGAGCTTAAATAATTAGTGTCATTGGTTCACTTGTTCCTTTATGTTCAAAATGAGTAAGCATCCAAGTTAAAGCTTCTATAAATGTTTAATGTTTCATATTCAAGAAGTACCTTAAACTTCTAAAAGCAAGTGTTTGCATTTTAATGGTTACTGTTGCTGTAGTTGTTAGCCCAAATATGATGAGTTTTTTCTGCTAAGGCAGTGGGAGCTAGATCCAGTTTGGCTGCCTCTGGTGGTCTGTGGCAGCTGCAGGAGATTATCTGCAGGGGGAGAGCACTTTGAGGTACCAGAGTACAGTGGGTGTCTGATTCCCTTGCTCCTGGAAGGAGCAGGTTATCCTGCCCTGGAACCAGCAGATGACAGGAGCAGTGGTTGAAGTTGGAGCAAGCTAGGTCAGCAGAGCCATGGGGAGTATTAGCCAAGTGCATATTTTGGTGTTTTGCTGGACAGGGCTCATCAGTCTGGAAGAAGCAAAACCATTGTAATGGGAAGAGGAGGAAAGAAGATAACAAGATATTTTGGCTTGGAATTAAAGTATATGTAAGGTCACAGTTTGACCTGAATCGTGTCATAGTCTTAAATTTCTTTTTACAAAGATGCAGTTAAGCTTAGCAAAATACTGTCTCCAGTTCAATCAGTTAATGGTGGCCTTGGCAGTGCTGGGTGAACATTTGGACTTTGTGGTCTTCAAGGTCTTTTCAATAAAAATGATTCTGTTTAGGGAAAAAAAAAAGGAACTGTGTTACCCCTTCTTGATAACCTTTCATTTAAACAAGGAAGTAGTTAATGAGGGTCAGGAAACACTGGCACAGGGTTCCCAGAGAGGTGATAGATGCCACATCCCTGAGAGCATTCAAGGTCAGTTTGGGTGGGGCTTGGAGTGATCTGATCCAACGGAAGGTGTCCCTGCTCCCTGCAGAGGGTTGGACAGGTTGGTGTTTAACGGTCCCTTCTAACCCAAACCATTCTAGGATACCCTTTCTGTATCTTTTCTGCAGTATTTCCATTTGTATTTCCCCCCCTGCTCACAGCCACTGAGCTGGACCCTGGCAGTGAAGTTCCAGCTCTCCCATTTGGGTGTTTGAGTTGTCACCTGCCCCACCCTCTGTGCAGGTCCTTGCTCCTGATTCCGGGGCAGAGCCAAGATCTCCCCTTTTCCATCAGCTCCCATCTGGGAAAGCCTTTGGGATGGTGTGAGGGTGTCAGAGCTGACTCTGTCTCTCCAGGGAGAAGCAGTGAGAGGAGGGGGCAGGAGCTTCATTTCCTCCCATGTTCTGGGTCCATTCTTTACTTCTTTATGTATTTGATACCATAAAACTGGCCCAGGGAAAGTAGCAGGGATGAGAAATTTCCCAGTGTGGGAGAACCGACTTGAGGCTGTAGGATAGATTTGGTGGATGTGAGGCCAAAAGCAGAGACTTTGGGGGATATTCTAGAGGCAGACCATTGGCAAATACTGAAAAGTTGGGGTAGATATTGATTAAAAACATTAATGTGGAAGGAAATGATTTTGAACCTTGTATTTCACAGGTTTTTGGTTGCAAACAATTTCATTTTTATCTATCTTCATTTAAATGTTTTCTCCTAATGTAATACAGTTGCAGAATTGGTCACTCTGGTGAATACAGCACACAAATTAGGCTGCCTTTTTCAGTTTCTTTGGGTTCAATTCCTTAACCACAGCCCTGGCGAGCTGTTCCTGCTGCATTCCCGCGGCCGTGCCGGCGGTTGGGAGGGTGGTTGGTTATCAGGATTGGAGCTCCCCGCTCAAAGAATCGGCTGTTGCATAAACCCCAGTAGCACATGAAAGAACAAACTCACAGTTGCTGTAATGGCAGTATTTTTTGATGCCAAAATGTAAATAAAATCTCGAGATACGGTAGTTTTTTATTGTTGAGACTAAGAATTTATTGAAGTAGGGTTTGTAGGGTGGATACATCAGGGGGAGATTCTGAGGATCAGCAAGGAAACACTTCTGAGTCAAAGAGGAGCAAAAACAAATGCAGAGGAAAACCCATCACCTGAACAGAGGACCAGAAGTGCACTAGGACTTCGAGAAATATTCCCATTTAGCAGGGCAACATCTAAGTCTAAGCCCTTTTTAATATATTTTTACTGGATTTTTTAAGGCAGAATTTTCTGTAGGTGACCACTTTTTTGCTCCCTTGTGGCCCTTTTATATTTCACAATATCTCCCTGACATGGGCAGATCTGTGGGAATATGTGAAGGTAGAGATTTTTCTGTACATCTTTAAATCTTCCTGATTTGGGCACTGATGGAAAATGTTTGCTAAATATGTTATTACTGCCTTTTTAAATTATGTTGACCCATTCCTATTAAATCAATGTTTCCTGTCATTATGGCTGCATTTAAAACTGCAGCCTTTAAAACTTTAAAATTCCAGTAAAAATGGGTGTGTAGATAAAAGCATGGCAGTGGATGCCATTTATTTCTGAGCATTTTTTATTTTATGTTGCTCGTGATCAAGAGCTGTTTTAAATCAAGAGATTGAAAAAGTTGAGATAAAAATAACTCTAAATCACATAAAGGCTGCTGATGGAAAATTTAAATATATAAATATAGAATTGTTAAATATCAAGGTAAAATTCAAATGTAGAAAACAGAACAGAGCAGTGCATTTTCTTCTGAACAACTTCATGTTGATTCTCTTGTTTTTAATTTTGCCCATTTTAAGTTTGGAAGTAGTTGGGGTGAGGGAAACCTGCTTTGGGAAATCTTCAGTTGAATCCTGACAATTAATACAAATTTTAGACTATAGAGTGAAAACGTAAATGCTGATAATAGATGGCAGAGGTTTTCTGGAGTTTAATGTGCACAGAAGTCATTAGACTGTGCATTTTTTTGGCTGGAAAGTTGGGATTGATGCCCAGGGATTCACAAGGATAGCAGGAATTGTCCATAACACGAGGGAAATGCTCTTTGAAGTGTGTGACTGCACCCACTCTGTTTTGAACTGACTTGGATATACATGGTTATTAAGAAATTTAAATTTGAGTAATTTCAAATCATTTTTACACTGTGCAGAATCATTGTTATTGCTGTTAGAAAGTTAAAAATGAGCAGGCTCCAGCATTGCAATATGTAAAGGGAAATCCATTTTACTTCATTAGGAAAGCATGTTTTAAGAAATGAAAATTGGGGGAAAAAAAATCTAAAGCTTCATTATTTTATTTTTGTTTTTCCCAGGAAATGTCTACATCCAATAATGATAATAAAAATCATGAGTAAATAAACAGTGAGAACATGCTTAGCAGGCACCAAACTTTGAGATTTCAAGGAAAAAAAAAATCAGGCTTACAAGGAATTACTGCAAAAGTGATCTTGTACATTTTCCTTTGAGACTTCAGCACTGCAGCATAAGCAGAATTTCAACCCAGACAGATTTTATGTGGTTTGAAAAGAAATATCTTCCGTTGTATTTGAAAAAGAATCAAGTTATGTACTTTGCACTTCTTCTAATGTCAATTAGTCATGGTAGAATAATGCTTTGGAATAACTGGGCTCTTTCAAGTATCACTGGAAAATAACCTTTCCAGTTAGCTGAGGAGTTTGTTCTGTCGTTAATATTTGCTTAAGGAAAAGCTGTGCAATTAAAGCTGGGAAGCAGCAGTGAGCAGAGCTGGAGGAGAAAACTGAAAGTGCTTCAGCATCGCTGTTCTCAGAAGGGAACCCAGGTGTCACACCAAATGATGTTCCTGTGCCTGAAATCCCTCTCTGGGTGTTGGGAAATGATCCCAAATAATAAAAGTGTGGAGTGGGGAGATCCTGCAGGGGCTGGTGGGTTTCAAAGCTGTGTAATCAGGGCAGTGAAATCTTGACTGGTTGTTTTGCTCTGCCCCGCAGGTAATCCACAGGGACTGAGGAATTCTGTGCCTTTTCACCATTTCACCTTTAAAAGATCTCTACTTATGATCTTCCCATTTCCATGAAAAAGTTGGGCTGGTTTTGCTGTATATGCAGAGACTTCCATGTGTTTTATGTTGAGCATTCCCTTCACATCTGCAATTTGCCACTCAGAGTACAGTGATGTGGATCTTAATATTCCATTTGAAATCAGCCCATTCTTACAACTTAATCATTCTGACTGCAGAGCTTTCAATTCCTTCTAGCTTGGGAATATCTTCCTTGTAATTAGGTGCTTTAGGAGTCCATGTGCAGTTCCAGGGACAGGAGCAGATGAGTTTGGGCAATTTCTGCCTTTCCTGACATGACGTTTCCAGGCTGCAGCCCAGCAAAATGTTGGATATTTTCCTTGTTTTATCACATCTGCCTAATTTGCAGTCTTTTATAACACCTAAATGTCTCTCAGCATATTAACATTGCAGATGTTGCCTCTCTTTTGGAGGGCTAAATTTTGGTTGTTTTTCACACTTCATTAATTTTGCTTTTTGAAAAAATTGAATTAATTTTTAAGCTGCTTTTATTCACTCAGATCTCACTGAAGGGTTTTGTAATCTTTCCCCTCTCCTGTCGACGCAGTCTCTTCTTTGAGCTGTTTTAAACTTCCCTGCTTTCTTTTCTGAGTGTTTATAAGATACTAGAGTTAGAGGCAAATCACTTCATTGCTGATTTTTCAAGGTAGCTCCTCTCCATACCATAATTTGCTGCTTCAGTCCATGAGTGCTCACATTCATACTCATCTTTTATTAGACTGAGGCACTCTGTTAGTTGATTTTTCCCATTAAATGTACTGCATCTTTTTTTTTCCCCCATATATCAATTAAATCTGCAACTCCCTTTCTAAAAAGATTTTATTCTGCCTAATGGCAACACCACCCTGTGTTGCCATCAGCCTGAGATCATTCTTTTTATGGTTGTTTAAGTATTTATCAGAAGCAGAAGTTACTTCTCCAGGTCAGTAATTACTGGACTTACCTAGACTGGAAATTAACACAGAACAGATTTTCATGCTTCTTTATCTGTGCTCCTTGAAAGTGGTTTTTTTTTTTTTTTTTCAATAAAAGCTATTTTTAAAATTAAGGGAAAACAAGTCATTGACCTGGAAACTGATTACATTGCTTGAACTCAAGTTTTGATTTTTGTTTGTTTTTAACAAAAAAGGAAGATTATTAGTTAAAAATGCTGCTTAGAAACAATTACTTAAGCAGCTGGAAATTTTGCACTGAGGTGATGGGACTGTTTTAATGTATTGTTGATACAGAACTGGAGCTGCCCCCTCATTTCAGTGCAGTGCAATGAGAAGTTTTCTGGTTGTAGCTATTTAAGTGTCTCTACTTTGGGCTTTAAAGACAAATCCCAGTGATGCTGAGCAATAAATTCTGTGGGATTATTGTGCAAGGAAATGATAACAACCTCCCTGCAGAATGTGGGGGGCCCAGAGGTTGCTCCAGACTCTGCCCTACAGAAATTCCCTGTATTCCAACATACTCAATGTGGCACGTGTGGTACAATTAAAGGATTTGTTGCCTTTTATTTGTTCATCTTTATCTGTCTTTATCCATCTCTTGAAACAGTGCAACTCTGATTTTATGTTCCATATGACTGATAATGCCAAAATATTTGCTTCTTCTAAAACCTCTCAGGAAATTTCTCTTCTGAATTTAAAGAAAAAAAACCCAAACAACCCAGCACTGTGAAGCTCTTAAATTTCAAGGAAAGAAATGTATATCTAAAATTGTTAACAGTGGGACACATTGAATTATCTGAACAAGAGCAGGCCAGATGTCCATCACTGTAGAATTAAGTTAAACAGTTGAATTTATTGTCAAATCAGTCAGTTTACTGTGTGATGTATTTGATAATTCTCCTAAGTTAATTAGTTCCAAGCAGATATTTTATGGCACTATGGTCTGGCTGTAAAATAATGCAGCTGGCTTGTTTTCAGATGGGAGAGCCTTCTTCTGTCATTTCTCTACAGCTTTAAAAAATATCTGAGTGTTATCTTCAATAAGGCTAAGCTGGAATTTCTGTCACCCATTTAGTCCAAGGTGATTATTCCAACTTGAGAATGTCAACAATTACCCAGTACTCATGTTTAATTAGTAAAAGGGAAACACCTGTACTTTTAGAGGAAAAGACTTCAGGATTAGACTGTACAAATTGAAGTTGTAACAAAAGACAAAAATGAGCATATTATTCATCCTTGGGGAAAATCAGTCACTGGATGGGCTGCGTTAATGGAAAAAATGCAACAAATAATTCTTTTTGCCTCTGGTCCCTGTGCTTTTGTACTGATGCATATCAGTAACGATGTTTACAACTGCTTGGTCTGTCCAGCAGCAAAACAAAAGAATTAAGAGCACTTCTGGTGATTGGACAGACCCGTAGCACTGTGGCTTTAATGTCTCAAATTTTACACTTGACATATCATTGCTAACTGAAAAATGTGACTTTTTGTTTATTTGCTTTAGATCGCTTTCTTTAAACCACCATCTGGTTGAGGCATTAAAACAGGCAATATTGCTCCAAGAGTTTTCTTGAGACCTTTCTTTGGCTGTTAATTGCACATTCATAATTATGTTCTTACCAAAAGATAAAAGAGTTTTGAAGGATTATTCTTGGCAACAGACCTAAGGTGAAAACCTGCTGGTTTAATGTGTAAATTATAATGTGTGCAGTTGTGAAGAGTGGTTTTGTGAAATGCTCGAGTAAGCTCAAGAATCTAAGAGAGCTGTCAGAGAGTTTGCACTCGTAAGGGGCTGATGTTCATTGCAAAACAACTCATGATATGCTGTGCCTGAAGGCTAAAGGAGAGTTTAACCTAAACACAATCACCAACTTTCTGGAAGACAGATAAAGGAAACAATTGTTCCTCCAGCAAACTTAGAGAAATGAAAAAAACAGCCTCACTTTGATGCCTGTTTAAAATCATTAATTTTCCTGTAAGTTAATGTAAATTGAGGATTAAACAGAAACTGTTACCATCTGACCCTTATAAACTAAACTTCTGTGTGGCTCATCTATTTGAAGTCAAATCTATCCATACATCTAAACAGGAAACTAAATGAAAACATTTTTTCTTTTCATTTCCTATATCCTGCAAACTTTTTCAAAGCCTATTTCCTTTTAAAAGTTAGGCTGCATGCTTATAAAGCCCTTCTTTTTTTTATTCCTCCTGTGACCATAAATTTAACCAGCAGTTACTAAGCAGAGGATTAGGAGGGGGTGATCTCTGTGTACAGTGAAGTTTATCCATCTGAAAATGTTTCTAAAGTACCATCTTTGGAGGTGGTTTTGGACTGTGTGAGGGATCCAAGCTCTGGAATAGGGTACAAATACTGTAATTATGGTCAGTTTGATTTCATGACTAAGTGGCAAATGCTGGGGATTCAGAATTATGACATCTCCCTACAGCTCAGAGTGATTTCCACCTTGTAAGATCTCTGTTTCCTTTTCTATAGTGACATTGATCGCTAGAAAATACTTCACACTCTAGGGATGAAATTACTATGTATTAGATTGTTATTATTATTATTATTATTATTATTATTGCTGTTCTTTCTTTACTGTGAGGATAAATGACACAGCTCTGGTGCTCAGCACTGAGGTCTGAAGCTTGTTGATGTTTAAAAAGGTGGTAAATATCAAACAGGGATGGCTGTCATCCCTCACGTTTCAGGGATCCAGAGCACACGGTGACATGAAGCTCTTCCTCCAGTGAATGGGTTTGAGTTTTTATGTATCTATGCTTGGCAAAAAACTCATCTTACTGACTTGTTTCGTTATCAGGTGTTGCCATGTCGAAACAGCATCATTTTCTCCCTGCTCAGCTGAGCCTCACCCAGCACAGGGGGTTTGAAGTCAGGTCCTTCAGTCAGGTAATGGGACTGGAAAGGGCAGACGCTGATGGGGAAGGATCCACAGCCCTGACCCTTCCTCTTGGTCATGGCCCTGTCCTGCCTCCTGGCCCTGGGAGCAGGGCTGGGTGCCAGTATGAGTTGTTTTTTCCTAGATAACAGATAGGCAGCAGCTTCTGGTGTTGCACTCTCGGATATTGAGTTTCCAGAGCTGGTGCTTGTTTCCTGCAATCCTGAATTACCTGCAGAGCTGACACCGAGTGCTGGATGCAAACAGATGAGGGGTGTGCAGAGTTCCCAGATGTGCAGAGTTCCCAGATGTGCAGTTCCCAGGTGTGCAGAGTTCCCAGATGTGCAGTTCCCAGGTGTGCAGAGTTCCCAGATGTGCAGTTCCCAGGTGTGCAGAGTTCCCAGATGTGCAGTTCCCAGATGTGCAGTTCCCAGGTGTGCAGTTCCCAGATGTGCAGTTGCCAGGTGTGCAGAGTTCCCAGATGTGCAGTTCCCAGATGTGCAGTTCCCAGGTGTGCAGTTCCCAGATGTGCAGTTCCCAGGTGTGCAGAGTTCCCAGATGTGCAGTTCCCAGATGTGCAGTTCCCAGGTGTGCAGTTCCCAGATGTGCAGTTGCCAGGTGTGTGGGAGGGTGCAGGCCATTGCTTTCCACCTTTCGGGTGTTTATTATTGTTTTTCTCCCCTCCCCACGTGGCTGTAGCATAAAAAGAAAGTTCTGAGTGGTTTTGATCTGTCACAGAATCAGTTTGAGATGATCCTTGGCCCCTCCCAGAGGTGCACCTGGATCTTCAGCTGTCCTGGTACTTGTCCTTCTGCTAATTTGGCCATGAAACCAGAGCTCCCACATCTGTACCTGATTTAAATGCATCAAAGAATCCTGGATCTGCTGCTTGGATACATCTTCCTTCACGAAAACGTCCCTCCCTAAACAGAATAATGTATTCAATATGGAAGGTGTTTTACAATTTTTCCTTCAAAACCTGGATCAAGAACGTGAAGCCCATTGCTTTTGGAAATAATTCCCATGCCTGAGCAGTAGTAGGCAGGGTTTTTCATTAAAGACTTGGTGGTGAGGAAGATGATGTAGAACAGTGAATTCCTGTGATTCTGCAATTCTGTTACAGCACATGGAGAAAGAAAATACAGAGGGGATTCTGGCACCCTAATAATTGGCACTTGATAATATGCTTTTAGCAAGAAATATGAAAAATAGAATAGAATAGAACAGAATAGAATAGAATAGACTAGAATAGAATAGAATAGAATAGAAATAATATATATATAATATATAGTTTATTTGCTTCCTTACTTATTTTTTCCATAGAATCTGGAATTTGCCCTTGAACAAAGAGCATCCAAGCAAGATGCTGCACATGCCACATGTGTCACCTTCTGCAAAAACTCTGCTTCCCCTTGGTTTTGCAGTTGATTAAATAGCAGTTGTATTCCTTGTATAAAATCTGAGTATCTTTGACTGGTCTGGTGGGAGGGGACAACAAACTTGTTCATGTTAGAGCACGAGCCCACTTGCATTGAGAGAAAAAAAAGGATTCTTTTAGCAACTTTCAGGGTAGCAAGATAGGATTTAAATGATTTTGGCTCTGGACCAGATAATCCTCTTTTGTTGATGTTAAACCACTGGCCACAGCAGTGATTACAACATAAGAGTACAAAAGAGGCTTTATTTACACTGCACTTTTTCTTTCATGTTTCTAATCATAAAAATAAATACGTCTTATTAGAAAAGAAAAATTTTACTTATTTACTTGTTTGCATGCTGGGAGGCATTAAGTATTTCCTTTTCTTGGGGGAGGGAAGTGTGTCACTTGTATTTAACTCAGCTAAAAATAAAGGAAGATAAAACTAATTTAATTTTAGAACGTAATTTTTTTATTTGTTGAACAACTGTTTTAAAATGGATAGCCTGCTGTGAAAGAAACAAAGCACTTCAACAAAGCAGGAAATCAATAACCACAAGAAAGCCTAAAGAAAATGAATGCATACAGGGAGCAAGTGACAGAAATTATTTTCTGGTGTAAGAATGGTAATAATAGAATGCATATGGAGGGGATGAATAGCATGATAGAAATATACATAGAAAAAGCATGTTCTCTATTTCTAGTGTGAAATAATGACCTCTGTGTTCCAGTATTTAAACTTGGAAGGGTCTAGATGGTGGTTTTCTTCCTGATTTCCCCACCCCCCAGTCCTAGGTAAATATTTATGCTTGCAAAATTTAGTAGGCTGGCCACCATGGAAACGTATGTCTTTCATTTATCTCCAGGAAATCTGGTTACAAACACTCTTTTACTTGAATTCTTTCAGTCTTTTTCAGCAGCTTTTAAAACAACTTCTTGAGTGAGGAGCAGGAGTTGTGTGTGACATGTGAATGGGATTCTGGGGCAGCCCTGTGTTTGCCCAGAGGTGGATGGTGCTAGGAGGTTACACCATGGAATTTTTGGGAATTTTTGGGAGAGTCAAGCCCTTGGGTCTGGAAGGGAAGTCTTTAAAAGACATCAGCAGCAGGTATGACTTGTCTGCTCAGCTGTTGTATCTACTCCAGGACATACTTGAGTTCAGGAAATCCCTGAACTTGGGAATAACTCGTGCTGCTTTTCAATAGTCTGAGCTGCTTTTTCTGTAGTTGGCTTCTCACACTTTTTCCTAATTGTGTATGAGAGAGAATAATGTGTATAATACATAAATGTGTATGAGAGAGGTAAAATGACCTCGTGTTCCTCACTGGGAAATGATCTGTGACTGAGGTGAGAGGGGTTCCTTGGCGTAGCTGTCGATGGAAAAGCAGATAAGCTTTTGATCTGAAAACACAGAAAAACAAGTAATATTTGAGGTTTACTATGAGCTGAGAATAATTATTCCCTATTTGTTATCCCACCTTGGGGAGGAAAGGGTAAAGCTGACTGGTGAAGCAGAGGGAATATTACCAGGAAGGCAAAGAGTGATGCAGGAATCTCTTGAGGGAGGGAGTGAAACCCAGTGCTCACGTACAGCGGGGAGAGGAATGAGATACCAGAAACTGGGGTCTCTATGGTCCCATGGGTTTGGTACCCAGCTGAGATCACAGAATTACAGATTCTTGCACCTCTCAGCCCTGAGGCTGGCCACATTCAGAACCAGAATTCAGTGGGGTTCACTTTCACAGTCACTTCAATTATCTGCTGCAATGGAGTTCCCATCAGGTAGAGTTTCTCTGTGTGTGTGCACAAAATAAAGAAAATTTCTACATTCCTGTAGGTTAAATCTCACTTAACTGATAATACTTCTGTGGTTTTATATATTCATATTAGCATCTTTTCAACACAAGACAATTTTATAGACAAAATTTAATGTTAATTTTGCCATAAACTGTCTTCTGCCCTTTTATTTTCTCATGGTTCTAAAGGTTTGTGCTTTGTTGTTTGAAAAATTATTTTCCTACTGTACATTTGCAGTAGAAATAATAATCTTGTCTGTCTCTGGAGGTAACAAATGAAACAACTGTTACAAAATCTGGAAAGGTAAAGGTGAAGCAGTGAAGCATCCCTGTTTCTGCCTGTCTAATTTCATACTGGTCCAGGACCACCAGCAAACTGAGGGGTATTTTCCGTGTAGTGGAATTCAGCGCCCAGATGTTTACTCCTGGACAGAATCACCTAATCACAGAGGCTCCTTTGGGAGGGAACAATTCCTCCTTTCAGCATGGACATAGGTACAGAGGACTGCTTCTATGTTCTTTCATTTATTATTCTTTGAAAGATGAATTTCTGTTTTCTGCCTTTGAAGGGTCTTTGCCAAGATTGTGAAAACACCAAAACTTGTAATGCAGAGATGAAAAGGAGTTAAGGCAAGAGCAGTTTCCCATTGCATCAGCCTGCAAATTGCTCTGACAGCACTGTACCACCACAGCACAATGCACCCCTGTTAGGGAATTAATATCAGCTCCCCTGGGTTACGTGATACTCAGGGCTGTAAATACGTCAGGTCTTGCTCCTGGATTTCTGTCCATAGATAATAGGCTTAAACAGTCACAGTTTTTACAACTTCCATTGAATGGAGGCTTACTGAGATACAGCTTGGTGGAAACCAGCATTATTTCAAAAACCTTTTATTGTAAAACATTCCTCTAAATTGGCATTGAATTGAAATGCAGGTCAAAAATAAAGCTTGGAAGGGTCTGATACAGTTCAGACATGGGTGTTTGTAATAGATGGTGATTCCCTGCTTGGAAAGTTTCCGTGCAAATATTTGTGGGTGTATTGTAAAAATAAAGTCATTCTTGAAAAAAAATTGGCCTGAATTAAATGTTGTGAAAGGAGATTTATAGCTCCTCAGTGTCCTGGCATATCTTTGCACAGGGTTGGAGTGTGTGCTGTGGTTCTGTCTGTGCCTTGGCCAGCATCAGCTGTTGGGATGGAGCTGTGTTGTTCCCGTGCTGATCCCAGTGCCTGCCTTGTCATCTCCTCACATCACTGCTGAGCTTTCACACACAGGTGGAGAAATCCTAAAAAACCTCTTCAGTGGTTGGTTCTACCTTCTGAATAGTCAGATCCTTCAAGAGATTAAAAAAAAAAAAAAGTCAGAATTGAAATTGCATCATAATATTGGCTATAATCTGCAGTGGTTCCCAGCTCTGACTGGATCCAGAATCCAAGCAGAACCATCCAAGCAGCTGAGCTGAGGTTTGCAAGGCTCAGAATAAACCTGGCCATGTCTCTGGCACTTGCACATTTGGTTTAGCTGGACATTGTGGGGGAGCATTGTTTTGACAGCAGATCTGTAATTTTAATTTGTGGACTGGGTGTGCCTTTAGTGGCATGATTCCAGCCTGGACAGGCCCCCTCCTGCAAGGTCTGGTCTAGGCAGGGTGGGAACAATGGGAATGAAGACATCCATAGCTAAATGCACTGTATTTTATCTGTGTCAGTGCACCTCCACTGCACACAGTTACTGACTTCATGCAGTTGCATTAAATTTCTGTCAGTATCCTTGCATCTGCTGGAGTCTTCCAATTTCTTCATTGCCACACCCTTAAATTGAGCTGGGGCAGCGTGGAACATGGATCAGCCTCCAGCTCATCTGCAGCCATGAGTCCCCCCAGTTTGGAAACTTGGTGAGTTACCCCCTTTCTCCTGTGGTCTTATTTAACAGGAAAAACAGTAAAACCAGGAATGCTGAGGTACTGTTATATCTGCAGGCACACTCATAAGTAATTAAAGAGTTATTTAAAGTTTTAAATCTCAACAATCCAAAAAGCCTTTTTTGGTTTTAGACTTACTTTGTAATGCCTGATTTCAGAAATAAGCAATTAAAGTTGGTTAAGTAAGAGCCACTATAGTGACAGTCGAATACAAGGAATTCAGGTAATTTTTCTGACTGTAGACCCCAAGTCAGGTTTTAAATACGTACTGGATTTTCACTAATTGAGAGTTTTTTAGGATGAACACAGTGGTAATGTGCTTACATTCCATTCTTAAAGTTATAAAGTTGTAATATTCCTCTGGAGTCCCAGCTCTGAGCAATTCAGTGCTTTTTATCTTAACAGTAACACCGATCACAACAACTGTGAAAGTTCAGCTTTGTGATGCTTTAGAACAAACTCCCGCTGACGTTTTTCTCTGAGGACATTCCTGGCTGCAGTTCCCTGGAGGATTTGGTGTGGAGATGATGTTTTGGAGTGTCAGAGCCTTTCTGCAGGTGTGTCCCCTGGCAGGTGAGCTGTGCTGGCCGCTGCCCCGAGCGTTGCCACAAGCACCAGCTTCTCCTCGTGGGCTCCAACAGCTTCATCTATGATTAATGTTAATTGGCCATTTTGCATGGATGACTTTTTTTCCCCGCTGCTGAGCTGGCTCCTGTTGCCTTTGATGTGGTGGTGATCCGATGTCCTGCCATGGCCAGAGTGATCGCTTTGCCAGCGCACACAGACTCAGGTTGCTGCGGGGTCAGGGTTTGCTTCTCTCCTTAAACACTGAAAGGTCAAGCAGAGTTTAACTACCCCTGGCATCTTTGAAAAGTTGTAATAAATGCCAAAGCCAGGAGATTATTTTAAGTCCTTGCTGCAGCTAAAAATCTGAAGGTAACGGGGAAGAATTTTAACTCATCAGGATGTTACATTTATTGGTAAATACTTCAAAAAGTACCTTTCACAATCACTAGGGGGTATTTCTTGATCTTTGAAGAGATGAAAAATTTTAGTTTCTGGTTCCTTTGCCAGTTTGAAGAAAGTAACTAAGATTGAGGGTATGTGTGTGTGTTTTATTTAGCTTTTTAAAGTGTTATTTTTATTGTGTTTTTCTTTTTTATTTACGTCTGAGCACTTGCACCACTTACTGCCACTATTAGCAGGGCAATTTACACAGAGTGTCATACAGAACTTCAGTATTTCTCCTTCAAGCCTAATAAAATATGTTGCTATTGAAGAAATCTGTGATACATATGAGAGCTTCCTAAATCACAGGTCTAGCATATTTTTGTACCAAATAGCTCCAGCCTCATGAAATCAATAATTAATTTATTAACTGGATCTCTTTTGGAAAAAAAAAAAAACCAACAAAATCAGCAGTCCTGGCGAGGCTGCCTCCTGCCAATTCATAAATACTTGATGACAAAAATGAAAAAGTGTAGAAGTAAAATTCAAATCTTAACGATCAAAGTATTGGGTACCTCATCTATCACAGCTTGGAATAAACATATCACAGAAAGTGTCATATCTCATTGACACTGCAAAACATAATGCTTTCCCTTGTTATCTAGCGAGCTGCCAAGGCTACAGAGTTTATAGGCTGCTAAGATAATGTGCTGCTGGTAATCCACTTCACTTGCAGAAATATGAAGTACTGTTGAAATATATTTCTACTTGGTTTATTCTTTGCTCTCCAGAGGGTAGGATGCTATTTCAGTTCCTCTAAAGAAGCTCAGAGAATGAAAAGCAAAACATCAGGATAAATTATGCTAAATGGTGGACTAGACCCCAGAGGAAATCATGCTTCTGTGCTACAGTATTCCTCCATTTATCTTAAAAATGTTACATCTAATGTTAATTTTGTAAAATGAAAGCATTCAGAGGTTCATCTGATCCTTTAAATAATAGTTTTAGTGCTGTAGTGTTATTCATCAAGCTCCTGCCATCATAACTAACTTTCCTACTTTTGGCAGACCATTCATACAGAAAATATTTTGGGCTACTAACACATAACATTTTTATTTCACAAAACACAAATAACCTAGCAATTACACTCCAAAACTTAACAAATAATTGCCAGCAAGCAATTACCATTCAATTAAAGAGTAATTACATGGTTATTTGTGCCCTGTAAAATAAAGCATTACTGAAATCAGTAGCGCAATCAATATTTTAGCAGAAACAGGATGCTGCAGTGATGGACCTTTCAACCTGTGCTGATTAAATTGTCATCCAAATAACAGTTTCCTAGTTAAATCACCACATGTTTATTTGTCTTGATTAATATGCAAATTCTCTTCTGATTCTAGTAAATCTCCTATATTTAAAAGCACTAAAGTAGAGCACTATCGTACATCAGCAGTGATGTGCTGCACGTTTCCACTGATTAATTACATTTTACAAAGCATTGATGAATTTGAGGATTTTATGAAAAATGCTTGTCTAGAATGAGCATAAAATAGAGTTACAAAAGATGGAGCTGATCAGTAACTGTAAGAAAATCACAAAAGTAAAAACTTATTTCATATATTGATTCAAATTAGAAATCCTTGTGATATCAAGGGAATATATAAAACTTTGAGAGAAAAAAATAATAAAATTAGCTCTCAACAGGAGTGGAAAATAAAGAAGAAAAGAGACATTAATGAACAATTTCTCAGCATTTTATTGTATAAATTTCAGCTGTCAAACTTACTGCTCATAATGTAATTTATTTTCTGACAAATTTAATTTGAACCAAAATTTAAAAAACGAGCAACATTCAGATTAGTTCATTTTTCTCTTTCAAGAGTTACTGATTTTGTGGAGGCAGGGTGGAGAGGATGACAAGAATGACTTTATCACCATGGTGCAAATGCAGGTAAAATCCAAAAACCTCCAGTCATCCTCACCTTCAAGTAGTTGGTGACCCGAGGAGTTTTTGGGTTTGAGAAATGCCAATAGAATGCTAATCAGTACAGACTTTAATTAGTAAAAATATAAGATTCCTGAAGGTATACATGGGAAACAATATTGTACTTCTGTTTAGCCTCCATGGTCTTCACTTGGCACCACCATGATTTTTGTTTCTTTAAAAAGATTTTAAAAGATACCCATAAACCAGAAGTTTCTGACTGAATATCTAATTTCGACTTGAGTAGTTTTCCATTTACAAAGATCTATTGATGGCTAGTACAAAATTTGTGTGGAGATTTTAGACTCTCAAAGAAATGCATTTAAAATTGTTTGAAGGTGATTGTTCCTGTTTATGCCTCCTTTGTTACCAACGAGCAAAAGATTTTTCTACACTTCATCTTGAATATGTAACTTTCTTGTATAGGAGAAAGGAAAATGTGAAAAAGAAAATGCAGTAAAAGAGCAGGGTGACAAAAGATGAGCAATAATATTAAATAAAGTTAATATTTATATGCTAATGCTATTAGCATTTATATGCTAATACTTCCATAATCACAAATTATGTCTTACTCTCCCCAAATGATAATTCTGCATGCCTTGGGTTTACTGTTCAGTGCTTTTATTAGCAATTTTGGCTGAATTGTGGAGGTTGCATATGTTTTAAATAGTAAATGTGAAATTTGGTGGATTTCTAGACCATGTGGGATGATGAGAAGGGATATTGGGGGAGTGTTGAGACACAGGGCAGTGACATTCCATGGCTTTTGGTGGTGCCAGCAGCACCTTCACAACAGAAAATAAATCCCATAAAAACCTTAAATCTGTTGGTCCTTTGTGCATATCTTACAAAAAAACCCCAAGATTTTGAGCAGACATTTGTATCCTGTCTCTGTGAAATCCCTAGTTTCACATTTAAACAGGAATGCCAGAAGATCTGTTTCTGGCCCAAGCTGGAAGCGTTTGGACTCGAATACGGCACTTTCTGTGAGTTCTGTTGTCCTCCCAAGCTAAAGGTGCTGGTTCCTGGTGGGTGACACGACCCTGGGAATATCCAGGGAATCCAGCTGGAATGTTGAGGTGTCTGCTGCAGTGCTGGGGGCTCTGGGGTTCCTGGCCTTGCCTGGGAACCAAGCACAGGGCACTGAGAACTGCAGATCTCAGCATTGCAGACCCAAACAGGTCCTTGCAGGTGTGTCACAGCCAACTGTGAGCAGCATCCAGTATTTCATTTAAATGCTGAGATTAAATTAGAGACAAAGGGTTTAGGTTTTATTTGAACAGACTGAGCTGGGAACAATTCCATTCAAATTATCATGGCTACAGCTGCATAAGTCAGCCCCGAATCCAGGCCCTACGAATTCCTGATTTATAGGAATACTCACTAAAAGGGCTTTCAGTAGGGTAGAAGGACACTGCTTTTTCTTCAGTCCATCAGACCCCTTCCCCAAAAGAACCCCAATCCCAGAGACACCAAGTGCTGTGTTTTCCAAGTGGAACTTCTTTTGCCTATAAAGACATAAAAATATAATATAATATAATATAATATAATATAATATAATATAATATAATATAATATAATACAATAATATGTAACATAACATAAAACAACATAATATATCATATATATAACATATATAACATATATAACATATATAATATATAATATATAATATATAATATATAATATATAATATATAATATATAATATATAATATATAATATATAATATATATACAGCCAGCATGGCCCTGAAAGGGAATGGAGTAAATTGTTGATGTAACTTCCTTCACCTCTTGGGCTTTCCATGTGGGTCAGTGCTCAGGCCCAGGTGTCACATCTGCTTGTGGAAACACCTTCAGCTCTGCTCTGCTCAACCTTTGGGCCACAGGTCCTGCTCAGGGCCATCAATGGCAGCTTCTGCCAGGGCAAAATCTGCAGAACCAGGGCTGAAACTCCACAGCCCCCCCTGCTCATTCTCTGAAAACACAAATCACAACTAAAAAAGTCTCTTTGTAAAATTTTTTAAAGCCTTTTGTTGCACTTTGAAAATGTTTTTTCTTAGATTAATACCAACATAAGAAGTTTTCTGCAAAAGTCTTGTTAGTGTTTGAGCTCAGGAAGAAAACGTTTTGTTGTCTTGTTGATTGAGCTCTTCCACTGGAGAAAGCTGCTAATTTTGGCTGATTTGTAGGGTTTTTTTCAGAGATAGTAAGTGCCAGCTAAGCACTTACACATGCCTGTGGATTACAGGCTCCTGTAATTCAAAAGAACAACGATTCCTGTTTGTTCAAAACCCCCACGTATCAACCTAATGCTGTCTCTTAGACAATTCTGTTGTGCAGGGGATGATTTCAGCAGGTGATTTTAATAGAGAATGCATGTGTGCATCAGACTTCCCCTGGAAATCAAATGCTCTTATTTTAGGTTTGCTTTATTATAGCCCAGTGGTTCTTGTAGCAAGCTTTACTGCACAGCCATCATAGTATGATAAACAACTGAAAGCATCAAAAAGAAAAATGGAAAAATTACCAAATAAAATGAAATTCAAAATGGACAAACCTGAAGGTAAAAAGAGGGGGGAATGGTTTTATAGAGATAAAATAATAAACAAAAAAAATGATTTTTGTGCTACTTTGATGTACAGTAAAACAAAATAACACTAGCACAGTGTGAAAAATGAGCAGGTTAATGGTACCTCTGTGGAGTGCTGCTGGAAGTTGTCTTCATTTAAATGCAGAGTTTGTCGTGCATTGATGGAGGGCTTTGCCACTGTAACTTGATAGAGTGAAGTTTAACTTAAATTTCTTTGTGAACTAGAAGTCATTTTGGAAATGCTTTCTATTCAAACCTCATTCATTGTTGCAGCTTAGTTATTTTATACAGTGTTTCACTCTATGTTGTCAAAAGCTCTATTATTCAACAGAGTAAAATCTATTACGACCAAAGAGAAGCAGCAATACTTTTCCAAACATGAGGAGGTTGCGTTTTTATTAGATGGCTTGAGGAAGAGTCGATTCAGATGGTTTTTTGGCCTGTAAATCTGTGTTATGATGGCAGGGGAGGATGGGGACCTGTACACACTGAAGTAAAGGCTGAAGGTGATAGCTGAGATCAAGATTTCAATGGAACCAGTCTATGAAGGGACCTCTTGACTTTTGGATTAAAATCTGCATCCGTGATTCATCGACTGGTGTGGTTTTTGGCAGGCTGGGCAAACAGCTGGTTTGATCTACAGCAGTTAAACCCACCAGTGGATCTGTGAAGGTAAGTGATGAGCTTTGCAAAGCTCAGGGTTAAGTTAATGCTGCCCTTCAGAAGGAGGCAGGTGCCTGCCGTGGTCCCAAGCAAGGTTTGAGGTTCATGTTCAGGGTTTCAACTCCTCATCTTCTGGCGTCACAGCCTGTAATTTCCAGTGTTCCAGGTGCATAGCACAGACTTTGGAGCAGAACCCCTCTCACCAAGCACCTGTGAGGTCACAGAAGATAATGGAAAACCTTACTGCTGGCTGATGTGAAACCTGTGCAGTTCTTCCGTGGTTAATCGAGCGATTTTTCCCTTTTTCCATTCCTAGGCAAGACCTTCTGATATTTATTTTCGCCTATCACTGATGGTTCACGTATTTTGTACAAATCAATGGCATGTGCAGTAAGCAAATGTTTCACAAAGAAAACTTTGTTTTCATTTCTGCTCTTGTCCCACCAGCTCCCGCCCAGGAAGACCCCCCAAGCGTTCCCTGGGAGTGGCGATCCAGGAAAATGCCCGGCTGCTGCCCCACGGAGTTCCAGGCCTCTTATCACCAGGGCTTATCTCTCCAACAGGTAATAAAATCCATCAGATGATCAGCCTCATCTCTTCATACTGCACAGCAGTTAAAATAAACTAATATTGATCTAACTGCCTTGTCCTTCAGGGCTTTTGCAGGCTTTAGCAGAGGTTACATTATTGGATTTTTTTGAGCGTTCGTGAAAACTCTGTTTTGCTGCTGCAGTGACTGAAATCTAATGGATTTGTAATTTAGTTCTTTATTAATTGTAATTTCCTTACAGGAAATTCCATTAAATGTGTTATTTTAGTTAAAAAAAAAACCAAAACCAACAACAACCTGAGAAGCTGAACTATTGTCTGGGAGGCCTGTAAGAGGCATTTCTTCCTTTGAAATGCATGTGTGTTTTAGTTCTCGTGGGATCTGAGCAGCGTGGCTAATGCCTGGTGTATTGTAACCCCATTAATGTGTGCTGGGGAGAGACAGAGATGCTTGTAGGAATTACAGAAGAAACACTTGAAAAGCAGATAAGTCCACGTTGCCACAGTGCATTGTGCTTTAATAATCTGCTTTCAGTATCATAAAGTGAAAAATCTAGCATGAAAATATGTGGAATTATAAACATAATTTAATGTGTAGTATTTAATTTCACTTCATTAATTTATTAATAGAGTTTAAATTAAATCTTGTGCTATCTTGATGAGTGTTTTAATTTTTTATTAATTGCTGTATGCTGAAGGTAAGTTGATTTTCATAATAAAGCTATATTCACAGGCTGTGTTCGTAAAAGTAATTGCTAAAATATTCAACAGGCTTACCAGTTTCAGGATTGCTGTCAAAGTCCAGTCTAAATAAACTGTAACTCCCTAATAACCAAACATAGTGAAGTGTTTAGGAGAACATAAAGCTGTAGAATATGCAACAGGAAAAGCAGAATTTAAAAAGATCTTTGCTGGGAGTAAAGTGCCATCCCTCCTGATCTCACAGATCACTCTGCTTGCAGAGCCTGTGCACTGCAAAAAAACCGAGAGAGCTTTAATTTCCCTGCAGCTCCAGATGTCCCAAGAATGTCACAGGGAACCAAAACCTTCCCTGTGGAAGGGGAAAAGAACATTCCTAAAGAAAAAGCTGGAGCAGTTAAAGTATGGGAGCACTTGGCCAGAGCCACGTGCCACAGTTGGGCTGCTGCAGCTTTGTGCACTGCTCATGGTTGAGACAGGGATCCAGAACTGTGATTTCCCTCCTGTACTTTATAAATGAGGGGTTTTTTATTATCTCTGTTGTGTTCTCAGCTCAGGAGTTTCATGGCTTCGTGTTTATGTGACTGCTGATAGACAGGAAAGCCCTAGAGCCTCTTGCATCGATAAGTTCTTCTCTGAAATCCAGAACATTCCATGTTACTTTTCCACTTTGTGTGTGTGTGTTTGCAAATAGGACACAAATCACACAGACTGCCATGTTGCTTCGAACTGGGAAATATTTTAGGATGCAGCGTGTTGGGGATGCACAGTGAAGTATCACAGATACATTCTGTGTCTCGCCGATATTTTGAGTAGCACACAGTTTGGGAAGATGATGAAGTTGAATTTCCAGGCTGCTGGGAGTTGTCTGGAGCCTGAAGTGTGAGTGGGCTCCATCCCCTGTGGTTAGCACACGGGGAGGGGTGTCTGTCATCCCTGACCTTGGGAGAACCTTGGGGAGTCCCAGACAGTGTGCCTGGAGCGGCTGACGGGGTTTGGGAGCAGCTTGGAAAGGGGGAAATGCCCATTTCCGAGCGTGGTGGTGTCACCAGGGGCTGCAGACAAGGAGGGTCCCCGTGGCTGAGGTGGCCCAGCAGCAGCAGGACGGCTCCTGAGCCCTTCACTCGGGGCCACAGCTCCCCAGGGGCTCCTGGGGCTTAGCTGGTTCCTAGGGAAAGGACAGAGTAAGAGTTGGGGGAGTTGGTGAGGAAGCAGAGGTGCCAAAAGAGCCTCTTGTGAACTCCGTGGGGATCTGAGCTTTTGTGGCTCTCGATGGAGCACCCCCGACGTGAAGCCCCCATTAGCTTCATCATCATTACCTCTTACATTCTAATTACTGATTGCTTTGCTCTGGGTGCCTGCAATGCTTTTAGGGTTGGATTCTTTCCTTTGGCTGAAATAAGAACAAAATAGGTTTTAACACTTGTCACAGAACAGAGGTTTTTCTTCCAGGTTTCCCAATGGTGGACTGGAATAAAAGCTGTCCCCACCTCCCATGTGGATGTTTGGATGGCTGTGGGAGGGGAGCAGGAGCAGGACAGAGGAGATTTTGCAGCATGGCAGGGTTGGATTCCTCCCTTCCAGAAGAGCAGGGGCTGGTAGGTAGGCAGGACGGAATTTTTACATCTCAAGAACTTTGGTTACCTGCCCCCTTCAACTGCAGTGTAATTGCACAAAGCATTTCCTCTGAATGTCTGCTTGTCCTTGATAATCCTCGTGTCTGGTATTTCCCATTCTTCCTACAGCACAGATATGCAGATGTTAATATTAGTCTGCCTACATTATTCTAATTAAAAAAAAAAAAATACTCTTATGTGGCTCCCTCATTTGCTGTGTCCAGCTTAGCATCTGAGTTGTTTTCTTCATTTTAGTGACAGGCTCCACATCAGCAAATGCAGCATGATTCATCCAGCATTGCATTTTTTCATTTTTACCTCCTCTCCAGCCTGCTGTCACGTTAAAGTGGAGGCAGTGGCGTCCAGGCTGGTTCTTGCTTAGATGGATGGGTCTGGAGAAGTCGCAGTTGTGGCTGCAGAGCTCGCAGCTCTGTCTGGAGGGGGTATTACAGAGTGATGATTAGTAACTTCCTGCAGACTCAGACGAGCCATCTGTGTTTCCACTCCTTCAAATGTGCTGTTATTTTCATCACCCATTTGGTTTGTGTCAGCTCGGTTTACATGGTCATTTTCACATAATAAACAGGTAGTTAAATTAGGCACACTGCATTTCCCAGTGTGGAGGGTATTTTTTTGACCTCTTGGCACAGCGAGCTCCATCTCCTCTTAGACCAAAGTAATGTTTGAAGGAGCTGCAAGCGAAGCCTCGACCTTTTTTAAATGTTTGTAGGTACTTCCCACCTTGGGGGAATGGGAATATTTGGGTTACATCTGGGTTAGTGCTGTGCCTGAGAAAGATGGGGTGGAGTGTGTGGGATGCAGACCCCTGGGAAGGGCTGTGGAGGCAGCACAGGAGCCCTGCGCTGACTGAATCCTTCAGGAGCTGATGTTAAGCTCTGTCCATTTCATGTTCACTTAAGAGAAAGTGTTTTCCTTTTTGTATTGGTGTAGGAAATGTGGGAATCGGCGTGGTGCCCCTGCCTGCTGTGAGGGCAAAGCTAAAATCCTGCGTGTCACAGAGGGGTGGTCATCAAAGGCTCAGACCTTCAAACAATGCCCTGGGATGAAGTGACATGAACACAAAAAAGCTTTATCTCCTATTAATGTTCAAGTCTTTATCATCAGTGTATCTTAACAAGACAGCTGGGACTTGCCCATGGAATAGATTCTCAAGGAAGTTTTGGGGTCTGAAGCACTGGTTTGTTGTGTGGAGAGAAGCTGAAATCTGTTATGTGATGGTTCAGCAAACAGTTCGTATAGAACAAAGCTGAAAGAGTTGTTGGATCTTTTGATGATCTGTGCAACTCCTACCCTTCATTCAGGTTGTCCTCAGGAAAGGTTAGAAAACCACTCTGCCTTCATCGCAGTTTTTCTCTGCTCAGTCTGTAGAATGGCTGCTGTTACTTCAATAAAAACATTTTGGGGGCTGCTTCATTTTGTCTCCCAAGGTATTGGGGAGGGTGGCTCATGGAGAAATGATCCTGTCACTAGAATTTTGTGAGCTGGTGGCAGTTTTTGAGGCAGTAGGATGGGATCTTTGTGGGTGCCTGTAGGCTGTGTCCTGCAGCTGGAGCTGGCAGTCCTGGCGAAGGTGGACATTTTTTGGACACTTTCTGGGCATTTTCTGGGCATTTTTCTGTTGGCATTTTCTGGGCTCTGCTGCCTGGAGCTGTGGAAGCCTGGCAGGGCTGGCAGGGGACAGCTGGGAGGTCAGCACAGGGATCACAGTGAGGATTTAGGGCTGAGAGCTGCTGTGGGCTCAGCACAGGGATCACAGTGAGGATTTAGGGCTGAGAGCTGCTGTGGGCTCAGCACAGGGATGGCAGGAAGCCTGGCTGGTGGGGAAATGAATGAGAAGAGGAAAAAAAGGCATTTTCAAGTGGGTACTCTGGCAGAAGCAAACCACCTGCATTGCCAATGTGTAAGATAAACTGCTATTTTCATTATCAGCTGCATTAGTTTCACCCCTCTTGAAATGATTCTTCTTTTATTTCATGAGCAGTTAAAATAGACACTTTAGAGTTTTTAAGAATGCAGTGTTTAAAATATTGACTCATTCGTACAGATACAAATACTTTTTTCAGAACAGTTTTGTCTTATTAATACTTAAAAGAATCTGTTGTGAACTTAATAGTTTCAGGTAATTAATAATTCAGTGGAGTTAATATTTTAATAGCTGCACCAAGTCACATCATTGTGGGATTCAAATAGAGCAGCTCACAGGATATAGTAACTTCATGTGTTCCTTCCATTCAGCAGTGGCAGAGCAGCCACTTAGTTTTTATTCAGAGAAGGGAGGATAAAACAGGATTTGCTGCAGTCTTTAGGAATTTTGATGTGGTATCTCCGTGTTAGAGGAGTGGAGGAGACTGGAGGCTTCAGGGCTCTCTGGTGCCCAGTTGTGTTTGTCAAGGTGGGCACACATCAGCCAGCACAGCCTGTGGCAGCTCCTGCTGCCAGCGATCCCACAGCCCCTCTCCTCACTTCCAGCATTTAACTGAACATTTCTGTGTGTTTACATCCCATTTCTGTGGCTCATTTCGCTGTTTACAATTACCCTTTTTTTAAAATTTTTTTTTTCAGTTGTCGTAGGTGACATTTGAAAGTTCCATTTATAATGAGAAACATATGCAGGACTTTGTCATTGTTGGCATTACCTGGCTTGGTAGAAATTATTATTTTTAATCAAAGGCAAACACACTGATTAAGGATGCCACAACACTCCTCTGCCTGTGGGGAACGTTAACAGTTTATAAATTGTTCTTGGTGACAATTCAGTAGTGAATTACTTTGATATATATGGCTAATAAATTAATATGATTAAGTTAATGAGTAGTACAAGTGTTGCCAAACTCCACTCGTCGGGCTTTTAATGCTGCTCCACATTTGCAGCTCGAGCTTCCCCCTGTGGTGAGAGGATCAGTGCTACCTACGCACTGTCATTGTGATAAATGGCATATCCCACAGTGCCCTGCACTCCATCTGCTGTGTCCCCAAAATGAGAAATATTTTATACAAATCACACACTCAGAAGCTCAAAGGACTGTGGAAAGATCTATTTTTTCAAACAATAATAAAAATGCATACGTCTCTTTAGCAACTCTTCATTTTTACTGTCATAATGAATGCAGATAGATTTGGGAAATGAAAGCTCGTGTGAGTAACATAGCAAAGTTATCCACTACACAGTAAAGCTGACAAATAAGTTACATGTGCGCTCTTTCATTTTATCATGAAATGTTCTTAGATAAAAAATGATGTTAGAACATCTATTTAACTGGATTTTAAAATTAAAGACCATGTGTGCAGCATGATTGAGTACCACCCATCTCATGCCAGCAGATTTCTGTGCTGAAGGGAGCCTGAATTGGAGTGAATGAGGAATGCAGGATCATATCATTACTCTTTTAATACAGCCATTCAGTGGAGTTCTGATAATCTGAGAACTATACTTGGTGACTGTGAGTCACTCAGTTCCTCTCTTTCCTTTTCCCTTTTAATATTATCTTTCTTCAAGGATCCATTTTCAGTGTCTGCTCTGTCAGGTGGGACATTACGTTTTTGACAAATGAATAGCTAAAGCTGTTGAGATTTTGCTGAATGGTTAACCTTGTTGTAAATTTAATTTACACTTAGCCTCAGCTACTAATTGCTGTCCGAGAAGTGTGAAACTCAGCAATATACTTGGATTTTTTTGTATTTTTTTTGTAAATTTTTTTTTAAAAAAATATTGATCCTGCTGAGTTTCTACATCTTCAGAGAAAACAAAGTTCAACCAGGGTGGTCACACTGAGAGAATTAAGATTGTATCATCCTGACACTCAGGACAGGGCTGCTCTGAGCTTGCCTGATTTGCAGATGGAAGGGGGAAGCATTTGAAAAAGCTGGCTGAAGTGTCACAGAATTAGCAAAGCCATGAAGTTTTCATCTCTCTGTTTTTAGGATCCATGGCATTTTTTTCTACCAGCTTTTCTGTTAGTCTCCTGTCCCATGGCACCGATGTCTGCAGTGAACATAGGACCCGTCTGCTTCTCTCTCGTCTTCAGCTGACTCTGAATCCTTTTTTAGCTCTTTCAAGTTATTGTTAAGAAGTGCCTAAAGTCATAAATAGCATCAGGAGGTGTGAAGGATTTGCCTTCAGCACTCCCTGTTTTCTGGAGGTCTGTTTTGGCAATAACACTATGGTAATTGAACTGGTTTTGTTAGGTTTTATCTTCTTTTACAGTAACTTTGATAAAGCTGAACTAATAGTTACCAGTATCACAAATTAAGTGTAGTTAAATGCATCTCATTGTGTTTGTGTAAGATTTTCACACTGTCTGCTTTTTGTGTATCCAGCAGCATTTCAAAGACTTGTTAAAATCAAGTAATCTACATACAATTAAATTCTTACTTCTGTGACCTAAAATTAAATAGGTACAATTTTAAGTGGAAGGATAGTACATCTCTGGTTGCAGAAAAATGGTGATCCATCATCTACTTGCAATGCTAAAGGCTGCTATATTTACATAAATAATATTCTGTTGAAATGCAGCGTTCAGATCTGCATTAGATTGGAGTAGTGTGGTTTCCTAAAGGAAAGCTTTATAAAGCAGCATTCTGGCAAAATTCTTGGTGTAGCAGCGCTGGTGAAGTTATGCAGGAAAAAGGAGAGAATAAATCTCAGTGGATTAAAAAATAATCATGAAGTGTACTTAAATCCAGGTGGTTCCATAGTTCTGGTCAGGTATCGAGTGCTTTCATTGTGATTTTAAATGTGTTTGTGCTCTGGCCCTTGTCCTATAATCCTGGAGTCCTACACGAGGGAAATACTTCAGTGTGATTTAAGATCAGCAAACAAATAATCCCATTGATTTGGCTTAGGTTACTTGGTGTCTAAAACACAAGTGTTCTCCTACTTCACAGTGAGTTTTGGAGAACAGGTTCTGTAAGGATTCTTTCCAAAATTGCAAATGCAGTGAGTGCCTGATCCCAGGATCACACCTTGGCTGGAGCAGTGTCTCCTCCTGCACAGGAACAATATGCTCTTCTCTCAGCCCTTCTGATGCCAAGGGCTGGCAACAGATTAGAATTTGTGATGAACAGGAAACATCTCTTTCTGAGCAGTCTGAAGAGGTGCACATTTTTATTTGGAAGCAAGAATAACTAAAATAGATCGATTGCCTGATCCCTCTTATGAAGTGAAGTTGGAGTAGGATTTTACTGGAAATACATTTGTGTTGTATAAACTATTTTAGTTGTATGAACTGCTTTATCAAAATGAACATTAATTGGTGTAAAGCAAAACGAGCAGACTTAATGAGTGTAGTATTGTGCACCATCCTCTGCTGAGTGGTGAGGCCTCTTGGTTTGGTGGTGTTGCTGATCCTGGGTTGTAGCTCTTTGAAAGATAAATGTAGGGCTGCAGTTCTGGAAGATTCAATCTAGAAACCAAAATCATGCTGAAAATCCTGCGTAAAAAAATAGAAATTCCTCCAGCTACCAACCTCCTGTGACTTGAATATGAAAAGCTGCACTTCAGAAAGAGAAGCATTTTATATAATACATGTCTGAACATAAATGACAGACATTTTATTAGGAAAGGAAAGCCTTTATTAAAATATAATGATCTACATTGTTTTTATGTAATCTAATGAATTACAGTAAAAGCCTGAGAAATGAGCTGGAAAAGGTAGAGTACTCTCCCATGAAAGCAAGCTATGATAACCTTTTTGTAATTCTTAAACATGTTGAAAGAGTATTTCTACACAGACTTATTAAATTAAGCAAGGTCACCTTTTCATTTTGTTAACAGAATTAGTTTGCCAGATCATGGACTTTGATTCTGAAAAATGTAGATGAATCATGCACTAACATATGTCAAGTAGAAAATTGGTTGTAAAATGTTAAATCATTTTGATGCATGTTACATCTTTGTTTTTACTGTTGAACAACTGAAAAAAATTAAATGCTTAATTACTGGGTTTTTTTGTATTTCCATATTGATTGGATGAGCTTTAATAATAATAATAATAATAATAATAATAATATTTCTAAGTGGACTATCTCTTCTGACTGGGGCAGTCTCAATCTAATATTGGCATAAAAGGAAGAAAATACTCTCTTCAATAACAGTATAACATTTTGTTCCTTTGACATGCAGTATATAGGCATTACCCTGAAAGGTTAGCTGTAAATAATAACCAGTGAAACTGGGCATATGCCTAAAGATGAGCACATATATTACATTTACCAGTCTGACCCCAGTTCAGCAAAGCAGGAATAAAAGTGACATCATGTCATGCAGGTTGTTTAGACGTGTTCCCAAATCTCTGCCTGTATCTTACAGTCTTTTTACATAAGATGTGTGAGGAAGAAAATTATATTTAACAGATGTTTCATAATTTTAATGTAAAATCTGCTGTAAGTGTTTATAAAGAATTTCATAATCATTCCTAATTAAGAAATAATGTCATATATTTTTCTGGTCCCTTGGAATTACTTTAATTTTTTTCTGTCTTTGCCTTTGTCACCTCCATTGTTAAAGAAGCAAAGCACAGGCTCTTTGCTGGGACATGCACCAGAACTGAGAGAACATCCCAGCATTAGCCCCAAGCTCTCTGTAAACAGAGGAGTGAATGGAACAGGTAATTGTCATGGTGCTTGTATGGTTTCACATGAAAAAAGGCAAATGTGCAGCTGTAGCCGGATCTTACAAGAACAGGAATCCTGGTCCTGGTGCTGCACTTGGTTTGGCCCTGGCAGTCACAGAGCAGGTGACTTCATTACACTGAAATCAGGCAGAAAATGTCCTTTTCTGGCCACTCGAGTGAATCAGTCAAATTATCGAGTGGCAAAACTAATTCTATGCCTTGGGCCATCAGAGCTGCCACTTCCTATAAGTCAAGCCTTCCCGTAGTGTGAAATTGTTTTTTATTTTATTCTCTTTCATTTATTATGCTTATTTCAGCTAATCCACTCAGTGAATGTGAATTACCCAGCACACCAAAGCTGTTTCAGATGTGCAGCCTTCTCCTGCCTTGCTGGTGAAACAGGACTGGTTTCTTTCTAAGGAACTCCTGATCTATTGTGACCTATACATTTAAAGTAATAGCTCACTTTTTCAGATGAGAACTCAAATGAGGAGAAGGGTTTGAATATGGTTTTAAATTAACTAAAAGTGCATATGGCTGAGCTCCTGTTTTAAAAGCACTTACAATTCAGATGGGTCACATTTTTAAGAGCTAGAAATATATCTACAGTGAATTGTAGGCCATTAAGTACTAGGTAATTTGAATGACTTTGACAGGAAAAATACTCCTTTGGAAGGCACTGAATATTGTTTTCCAGCAGTAAACTATTGCCTTCAATTCTGTCAGAAACAGAGCTGAGATCTGCTCAAAGCACTCATACAGGTGATATACCCTAGGCAGTAATTGGGTGTATAATTCTGTCCAAATGGCAATCCCTCATCTGACTGTGCCCTCTGGTACACAGCATTAACATCTTCCAATAAAAGAAGAGCAAAACATATGGAGGCTTTTATTTCAAGCAAGGAAAAATCAGAAAGAGTAATGAGGATAAAAAGTAAAGTGCCTGTGGTGATGGGCAAGGCGAGTTACAGGGGAGTTGCTACAGCAGAGTGCTTCAGAATAGCACGGCAAAAACAGCCTGAAGGCACCTCCCATAGGCATCCAAATGCAAACTTCCTACATGTGCAGGACCAAAACTGGGAGATGTGTGTGTATCAGATGCTAAAACAAAGAGGTATCACGCAGGAGAGAGTGGGGAGATTGCTTGAACTGCTGGTCACACAGAGCTTGGAGCTGATGGGTGGAAGGAAGGAAAAAGAAAGGCAAGTTGAAAGGCTCATACTGTGATTAAGATGGATGCATTGCTGACAGTGTCAGAGCAACAGCTGCTAAATCTAGGAGGCACTTGAAAGAGCCTCTCCATTTTGTTAGGTATGGAAGTCAATAGGTTATTTGGGCTAAGAACACCCTATTATTCAAATTCAGCTGACCCAGAAAACTTTGCCATCTCGCAGTGGCCATTCAGAGGGATCTGCCCTGGTGGGTTTAGTGCCTCCCTTGTGCTGTGGAGTCCTGTGTAATATATGGATATATTGATCTCAAGATTTCTCTCCTGAAATTCATTAGATTAGTCAGTGTAAAGCTTCAGAAGGCTGTTTTGTGTTTGTAGCTGGGTTAGATTGCTGAAAACTGGTCAGCAGAACTCCTTATTCAAGCCCACTAAACGTCAAGGAAATGCACCATGAATTGTTTTGGCTTTCCTGTTTTGGAACTGGTTCATTACAAATTTTAATTACAGAAAATAATTCTTCAGAGTAGCTTATCAGTCTACATTTGCTAAGCATGAGTTCTAATCCTGTTGAGAAGTTACATACATTTATGGGAAGTTTTCACTATCGATTGCACTCAGGAAAATATCCCAGGAAGAGTATTTTTGCCCATTGATACAAACACATCCTTCCCTTTCTGTTGTGTCTGTCTTGATCTCTGTTTTTCCTTTTATCATATGACTCTGCATTTCCTTTTTTATTTTTTTGCCCTTGACTTTTATGTCTGCACCACAGTTTGTGTTGACCTTGAGGTTGCCCTCAATTAGCTGAGCCATTCCCAAACCATGGCCCATCCAAAATCCTCTGCACCCAGCTCCTGATTGGAAAAGCAGAGCCATCCTAGAAACTGCTCCATCATTTCTCTTTTCCTTTCAAGTTAGTGTTTATTTCCAGTCAGGAGAGAGAAGGAGTGATACAAAAGAGATAGGAAGAGGAAGCAGTAAATCCTGGGGGTGTTTTGGGTGGGTTTCCTGTGCTCAAGCCTGCCCTGTCTGTGCCACCTGCAAAAAGAGGAGGGTTGGGAAAGGTTGGGATGAGAGAGAAATCTCATCCTGGAAAGTTCAACAGAGCTCTCGAGATCCGAAGGTTGTCTGCCAGGGATCAGGAATGTGGGGAGGAGTGGTCAGAGAGATGTTCAGATTCTGATCTCTGGAGCAGTGCTGCTCCAAAGCTGTATTTGTGTGATATCCCTGTAGAACCTCTGTGCTGAAACAGTGACAACGATACTGAGATCAGAATAGCTTAGGAAACAGTAGAATATGCCTTAGTTTTGGGATTTGCTACCTGCATATTTTTCAAAGCTAAGATGATTAGGCACTGTGTTAATTGTGGAACTGGCTGGTTTTGGTAGCGAGCTGATTTTCTGTTTTCATGTTCCACAGCTCAAGAAAAACATACTGGTCTCCAAATAACGGGTGAATTTTGACATCTAACATGACTTACTGCTCATTTTTGCTAGGTGATAGCCAGTAATACCTGCAGTACTTTCATCCTCTGCATCATCAAAGTGTGGTCTTACACCTCTGAGAAGTTATAAATGGAAATTTTGCAATGGATTTTCTGGGATGCCATGGAGCTGTGATTGGGGGAGCAGTTAAATATTGTGCTGAAATGGATTTTTCACAAATAAAAAGCATCCATAGCTACCCCTTTTAAAATGTGCTCGGGAAACTTTGAACTGTTTTCAGCCTCACCTTTAATTTTTTCAACTTAATGCATATTTATTTTACAAAATAAGCTAAATTGGGTTTGTCTAAAAGGAGTTATGAAGATTAATTTCATCAAGCAGTTGGAATAAAATATAATAACTTCCTCTTCATTTTTGTATTAAATCTCAGATTAAAAATGAAGCTTTTTCTGGAGGACAGAATGCATGGAGTGTTGGCTGATGTGGGTTGAACTGTGAAGATTCTGGAGTTCAGTTGATGAACTAGAGTAGGTTGACACTGATCTTGCCAGTCCAGACTTGAAACCATGTCAGTATTTACTCCAGGTGCAGCACTCTGTGTTTGCCCATTTCTGTACATTTAGAAGAAACACCAGGAGCTGCTTTCCCACTGGTTTTGTGGTAGAGGGTGTGAACTTTTGGTGTGGAAAAACATTCCCTCAATGTCTCCTACATTCACATGGAAGTACACCGGAGTGTCTTATTTTCTCTATTTATTTTCATTTTTTGCTGGGAATTTCACTGGAGACAATTAGCTGTGCAGAGTATGACTTAATCAGATTAATTCCTGATTTTTCCTTTAGATCAGAATGTCTTGGTTTCTCAGTTTGAGGCATTCATTGTGTTCTGTGATGGACAATGTATTTAAGTGAAAGGGAATTGAAATATCTTCTCTGGGTTAGTTTTAATTTTACTTATGGATGGATGAAGGAAGATGAAAGGCAGCCTCTTCCCCAGGGTTAGTTAACATTGGAACTCAAACCTAATTAAGGGATTTGAGTTTGTTTTTTTTTAAATAGTTTTAAAAAGTGGGAATGTCTGAGGCATTTGCAGGTGCCTGGCTCCTGGCACGGGGATGATCTGAGGACTCACTTGGCATCTTCTGGTGCCCCTTTTTCATGGTGCCATTTCTGTGTGTCTGGGTTCTGACTGGCAGCTGTCTGTCATCCTGCTTCCACTCCTCCAAAATTATGCCAGCAGCTGGATTATGCCATGTGGGGTCTGACCAGGTTGATTAGTCAATAGATATGAAATATTTAGATGGTGGAAAATATGTGTAGTACAGTGAGGCCATGATTATTAGTCATGTCTTTAAAAAATCTTGCACTCAATTTCAGGGCATTCCACCCACAGGAGAAGAGTGAGAGCAGATTTTTGCTGTGAAATTGCAGAGAACTGTGGTAGATAATTTGAAGTTGCAGTCCCTCAACATTTGTATTCTATTTGGGATGTCACTTCCAGTAAGCGTTTTAGAAATGTCGGGGTGCAAATGGAAAAGTTTCAGCAAATATTAAATGTAACAATGAAGACTTTTGTTCTTCATTAAACCATTTCTTGTTTCCCGATAGATTTTCATCTAAACACTTGCTAATCCCAGAGCTCTGACAGGCAAGGCCTGCTGAATTAGGCCAACTTCTGCTACAAATAGCTGCTGCACATGAAACAGTAATCATTGCTTTCCAGTCTATTATTAGATTGACTTCATAGGGATTGCTTTTTTCTCCTGTGAGTTGATGCATAAATGACATGCTTTACCCTCCAATAAATCTAACAGCAGAGTGGCTCTGACATGATGTTCATACCCCTTAGTCCCATGACAGATTATTTTTGATGGCTGCAGAAGTTTACAGCAGCTTGAAACCATTAGAATTTAAAGGCATCATTGAAATTTTACAGCGTACCTGCCTCAGACACAACAGGGCTGGGGCTGCGGCGCGCTGTCACCGCCTGTCACGGGAGCCCTTCCTGCCTGTGCTGATCCCCAGCTGTCCTGGAGAGGGGAAAACTCTCCTGCAACTCCTCAGAGAACGTGTCCTTCTGTGCATCCTCTCCCTGTGCCCAAAACTCCACCTGGGGACAGTCCGAATACACGGGGAGAGCGTGCGGCACAGGGCTGTGCGCGTGGATGAACGTGCTGAGAGCATTTGAACCTTCAATTCTTGTCACCCTCTTTAAATATTTTTATATTGTTAGTGGTCCCTTTATTTTCAGCTTCTCAATAATCCTAAATTCAGTTTTAGTAGATTATATGTGCTTTTAATATAGTTTTTTTCTTTCCATATTTAAGAACTTTGTTTTTTTTTCCTGATGAAACGCAAATTGAGTTTGTGAAGCTCGGGACTCCTTAAATCCGAGGTGTTTACTGTTATTTGTATCTCATGTGAATGAATGGCTGGTTTTAGCTCTGGTTCTAGCTTTTGTTTCATACATCTGTCTAAAATTTGCTGCTTTCAGACATAAGAATCATGACTACAAAATTACTGTCTAACTATAAAATTGCTGTCTGACTTAGTAGGAAGATCTGTGCTGATTTCCATTGATTTGTGTGTGTGTTTGTACATACCTAAAAAGCATCATAAAAAATTGACCTCTATGGATTCCCATAAATCTCTCAATAGGTTTCTCTTCTGTGAAGTTTCCAAGAAAAGAAATGAAAACCTTTCCATCTAACAGCTCTGGTTTTGTATTCTGGAGAGTGACTGAACCTCCTGCTCGTGTTCTTAACTTCTGTCCTGTAATAGTTATGTCAGGCAGATTGGTGTGGAATAGAGAGCTAATCTTAACACAGATCTACTGTAGCCTGACAGGTTTATATTTGACAAATATCCTTTTTAGGGAATGCCATCATGGAGTATAAGATACAAAGATACTAAAAATGGTACATATTGCTGATAGATAAATAGGAAATTCTCCAAAGGTACTTGCTCTAATTAGGTTGCTTTCTTTTCTTTAAAAAAAATCAACAAAAGAGATGTTTAAAAGTTACATGGATTGAATCCCTTAGTAAGGTGGGTTTGGCAGTGGGTTCTAGTTCTGCTCTATTGTGGTCACAGGCTCCCTTTTTCTGAGCATTCTTTACCATAAATGTCCTTTTCTGTTTGAGAACACAGAATATGAAGTGACAGATTTCTTTGTGGAAATCTTAAACCCTATGGATTTATGTATCAGTGTGCTTATATTACAGTCTTTCTGGAAATAAAACTGATTTTGTTAAGGTAAAATATTTATGCCTTAAGAGGAGGATAATTAAAAAAGGTATTGAGAAGGTATTTGGAGTTTCCAAACGTGAACTTCAGCTCCGAAACCTCGAGCATTGAAAGCTGTGCTCAGTAGATCAGGGAAAGAATTAATACTTTCTGTACTCAAGTAGATATTAAATCTGGTCTTATTAGAACACTTTGAAATTTGATTTCAGGTGTTTAAAGCATTCTCCAACAGGGTGTGAGTCTCTTCTCTGTGACACTGTGCACTTGAATTCCCTGAGCTGCCTGAGCTCAGGGTCGTGGTTGGTCACTGTTGGGACACTCCTGCAGGAAAGGCTGAGGGGGTTTCATGGGACTGAGCTCATTTCTGTCTGCGCCAGTGACCTCTGGTCTTTCTCTCAGTATGGATATTCCTACATATTTTGTGATCTTTAGTGTTAAAAATGATGATGAAATGGAGATCAGTTGGGCTCTGTCTCGCAGAACCTTCTGCAGATGAAATAAAAGCTGTTGACAACACAGAGAACCATACAATTTCAGAATTAGGCCATTTTTCTTCTGACTGGGAGAGTCAGAAGTGAAGGGACCCAAGGATTAATCCACTGTTTATATCCATCCGTAACCTCACAACATGTGGATTAAATCTTCCCTGCACCTGTAGTATAACATTTTCCTCATGCTCTAGAGTAATACCTTAACTAAAACCACCTCAGCTTTCTGGTGGCTTCAAAGACATGAAAAACCACAGTCAGGATGAAAGCATTTTATTGTTTGTAATTTTTATCATAGTGCATATTAAATGTAATAACCGATGAGTTTAGGAGGATAATCTATTACCATATGCAAGAACCATGCTCCATAAGTTATACACATCTTTAGGAACTGTTAACTTTTATAGAATTTGCTGCAACAAATCATTCTGGGAAAGCTGTGTACTTGTGTTTTCAATTGAGGCTCTAACATTTGGTTGAAGTATCTTCTGTACTTCTATCATCTCATAATTTCCTTCAGAGCAACGAGAGAACAATCTGCATGTTGGGTGGGAGGATGAGGGAATGCTAATTGAAACCATGTAATAAAAAGGTAATTTAGCAAAACTATTAGGTTTTGGTTTTTTACTATTTTAATCCTATTATTTTTAAAATTACATCTGTATTAAAAAGGCTGTAAAACTCCACTCCATGTCAGCACATTGCATCTTAATTCTCATTTTCCTTTGCATGAATAGTAAAATCTTTATAAATTGAGAACCAAAATTAATTGAATAAACTTCACTTGAACATTTTTATGTTAATGTTTGGATTAAAAAAGGCATATTACAGACTTCTTGAAGAGCATTTAATGGTTTCTAACATGGACCACACCTCGAATGCAGTACGGGGAAAAAGTGCTGATGGAGGGAAACAAACTCTGAGAACAAATGTTAATTGGGTTGTGTGTTGATGGCTGTTTTTAGACTGGGATGGAGTTGTTTACACCCACATCTGTTGCTGGATCGTGCTTTTCCAGCCACAACCATCATCAGAAAATGTTCCTTCCAGCCTGGCAGCCAGTGGGTTGCCCCGTTCAGTACCTGGGGTTGACCCAGATAACTTTTCCTTTCCCAGCTCACTTTTGAGCAGAACTGTGTCTTCCATGTCCAGTTCCTACAAATCCTTGATGAGGAGGGAATTTATATTGGAGAGGACAATAGAGGGGGCCTGGTGAGTGGGGAGAGCAGTGGTGAGACTGAGCAGAGAGCCCAGAGACCACCTGGCCCTTTTCTGAACGTGCTGGGCCCTTGTGATTATGTGTTTTGTGTGTATTTGTGTGAATTTGTGTGAATTTGTGTGTATTTGTGTGAATTTGAGTGTCTGTGTGTGTTTGTGTGCATGCCCAGGGTTGGGGCAGCGTTGACCCAGCTTTTCCCTTCGCTCTCACTCATAAATGCTGGGATTACCTGGGCGATTGTTTCCTCAGAATGCCGTAATGTAATCTCAAACCTAATACTCCAACAACCATGCACTAATTAAAACTGCAATTATATTTTTGCTCAAACAAAACGACTTAATAAACATTATCACAAACTGTTTACCCTTCCCAAAAACAATTTATGCTCACTAATACAATTTCCCATTAAAACTGCTGCCAGGTAAATTAAAAACTCTTGAAATAGTAAGTAAGTGGGAAATTAATTCAACAGTTTAATCTAGAGCTAATAACAGTTGCAAGCTCAGAAAAAGATTGCTACAGCAGGGAGTTAATTAACAGCTTATTCCCCATTTGATAAAAGTAATCCACTCTAATTCCAGTGTAATTTACCTCAATGTAATATAAAACCACAAGCTGCTTCTGGTGCTGGTAATTATTAGCCTTGTCCTGTGGCCACAATGACAATAAAATTCAGCAGTATCTTAATATTAAGAGGCAGTCTGCTAAATGCCCACAATTAAAGATGTAACATGGAATCTTGAAGCCGCAACAATCATCTGTAAAGCTAAAGGGACTGGAGTTGTGACAGCCTCCAATTGCTGTTCCTCCTCCTCCCCGAGGTGTGCCTTTCCTAGCCCAGGTTGTTTTCCTGCACGAAGTTCTGGCTCATAAATTCACCAAGGTACAGGGAGCAAACTGGGCTGGTGTCATTTCCAAGTGGAGCACGAAGTTTGGAGCTCTTGACCTGATATACCACACATGGATCATAAATGCAGAATGGCTCTTTTGATCTCCATTATAATGGAATCTGTTTCCCTTCCATTTCTTTTTGTGGGCTTAAAACCAAAGATCAGATTTTAAATATATATATATATATCCATATCCATACAGCATATAAATATATAATATGCATACAGAAACATAAATTCAAATATTAGCCTGTACAAATGCATGAGAAATAAGTTTTATTACAAATATTCTTGTTTGACCTTAGCATAGTATTTTCTGATATTAATTTTGATTTCCTCTTGAGCAATCGTGGCAGTCTATCAGCAAACTCTAACTTGGTATTTAGGTATTGCCAGGTTTGCTTAGTTTGGTTTCTCACTGTTGGGCATTGAATAATACACTTTTGCATGTTGAGTTACATGATGAGGTCTTAGCACTTTTCCATTGCCACTGATTTAGGGATGTCTTAGTAAGGATAACAACAAGTTAGTGCACTGTAATCACAATTCAACTTAAGTATGTGAAATTAAATGACCTGTTTTGTCATGGAAATGCTCATAGGTGAAATAAAAAAATACGTGGTGTTATTTGAACCCAGTGGTTATTAACAAAGGGTGAGTTTGATTTTCTGCTGTCACCTAAAACATTTATCTTATTTATGTACTTGAGGAACTTCCTTCTGGGAAAGGAGAATAGATGCCTGGGACATGCTCATTGGATAGCAATGCTAACAAATATATTTAAAATTGTGGAGATTTTTTAATTGTTCTAAGCAGAGGAAGGATTAACTTTGAAGGCTGACTTTGAGCACAGGATCTGGGACTGTGTTTTTGTGTCATGGAACAGTGTCAGAGCTGGTGACAGATGAAGACAGTGACTGCAGTGATGTATCAGTTACAGGAATAATGTTCTTTCCCACATGTTTCACAAGAAATCTGCATTTTCTTGCTGTAGTGCAGAGACAGACAGATGTTTAGAACTGAATTAGTGCTTTTAGCACAGGTGAGATCTGATAGAACACTCTCCATACTCTTGTTTTTCTGTTAAAATTGTCATTAGCTAAACCAAAGCACTTTGTTCTGCATAAATACGGCTTTTCCATATTTATAATACAAATAGTTTTGCCTGCTTTCAGTGCTGATTTTTAGTTTGACTGAGCAATCAGCCCTGGGGCGAGGAATGTTTTCCCAAGGAGAGCTGGGCAGCACCACGAGTGCAGCTGGCTGGGAGGGATGGGTGACCACTGGAGCTCCCATGGGCTGAAATTCCCATCCTTGCACATCCAGGCTCACCTGGACACTGTTCTGGGAAATCTGCTCCAGGTGACTCCTTCTCAAAGGAGAGAGTTGGGTTTCCATCATCTCTGAGGTCCAGTCCAACCTCAGCCATTCAGTGAATGTCTTGTGGTGCTGTAATTCCCCCTTAATCTAATGGTAATTTATCATTTTAAGGTTTCCCTTTCAGGCTTTTTCCATCAAACAAGGTATGAGCTGTTTACAGAAAGGAACAGGAGAGAGGAGTAGACTGAACATGTCAAATAGGAGGTTTTTATTCTGGTAGAAGAATTCATAGGAGAAACTGTTGGTGTCTGGCTATATTTAAACTCTGCTATTATTCCCACTTCAGTTATTTACATATTTAACAACAACCAGCTCTACCACCTTTAAATTTAATTTACAGTTGAGTTGGGAAGGATTTTTTTTATTAATATTTTTGTTGTTATACAAATCTTCAGTACAATAAATAATCTTGACTTAAAGGACTTTCTTTCCTGCTGACTTAGAAGTCATCCATAATCCATATTTTGTCTATATACAAAATCTCTAATATGAGTGAAGCGATGCTTAAAATTCTGTAGGTCAAGGATTGAAACCCAATCATCTCCAAGTAGATGTCCCTGGAAATGAAGCAGCACAGCTCATCAGCTGCTCACAGCCTGGCTAATGCAGTCCTGGGCCTGCAGTGCCACCCCTGTGGCCACGCTCTGGGAGCCACAGCAGGGCTGGGGCAGGCTCAGAGCAGCTCTGGCACAGCAGAATTCACATCCAAATGGTGCAGGCTGGGGAGCTGCTCTGCAGTGTAGAGGTGTTCTAACAGCCAGAGAAAGTCTGAGATTTAAATACGATTTCACACTTGAATAGTTTGTATTTTTTTTTATTTCGTTGCACTTGACAATGGAAGGAAAAACATTCAAGCAGTATTTGAAAACAGCTCAGTTTGGTGTTGTCATTGCCTGTTCTTCAAATACATCTGCAAGGTTATTGTTATGAAAAGCTATATATAAATCAGTACAATATTCTCAGTCAGTACAATACAGTTCTCTAGAAGCAGAATCCATTCTTGTTTAGTATTTAGCATTTCACCTGGAGTGTGTGGGGTGTAATGGTGGGGGGCTAAGCCTTGTGTGTCTCAGGATGGAGCCCAGCATGGGGAGGTTTCTCCCACTCCGTGGAGATGTCCAGGACAGTTCTGTGTCCTCAGCAGACCAGAGGTCACACATTGGTGCAGTGCAATGGGCTGGCACCAGAAAGTTGCCGTGCTCATGGGGCACAGGTAAATTTCACAATATATTTTATATAAACCAGCCATTAGAGTGCACGTTTAAACCTTCTTGCCTGCTCTAAATATGTTTTCCTAGAGAAATATGTTTGTGGGGGACGTGAGCAACTAAACAGACCATCAGAATAATTTTTCTTTAAAAGTTTCTATTTCACCCAAGTATTAACACCCAAAAATAACTGTCTGCATACATAATAATTGAGGTGGACAGTCTATTTACATCCATGGCACACAAATGATGCCATAGGAATGGTTCTGACTATCCCACAAGGAATTTGACACTCTGTGGGGTAAATTTGTGGTGCAAGGGGCAGCCTGTGGACCCAGATCGCTCACGGGCTGCCCACTTGAGCAGACAGAAATGTGTTAGAGGACCCTGCTGAGCATGTGTAAAACCCTCCTGTGGGAAATTTCACCTGGGAGAAGCCTGCACTTCCAGCTGAGCTCCCTTGGAGCACATTCCAGCTCTGGGATTCAGCTGATGGGGAGTTCACCAAGCCTGGCAAATTGTCCCCGCGTTTATTCATTCGCGCTGTTAAAAAACGACCTTCTTGCTTTCCTGTTTGTGTTACGCTTTCTGCCTACTGCTGCAGATCCTTTGAACTTTATTTCTGTGGTCAAGCACTTGCCATTTTTCTTTCACCTGTTGCCTTTTCCCCTCCCTCGACCCTGAGTGCCCCGAGCTGGGAGCAGCTGGACCCGCTGACCGGGAACGTGCGGGTCCCTGACACAGGGACAGAAGTGACACCAGTGATGCTGGTGGCAGCAGAACCTGCTGTGGAGTTGCTCTGCAGGCAGCAGGGCAGGGTTGGGATTTGGGGAGGAGATTTGCAAGGCTCAGGGAGAGCTGGGTGATGCAGTCCATGACTTACATACAATTTGAGCTCGTGGTTGCAGTCGCGTGAGCTGTGTGAGCACATTTGTTAGCACAAGTCATTTATTTTCTTCTCCTGGTTTTGTCTGCCCTTTCAGACAACTTCCATTATGCTAATGTAATTAATAGACATTCTAAAAAGCAGGATTAGGGCAGTTTGTTTCAGGAGTGTCTGCTTTGCTTTTTTAGTTTCCTTTCCCATGCTGCCACTCCACATTTCACCACTAAAGCTAAAAGCACCTGCTTTTCTGCAATTCTTTATGGCATGGAAGGGCTTTCCTGTACTTCTCTGCCTCATTGACTCTCCATCTCATTTAAAAATCTTTGCTGAAGATACATCTTTTTCCCCTTGCATGACCCTCATAATTTTTATCTCTCTTTGCTGTTATTTTAGTATGTAATTTTACTTTTAAACTAGCTGATGGCCCTTTGTTGGAGAAGGGGCGATCAATAAATTATGTGCTGATTGTGTATATTCTTCATCATATTCTTGTATTTCATTGTCCAGACCATAACAGTTGATAGCTATTTCTGTTGTACTTTCTCACCTTCTTTTGGGTATTGTTATTCTTGGCTTTTAATAATTGAAAGAAAATTTGGTCTTTTTCCATCATGAAAAAGAAAGAAAGAATGAATCTCTACCTGCTAAATATCATTTATATCAATCAGCGGCCTTGCTGAGGAAACACAAGCTTGAGCAAACTCAGCATGGGTTGAGCAAAGAAAGTGAATGATTTTCCTGAATAATTTTCAGTTCTTGTCATTTCATCATCAACCAAAAGCTTTTAGAGGTAACAAATTTCTATGAAAAACTCACCAAGAACTTCTGAAATACTTTTTTTTGTGATAACAAACTGTTTTGGGGGGGGGAACTTCTGCAACAGCTTTAATGAGAAGTTTCTGAGACTCACTTTGATCCTTCTCACAAGATGTCAAGGGGAACTTTTCAACTTTTTCTACAATTAGTCATAAGTAGCAAGTTTGCAGGAGTGAGGTTTAGAGAAGGAAGATCCCACTTGTGGTAAATAGGGTGGGTATATCTAAATATGGTTCTGGCAACACAGGTGTGTGAGTATGGGTGCAGGTAATTAAGGAGAAATAATGTCATCCTTTGCTCTCAGATATAGACAGGGATTTCTTGTAGATCAGTTCTGTGGTCTCATTACGTGCTAATTAAGAAAAAAAAAAGGACTGAGCAACTTCTGGTAATTTAGATTGTTTTTCTGCCTGTGAAACTCCATCTTCAGCTTTTTTGGCAGCAGCTGTGTTGCTTCAAAAAGATTATCGGAACACTTGTGCTTAGAAAGTCTGTCTTACTTCTGTTTTATGGAGTTTTAAAAATTAATTTAATATTAAATAGCTCTGTAAAGTAGCACCACCCATGTGTGAGTTACTTTCCCAGCTTTCAGGAATGGTTGGCACTTTGTGCTGTCACTGGATAACCAAATTGTAATATGTAAAAAAGCAGGAACATATTCTTAGGTCATCTCAAAGCATGTATCCAATCTCATAAAGATTTTCATTATGGTTTGAGGGATGGGATGTGCATCTTGCTCATTTGCTCACATAGACCCTTGCTGCTGACCCATTCATCAAATGCACCATCCCAGGCCAACAGGAATAAGCTCTCCAAGAAAGATAAAGAGCAGAAATCTCAAATGAGAGACATTGTTCTTTGTACCAGCTCACCTCATCTGCTATCACCTGTAATTGAGATTATCCAGCTTCTCATCTGCCCCTGAATCAAGGTGCTGTGTGGGGAAAAAGAGGTAAAGAGGAGACACAGAGTTCATAAAACAAAATCAGGGGAATTCCATGTCCTGAGTGCTGGAATATTATTTAGAAGCCTTTTAGCTATTTCACGTTAATAATTGTTGAAAAAAAGAGCAAGCAATAACACATTGTTGGCAAGAGAATGTCAGCCAAAAACAAACACAAAGAGACTACCTTGCACTCTGAAAATGCTGATTGCACTTTCTGTGGAGCCAACAGCAAAAATTTTGCTTGTTCTATTTCTTACTTTTGGTAAACAACTTAATTAATTAATCTCTCATTGGCTAATGCTGTGCCTGCGGTATTGCAGATGAATGTTCAACTATCACATCTCCCAAAACTTGGAAGCTGACGCTCAATTTTGTAAATGTAACCCAGCAAGAAGTTATGATGCCTTTTCAAATTCCTTAGCGAATTAAAAGGGCAATTTTTACAGCAGTAAACATTATTTACTAACATTTAAATATCCTCAGCAGTGAATTGTTCCATGAAATGTGTCAGTGTATCCAGAGACCGTCCAGCAGCACCAGGTGAGTTGGCACCAATAACCTGTGTCACTCTGGTTGGGCCAGGAGTCTTTGACATGAAGGGCTCCTGCTTTAAAGTTCATGTTGCTGATAAAACAGCAGTTATCTTATTGCAGTTTGGAAATAGAGTTTGGAAATAGAGTTTGGAAATAGAGTTGGTCCCTCTGCTGGAATTCCAGTAGAATCTGGTGAGGAGTATCTCTGAGAGAGCTGGGTACTGACTTGCCTGTACAGATCAGGTTTGTAGGAGATGTGCACAATTCCTGAGTTCTGCTTCATTGTGATTATTTACTTGCTTACTGGTTTCAAGATACATGACAACTTTTATTGCTTGTTGCTTTTTTAAAAGTATTGATGTGAGAAGTGTTGATAAAGCTGGTTTCACTAGGTGACCATGGATAAGCACGGAAAGGGAACGAAGTTGCTGTTACTGCAGCTGTGCTGCTCTCAGAATTTAGTTTGAACTATCCCAAAGTGACTTCAACTTGGTAATAACACAGTTTTGCAAACTCTTAAAAGTGGATAGCCAAAATATTTATTTTAATGGGTATTTTTATTAAACTAGACAGCATTATTACTGCCACAGATTAAAGACCTATAATGTGACTTTAATACTGTTATTAGATGTTAATGTCTTAGGAAAGCACTTTGAAGATGAAATAGTTCTCATTTACTTTTCCCCATAATTAATCCTAATGTGTCAGGGGACAGCACATCTTTGCATCTTTGCCTCCTGTTAGGTTTGGCCAAATGGAAAAGGCAAGAAGGTAAAACAATTATGCATCTGTGAGTGAGTGCAAATGGAAGTTGTGAGTAAATCCAGTTGAAATCCAGTTGTACAGATGTCCCTCTTCATTCTCTGTTTTCATTGCATAAAACAAGACCTGGCAGTAGGTTTTCCAGCTTCCAGGATTTCTGGTGGGAATTATATATAACAGATTTGTTATTTCTACAGTTTAAAACACCATTTCATCCCAGCACTGGTGGTGTTATCCTCATCATATTATGAGTTCTTTCAGGAAGGGAAGAATAACTCATTTCCTGCTGGGAGTTTGTTTTCTGCACTTACAACTGGAGACTAAATATTTTTGCTCAAGGACAAAAATATTTAATCATCCAGACAAAAGTGAAACAAGGATGGTTTCAGTAAATGTACCTGTACCTACAGGGTCTGGTGGAGTGGGAGGCTCGAGACTCCTGTGCCCCTCCAGGGCTGGGCTTTACTCCTGCTGCACCTTCCTGTGCTCCTGTTCTTCACTGGGAAATTTCCATAGTTAAAAAGAAAACAAAAGAAAACCTCTCCGTGATCATTTTTGGTCTCTGGCTGTTATTTTTTAAAAGGTGCAGTTATTGATGTCTCTGTACCAGATGGTGTGATCCCATGATGCCTCTTATAAAATGTGATATATAAGCATATACCTCAATAGTTCAGGGTTTGTAATATAAATCAGTCTTATGATATCCTCCACAGGCTGGTCCTTTTATATTCCTACTAAGGACCAAATTAATCAAACACTATTTTACTCTAATTTTTGCTTTATAGTCTTCTGGTTTTTATTTGGTTGATGTTAATTTTTATCCATAAATACACATGTGTTTTTTAATAAATCGCTTTTCTTGCACAGAACCAGACACAAAAGATTATGAAGAATTTATTCATTTCATTGTTTAAGAAGCACAATATTTTGAAACTTCAGCCTGCCAGCAGAACAGTTGGAAGACTGAAGATGTAACTTGATTTACCATACATCTGAATAACTTGTATAGCATTCTACTAATTGGTTTCATTACAATTTTTTTCTGTCATTCAGCACATTTCTAATGTACCATATAAAGAAGGTTTCTAATTCTTGAGCTTCTTTCTTTGGAAAAAAACAGTAACTGCAAATTCCACAGTTCAGCTAGATAAACTTAATGTTCTTTGGGAAATGTGTAAAAAGCAAGATGCAGGTTTGTGCTGCTGGACAGTGAAATGGATGAGAGCAAGACCTGTTTTGGTGATGTCTAAATGTGCTGTATAATTAATGTTGTAGGGTTTTGTGTCCTTCAAGGGATATGCAGAATAGCAAACGTTCAGCTGCTAAAAAAAAGGATAATTTTATTGAACTTTCATGGGCTTCATGTCTTAAGGGTAGAGAAGTGAAAATATTCCTGGCTTTGAGAAGAATCAAAAATTTTCAATGCCTGGAGAAATAAAACTGGGGAAAAAGAGGAATTCCACATGAGGTGTTGATCAGCAAACTGTAAAGAGTGGAAGCATATATTTACTTATTTATATATATATATATAGAGAGAGAGATATATATATAGATATATATATATAGATATATAAAACAATCCCCTCCATGTAGAGTGGATAACAGCCTATCTAAAATTAAGTTTATACCTAAGCTGATACCCAGCTTGCTTCCATGACTTCCATTCCTGTTTTCTGTCCTTGAGAACAAGGTATTACAACACTGATGAACAGCTCTTGTGTGTTGGTGTAAAGTGGAGTTGTCTTCTTAGATTTGTATTATTTTCTGTCAATTACTAATCCTTCTGGTTTGAGGCAGGGATTTTGAAGCATCAGGTTTGCAGTAGTGTGGGTCAGCACTGGCTGGGCCTTGAGGCTGGGTGGGATCTGAAGGTTGAGGATATAATTTTTTGGTTAAATGAGATGCTGAGGAGCAAACCAGGTTTATTTGTGATGTGTGGTGAGGTCCTGCAGGTAGGTTTAGTGAATAAAAGGAGGTGCATATTTGTAATATCTGAGATATTGCTGGGTGCGTGTGTTGTGTGTCTGGGAGGGTCAGAGCTCAGCTGAGTGGGGTTTCTGCCCTGCAGAGATCTCAGTGTCCAGGTGGACTCAGCAAATCACTTCTTGCCTCAGCAGCAGAAATGTGATACAGAAAGCAATAAATAACAGCAAAAGGTGTAATAGGCCATGTCCTTCTGAAACAAGAGAGGGGAAAGTTTGAGATATTTTCCCTTTTTAAGAAATAAACAGTATAAAGAAGGAAAGAACCTTGGTGGGGTTAAATTTGTGGCTGGAGGTTGGAGAGCAAATGGCCGAGATGTCTTTGGGGTGGGTTTTAAGTGGCCCTGGAGGAAAGTACTGAGAGAAATGTGTGGGGAATCTTCCTTCCCTGCTTTACTTTTAGGGCCTGTGGTCAGGTGTGTCTCCTTTAATGATGATAAATACCTGACTTTGTGTCTTGGGAAATATCTCTGCTTTTTTAGCAGCTCCTTATCACTGCTGTAACACTGGTGATAGAATAATTTGAAAGTAAGAGCAGGAAGTTCTTCCCTTTATATAAATTCTGTAGTGTTTCTGAGGACAAATGTTTGCATAACTCAGAGTAATTTTTATTGTAATATAGTTTGTGGTGTAAAAATTTAATTAATTAATTTTCATCAAAATTCTAAAAAGGAAGTCTTGAACTCTGGGGTTGGGGCATTTTCTGCCATCACCGATTTTTGTCAGGGCCTGTGGAAATACTTTGGAAGGTTTGACTCTGTAGCCTACCAAGTGGTTTAGAGGTTTCTGCAGTACTTCCGGTGGCAAATGATAATTATTTTTTTCTATCAATAATGATAAATAATAATAAATAAATGTATTTATCAAATAAATGATAAATGAATGATGTAAGCCTTTTGCTTTAATGAGTGTTATCTCATCTTTTTCCTTAATTAAGCAAGTTGTCTTTAGTTAGCAAACACCATTATTGCTGACAAATTTGAAAGGGATGGTTTGTAGATTGTAATCCATTCCTCTCTTACTCCTGTTTAAATTACAAGTGTGGATGTCCCCAAGAACTGTGGAATAATTTGGGAAAAGGATCCAATCTGCATTCTTGGTTAGGGATACAATTGTTTCTTTTAGTTGAGTATTCCAATACCTTTTCTCAGTGCTCTGCACTTTGCCCTGAAATTTCTTGCAAGAAGTACCAGTGCTCCTGATTTTACATAACTAATGGATAGTAACTCTCAAATCCTCCTAAGGTTAGGAAAATATATTCCAAAAAATGTTTATGTGCATCTAGTCTCAACAGCAGTGTTTAGACTTGACCTGACATCATTCCAGTAATAAAAAGATCTGGCCAAGTACTTCAGATGTTTTTCCAAATGTTGGTACATGTTAAAGTCTTACCAAACTATTGAAACCTTCAACCAATTCATTTTAGTCAGATACAGCCTAAAGTTGAAGTATTTTACAAAAGCTAAACAATGCCAAATGCATTTGGCTGAGATCAAAAACCAAATCTATTTGTTCTCTTTCATCTTCAGTGTTCCATTTCCTAGGAGTGTGACCTTAGTCAAACATCTATTAAAGTTAGCTTTTGATCTCACTCCCTTTACAAAAAAAAAAAAAAAGGAAAAAAAGTCAATCTTTAGAATTTTCTTCCAGAGACAATCACAGTATTGTGTTTTAATGTTCCAGTAGCGTGTGAGTAAATAGGATTCTCTGATGTATGTGATAGAGCAGTGCCTAAATGGGACAATCATTTTTGTGTCAGAGACAAGAATCAAAAGGCAGCATTCTTCAGAAGCTGTTAACTGGAAAAATCCCCCCAGGTCAGTGGAAACACTGGTCAATGTGCTGCATTTTTGGGTCCTTTGATGAAAATGCCTTGTAATTTGATAACAGGTAGCTGTTCATTTATAATACAATTTTCTCTTCACCAGTCAAAGCTGCCTAGTGATTAATCAGTAAAGAGGTTAATTTTCTTCTCAAGTATGAGCAGTTTGGTGGTTTTTCAAAAGAAACAAGAACAAATTATTTATTTCTTGAAGAGAATATAAATAAGTTTCTTGGTCATCTGTAAGGTCCTTCTCATTAGGAGAGTCTGACATCCATCCTCAGCCCAAGGGAAGTGAGTAGGTTTTCTTAAATACAAACCAGCTCCTAAAAATATGCAGGGGAATAAAATTACAGTTAGGATTTCTATTTAACATCCTGAGCTGCTCAGACACTAATTGATAAATGTCTATTAGATCTATGCTTATCAATGTAGGGCTACTGTTAGGGAAATGTCAATTAAAGGATACAGTAGATAAATACTGAAGAGATTTATTTAAATCTTTAGAAGAAGCAGAATTTCTCCTTTTAATGAACTTCACAATTGACAGATGCTCTGCATGTTAAGCTTCTAAGACCAGAGTTAAATGTTTACTGGGAATACAGTGAAATATTACCTAGATAACTTTATAATAATGAATTTAGCAATGGGGGAAAGGCCTTAAAGCAGGTTTAAACCTCTCAGCTCTAAACATATAGCTGCAAAAAGCACAGTATTAATGAGACATGGTTGAGGACTGCAGAGTGCAATAATTGTAAAATGAATGCTTGCAAGAGGTTAGTTATATAATGCAGAATTCTAGAAAAGCAGGATGACAGATACCTGCAGTATTTTTCTGAATTGAATAAAAATATCTCAGTACATCTTGGACATCATTTATATTAAATGCAGTTTTATTTTTAAAGTAAATTTATTTAACTTCAATTTTAAAAATCCTGAGAATCTATTTTAAAATCTGAACATACTTTGACTACTGAAATAATTGCACAAAACCTGATCTAAAAATGTTTGTTGCCATAGTTCTAGAAGAAATGAAACTGCTATACTGGTGCAAACTCAGGAGTAAGGACCAGTTGAGTTTGTATGTAAAGATTTGCAAGGGCAAAAAGAATATTTGCATAATTTTAGATTACTCAGTGTTTCAATTCAGTAACTAAATTATTCCTCTCCTCCTCCAGCCTGCATTTGGCTTGGAGGCTGGAAGTTAATTCAGCTTGACCAATGAGTAGAGACACATCCTTTAAGATTTTAAAAATGGTGTAGTTCATCTTCTACGTGTTATTTTTATTCACCACCTGGAACAAGAAAATAAGCTTCCAGTCAGTGTCTCAGCTTTGAAAAATGTTCTTTACCTTGCACAGCGTAAAATGGAAATAGCTATTCTGGCATAACTTCATAAACAAAGGTGATATTAACCTATTGGGACTAAATTACATGTCTCCCATGTTATTTGTGCAAGTAAATGTGCATGAATAAGCTTCAGCAAAGCTGTAGGAAAGTAACTGAAAAACAGAGAGATCAGAATGATCAGAAGTAAAAAAAAATGCTTAAGAAAGAAAGTAAAGGTGCCCACTGCTCCATAATCACATTCCTCACACTCTGGCTGGGATCAATAGTCATTCATTCATGCCTCAGAGGAAAACAGGGCTCTTTTGTTTCTTTACCTGTGCTCTGAACATTTCCTGAAGTTAAACCTGGTTCCTGCAGCCTGTGGGCAGCCTCCTCATTTTCCCTGTGCAGTTTGGGACTGCACTTATCCATCACCTGCTCAAAGAGGTGCCCAGAGCCCCAGCTCAGCTCTGGGAGGTGTCTGGCAGCTCCTGCCACGGGGATTTGCTGTGCAGGCTGGAGCATTGCATGGAAGCTTGTCCTTCCTCAGGTGCAGCCCTTTGGAGTTTCCATCCCTGCTGGAAGTGAAAGGAACTCATGCAGAGTATTTCATTTCCTTCTTCCAGAGGGGAGCCACCTGAGTGCCAGGGTACCACAGGGTCCTTCTTGCCATAGCCAGCACTGGTGGAAGGGCTTTGGTGGCAAAAGCTGCTGTGTGAAGATCAGGCTGTGGCTCCTGCTTTGGAGGAATGTGGTTTTCCACTCCCTGAAATGGGAAACAAACCAGAAAGCCAGCAGGTTTCGTTAAACCAAAAGCGTATAAAGAGATCATAATGTGGCAGTAGGTTCACTCCTCATTTGAAGAGGTAGATGTTCCTGCTCCCCCAAATGTTATTTTATTTTACACTGAACAATAAATGGAGTATTCATTTGGGAATTGACTACTCCAGGAGATTGTGCATTTGTTCACAACATTCTACAAATTTTGTCCAATTGCAGTAATTGTAAACATGATAGGTTCTGCTTGAAGCTTGAGATCCCCTAATACCACCCCCAAATATTTTTCATTGTGAATAAATTGTGGGTTTTCAAGTGATCTTTAAAGCATGAATATTTTGCTTTAATTCAACAGCCAGAATTGCAATATGGTTATATGTCTCAGAAGGACATTCCAGGAATTTTTGTTCCTAAGTGATGCTTCTTTCAGACTTGAATCTTTGGAGGTTGTGTTAATTAAATGCCATTTGGAGAGGAGTGTCTGGGCTCTCTCTTTTCACTGCTTAGATTATTGTGCTTCAAATAAACATAATATTTTTGTGGGTTTTACGAACTGGCCACAGATTTCTCAGCCTTAAGTAACCAAGAGCTGTGTGTGATCAGAGCATTCAGTTTCTGTTCTGGCAGAGGCTTGAAAATGGCTTTTGTGGAAGCAGCAGCATGTAGGGAATGACTGTACAAATTTGCAAACCATACTTCTGACAATCCAGTCTCCACCAGCAGTGCTGATCCTGGCAGTGTGTTGAGGTTTTTTTGTGAAATATTGTAGCATGATGAATTTGTGGAACTCACGTAAAATCCTTGAAATGCACCATTTTAAAAGCGTGCATTGAGACAGCTGGGATGTCGCTGCTGTGTGTCATCTGATACAAAACCAATATTTGTATGGTATTTTCCTGTCACAAGTAGGAAGTAGCTTGAAATTACTCACAAAGATATCCTTATTCTCAGAAGACCTTCCAGCCCAATTAATTTTACAAGCTCGAGAGATTTGTGCCAGCTCCAGATAAGCTTTCAGACTTTTTGGTACTTAGCTGAAAGGACTTCCAGAAACTTCTGCCATTTCCCTTCTGTCATTACTGCCTATGGACAGGTGCTTGAAGCCCACAGAAACTGACGTCATGGGAAAGGAATAAATGTGGAAAAAAAAGAAACAACAGCAAATTCTGATTTCAGATGGCAGCACATGCACCGTGGCAGACTTCTGTGGTTATAGAGGAATATAATGTGCATGGTCACTATGAGGATTGTGAGGTTTAATATATTGATAACATAATTTTAAGTTCCCAGGAACCCAAGAATATTCTAAAATGGATAACAAGGTCCTCCAGTCAGAAGCAAGTGTTGATGGTAACCACCACTTGTTTCCTGTGACTGAATGTTTAGCATTTTGGAGTTAATATTTTTTTTCTTGTAAATGGAATTTATTTTGTGGTGTTCTCAGGGAGGTAATTTAACGCAATTCTGGTTTCATTTTTAATTTTTCAAGTCCTTATCTCATAGAATTGCAATCTTTAATCTGTGACAGCAGTATGAAAGCATAAGCAGATAGTTTTGAGAGTTTGGGTGATTATGAGCCTTAATTTAACTTAGTGAAATCAGAGTCCTTATGCATAAATTCGTCACTCTCTTGATGTTTGAAAACACTGCTTAGATACACCCCATATTGTAAGTTTCCATTTTGTGTTGAAAAGTTTCAATGGCATGACTAAAATTGCATCAGATCTGTGCTGAAGAATGTAAAAGTTATCAAGGGGTTTGATTTTTTTATCAGTGGTAATTCAATGGCTGCTGTGTCTGGCGTGTGCTTCCATCTTCTGAAAGCTGTACATCCAAAGTGGGGTGGTCAGTCAATCATATATACAGAGGAAGGTAAAGGTCACAGTAGTGCAGAATACTAAAAGTATTACGCATTACAGCCTTGACAAATCATTCTCATGACATAGATTGTAAAAAAGAGCAGAAAATGTCACAAAATTAATCAATTCTCATGAGACCCGCTGTAAGAATTATGGGGGCAAAAAAAGCAGTGTAACCCTCTCAGTGCTTTTGGAAGTTGTGATTTTCCTGTTTCCCTCCAACAGGGGAAGCTGCAGTTTAGTTTCACATGAGATGCAGGTTCCTTTTTTGAATAGGAAGTCAACTGTAAAATACACAGCTGGGTTTGCTGTGCATCAGCTTGAACAGGAGTGCTCATCTTACAGATCCAGGCACAAATTTGGGATTCAAATTTCTCTGTACTTCTAACGGAGCCCCTTGGGTCTAGACGGGAAATCTGACGGCTCTTTGGTCATCATCTCCTCATGTGGATGGAGGATATGAAATATCTCAGGTACCTGATGGAAAATGTTCACATTAAAAATGGTTCCAGTCTTTCAGATGGAAGTCAGGGAGGATAAGATCAGGACAGAGGTTATGAGTGGGGTGAGAAGCTTAAATAATAGAGACAGACATGGGATGAAATCATCTGGAACTCGCCCCATGTTTAGAGCAGACCCCAAGATTTGTAAGAATCAGGGCTCTTAAAGGATGTAAAATGTGTGAAATTAGAGAGTGACAACCTGTTGCTTATGTGAATTGTTCCATGGAGTGGCAGGGATGTTTGGATGTTTGGGGTTTTTAATCTTGTTTGTGCTCATGTGAACTTCTGCATGAAATTGTATTTTAAAGTAAGGTGAGCAAGCACACCATGTTAAACAGAAATTACCAGGATTGCAAAATCAAACCATCAGAAACTGAGAAACATTTGTGCAACGCTAATTCTGATCCCTGGAGCATTTGGCAAAGTCTTTAAATGACATGATCAGTGTTTTCCCCAGAATCACTGCCTGGGTGATGATGGAACATCCATTGACCTGTGTGGGATGAGGAGACTTTTCTGTGTGTCTGTCCCCATCCAGCAGCTGCAGAAGGGGGAGTTACCTGGGGAATATTTAGGGACTGCACAAAAGTGGAGAATCAAGTCCCTCAAGAAAAGACTGTGACATTTTCAAGATGACTGGAGCTTCTCTGTGAAAGATTAATTTCTCACAATTCCTGACAAATATGAGTAATACTTGTTTGGATTTTTTTCCCCCTCAGTAGGATTCTTTTGCCATAGTATAGTATATAGTATAATGTTTTTGACATTTTGAAGTGGTGGTATTTAAAAATGTTAGACCACTCAAAATTTTTAAAGTATTGTCTGAAATATTTTGGTAAGGATCGTCTTCAGTAGTTCATCAACTTTCATTAACTGAGTGTGGTTAGAGAATCCAAGAATCCCAGATTGGTTTGGGTTGGAAGAGACCTTAAAGGTCATCTCATTCTACCCCCTACCATGGGCAGGGACACCTTCCACTAGACCAGGTTGCTCCAAGCACCATTAAATAAATCAAGAAGTCTTCATTTTCTCATTTGCCTGATCATGCAGCATGATAAATACAAAATTTCCAATGTTCTCCTCAAAAAATCAGTTCTTGCTGTCATTTGGGGTGTTTTCCTGTTGCAAAAGTGGAAAGAACATATTTTTGAGGTACGTTTGTAATGCCAGAACAACTAGCTGCAGGTGTAAGAACAGATGAAAGAAGCTCCAGTGTAGTGATGCATTTCTTGGCTGTTGGCTGCATTTCAGCTGAGCAGCGTCAGATGGATGTCCTGCATTTCAGCCTGGGCTCTGAGTGCCCTCCCAGCTCTGGGGTGATGCTCCCACAGCCCAGCCCATGACAGAACTCTTCAAAATCCATCCCCAGCCTGCAGGGCCCAGTTACTCACCAGCTGCTCCCCGAGTTCCATCCCTGGCTCTCTCAGATGATTCACGTTGAAGGATTGTTGTGACCATTCCCAAGTGGTAGCCAGGGAATCTTCACACATCACTGAAAACAGGACTTGCACTAGAGCTACACCTTCCTGCTGGGTTCACAAACATGAAAAACATCTGCAGTAACAAAACTTACAAGTCTGGACCCATCTCCAAACTGCTTTAAGACTTTGGGCGTTTTACTTCTCTTATCCAAGAATTCAGTTTCACTGCCCTTTGTGTAGTGCTGTGTTTTGCCTCCCTATTTATCACTAAGCAAGGATGATTCATTTCAGCTACAGAGAAGCCTTCACTTCCCAGCGTGATTTTTTTAAATTGTTTAATTAGTAAAATTTTGCAGTCGTTCTGAAAATGTAAAGTATATTATTTGTATTTACTTATTAATTTTAATTAAAGTGAGTGTTCCTTTTCAGTCTTGGAAAGCCTGATTTGTTGGAGGTTTCAGGCTTGTTTTCACTGTTGGCAATATGGTCTCTCATACTGACATTTCATGGTACCAGATATTTCATCATTGCTGTTTTTGCACAGCATGCTTGACCCATAGCAGCTTTGAATGCAAATAATAAACAAGCCAATGCACAATGCTTGACTGTTACACTGAAATAATATGGCACAGCTAAACCGGGTTTCATTTTTCCTTTTGAGTATTATTAATTGCAATGTGTTGACTGTTAATTTAATTAAATGTTTTGTTTTAATATAAAACCATTTTTCAGTTCACTGACTCACCATTTCATTTAATTAATTGCAAACCTCAGGATTTGATTACTCATAGTTCTCCTTTAGTTAATTTACTTGTTCACAGTTTTGACAGAAAAGCTTTCAAACTAATATGAAGGAGAGGCACAGTCTGACTAATAAGGAAACTGGAAAAAAATAGCTGTAGCATGAGATTAGCAGACACTGAGGGTCACCTGAAAAGCTCAGAGCCCTTGTATTCACCATCAAAATCCAATTTCCAGTGGCTGGGCATTGCTTAAATGTGCAGGAGTCACTTGCACCTGAGACACCAGCGGAATGGAGTTGAGTTTTGGATTCTTACCCAAACACCAGATGTATTTGCCAAGGAAGAAGTTGTGGTGTTAGTGGATGCAAGGGACGCTGTCCCCTTGTCCCCTGTGCTCAGGCTGGTTCAGCCCTGCCCTGTGATGGGGACACCAAACAAGCCAGGGCTGTGATCTGTGGGCCATGCAGTGAAAATGCTGCTACCTCAGAAAGAATTCCTGGGATTCCACCGAGGAAAACCCTTCAGTAGTTTGTCTGTGATGGGGATATGTGAGTTAACAATTAACCACTGACGCAGACAGGGCTGGAGGAGCCTCTCTGGGGCTCTCAGGCTCCGAGGTCCCCCAGGTCCCGTGGCTGCAGGAGCTGAGGGTGAGCTCAGGGGGTGCAGGAGCAGCCAAGGCTCCCAGGACGTGGGGCTCTGTTCCATCTCCAGCACCCCAACACTGGGTTCTCCCCAGGGCAGGGCAGTGCCCTGTTGAGACAGCTGAGAATGGCCCAAATTTGGATCCAGACTCTTCATTTCAAAACTGTTTGGCTCTTAGGCCTGATCTGTCTGTCCAGAATACAACTGTAGAATTTCCCTTCACAGAGTGACAGAATCACCAGGTTGAAAGAGACTTTCAAGATCATCGAGTCCAACCCAGCCCTAACAACTAAACCATGGCACCAAGTGCCACATCCAGTCTTTTTTTAAACACACCCAGGCATGGTGACTCCACCACCTCCTGGGGCAGACCATCCCAGTACTTTTATCAGCCTTTCTGTAAAAAACTTCTTCCTACTATCCTTCAGTGCAGCCTGTGCATGAAGTGTGTGGTTTGGGCATCCCTGAAAGGTTACTTTGGTTATTTCAGGGCTAAATCCCTGTGCTGTGCAGTGGAATTCTGCAGCCCCATCAGAGGGAGGCTGCAGAGTGAGGCTGAGCAGATCACAGATGGCAGCTGCTGGTTCTGCCATGCACACCATGAGCAGTTGGGATGGGATCCCTGTGGACCCCTGGATCATGGAGCAGTTGGGATGGGATCCCTGTGGATCATGGAGCAGTTGGGATGGATCCCTGTGGATCATGGAGCAGTTGGGATGGATCCCGGTGGATCCATGGATCATGGAGCAGTTGGGATGGATCCCTGTGGACCCCTGGATCATGGAGCAGTTGGGATGGGATCCCTGTGCACAGAACTCCCAGATTCTGTGTCTCTCTCAGAGATCCCAGCAGGAGCTGCTCCCTGCCAGCCCAGGTCACTGGGGATACTGGGGTTGGGGACAGCCTTGCCAGGAAACCATCCTGACTGTGCCCAGACTGCTGGGCTGTTGTGAAGGATGTCCCTGTTTGACAACAAACGTCCACAGTTTATTTCCTGGGTGTTCCCTGACTGATTGCAGCTGGCAGAAGGTAACTGAAGAAAGGAAAATTTAAAGTGCAAATGGACAGGAAAAACCAGAAGCTTTGAAGTATGTAATCCAGCACGTGGATTTTCCTAGTGATCCTTTTTTTTTTTGTCTTTAGGGGGAAGTAAAGGGATAGATGTAAACGTTACAGCAATTCCCAGGACATTTTTCAAAGTGAGGTGCTCTAAGTGAGATTCTACTGCTGATAATGATTCATCCAAGAGGATGGAAATGATTCTTCAGTTCTTTGTAGATCCTTAAATAAGTCAGTTGAAGAATAGCCCTCTTCTCCACAGCTAGCCCAAGCAGAGTCAGTTATAGAAAGAAGTTTTATTAATGGTTAAATGAAATAATAGTAGGGTTAACCATGGCGGTACGTAGTTGAAGATTATGCCAGTGCTGCCTGTTTGCTGCCATCATTTCAATCAGCAACACTCCCTTACTGCTGAACCCATTTGCTTTAGCCTCAATTTTGTTATCACTCAGAGATGCTGAAGAATTAGTACATTGATTTTAAAGTGCCTCAGCCAGGTTCTGTGACTTTCAGTTCAAGACTGGGGGTGAGTGAGTGAGAGAATACTTTGTAGACACTGAATTTAGGGATAATCTCAGCTCTATCTTCAAGCTTGTGCCTGGCTGTGCAGGACCTTGGTGCTTTCTGCACTAGGGCTGTGTTTTACTCTTGAAACTTTTGCTGCTGGAGTGACTTTGGTGTGGCAGATGGCAGAGCACAGTTTTCTGATCCATCACTGTTTCTTGGCTGGTGTCCTTATGGCAGCTGTGTCTGGTTAGGGAGCTCAGAAATGCCTGACAATAATTACCTTTAATTTCTGCAGGCAGCATCGTGGTGATTTGGGGACTGTGTTTATTATTTTCTGTTTGTTCTGTGGTACCTTTCTGCCTTCATTACATTTCTGCTACAACTGTGCAGTAGAAGGTTTTGGGGGAGTTTTCTTTTATTTTCTTTCCTTTTTTCTTTTTTTGTGAGGGGGAGTTGTTTGTTTGTTTGGTTTGGTTTGGTTTTTTGTTTTGTTTTTTTGTTTTTTGTTTTTTTTAAATACAGTACCCTGGATAATTTTTTCTCTTGTCTTTTCTCTGAACATTTTGCTAAAGATCTGAATTTATTTTCCATTCTCTATTTACATCCTTATAAATAGTTTCTTTACTGTTCTGCATATTTAATTAAATTTCATTACTTCCAGTCTATATCAAGAACCTGTATAAATACCAACCCTGATGAGAACATTGGAATATTGGTTTATCTGTGCATCCCTGGGAACATACAAATTATAAAATGTTATAAGAAAAAACTCCATGTTCTGACACTATATTTTTGTAAGCATTAAAATGTATGTGAATCCTTTGCAAATGGTTTAAAAATAGAAAGTGAAAAGGTGCCTGGAAATCTTGAACACAGTCAGTTCCTCAGAATCATGATGATGATGATTCGTTGTTTTTACTTCCTGAAAATAATGTAAAATTCAGTCAAAGAGCAATCCCACTAACTTTCCCTAAGGAAAAAAAAAGCTTAAAAGTTTGCAGACTATTTAATCTTCTCCAGAAAGTGTGTGGAGAGTTTTATCATTGAAGATGTATTCTGTGATGGATTAACTGAGAGTGTGTGAAATAAAAACAAGAGTTTAAACATCAAGATTTTTTATCTGCTTGGTAAAAAAACTGTAACATTTGTAAAAGAACTTTAAAGGGTGTTGAAAATAAAATTACAGTGTACTGGTCTTTTGTATGAAGTGAGGGGTGCCTTAAATAACCTAAAAGACAAAATTACTGGTGATGATCAGAATATCTTTGCTGAACTTGACTAAATTGCTGTGTCCATATGAGATAAAAGGTGTCCCTCTCCAAGCAGTCCTGGATCACTTCCTTTCTTAAGTCTTACTGAAATAATGAGAACTTTGTGAAGCCCATTAGAGGAGCAGCAGAGCCAATCTGAATGTCAAACTCGTGGCAGCTTTTAGAAGAGTGTTGTAATTTATGGGTAGGGTGTGAAAATTATTAGTTCCCTTTAATCAGTATCTAAATCTCTCAATAAGCAATGCTTTCCAGAAGCAGATGTTATAATTCTGGTTTGATGTACGATACCTTAGTGGGTTGCTAGAACAGGTAACACCACCAAAAAAATCATGGGTTTTAATAAATGCAGTTCAGTGGTTTTGTGGAACTAGGTAGCAAATAATAAAGGCAAGTCCTGCTGTACTGAGGGGAAGAATAAATCCATTTAATTAATAATTGAATGAATAAACAATTGTACCTGTTTATTTTTGGTTTTGTGCCCGTATCTCTTGGATTTTCCTGCAAAAACTTCAGATTGTTTTCAGTCACATCTGGCCCAGAGTAGAAGTAATTTGGTACTGTGTGAGGAAAATCTGATTATTTATTTAGTGACCAAGGCAAAATGATAAAAACTTTGCACTTACAAAAAAAAAAAAAGATACTGGGAAACTTAAAAAAAAAAAAACAAACAAAACATGATAATTATGATAGCCTTGTAGACTGATGTTACTCTGCTTCTTCTCTTTTACTACTGGAAATTAATTGGGTTTTAATAATTTGAAAACTTTCTTCCAATAGTCCCCTTAATTCTGTGAATTTCTGCTGGTCTTAATGGTCTCTTAAAAGTGGGATTGATTCTGTAATTATCCATATTGTGTTTTTCTACACATTTCCAATGTGGTATTTTCCAGTTACAATAATATTGATCCAAACCAACAGATTCCCAAAAGGACAAAGCAATATTTGGATGCATAATAGAACAATGAGTGCTGTACTTATTACATGTTAATGGGCTTTGAACTGTTGAAATTAAGGAATACTGTATCTTACTCTGGGTGTGGAAATTCTGTTGCAGCTAAATAAGTCAAGCAGAAAGTGATCAAAGTGACAAGGTGATCAAAGTGACAGGAAATTATATTTAAAAGTATAATCAAAAGGGATACCATTAAATAAATATTTCTTTGTGCTGCACATGTTAAAAAGAAAAATAAACATGAAAGATTTTTTTTTTTTTATTCTTAGAATGGTGGATTGAAGTAACTTGACTTTAAAACAAAGATGGTGTTCAGGAATAGCATTACTTAACTGGACTAAGAATGGGAATTTAATTTATATGACTTTTTTTTACAGAAAAGGAATGTTCTGATCAAACTTGCAGTGACACTGCATATTATTTATTTCTCTTTCTCCAGGTCTGACAGCAGCTGCCATGGCAGAGGCTATGAAGCTACAGAAAATGAAACTTATGGCCATGAACAGCCTTCATGGAAGTGGGAGTCAAAATGGAACTGAGTCAGAAAATGAAGAGCTCAATTCTAATGCAGGTAAGGGATGCTGTGCCCCTGAGCTGCCCTGGAGCTCTCAACAACTGGCTCTTAAATTCTTGGGCTCTTGTATTTTGAAAGCTTTGCTCTACCGGTGCTAAATCAAAATTAGTGCTCTCACTCCTCCATATTCCTCCAGTTTTCCTCCTAACAGCTCCCTTCATTAATTGTTTGAAAAATACTGATGAGGACCATCTTCATTGGGGTTGGATTTGGATACAGACTTTTAAAGTGCCCCCTAAATCCATCTGGAGTAACCCAAGATTTATCCATTGGCAATAACACTGTCTGGGGTTCTCCAGTAAATGATGGAAAGTTTCCAGAAGGTCAGGTTGTTGGAACTCCTGAGCTCCAGAGGTCACTGGAGAAAGGTAAGGCAGGGAATGCTCCATCTCCAAGTTACGGCTTTTCTGCATTTTGTTCTTTCCTTGGATGGATATTTGCAAAGCACAGCTGTGAAGGGGAGTTGTGATAATCCTTGGCTGTGGCTGGAGTCACCTCGGACAGGAGGTCCTGGCACAGAACACGTTCATGTGCTATATAAATATGAATATAAATTTCAGCTAAGCTCCCCAAGTCCCAACTCCCCAGGAATCGGGTTCAAAGGTGAAGTCAAAATGGATCCTTTGGAGAGGAAGTCTTTGTTTATTCTGATGTTCTTCCAGGTGAATAGAAGAGATTTTTACTTGGACAGTGTAGAGAACCTGGAACCAGGCAGATCCATTTTATCTCTGATACCTGTTACATAAAGGGCAGTTTCCCTTGGCTTCACTTTTTACTGCATCCTACACTTTTGCCACTTGGGGAACATATTTTGTTTGTTTCCATTACTAATTCAAGAGGAGAGGCACGGCGTGATCCCCGCGGCATCCCGCTCTCCCATCGGCATTCCCGCGGCTCCCAAGGCAAAGCCTGGCTGCTGTGTGCTGCATTTGCATCCTACCATCAAAATGGTAATTTATTAGACCAATAAAGCAGCAGCTGGGAGGTCTTAGACTCATTTTCTAAAGGAATAACTTTGAATTCATTACAAATTATGCACAAAGCAGTCTTTCCAAAAGTGGTATTGCCTTTTGCTAATTTTGTGTACTCATCTGTATTTGAAGAAATCTGGCTTCTAACTCATGCATTAAACCTTTCTCCAGCTTCCTGTTCTGTAGGATATGTATTTCTTATTCACCTCTCAGACCCTAATCAATTAGTTCACATTGAATTCAGAAATAAAAGCACTGGAAAAGCCTATTCAGTGGTTGTAACTGAAATAGTTTTAGATAGTTCAGAATGAATTCTGAAAGCTCAATGAATGCTGAGAAAAAGGACTGAAGATAGAATTGCTACAGAAGAGTAAGGAAGTTTCGTACAGAAAAGATGTAGGGTTGGTTATGGGGGTTTTAAAAGCCTCTGTATAAAAGTTTAATTTGAATGCTCATGGTTTTCTGTGTTGTTTGTGTAGGGCAAAATTCATGTACCTCATATGGGGAGAATCTACATTAATGTGATTATTTTAGGTACCTCACGGAACAAGAAGTTTTTTAGGGGTTTGTCACACCAGCCCTTGGACAGTGCATCAAGGTGGGCACTTCACAGGGGAGTTCTGTGGTTTAGCAATTCAATGAGTTTTACAACCAACTCCATACCAATTTAAATATTTGGAAAAATTCCCACTGACTTTAGTTACAGTGGGACCCAAGAATAAGAGTGTGGTGGCATTTCCATACAGATATTTTCTCAATTCTTTCCCCTTTTCATTGCCTGATGCAGTGAAATTGCCAAGAGCAAATTCTGGCTCTGGTGCCAGTGTTGTTTGCAGATGGAGCAATATCAGGAAGAACCAACCCTAATCCTGCTAAAGAATCACAATTTCCCCTCTTTGCAATATGTGCAATGTGAGCATTGGGATAATTTTGTAACATGTGGATTCCTCCTTTATTGGTGGGTCACATGACAAAGGTTTCCATTGAGCAGGATATGTCAAAATGGAAAATCTCCATGAAAGGAGACTAAAAGTTGTCTGTACCTTTCACCATATAAAATAACCAAAAAATTACTAAACACTCACTACAGAAAACCTGGTGTGGCATGAAGAGAGTGGGAATTTTGTTTAGAGTTAATACATGTGTTGTAACTTTGATCTGCTGTGAAGGGAACACCAGGATAATTCTTTGTGCGTGAAACCTTCACCAACTGCTTGCTTTGCTCTAGACTTAAAGTTTAAATGACTATTAAAAATAAAATGGGGATGTGAAATGAGGAAGAAAATCGAATTTTGATTTTTTTTTTTACTAAGAAGAGGTGGAAAGGAACAGAGCAAAGGAGTCAGAAACATCATAAGTGAGAAAAACATTTTATTTTAGGAGAGAGACCTACAGTTTCTTTGATTTGAGGTTGTGTTTAATAGCTTCTGTAATGGTTGCAACATGACTCTGCATCTAGATTTCAGCATGAATAACAACCTGTTCGTGTTTCATTTAGCTCCAAATGAGAAATTCTGTGTTTTATTGTTTTAGGAAATTAGTCTGTGTACTATTGCTCCTGGAACTTTATAATTAATCACTAAAGGTTATGGTTGTGGAGAGTTTGTGGGAAATAGATGTCTGAATGATTATAATTGTAGCTGTCAAATCAGAAATATGGTTGTACAGAGCTGAGGACCTTTTGCTTCCTTTGATTCTTTTTTTCTTTTTTTACAGTAACAAAGACTCAAAGGGTTGCAATCTTACTTAAAACAATTAAGTTGGGTTTTTACCTCAGCAGTACACATTGACTTCCTACAGTGCCACTAAATATTTCACTTTTGGATATGTGCCTTCCTGCTCATCCCACAGTCTGATAGATGAGTGGAGTACTCGCTTTTTGCTGTTGTTTATTTTAAATTAAAGATGTAATTGAGCAGTATGAAGTCCTGAAGCTTTATTGCCAGATTTTTTTGCAAGTGTGTCATTATATACAGGCCATTAGTATAATAAAAAAAAGTGTTGAGGATGTCTTGGCATATTCCTCTCAATCCCCATCTGTATCTGTTGAGGTATGAAATAATTTTGGGTTTTCTTCTTATTGATGCCTAGCCTGTCATTTCTACAGTTTCTTCCTCTGTGTATCATTATGATGATGGAAACTTTAAAGAATTCACTGTCTGAAGCCAGAATTTGTCCTGTCTGTTTAAAATCTGAATTCTAACTCAATTTAACACGATCAGTGACTAATTCCTCAGATATTATATTGTTCTCTAGCAAATTGCAGGTGTGGAATTGAATATTAAAAATGTGTCTAAGGAAGTGGGGGATAAATGTGCCACTTCTTTTCCTGCTTCTAATCCAGCTGGTGTGCTTTTGCCATCATGTCCTACCTACCTCCTTTTCATGATGTTACAATGATCTCAGTAGTGGTGGAGTTTGGTGCTGGAATATTCTAAATAACTTAGTAAAACAAATGCTACAAGAGTTAATACTGAAAATATAGGGGGGAAATTTCCCCCCAAAAGTTCAATTTGCAGATATTTTTTTAATTGAAGCAGTGCTTTAGTTCACAGTGCTGTGAAGAACGCTGTTATACATTTGAACATTGATGTCCTCCTTCCACTCTCTCTGCAGAAGAGAAAGAGATTTTTTTGCACCTTCCTACTCATCATATGAAGTGTTAAAGCAAAACTTCTCTGGCAGTTGAAAAATCTCCCTTTCAATCTGGCTCTGGAGGCTCTCTGGCCCCACAGTCCAGCCAACCTGGGCTGGCTGTCCCCTGGGGCTCACTGTCCCTCTCCATCCTCTGCTGGCAGGAAGGTTAAATTTGGAGAGCTAGGTCGTGTCTGGCTAGGGGGTAATCCATCCCTCTGGAATCTCAAATTCCCAGTGGCCAAAAGTCTTTTGAGATCCTGTTCCTCCTTTTTTGGCTCCTCCAGGTGAGTCCTTGGAGAGGACACTTGGCTGGTGGCACCTGAGGTTTGCCAGGAGTGATTGTGACCTTTCCTGCTCCACTTGGGAAGTGAGGAAGGGCTGGAGTGAGCATCTGGAGCTGACTCCTGCTCACTCACAGCCCAGCCACGTAGTCAGATTTGGTGTTCTGTAGAAGACAAACAGAACAAAAGCTTTCTGGTTGCATGGAGGTGTTGATGGAAGATGAGCTCCTTCATAAAAGCAGGCGAGGCGTGTTCTGGAAATTAGCATCTCGTTGCTTTGGGGGATTTGGAACTTACTTGAAATCCGGGCTTTTCTTTTTAAGGGCATGGCAGCAGGTAATTTGTACAAGTGGGAGATAGGATAGATTGTCAGACAGGGGCTGGGTGATGTTACCTGGATGTCCCCCAAGCTGCCTGAGCAGGGAAGGATCAGTGCATGGCAGTCGTGACAGGAGCCGTGTGTGCAGAGCCTCCGAGCAAAGAATAGAGCAGGTATTTCCTTCTGGTGGCTTTTGGAGTTAGCATGCATGATTTAAGAAATGTGTTTTGCTTTCCCAGGAGAGATATCAAACAGAACTAAGTGTTTCAGTGGTATTTCCTTAGGAAGTCAAAATGTTATTCTGTATGTAGAGTCTTGTTGCTTAATTTCCAGACAAGGAGCTAAGTTAGGCAGAAAAGAAAGGAAAAACACCCAAGCTTTTGGCATATGAGGATCAGAGAAAAAGCTCTCTCATAGAAAAAAAAAAAAAGTGTTATCTTTTTATCCTTCTTTCCCTTCAGTACCTGCCATGCAGTTTTCTCACAAATGCAAACATCCTTCACAATCTGTTTAAAAAACCACAAATACATCACTCAGAGGAATATTTAAGGAACCATCAGGAGGGGAAAAACTCATTGGTTTAATGGAATGCTGTCAAGGAAAATCAGCATCACAAACGACACAGGGGCAGAATTGATACTTTTGCACTGACATGTTAAAAGAAAATCCCATGCATTATTTAGAAAACCCAGAAATCTGTCAGCTGTATGATTGCCGAGTTAGCAGAAGCAGGAGGATGCTGCTCAAGTTGAAAAGAAACGCGTAGGCACAGATCCATATTGTAACCTTTCATGTTCTCCACCCACCATGAATACCCAGCTATTACACGGTCAGCATTTTTTAGTTTTTCTCTTTTAAAATTTTCAAGTGCTTGAAAAGTCAAAAGAGGTAGGTCTTTTCTTCTAAAAAGCAGGATGCCAAGGCTGTTATTTTATTGTAAGAATGTAAAAATGACAGGACCAGAGAACAGGTTTTTTTAATCCTTGAGTACCACGTAGATTTCATTAAGTCGTTTTGCCTGTTGTTAAGGAAAGTATTTTTGTGTTACTTGAGCAGAGAGTTAAGAATTTTTTGAAATAGTTATGAATTTTCTTAAATTGTCCTTTGACCAGGAGGGATCAGTGCAGTCTTGAAGCAAGAGAGAATTTAACATGTTTTAGGTTTTGTGCTGTCTCATCCAAAAACTAGACTTGACTCCAGCTCGAGCAGACGCGTTAAAACATTTTATCCTAAAAATTGAGACCTCTGTGCTATTTTTGCAGGCAGCTCCTGTGCTGGTGCTGGTGAGGGTGAGGGAGGGAAGGTGAGGAGGCAGAGAGGGGATGTTTGGCCCCTGTTGGGACAGGATCTGCCCAGGGGGGTTTCACCCACACCCAAAGGAGATTCAGGGAGTGGATTGGTGGATTTCAGGATGTGCTTCCATCCTTAGCCTTGGAGTTGTGGTTCCGTGAAACTTCTTTGAACCCACGTGGAAGTGATGGTGAAGTTTATTTAAGCTTTTTCAGTGAAAGTGGAGTGAAGGAACTCAAACATTCTCATAACGTGGGGGCTTTAGGAAGCTTTCCCCACTGCTGCTTGTCAGAAAACAGCCGTGACTGGGGAGTGACAGGAGCAGAGAATTCCCCGTGGATGATAAAAGTGACGCCTCCCTGGCACTGATAATCCTGAAGGAAAAGGTGGTTGTGCTGTTTCATTTTTAAGATCCAACTCCTCATGCCTTAATGCTGTTTGTTTGGGTCACAGTTTGCACTGTGCTGTTTTCTCTCCTGTTCCTTCCTAGTGGGCTGCTGCCCTCTCAGTTATCCCAAGAATACAAACTCCATGTGGGAAGCTTGGAAATACAATGCAGATACCAATTTCTTCAGCAAATTGTGGTTTTTTTGGAGAGTGAGTGTCAGTGGATATTTTGTGCTGCGTTACCCCAGCACTGGGCAGGGTTTAGTACCAAGAATTTTAGGAGGCTTTAGTGAACCTGAGTTTCAGTAGAGTGCAAAATTGAATTTTTTTACCTGTGAACTTATTCAAGGTCCCAGTTTAGATACATTCTTAAGCAGTTACCTATTGAAAGCATGTATTATATAAAAAAACCTGTATTTTTTTAAGGATTCATTTAAATTTAAACATAAATATAGTAAATGTAGGTAATGATTCAGACATAATTGTTGACACATCAGGTAATATTTACATATTTGGATTGACTGACACTCATCTCTGAGAAATGTGAAATAGCTCTGGCTTAATTTTAAAACTAATAAAGGAAATGTAACTCCAGAAGAGTTTTGAAAATTAAATTCTCTGTCCTCTGTAACTGAGGCATCTTCTTCTGTGAGAGGAATTCTCTTTCAGGTTTTTGATGCTTATCTTACACATGATGAAATTAACTGTGTTTATATAACATCCTGAGCTAATGTAAACTGGTTTGAAGATCAAGCAAATTTAGGTTTTATCTTATACTGGCTTTTTAGAAAAGTTGTTGTTAACTCATGAAGCTCTGGGTTTGTGTGAATGCTTTTTGAGTGGGTAATTCCCAAGGGTATATTTTTAATGGATTCATGACAATTAGATATTAGATACTGCTAAGGGTTTACAAATGGAGAATGTATATGCTAGTAAGTTTATATTTCAGCAGTTAAAGATCTCACACAATCTGTTTCCTTGGTATATTTTGGTTGTTATCTTACTTGAAGTCAAAGAACTGTTGTTCCTTTTTTTCCTCAGAATACTTTTTTTTTTTTTTTAAATAAAGACAGAATTCCTTCCAATGATTTCTAACTTTTGCTGGAACAAATTTAATATAGAAAATCAAGATTCATATCTGTTAAAAAGCCCTGCCTAACGCCAAATCAAATACCCCTGGTTGCCCACGGCGTGATCATAAACAACCTCTCCAGATTCTTGCCATATCTGCCATCAGAACTAAGTGCAGCAAAAGATAAACTAATGAAAAAATGTAAATGGTATGGCTAAATGGAGGAGAATTGAGAGCTTTCACATGTCTGTCACCTTTCAGATCCTTTACAAATTTATAGTCTCAGAGTGCAGAGGTCTAAATCTTCAAAGCTTGAAAAACAGAGGTGCAGCATGAACTAATCTTCATTTTTTCCCCTATCTTCTTACAGCAGCACTAATGGAAATGTATTTTGTTTAATGACTCTGAAATCCTGTTTGTAATTAGATGTGGGAATTGGTCTTACTTTGTAACAGATGATACTGGAATAATAATATGAGAGATGCTACGCTGAGACCACTATCCTCCTAAATCTATATCATTTTTCATTTTATTGACAGGAAATGTGTTCCTGGAACAAAGAGATTGATTTTAAAGAGTGGAAGAATAATGTCTAGTAAAAACTCGAATGAAAACATTTTAGCATTACTTTAAGTGTATCACAAGAGTATATTAACCCCTTCAGCTGTATTTTTAATTTAGTAAACAATCTTCTTGGAGTTGTTGCTTTGTCACTGATACCATCTTTGAATGAATGCACCAAAAGGTAGAGAACTTTAATTAATGATGGGTTGCATACAATTAAAATGCATATCATATTTCAGAAGGATTATTCAAAATAATTAATTTTGTCTGTTAAAACACTTTTCCAGTCGTAACTGAAGTAATTAGGAGTGGGCACAGAAGATGTGAGTGAGGGCTGAGCTCACACAGTCCCTTCAGAGTATTACTCTCTTTACTAGGTCTTGATGTCATAAATCATTTTGGCCTCTCTAGAGCCAAGGCTGCATTTTTTCCTTGGTTATAATTCTCATTTTTGTTGGTAGTAGCTGAAATCTGTGGCCCCTACCAGTGTGCTGAAGGAAAGCAGGTGGCTCTAAAGTGTCCCCATTAAGACAAGGTCTCATGTTCATCTGCAGGGCACAGGGGCTCCACAGCTCTGTGGGGAGTGATACTGATCAGAAACACACCAAATTTAGTACTTTCTGTATAAAATTTTATGAAGAGCGAGGCAGATTGGATGCCCCACACTTTCAAAGGAAAACCACTGCAGTTCAGATGTTTTAGCAGGCTCCTGTGGCTGCTGAAGGACACGGTGTGGAGAGGGTTGTCCCTGCAGTCACAAGGTGGGGAAGAGCCTCTGCCTGGGGTCAGAAAGGTGAGGAAGGGGAAAAGCGTGATCCAGGTCTACCCCTGTGAGGTGCATCTTGAATTTTATGTTGAAACATCCTTGGAAAAAGCAAAAGCAGACCCAGGAACAGGCAGCATCGAGTGGTGACCAGCAGAGCTCTGGCAGGGTGGGGTGCCAGGAGTGCTCAGGGATTTGCAGGCTTCCCACAGTGCAAGGATAGGGAAATAAAATGTCAGATACATCTTCCCCCCCACCCCAGGTCCTTGTATGTACTCTTGTTTCCAGAGAATCTGCTGATCATTTTGCACAAAGTAACATGTTCAAACTCTGCTGGTTTAATTTCCCATTACAGGGTGTAAGGATTTGAGGAGTCCTATAAAGAACCCCAGTAAAAGCAAATATTAGTGATGGTTGCCTTTGTTAACAGTAGTGAGTCCACTTCAGTCTCACATTAATGATATTTTAACAGTAGAAAGTACTTCAGTATTTTAATGACATTGTAAAGGCTGGCACATTCTTGTTAAGGCACATATAAGTTAGGATGAAAACTGGCATATTACCTTTGATGTGGGCCACATGCTGAGAGTCCCCCAAAGGATGTCATTGGGAGCGATACAGCTGCCAACAGCAGGAGCCTCATGAATTACAATTTTAATCAGGTTTTTTAAAAAAATCCCCCTAACATACAGTTAATTTATGTTTGAGGCAAGAAATGTTTGTGGTGTGATTATTTGGAATATTTTCTCACTTAAAGGAGTAGCATTAACCCCCCCCCCTAAAAATTTTAATACCGTTTTTAGTTAAGGATTCAGCAGTGGATTTGTGCGGCGTGCCCTGAGCTGACATTTCTGCAGCTGAGATTCGGTAGCAGTTTTCCTTGCAACAGTTGGTGCTGTTGAAATGTCTGGCTGATCTGTGAATTTGATGAGACAGAAGTCACCGTGGTCTCCAGTAATTCTGCCTCTCCTTGCACCCACGGAGTACAAGGCATCCCTTAGTTGTGGAGCAGGGGCTGTGTGGGTAAGCAGGACACACATAGATCAGAACCCTACTGCTTTTTATAGAACACCTTGGCTCTCTTCTGCACTTAGATTCAAGTTTTATTTTCCTTTAATGAAGTTTTGATCCATGAGAAAATCAGGATTTATGCATTTATTTCTGTGATTTTAAAGTAAGCATCTGACAGTTTTGCATAATAGGTTATGCTTTCTGCTCCATATTCTGCTTAAAAAAAGCTGGAATCCAAAGCTGTGAGTGACATTTTGGTAGAATTTTAGCAAGTACAGTCATTACCAAATTAAAAATAGATACAGGTGGGTAGTCTATGTTTTTAGCTCCTTTTAAAAAAAACCCCACCCTTGACTGTATACAAGAGCAGCAGTTTATCAGATCATTATAGTCACAATGAGGAAAGACCAGCAGTGTTGTCTCAGACCAAGAGTAAATTTACCTTTATCCACCAGAGGCTTTAATTTCCATGGCTGAGACATCTTTTCCTCAAATGAAATTCTTATTCTTAATTTGATAGAAGGTTAATTTAAATTAATAAGATCACTGAAGAGTATTAAAATGTGGTCCATTTAGTCATGGAGAAGAAAATGTTGTTGGCACCGTATAATTGAAGCTACTAATTTGTCCATAATCTAAAGGAAAAATGTGTAGGTTTTTAATAGAAGTTTCAAGTGCTTTATTATTTTGGAAACACAACTGACATTATATTACCTGGTAGCTAACTAGTATGTATTTATTGGCCAGTTGTGTGTTTGAGGGAGGTTCCACAGTGCAGGACGGTGCTCCTGTGGTGGGTGGGCTCTGCTGGCTCACGTTGCTCACACCTGGCTCAGGTAGAAGGGTGAGTTCAGGACAGTTCCACCCTGCAGGATGGCTCTGCCTCTGGGTCTGGTTTCTCTGCTGCAGCTTGTGGTGTTCAAGATCATCAAAACCAGCACTTTCAGACTTGTTTCCTTACCGTACTCCAGCTCTGCCAGCCTCATGTCTGACTGACAGTTGCCCAGCTTAATTTTAGAAATTTCATAAGATTTCTGATCATGGCCATTTTTCCTAATGTTCTCCCTAAGTCTTCCTTGTTAAAAGTCTTTCCTTGCTGCATCTTGTCCTGTACACTGTGACTACAGAGAACAATTTACTCCTTTTTATGACTGAACATGTTCTTTATCAAGTGAAGATATTTAGTGAGCTCCTGCCTGTTGTCCCTTCCCTCCATGGAGCAGCCTGCTCTCCCGAAGGACTCACACTGAGGATTTCCTCACCCCTGGTCACTTCTCCCTGTGCTCCCCTGGCCTCTCTCCAGGTGATTCAGATCCTCCTGGTCCCTGCCAGGGCAGTGCCTCGGTCAAGGCCGGTGCTTGGGCCTGGAGTTTGGAATGTGATGGAGACAGAGAATTTCACCCATTGTACAGACACTGATCCCCTATAAACGTGAGTGACTCACTCTCCTGGCATGTCCTGGCAGCAGCATTCTGCTGACCTCTGTTCACCTGCAGTCAGCTACAGACACTGGATATTTTATTTTTTAAATTTACACAGGCAGTTGTCGCCATTTTTGTCTTTAAAAGAAAAAAAAGAAAAAGAAACTGAACAGAGAAAACGAACAACACATCTGTGTGAATCACTGCGTGTCCTGCAGCAACAGGCAGTCAAACCCCATCCTGAGTTGAGGATGGTTATTCCAGCCTTTTCTCTGTCCTCACCAGATTTTCATGTTGTATCTCTCCTAAATCTTCACAAAAGTTTAGACAAATTCTAATAAAGACCCAGAATTTTGGGGAATTCTGCTGTGTCTGCCTAGGATATAGACTAACATCTGCCCTGGAATGTGGAGCATTTAGTTTAGTTGAGTTTGGCCATTTTTTGGTTCATTCTCTCTGTACACATTGACTTGATGGTACATTCTGAAGGTAAATTAAAATTGATAGTTGAAACTGAAAAGCAGCATTTCCTGTCTCGATGCTGTGCATTTTTTAAGCTGTACACAGCCATCTGCAATTAATGCTCTTTGTTGTATATCTTCTGTATTTACAATATATTTGACAATAAAACCTTTTTTGACATTTAATCAGTAGCAGAGTTGTTCCACTCTCATTATATATTCATGAACTTTATCACCAAGACAAGACATAAATGTTGAGCTTCCCTTTAAGATCAGACAGGCATTGATATTTAAAACGTTGAAAATGGGGGGGTAGTTACTGTTCTACATTTGTATAATATAAAAATTAGAACAGATTCTTCTTTCTAAGGTTGTTTTAAGGATGGAGACAATGAAACTTCAGGACTAGTGAAACTGTAAGAACTGAGTACTCAATTTATGGTGTCATGGGCCATCAGAGGCTGCTTTTTTTCCCCTTTTCCTGTAAAGCTTATAATATCAATTAAATTGTGGTTCATATTCTCATATTTCAGAGGGAAGTTGGAAAGGCAGTAGGAAGAAGTGTCTTGCAAGTTCTTATGGATCTGTTTGTTGATTGACTATCTGTAAGAATTTGATGTGAGGGGGATTTTGGCATTTCATCCTCGAGAAATATTCCCCCTCATTTGCAGCACCTCTTCTGTTTTTCTGGATTTTGACAAAGTAGATATTTTTTGGAAGCTGAGTCCAACTTTATTCCATTTCTCTGTAAAATCTTAGATCCAGCATAAGTCATTTACTAAAAAAACAGTATAGCGTGAGTAAGATCTTTAATTTCACTTTTTAAACACCAGGCATATCTGGGTATATCTTGTATGTGAAATGGCATTTCTGTGTCAGTGATAAATTGAAATTTAATACAAAAATACTACTGAAACAGATGGGAATTTGCATGAAACTTGCAGGTATCTTATATTTGGGAGGGTAATCTCTAATGAGCCTCTCTGAATTTAAAGTCAGTGATTCTGTCTGTAGAAGAAATATTTGCATTGTCCTATTGCTCACAGCTGATACTGATTTTCTCTCCAACTAACTAACAGCTCTTCTTTCTGCCTCAAATAATTACAGCCCAAACCTTGTCCCTGTACTGTGGAAATGGAAAATCCAAGTCATCAGGATAGAAGTGTATCTGCAGTTTGGATTTAAAAGAAGTATTTTATTTATTAGATGCAGTTATGGCACTGAAATAAATGGTTGGTGCCGTTATACAACATCTCACCTTCAAAATTTAATCATCTACAAATGCAATTTATTTTTCATAAGCTCCTTGCTTTTTAATATGATTCATTAATTTTTTTTCCTGTTGTTCGCTCATCTATTTTGAATGGAGACTCCAGGCATTTGTTTTTTTCTGTTCCTTAATGCTTGGTATGGTTGATGTAAAATATTTTTAAATAATCTTTGTATTATTTAAATAATTTAATATTTAAAAGTTTGAAGTTGCCCAGAGGGGTTGTTAACTCTCCATCCCTGGAAGTGCCCAAGGCCAGGTAGGATGGGGCTGGGAACAACCTGGGATAGTGGAAGGTGTCCCTGCCCATGGCAGGGATGGGGCTGGATTTATGGATTTATGTTGGGTTTATGGTCCATTCCAACCCCAGCCAGTCTGGGATTCTGTATTTCTGTATTATTTGGAGCACATGGGGTATGTGAGAACAGTGTGGTCACAGCTCCCCCATTTTTAGGTATCTTAATTGTATACATGCAATAACTTCTAATTCAATTAAGACCAGCAATATTCCACATTAGCCTGTGTGTCAAAATCCATACAGTATCCTATAAAAAAGTCATTAGTTTGGTAATATCAATTTAACAAGTTTTAGCTCATTAACCTTGACACCAGCAGTGCTGGGGAGAGGAACCTTTTGATATTGTTGTTCTCAGCATATAGCAGGGAGCTCTGGAAATGTGCTGAAATCCGTGGCTATTATCCCTGATCATCAGTTATGGCTCTGTGCTGGCTCTTCTGGGCAAACACCACAAATTGCAGCTCTTCAAGTCAACTTAATAAATGGTTGCTGCATCTCACCTTCAAAATTTAATCATCTGCAAATTGCAGAAATATTTCTTCAGTTAGTTCTTTTTCTGTTCTGGCTTTGTGTTTGAGAAATTACAGTTACCTTTGTAATAAAGTTCTTGGTTTAGCTTATAAATATAATTTAATATTGGTGCAGGTACCATTACAAAATGGGAAAATGAGCAATCACTTAAAAGCAGGGGACAAAGAAATCAAGAAGAAACTCCAGCAGTCAAAAGGCTGTTGTGTATTGTATATTTTCTCTTATACCTGTAGAATCAAAAAACCATCATTGTTGAAGAAGACCTCCAAGATCATTGAGTCAAATTGGTGTTGTCTGATTTGATGCCTCAAATTGGGTGATTCTGATTTTCAGAACTGAGAAGAGGCAGAGCAGAACTCATATTTAGTCCCATTGTTAATCACAGAGGCATTTGAACAGCAGTGAGAAGGGAATGTATAAAAATACAGGGTATTTTCTTAGGAACAGCTTCCCCTAATCCCTTCCAGTCATCGTGAGTCTGTCAATTTTTATGATTTGAGGAGAGCATTTGGATGTAGAGAGAATGAGCACCCAACTGTGAGCAAGGGCTGTGAGAAACAGAGGAAGAAGAGGGAGTTGGAGCATTGTCTTAATGTGGAAGTGGGAAAACAAAGCAAAATGAACGTGGAAAATGGAATTATTTTGTTGCTAGCTTTTTGTCCTGTTCATGCCGGTGTCAAATTTTCATGGGTTTATTTCCCTTCCCCTTCCCCTTCCCCTTCCCCTTCCCCTTCCCCTTCCCCTTCCCCTTCCCCTTCCCCTTCCCCTTCCCTTCCCCTTCCCTTCTTTTCCATAAAGGAACAATTTAAAATTTAACCTCAGCCGACTTTTCAGCCTCACTAAGGCAAAACAAGGTCAGTTTTAATAAACTGAAGTATATATATATATTTTCTCTCCCAGCATCTTTGTCTCATAAAAAGGGAGTTTTTTTTGGCTTTTGTAGAAATCTAATCCAAAATGAAAAAGTACATTAGATAGAGTAAAATTGAAATGTTGGTTGACCTCCAGGTAGTGGGGAAGAGAAGAGTGTTGAGATTGAGTGAGGTTTTTTATGTGCAAAAAATCACTGTATTTGCAGGATATTACGTAGGATATCTGTGATTTGAAAAGAGATAATTTCAAGTGATTTTAACTTTGAGAATTTTCAGAAAGACATGTGCTCTTTGTATTGTATAATAAAAAGCAGCTATGTTGAAAATTCATTACAAAATAAATGTACTAAATTGCTATTCTTTTAAGATATGTGGCTTCTAAAATCTCTTCTGTGCATTGAAACTGGGCTTTTATCTCTACCTAAGGAGAATTTTTTGAGTAATCCATAAAATACTTCTTTAAATAACTGATGACTGTATGGATGCAGACAAAAAATGTGCAGTTTTATGAAGTCTTTCATTTAATTCAGATAGAATCACCTGTATGTGAAATCTGAAAATTAACGTGTGCTGGGTGGTTGGGAAAACATGTCTGCAAACCAAAGCTGCTTCTGCAAATACTACATTTCTTTCTGAAAGGGATCTTGCATTATTTGGCATTTCTGAAAAACTGTTAGAATTTTATGTGAAACATGTAATGCCATTTCTTGTGGCAAATGTGTGTTACTTTACATTTATGTTCAGCCCCATATGGGGGCAGTTCTACATGTATATGTATGAATGGATCTCAGTAAATTTGAAATGAGAACTGCAAATCAGACTGCAGATTTGTACCCTCTAATTTGGAGGTTTGTAGTCTGACCATGTCCACTTGAAATTTAAATATCTGTCAAGATATTCAAGCTTGATTACTTGGCCTCACCTGAATAATGGAGCTTAGAACTAAGGCTTTTATTTGGGTAGCTGTCTTTGTATTATGACTAAAAATTCCTACCACTTCCACTATGTTTTGTAGAGTAAAATGTGTATTTTAGAAGTTTCAAAAGGTTTTTTGACCAGTATTTTTAAAAGCTGGTATAATTTATGAAGTGGAGGTTCAGCTGCAAACTGTGGGGCTTGGCTTTAGGGGGATCATGGTTTGACCAGTGCCATGGGTAGAGGATATTGGCAGCACGGAGGTAGCAGAGACATCTGGAGCTGTGGAATGACCAAGGCTGGCTGTGGCACCGAGGGAACAAAAATCCTTCACCTTTTGGATAAAGCTCTGGGCTTTGGACCCTGGGAACACCGAGCTGGAACCACAGGTACTGAGCCATAGGTGTGTTGGGACAAAGTGCATCTCTTTAAAAACCTCAGCAGAGAGTGTGATCCTCTGTCCTTTCTTTTTTTTTTTTACACAGAATCTCAGAAGTGAAAAACAGATCTTCAAGCTTTGCAAACTAAAGAGCTTTGGGAAGAGTGTATTTGTCATTATGTTTAATTTGCACATACCTCACCAAAGAAAAGGCCAGGGGAGCCAGGCCGAGAACACAGCTGTACAGGCAGCTCAACTAATTGCCTCTCCATCCTCAACCTCATTTATCTTCATTTCTTCCCAATTATACCAAATTATCAATAGTCTCTGTTGCATCAGAGTCTTAATCCCCTTTATTCAGGCAGCATTAGATAGTGGCAGATGAATTCTTGGAGGGAGTCAGGGTAAACAGCCATGAAATGCCACCTCTGGCAGATGGCATTGCTCACAAGAAATGTGACAAAACATTTGGAATTTGTTACCAGGCATTGGTATGAGAAGGCAAGCTGTCAATATTTTTTTAAATGATAATCAAGGTGGTGCATACTTATACCACAAGCAGAAATGAATCCTGTCCAAAACCTCAAGCTTAGTTAAGTTCAGCTTGGCACTGTGCTATTCTGTTTTGTTGCAGAAGCCTCTCATTTTCTCTTCTTAAGAAAGAGTTTCACTTATCTGCTTTTAATATCAACATTTTAACTATGTTTCTTCTGATGGTAGTTGTTATTTATTGCTTTGTATAGCTCAGAAAGAAATTCTAGTTTGAAGACATAGAGTATCCTTTACACAATAACAAGTTCAGGAAGGTTTATTTGAGGTTGTTGGTCAGTTCTGCTCCTTGGAGAAGCTAATGCTAAACTCCCAGTGGTATTCCTGGAGGAGAATTATTCTAGAGGTGATGGGAATACCCAGTGGCTAAGCTTGCAGGAGGAGAAAAATGTTCTGAAACACAAAGATGGATTGAATACGTGAGATATCCAAGAGCTGTAGTAGGAATCTGTTCAGATATTACTGTGAGCACAAATGAAAGTGGTTGTGAAAGGAAGTACAAAGTTGGCTGCTAATTTAGTTCCAGGGGCTTTTGTGTGTTATTTTTAGGCTGGTACTAAGTGAAAAACAGTAGATGTCCCTGCTGACCTTTTCTGTGAATTGGGTTTACTCACAGGCTCTCCTGGTTTTGGCAGCACTCTCGGTTTTTTGGAAGTCAGTAGTTTTTTGGAAGTCAGTAGTATTTGCTGCAAGGGATCAGCTCTCAGGTGTAAGAAACACCTTCAGGATGAACGTGTACTGGCCTGAGCTCCCACCCTGACACACCCTGGGGCACGGGGCTGCAGTCTCTGACCCTTTGTGCAACCTGGGCTGTGGCACTAAACCTCACTAGAAACCTTCTGTATAAAAGTGTCTTGGGCATCCTTTAGCAGCCTCTCATTCTCTGGTAACATCTCCACTCAATTTGGTGCAGATGCTGGAGGTTTGGAAGACTCCAGGTGTGTATTAAGACCACAGATTTTATTTAATTCTTTCAAACCATATTTTGTATTATACAGAGTTCTCTTAGTATGAGATTTTGAAAATATTATAAACACATGATCCATTTATGTTACTGCAGATTAACTCAGCAGATTGCCATCTGTAACTTGAACTGTTCTAAATAATTATTTCAGAGAAATAATAAATGATGAATTGTTGAAGCTCAAATAACCTGATTTTGTAGTTACCTGTCTGCTGTGGGTGTCAAGATATTCTCAAAGCCTCTCAGAATCAAACTAAACTATCTTCCTAGTCAGAGTCATGGCAAAAACACACAGTACATGTATCTCAGTGGTTCTTTCAGTAAGTTGTTAAATATGGGGAAATATTAAGTAATTTTAAAAAAGGCAGAAAATTGTAAATTGGGGTGAGTGAGGGTATGGGAGATTCTCATCACTGGAATACAAATCCTGGTTCCCTGCTTGCTGGTGGCTGCAGCAGTGGAGTTTAGAAGGATGTATGTTTTATCCTTTCTGGCAGGCAGCCCTGCATACTGTGCTCAAGATCTGAACGTTAAGCTGTTTTATTTCTGGCTTGTGCATCATCAACAGTAATAAAAACATGACAGACCAGAATTTTGACCTTCTTTCTCTCTGTGAAATGAATGTGTTTCTGAGGGCAGGCTGTGGTCCTGCAGTAGAAAACAGGTTTTCTGTTGATGGTCCTAAACCAGAATAGATTCTATGTTCTAGTACATCATTCTTATCTTTGTACAGAAAAATAAATAGTAGTAAAGTCACACAGTTGTTACTAAAAATGTTAGCAATAAATGTACTTCACGTTCTATAGAAGAAACTGAATAGAGTTTTATAACTTAATATTTAATCTGCTACAAGAACTAGGAGATGTCAGAGGAAGGCAACAAATGCCAAGTTAACCCTCTGAAAACACACATTCAAATAACACCAGGTGCTTTTTCATACAGTGCAGGCACAGGTATCTAACTCTGAGAGGTGCTTGTGAGTACCAGTGCATTCTAGTGACAATTGTTACAAGAGTTCATGTCTAAATTTCTATAAATCAGATGTTTCATCTTGTTAAATGTAACTTCACAGGGTGCTGTGGTTGTGGAAGCTGAATCAGGGGTGTGTGTTTGGTTGGAGTTCAGCTGTAGGTACTGAAGGTGATGCTGAAGTTCAGTTGATGCAGCCAGTTCCTCCTCTGCTCTGGTCACAGAAAGCAGTTGAAAATAGTTCTGTTTCAGGAGCATTTTTGTGGATACAGCTTGCAGGGATGGATGGCTCTGTCTGCTGTGAGAAGGAGAACAGGTTTCCTGCTGTTCACAGCTTTGGACACCGAGCACCTGGCTGTAATGGTGAGATGTTGTTTTGGCTGGAAAGGCCCAGGAAGCACATTCACACCTGCCAAGGTTCCTGGCACTGAGGAGACTTGGCCAGGGCTGTGCTTCAGCACCACAACCATCCCTCAGCACATGGGAACATCAGAACACATTCCATTTACCACCTCCTTCTTTCTTTGTTCACATTAAAGGAAACACTTGATGGTTTGGGAGGGATGGTTAGGTTCCTAGATAAATATTGCAACTCTGCTTTTATCTTCTCAAAAAGTATCTTCCTGGAATTAATTGTTCTTAATTAAATTGGCGTCAAATATTCTGACATATTCCCAGTTACCTTCAATGTCCTGTTTGCTGTGAAATAAACTTTGATTTTGCTGTCATCAAGACTTTTCAAAAAGTTTAGAAATGATATTCAGATTTCAGATGCCTTCTTATTGTGTAATTATCAACAGATTACTTCACCTAAGTCCTGACAGACATATTTTTTAAGTATGACTGACTGATGGACAGATTGGGAATTGCTGAATTAATGGGCACTTATCAAAGCCTTGGCAGGGCTAAGCAGTAATTACATCTGCTGAACCACTTGATAAGTTTTTGGAAGTAGCCCAGTAAAGCCATCACTGGATTTCTTGAGTTTTAATATCTTACTCTACACACTTTCATGGCTTTCTTGTAGGGTACACTCCAAAAGTTGTTACAGCCAAATACACACAGGCAGACAAATCCATGGATTAAAGCTTTAAATGCATTGCAGATCTGCCATTTAGATTTTCAGATGGGTGTAAGGATTTTGGGGGCTGATTAAAAATCTTGTTCCCATTTTTAAAGTTAAGCATTTCATTTGGGAGTAATAAGGGACCACAGAAAGTGCCCATACTTGTGTGGCCTCTGCAAATAACATTATCTACTGCCAATACAAGGGACAGAATTTGGGGTTAAATGGGTCATAATCCTGACCCAGAGCAGTTTTATGGTTTTCTGACAGGAAAGTGACACTTGACCAGGAATGAGTCCTGGTGATCTCTTCCTGACCGTCCTGCAGTGAGATCCTCAGCTTATCCACTCTGACAAAAATTGTTCTCAATCTAATCTTGTCTTCCTGGGACGCTCAACGCTTGCTACCACAAAAATGTTGACAGGAAGTTGTAGGCTGAAATGTTTTTGCAGAAGATACTTTGTGTAGGCCAAAAAAGTGACCATTTTTCCCAGTATCAGGGTGAGATTGGGATAATGGTAAAATAGTTGGGAACACCTGGAAGCACAGGGATTAGGAATGCTGGCAAAAAGGCTTGTGTTGGTTCTGTATAATCCAAAAATTTTCAAAGGCCCTGTATGTGCTGGACACTCACAAGTTAGAGGTGGGGAATACTTTGGAATTACCAGTGCTGAAGTAGCAATGCAATTGCTATAAAAATGGAATACTTTTTTCTTTGTAGCTGTTGTTATGCTTAATATGCCCAACAGGATGAAAAATGTGTTTAAAAATAATTTAAGAATAAAATTGGCCAGTGAAGATGTTATTGCTTTTTACAATTGGAGTTCAATTTTTCAGGAATGTATCACAAGGAAAAGTAAAATGACAGACATAGATTGAAACTGTGTGGTTGTGGAATTTGAAGGTAGCTCTGACAGAGAGGATTTCATTTGGCTCAACCAGACAGATTTAAGGCTGATAAAATGAATTTGAAACCAAATGAAAAGAAACTGTCACCAAATTGAACTGTGATTACTTTCTGGAGATCTTTCAATACCTAAAACCAAAAACAAAAACAACAAACCTCCAAAAGCCCCAAACAACAGATTTTGGGGTTTTGCTCTGAAGAATAGAAATGCACAGAGAGGCTTATTGGTAGAAAACTTTCAGCTTTAAGAGTTGCCTTAAAGAATTCCCAAAGTTAATGACGGGTGAGTTAGCAGCATTTTCAGAAAAAATGAAGCTGAGTTTATCACTTGGATTTCCTTCAAATAAATAAAATGCAACTTAAACACTTGGCTTACAGACCTGTATGTGATGGTAAATCACCTTCCAGTGGGGCTGTGGTGGGGGTCCATCACTGACAGCAGGTGAATGTATTGCTTGGGCTGATTTTCCCTGTTTTTTCATGGTACCTGTTATTTAAATCCTAAATTCACCTGATTCCTGCTTCTGCTTAGTTGAACATGAGTGTAATTCATGCACTGCTAATTAATCTCTCAAATACCCTGTTCAGACTGGTAAACACCAGACTTCCTTTTTCACACAGTAAATAACTGCCCAAATCCACGTGGAGCCCATCTTTACGTATGCCCTGTGCTGCATTTCCCTGGACATGCAGACTCTGAGGCCTTTCTCTGACCCACCCTGTGCTTTCAGCTGCGCCTCTGGAAGCAGAGCTTGTCCCTCACCTCTGCTGCAGGCTCTGAGCTGCGTGCCTGGGGCAGCCCAGGCTTCTCTTGCCCCTTTCTCATGGTCAGGAAATCGGGAGCTCTGGGGCTGCAGGTCCTGGGCTCTCTTCCCCTTTCCTAGTGCTGAGTACAGCCTGTTCTGGGACGAGATCCACCAGAATGCACGCAAGATAAAAATCACCTCTCGGTCCTTCAGTTTTCTCTGTTGGAGAAAAGATCAGGTGGGTAAGAGTGCCAAACATAAAGCTTTTGGTAAAGTGCATAAATGATGCATTGGCATTTTGACAAATAACTTTTTGGGTGTTCTAATAATATTCCCGTGACACTCATGTATCAAGTTACTAGTATTTTAAAATGAAATAGTCTTTCTCATATAAAATTAAAAAAAAAGTTGTAAATCCCTTCATATAAGAGATGGGTCCCATTGCTGTTTCCTCTTGTCTCTTTTTTCTTAGGAGTGTATGTTTTCTTTCTTTTTTCCATATATTTTTCCCCTTCTGTTTTTTTATACCTAAAAGAAATTACTTAAAATACATCTCTGTATATCTATAATATAATATAGAATAAAATATATAATAAATATATAATAATAAATATACAATAATAAATATATCTATATATCTATATTTATATATAATATATAATTACATATATATATATAATAAAATATATCTGTATCTACTCTAAATTTATCATACAAAAGACAGGATTGAAAATTAAAAAAAAATCAAAATGTGATATCTTTGCCTCATGGACCTGTTTGGACAAAAAAATGGTGATGAACAGACATCTGAAAAATCAGATGGTTAAAAAAATAAAAAAAAACCGGTTAAATTTGAATTTGAAGCACTAAGAAGGATTCAGTTTTTATGGATGTATTCACTTCTAATTGTTATGGCAACAAAGAATTTGAAAATACACATTGGTATGTTGCATGCCAGATATGTATTTGCTGATCAAACATGCTGACAACTGTGTTACCAAATAAGAAAATTGTATGCTCAAAAATAAATACCTTTTTTTGAGCGTTGCATGGCATTTAAAGGACTGAGTGTATCAGCACAGGTTTGCATGTCACATACTTGGCTTTTACTGTGAATCTGATTCTGGCTTACTGTAAATTTGTATGTAATCTTTTTCTTACCCTATGGACATAGATACTCCAGGGAAGAATGCAAATTTTCTTTTAAAATGGTTCTTTTTTAGCTGTGCAGAGGGGCTGTGGGTAGGATGAACCCAAGGTGTCTGTGGTGTAGGGCACAGGAGCAGGACTGAATTTCCAGTTCAGTTTCCTCCCTGGTGTAACAGGAACTTCCTAATTCTGCCCCTGAGCTTTCCCACCTGGAGCTGGCCACACTGCCCTTACAAAACACTTCACACCTGAGCAGTTCTAGGTAAGAACTCTTCTAATTATTATTTTATTTCTAAGAGACTTCCTGCTACGTAGGCAGGGCAGTCCAGATGGAGAGATGGAGCTGTTATCTGTGGGATACTGCAGGCTAAGGATGCATTTCATTTAACATCCACTTTTATTATACATTGGACACTCAGCTGTATTTTTTCTTTCTCTAAGGAGAAGTGATAGGGAACATAAGAATACAGGAATGGTCTGTAGAGATAAGTGTATTGCAATTTATTCTTGTGCTGCTGGCACCGAATACTGGAGCAGATTTACAAGTGAAATTTGCAGAGGGAAAAAGTTATTGTTGTCCCCATCTGTAAGGAGAACTAGTCCAGTGATTTGGACTGTGTGACATAATTTAAATTCAGTTTCCCCTTCCATTGCAGATTTCCTGGGTTTCCTTAAGCAAGTAGCTTTTCTTCACAGGACAATTCTCCATCTTTAAATTGGAAATAATGGAATTTTCCTCTGGAATGTGCAGCAGTTGTAGAGCTGGGCTCAGAGAACGGCTGGGGTTCTGCAGCCTCAGGGCCACGAGGCTCTGAAGGCAAGAGAAACTTCCAGAATTAACTAAATGAGCTGAGTTTAGACCACTTGTGCCTAGGGCTGGAACTACCCAGGGCAGAGGAAAAACTTTCAGATGAAGACTCAGTATTTTTCTTTTAATTCAGAAATCCCAACTAACTACCTTTGACCCAATTTTTGTGGCCAGTGCCCTGATACATGAAGTTACAGCTACAAAATCTGTTCCTAAGCAGAAAATTCATGGGAAAGTATGTGTGGTTTTTGAGGAAGACTAGAGTGTAAATTCTGTATTTGTTAAAAAAGCATATGGAGAAAATTAAAACTCTTGTTAAAATTGACATTTCCTCCGAAAGTCATTCATAAATCGCACATTTAACTTTTGAAACACACCAAATAATACCACCCCAAATTCACAATAGCAAAGTGAACAACTTCCACCCTAAATAGCAGTCTAATGTTATTTGAAAGAGCTGATATACAGTATATTAAATAACAAAGATGCTGACACAGCGTCAACTGTAGTAGTTTTAATTACTGCACTATGCTATGCTATATTATATCACATGGCATAATTTAGTGTATCTTTCTTTGTCAGTGTATTACTCATCATTTTACAAATTACAACTCTTTTATAGGAGGGTAATTCATACTTGGACATAGTGCTAAAATGATGGAGTGTTTTCCTTTTTTTCTCAATCACTGATCTTTCAAACTTTTGCATTTAGCAGTATTAATCATGTTTATTAGCCAAGTGTTGTCATAAAGAATGGAATTTCTCTGTTACTTTCATATTCAATTAAAATGGTTTTTTGCTTGCTGCCTCTATCTGCTGCACTCCAGTAATCTATTTACTTATTCTAATTGAGATCCTTGTTCATAAATTCAAAACAAAATCAATACTACAGTTACATGTTTTTCTAACAATCTGTAATCTAAGTGACAGTGTGGGCTGTACCTGAGAGGGGAGTGATCTCAAAATACCGTTTAACTCTAGAAATGTTCAGTCTAACTTTTTTTTTAGGTGTTCTGTTTTGTGCACCAGATGTATTTTGGAATTCTCTGACATGGTCTACTTAACCTGCTGTTTAAAAGGAATTTGTTATTCGAGCGTGTAGTACTGAAAAACCTACAGTCTGTAAAATTGCTGCAGAAGACCAGGCAGAGATTTGAGTGCTCAGTTTTCTAGACTTGGTGTTTGTTGTAGATAGTAATTACTATGCATAATAGATATCTGGACTCCTAAGTTGAAATTCCTGAATATTGATGATTTCCAAGCACAGCCTGTGCTCATTTAACCCACAAAGTGCAGGGTTCCACGAGGGGCATCCCCCAGTCAGGCCAGCAGTGGAGGGGGAGCTGCTGAAGCTCAAAGATAACCAAGCTCGAGGATAAACTGTAGTAAGATCTTCAGGGCTGAATTCCAGCTGGAATGTGGTGCCACTGGAGGGAGGGAATGGCCAAGTGCCTCCAGGATTGACAGAGCACAAGGGTGGGCTCAGATGTGTCTCTGGCATGGTGGCCCCATGTCCTGTGATAGCAGGGGACGGTGATTCAGCCTCTCAGATGTTCCCATTCTGATAATTCACTTAGTCATGACTGATGATTTCATCCTCAGACATTTAGCTTTTCCTGGTTCCACAAACCAATGTTTTGAAAGTAGGTGACGCTGAAAGTGTCTAAAAATAATTTTTTTGCTCGATACTTATTTATTAATTTATTTCTTGAAAAAATTCAGGTGCAGGTTGCAGGTGCTGTGCCTGTGCCAGGTGCTCAGCTGTCGTAAGGAGTGTTGGCTCATTGCTAACCGAGCAAAATACCTCTAAATAAAGGTGCATGGCACTCATGGTTTGTTGTGCCCTGTTTTGCAGGTGGAAGTGAATCCTCCTGGGACAAAGACAAGCTCCAGTCTCCCATCACGACAGGATCCCAGCACAGCATTGGTCACCCCACGCTGTCAGGGCAGTCGAGCCTCGGGAGCGCACACCCGCTCAGCCCTCTGCAGCAGAACCACCTGCTCACCAACAGTACGTACTGGGATCCTGCTGGGAAAAAACAGTGCCTGGAGCCCTGCTGGGAGCTGGGCTTGCCTTCCTTCCCAGCCTCAGGAAGGGGGGAAATGATGGGAGGCACGTGAGGGACAGGAGGGTCAGGCCTTGTGTCCCATGTCCAAGGCACGCTCAGTCCAAGTGACTGTTCCCTCTTTGAATAGTCAGTCACTCACTACTGGGTTTGGGACTGTCAGTTTTTAATTGACATTTCCATGGCCTGGATTCAAAAAATAATCATAAAGTTGCTTGAAATTTTAGCTATATGAGGAAATTATCTTCCAGATGAAAATGCTGACCCGCCAAATAAAATAGAAGAGCAAGGAATAAATGCAAAATGTCCAGTTAAAAGGTTATCCACTGAATCCAGCCATCCAAAACAACTGGAATAAAATGGTACAGGTTGGATTTGGAACTTAGAGCTCCCAGAAAAGCCATCTCTTTTATTTCCCTTAGGAAGGGAGCAGGTGGGAAGCCATCAATTCCACTTCTTTATGCCCAAAGAGGGAAGGAAAAAGGTTGATATTTGGGATGTTTGGGATTAACACTTTAAAAATTAGTGAGGAGTAAGGTTATTCCTATAGTTGATGATGGATGAAGAATGCAAAGTTCATTACTTACAAACTCTTGTTACTTGTTTAAGCTCTTCATCCTCCAAGTTCGGCAAGTTGATTTTTGGTGTTAGTTTTAGTGGGTCAATGACATTTCTGGCTCCTTACGCAATTTTTGGAGTAGTCAGTTCATTGCTACCTCTGTCAGGCCCCAGACTTGAGCAAATCGGAGCTATTGAAATGACTCCTACAAAATGAGATCCGTTTTTTTTGTGGGAAGGTGTGGACCTGAGCATTTTGGATTAAGTGTCAGTAGGTAAAAATTACCAGGTCATAGGACTCAAATTCTCTGTAGTTTGTCCTTTCATTTTATATTCTTGTATAATTCAACACCTGGATTTCTTTTACACACAGACATACTGTGTTCTTTGCTCTTAAGGTTATTTTCCAGTGGATTTTGTAGTAGGGGAATGTCTATAGGCTGTTAAAGGGTGTACTGGATGTCAGACATTATGCCCAATGATTTGCAAGTGCAGGATATATTTTCCTCATAGTCCTCTGAAATGTTTGACGGATTGTGTCTAAAAACTGGTGATGTGCTGTTAAATTCTGTTTGTAGTTTGCATTTAGTTTGCATGTCAATTGGACTTTAAGTAGACATACAACTCAATGTGGCCAGATGGTGTCTGGGAGTTTTGGAACTCTATAGAGGATGAGGAAAGATTATTGGGCTCTTAAGGGAGATCTGCAAGGGAACAAAGGCTTGTGGATGCAGGCACTGGAGGGGATTGTCAGTGTGGTTTGTAGTGAAGGGAGATGTATGTGGGCCTTGCTTATTGCCTATCATAATTAATATTGGCGTGGATCATCATATAAAATAGAGAGTGAGTCATTAGACATCACAGTTGTTGATCATGATAGGCTCATGTTAAACAGGAATAGTGTGGGAGCTGGGAATATTGCAATTCTGCCTTTCCTGGTGGGCACCGTGGTGTTTTTATATCACTGGAGTCAAATTCTGTAGGAATAATGTAGGATATGTCAGTCAGTGGTATTTTGTTAGTTCTGTCAAACACCAAAATGGTGATTGGCCTTCTCCTTTAAAATAGTTAGGAAAAACCCAAAAGTTAAAAACTTTTTAACAAAATCCAGTCTCAATGGTACGTGGTAATGGCTAGCTGTATGTTTCTGTTATATAATACTTGCAACTGAATTTTTTAATGAGAATTTCTAATCTGAATGACATTTGCCAAAACGATAAGACAGTTTTGTCTGGCAGAATGAGTCCTGTCTTTTTTTTTTTTTTTTCTTCCTGAAAAATTATTTTGGATGCCCTGTAGTATCTATCTTCAATTGGTCCTTCTAAAGAACTCTTGAATGCACAATAACCTAAACAATTTTTCAGTGAATTGGTGTCTTGGTCTTGCTTTTCAGTGCATTCATTACTAAATACAAGAAGTAATACACATGCTGAAATGGATATTAATGAAGTATGAGAATCCAATTCTTGCTAGCAGTAACTTCACCTTTTTGGCAATGTCAAGATCTGCAAATTGGTCCAAATAAATTTCATACCTTCTTAAATTGGTTTATATCCATAGCAGAAGACAATTTAAAGTGACATTTTGAAAATTAAAACCTCTGGCAACAATTTTAACCTCTCATTATGTGTTGCAGTTCACAGACCTTTTGTACAATCACTCAGTGGTGTCTGTAGTCCAAGCCACAGCCTCCTGGACTCAAGAAATAGAGTATAAGAATTTAGTGTGACATTGCAGAGGAATCGTAATAGGAAGAAGTCTTGGTAGGAGTGTATGATCAGATAAAGTTATTAATAAATATTCATCTGATATGTTAGAAAACATGCAAATTATATGCATGTTTTATGGAGTTTCTTCTTTATTTCTCTTAACTAAAGAGATAACTGAACTGGCGCAGTTGTATATTGAGTTGGTGTCACTCCCCAGCTATGTGCTCCTCTCCCCAACACAAACCTGGGCTGCACAGGCAATTATCCCCTGTGCAACCCCAGCATCGCTAAAACATGCTGCTGTTGGGTTTGAATGGTGGATGTGGCACTGGGTGTGAGCCCTGCAAGGGTGTCCCAGTGACATGGTGGATGTGGCAGTGGGATGTAGGCCATGCAGGGTGTCCCAGTGACATGGTGGATGTGGCAGTGGGATGTGGGCCCTGCAGGGTGATCACATCCACAGTGACAATGGTGGATGTGGCAGTGGGATGTGGCAGCAGGGTGTGGACCCTCAGGGTGATCACATCCACAGTGACATGGTGGATGTGGCAGTGGGATTTGGCAGTGGGGTGTGGGCCCTGCAGGGTGTCCCAGTGACATGGTGGATGTGGCAGTGGGATGTGGGCCCTGCAGGGTGATCACATCCACAGTGACATGGTGGATGTGGCAGTGGGATGTGGGCCCTGCAGGGTGTCCCAGTGACATGGTGGATGTGGCAGTGGGATGTGGGCCCTGCAGGGTGTCCCAGTGACATGGTGGATGTGGCAGTGGGATGTGGGCCCTGCAGGGTGTCCCAGTGACATGGTGGATGTGGCAGTGGGATGTAGGCCATGCAGGGTGATCACATCCACAGTGACATGGTGGATGTGGCAGTGGGATGTGGCAGCAGGGTGTGGACCCTCAGGGTGCCCAAGTGACGTGCCCGTGCTCTCCGCAGGGATAGACCTGCCCTTCATGATGATGCCGCACCCCCTGCTCCCCGTCAGCCTCCCCCCGGCCTCGGTGGCCATGGCCATGAACCAGATGAACCATCTCAACACCATCGCCAACATGGCAGCGGCGGCGCAGATGCACAGCCCCCTCTCCAGGGCAGGGGCCTCCGTCATCAAGGTAAGGCATCCTCACACTGGCAGTGACGCTCTCAGGGAGGAGGAGGAGGAGGAGGAGGAGGAGGCAGTGACTTCACACTGCTCCAGCTCGTTCAGGCTGCTCCCGACACTGCAGCCAAGAAGCTCAGCTGCTCTGGTCTGGCAGTAAGTCTGTAATGTAATTAAAAATGGACACTAACACTCACTACAGGCTAGAGTAAGATCTGTGAAAGCTTAATAACTCTTCTAAAATGTTGTTTCAAGTCAAACTTAAGGGAAAATGCTGTAGGACATGACAAGAATTCTAGTGCACTGCAAATCCAGAACAGATAAATAGCAGAGAAAATCATCACAAGTACCTTAGTGAGGCTGAAGAATAACACAGGAATTCTAGAGTGCAAATCCAGAGCAGGTAAATGCCTGAGAAAATTATCACAAGGACTTTAGTGAGTAGAGTCTCTGGTAGCCAAACCTGAGCTTCCTTCTGGTTGGTTAAAGCATGTTTGTATTTTGAAAGGCTTGTTGTAGTCTCTACCAAGTAGGCTTTTCAGAAGGGTTCTTGCCTGTGTGGACAGCTGCTGTACTGCCACACAAAAATGCATTAAAACAATAAATTTTCAAAATAGAAGTGTGTAGGATCAGTGCATGTGAAGGATTGGTGTGATGGGATTCTCTAAAACAGTGTGTTCACTTTTTACTGAGCAGAAATTACAGGTCTTATCAGTCTGACTTGTGTGTATGTTTGCAGGCACATGTGGGTTTCTTGTTGGCAAAGTAAAATGTTGTCAGCTTTGAAAGTTCATTAGTTTAGTCCATTTTTCTTTAGGTTTAAATATATGAGTTTAGAGATATCTGTTCTGGAGAGTAAATTACTTCAACATTTGTGTTCATTTACACTCATGTATCCCTATCACTCTAGAATCTGATTTCTGAGTTGCTTTATTCTTACAACTCTCACTGATTTGCTGAACTTAACCTCTCATATCTTTATTGTAAAACATCTTAATTATAGTGTGTCATTATTTTAGCACTGAGAAAGTCACTGTTTCCAGCACTGCAGTCCAGTTGTGAGAATATATTAGTGAGGGTTGTGTTGTACTTCCTTTTGTCACAGGCTGCTGCTTCAGGAGATTTTGTTTCCAAATCAAGCAGGGAAAGGGACTCACAGTACCCAAGCACGTGTTTATTGTTCATGCCAATGTGTTCTGATAGCAGCATCCTCTCAAGGGGGACAGCAGACATCTCTTGTCACATCACTGCAGTAAAATCCTACATCCCTCTGTTGTTGAGGTTCTGGAGGGGTTTGTTTTCCTTCTGATTTTTTTTGTGGCCCTAAGCATCTCCAAAATTGCTTCAGGTTGTTTCTCTTTTTTACTGAGCATCCACTTCCAGATCAGGGCAAATTTTGTTCTGAATGCTTTGGTTTTGTTGACTTTTTTTTTCTTGGATTCTAGGGAGGGCCAGCATTTCCCATTAGGATTCCTATTTAGGATTAAGATGTGCAAAAACGTATCTCTATCATCAGTATACCTGCACAGCTGTGGGCTGGGTGTGGAAAACATCTCTCTCTGATGTCCAACTGTATATTAGTTAATGCAAGTCATTAAATTATTAGAAATGAGTTGAAATTCCATTAATTTCAAACCATAACCTTCCCTTTACCTGTTCAGAGACCTCTTGACAAAACCCTAATTTAAACACAGCAGTGTAATATTTGTAGCAGCAAGTAAACTTGCAGAAGCTTTGATTGTATTCTAAATGTTACCAGTATGCCAACATGAAGATTAAATAGGTATTTGTAAACAATGCTAGTCCTTTGTAATTTCAGCTGCAGTTTTTGCAGGCAGTTGGGTTTCAGGGTGTTATTTAGCAGGCCCTTGTTGACGTGAGTTACTCATTTACAGCAATTTTTTCCCCAACACCTGCACTAGAGGAGACACAATATCTCCACAGCAACGCGCGCTCTGGCCAGCACTCTGCTGGGAGTTATTTCCTCTCATGTTGCAGGGGAAAATGCACCAGTAGCCAATGTGACAGAGGCAGAGTGGGCATCCTTTGCTGTGTTACTCTCACCTGTCAAGTGATGCTGCATCTTTCTGTAGTTTGTTCTGAGTGCTGAAACTGTAGATGAATTTTATTACAGTGTGAGGCTCCTTTTGTCCTTTCCTTCCCCTATATACAATCATCCAGCACAGGATGAAGACCAGTTAACATGAAATTCTTGTACAAAATGAAACATGTAAAAGAAAAGCATTGCTGTTCTTGCTGTCAGTAATACTTTTATTATAGGACATTATTTTAGTGCATTTAATAAGTATAAAACATAGCTAGTTTTCAATAGAATGCAATCCCAGCATGATGTTTTTGCTTAAAATGGGAGAAATGAATCGAATGTATTGAGTGTGTGTCTGTTTCCATAGTCTGATGACTAAAATACCACTTGGCCTGTTTTCTATAGGTGTGAGAATCAGCTGCTTTATAAGGTTTTGAATGAAGTCATTATGCTTTTTATATCACGTTTGCCATTTAGAAATAAGCTGTTCTACCAAGATATGCATGATCAGCAAAGTTAACATTTAGTGCTCCAGAAAGAAATGTCATAACTATGAAACTTGATTTCTCCCTGACAGGAGCACCATAAATTAGGGAGGCACAATGGCCAGGCTCACAAAATCTTAGCCATCTCTAACATGATGTGATGTGATTACAGCAGCACCAGCAGCACTGTGGCTGCAGTTCTGGCAGTGCCCCTGTGATAAATCCAGCTTCACAGGGATTTACTGCATATCTGAAGGAGCTTGCTGGGTTTGAAACTTGGCTTAAATGGCTCAGAAGAATCTCTGCTCTTGAGGGTCTCATACAGCAAAAGCAAAATTTGACAGCAACGCTGACTTCACCACCCTCTCTCTTCTCCCTCTTGCATCCAGTTCTTGTTCTTTTTTTCCAGAGCTGTTCTCCAGCTGGACCTGCTCTGCAGTCCAGGAATGGCCTTGATGTCAAATGAGGATCAGTCTGGGGTGGAATTTGGCTAAGTACACTTGAGTCATGGTTTTGGCTAGAAAGAGCAGTGAATATTCAAGGCAAGGCTGGAAGGAGCACCCTGGTCTCGTGGAAGGTGTCCCTGCCCACAGCAGGGGTGGAATGAGGTGACCTTTGAGGTCCTTCCATCCCAAACCAGTCTGTGATTCTATGAATTAGTGTAGCAGTTTACTGTTACACAACAATTTTGTTCCTGAAACTCAGAAAAATCTACTCAATGACAATATTTTCAGAAGGAAGGTTGGGATGAGCCCTTTACAGAAAAGTGAGAGGATTTTTCACTGAAGTTTGTGAAGCACTCAGCTCCAGAGAGCAGGAGCTACATAATGTGGAGATTTGTATTTTACAATGCACCTGTAACAAATACAACCTTACATGACTAAAATCATACTGGTTTACACATTTCCAGCTAAAAAGCAGGGAGAGGGCAGGGGTTAGGAAGGTGAAGGGAAGGCTGGCAAGAGCCAAGACTGTGATGATCTTCGAGTGTTCACTGAAAGGCCACTTGCCCAGATGTCCTTGGGAGCAGGCTGGTGGGAAATAATGGGGTTGGGCTGAGCTTGAAATTCTGGGAACCAAACCCAAACCAGGGGCCTGAAGCTGCTCATTTTGTATTAGATGTGCAGAGTACTGAGAGTAATGAGGCAAAACTTCATGCCAGAGATCTGAGATTAATTTTCTCCCAAATTTTCACTGCTTCTCCTTTTACTTACCTGGCACATTTTGCACCCTCCTTCCTCCTCTTGCTCATGTCTCACCCTCTCCCTCCTCGTGCTCCCTCCCTTTCCTTCTGGCAAACAGCCTCTTTGGAGCTGCTGAGGGATGTGCTTCTCCTGAGTAGGAGTAGTTCTTAAAATTGGTTTCCTGCTGTCCATTTTTCTTCTGTTGTCATCCCCTCATGCTTGCTGTATTCCTGTTTTCCTCTTCTTCTTTCTTGCTTTCATCAAGGTCCCAGTTAGGAATAAATGGTGCTTTTGTTGAGTGCAAATGGGAAACACAGAAAAAACAGAAAAAGTAATTAAAATGCTTTAAAAAGAATAAAACATTTTTATTTTCATATTTCAGAAGTCCTTGAGAATTTCATCCCAATGCACTTCAGAAACAAATCTGACAAATAGAGCAAAGCTTTATTTGTACAGTGGGATCTAGACACGCAGTAGAGACTTCTGAGTCTCCTCTCTGAGTTTCATTTTTCTCCTGATTTTGCGGGATTGTTAAGGCGTTTGTAAAGGATGTATATGACATGATTTTAAATTCCCTGAAGAGAGTACAGATGGGCTGTGTAATTATTGCTGAGAGGTGCTATTTTCTGTGTGCTCTACAACTCACATTCATAATATTTACCTGACAGCCAGAAAAATGTGGCCATCTCAGAATGCTCTGAAACACTTCTCCTCACAATAGAAACATTTCCCATTACAGAATTTCTAACATCAGTAATTTCATATCTCTCTGTGCATTCAATCCATTAGGAATTGTTTTCAGAATATTGCAACATTTATAAAATAGAACTTCTCTCCAATGTATGTGATTTTTCATATTACTAGATTTATTCTGTCCTGTTCCATAGCAGGCAACTGATTGCTGGAATGGGACTGGGATATGTTGGGAGAGTGATGTGTGAGACACAGGAGTTTGTTTGCTTCTTCTAAGGTTAATTTTTGTGGCTGTATTTGAGGTGGAGGAGGAGTGAGTGTGCAGGTTTGTATCTCTTCACTGATTCAGAGAAATCAGAGAATCTCAGCTGGGAGATGTTCAGATCCTTTCAAATTGCATTAAATACCCTTCTCATCTCCCCCTGTGCAGGGAGTCTGTCCCACTCCTGCAGTGCCAGGAACGCCTGGCTCCTTTTACAACCCTCACTGAGAGGTTTTAAGCATTGAAAACTTATTTTAAACTTCCAAGTGGAAAAAAAATCCCATCAGAAACATCTCTTTTTGCAGAGCTTGCAAAGGAAAATTATTAGGCCAAGCACATCTAAGCTCTTAGTTCTGGCTCAGATCTTTTTAGTATTAGCTTAGTCATTTGCATTTGTCCTTAATAACTGATATGGTTCTAATGTAGATGAGGTAGAGCATTATCATCATTAGTCCTGGGAGTGTTTTTCCTCCCTTCCACGGCAGCACTGGGGGAAACAATTCAGGAGAGGGGCACAAGTACCAAGTTTCCACCGTGAGATCCTTTCCAGTTTGTTGTGCTCTCAGATTCAAAATAAAACTTCAAGATCTTAATCCAGGAGTGAAGGTTTCCATGGCTGTCCCAGCAACTGCTAATTTAAGAAATGGGGAAGAAGGCAGCTCCTGTTTGGCTGTTTCCCAGCACCATCTGATTAGCTGCACTTCTCTGTTTGGCTGAGCAGCTGGCAATTAATGGATTGATAGGAAGTAGTCACGAGGTAATGGAATTAGTGAGTGAACATCTGGTATTAAAATCAGTAAATGTAGGAGTTTTTATGATTTCTTAAATTCTGTGAGAAAATAATTGCCAGTTGACTACAACTGAAACAACTATATGTACACAGTGGGGAAAAAAAAGACATTTTAAATGGCAAAATACATATTTTAAGCAAACGACTTCCCAATACACTGCAAAAGATGAATAGGATCCAGCTGGCTTTCAGACATACAGATCCTATCTTGGTTTTTAGACCAGCTGTTTACCTTGTTCATCTCCAGCACCTACAGCAATCACAGGTACTAGAAGTAGCTCAGAAGACCAAGTCACCCCCAGTCTTTGTGTGTGCTCATTTCTAGGGTGGATTGACTTTAAATCCAAACCAAAATGATTCTCTAGCCCAGAAATGGCTGTGACCATCCTAGTTCTTGTTGGCATCTGTTCAGGTGTAGCATGGCTCCTGCTTCCTGTGGCAGGGGTATTCTGTTCCTTGGAAAAGCCTAAATTGAGTAGTCCATCAGTTAAGGACTGTAAACTTTAGAACACTATTAAAAATGGGCTGGTTATTAGGATTCAAAGAGCATTAGGATCAACTAAGGTCAATTGGAAAGAAATACATCGTAGTATTAACTAGAAAAAGGAAGTGTTAGAAATCCAGGTCTTTGCTGAATGGAACTGTGAATTGTGTTAACTTTTCTTGTTCTTCTCACTTGCTGAGGATGGGGTTCAGCCAGGGATGGGGGAGCAGGGGTAGCTCAGCAGGGAATTAGGGCTGGAGGAGCAGAAGGCTGCAGGCAGACTCTGCCTGCCTGTCCTGGCTTCACAGATCCCTCCAGAGGAGTCAGGCTCTGGGTTCTAGAATTTTTTTATTTCTGAGTAGTACATTCTGAGAATATGAATGGAGATCTTGCAACCACTGGGAGGTTGAGGTGTGGCATAATGAACATCCCAGTGTGCAGATTAATGCTGGGATTTTTTCTGCCAGAGCCCATGAACTCTTGTTTTTCCAACATGGTCAACATCAGCTCAAAATCTTTCTCACAACACTTGAAAACTCTTAATCTTGGCTTAAAACCAGTATAAACTTCATTTTTCCTTCCTTTCCATTTCATTAGAGAGAGTGAATTCCAGCTGCTGCAGAGCCCTGTAGAGCAGCAGCACCTCAAATAAATATGAAATATCAAGATAAATGTCTGAATAAAGCATACAGGACTCAGATAAACTTCCAAAACCTTCTTGTCAGCAGTGAAATGCCACTAAATCCTCTAGGAACTCATTAATAGATTAACATTTGGAAGAGTAATTACAACTACATTACAACTCAGAATAAAGAAAAATAAAAAGGAAAATCCAGCAGCATAATTCTCTAAACTCTTGACATAAAAGTAAGATCAATACTATAAAAAAAATCAGAGGCAAGGAATTAAGATCAAGATGATTATGTCAAAAATAGGTAAGCTGTTGATATATATTTCAAATAAAACTAGTGTGGATGCAACTACTGTGTAGTATTTCCTATTATTGGTGTGGAATAGTCCCTCACAGGGGAGGGAAGAGAGATATTGAGCTGAAGTCAAGGATCTGTCTGGAAATTGGGTGAGTTCATGACTTCAGTGCCGTTAAGCTAAATCACAACTAAAATTAACAATGTCAAGCTTTGTAGCTACATTTTCTGAGGCAGAGAAGGACACTGATTTTTAGTGAGACAAATATATTACCCTTCAAGAGGATTAAATACTGGAAAAGTCCTCTTTGAGAATTTATGTTACAGCTCTGTAAAGGAAGGAAAAAAGATGAGATAAAGTAGGTACTGTAGGTAGATAAATAGGTGAGATCTTGAGAAATGTTTTCATTTTTCATAAAACTCTCACAATCTGTAGAATCCTTATGTATAATTCATTAAATTATAACCTGGAATATTAATCTTGCAAATTTATGAATAGGAAGAAATATAAATGGGGAAAATATTACTTTATTTAGGAATGTTTCTTTTATTACTGTGAGTTTACCTAGTGTGGCACCAGCTGCCCTGCAGGGTGCAGGGGGAACTGAGCCATTTTTAAGGGGGAAAAAAAGAAAATTAATGAGGTTGTAAAATACATAGATGACAAATAAAATGAAGTCATCAATGTGTAAAACAAAATGTTAAGATTTTAGATTTGCAATTTCCCTATTTAAATGCCCTCATTGATTTGTTACAAATACTGTTAACCCTGTGTTTGGAAAATGGTGAGGACATTATCACTTGTGTTCTCATTTGTAATAAAATAGATTAACTTGCTGTGAAATTTTAACTAGGCTGAGACACAACAGTAGCTACCTAATGAACCAGAGCACATTGCTGTTAAGTAGCTAAATAGATGCATACTGATTACAGGACTGAAAAATGGATCTGTTTACCAGCAAAAGAAGAGTCTGCTCATGGCATTATTCATTATAGTAGGGGAAATTCAGCACATTTCCACATAAACATTTAGAAATGGACAATTTCTTGATCCATATGCAGCCTCACATGGTGATATTCCACCCTCATTTGGAGCACATGTGATGCAGAGGGAATTTCAGCTCCTTGCTTGCTTATAGGGAAAACTTTGCCTTCCCTGTGCCTGGAAATTGGTGTAACTGGTAAGACATCAGATATAATCAACTATTTCTCTTACAGAGTGATTCACTGTGTAATTAAGAAGGACATTATTATTTGACACTTCTACTTCTGCCTGAAGGTTTCAAACCAAGACCCTAAGTTTGAAGGCAAATTACTCCAAGCAGAGATTATTTCCTAGTGAGAAACAATGGGAAATGCAGTTACCAGAAGGAGCTGGAATACTTTGCTTTTCCAAATCATCAGCTTTTGAATTACTCAAATAACTCCCATTTAAGATGACATATATGGCTGTTTGTGTGATAACTAAGTGTTAATTCATAGTCATATTTGTTCATAGGGTTTTTTTGCAGAACAGTTGGCATGTCCTCTCCTCGGCTATTCCTTTTCATGGTTGCAGTAGACAATGAAATTTACTTAAACTATGCACTCTTCTGTAAAATTAATCATTTCAAAATGATATCTTAATTGTAAATTGAGTGCTCTTTGTGGTTAAAAGAGAGGAAATAGTGCCAAAGAGGACTGTTAAAGCTGAAATCCAGGCAAATGAAATTGCAGTCAGAGTTGTAACCTGTTAGCAGGAACCTATTTGGAAGCTATTATTTGCACAAAGGTAAAAAACACACAGGATTTATCCACTCAGGATTGCATGTATACGGTTCGTTGTTATTTAGGACAGTTTTTGGGGTAAAAATGTGACTTTTAAAAGCAACTCAGCAAGCAGCACTTCTACAAAGTCCCAGCTCCCCTTTACTCATCTGTTCATCTCAGGAGCCTCTAAACCCTCTCTTTTGGAGGCCAAAAGGAAGAAAACACAGGAGACTTTAAGCTCAGCCACTCAGACTTTTTTTTTTTTCTCACACAGAATTTTGAAAACTAATTTGTATAAAAGCATTCAGTTTTCAAAATTATAAAAACTTGTGACTCAACGTAATAGACTCATATCTGTTAAATATTAGCATTAAAAGTCTCCCTTTCAGATCTATTAGTTACTGTATGTTCATTAAATAACAGATAATTAGTGAAACTGATCCATTGAGGATTAACAGCTATGTAATAGATACACATCTGTTACATGGTTTTGAGGCTGGGTTGTTATTTAATGTACAATAAGAATCCTATTAAAACCACGTCCAGTGCCACGTTCTCAGCTGGTGGGGCTGGAATAGGGAAATGCCATCCCATGCTCTGAGGAGGATCCAATCTCATGTTCCCTTTGCATAACTCTTAGAAGTATCTGTAAATACAAACATGAGTGTGGCTTAGAGGGATGGTTTTAATGGGTAACAGAATATTCTTGTTGATCTTGCTGCCAGTGTAATTAATGAATTGCCCTCGTACATCCAAACAACAGCTTTTATATCAGGTGTTTATAATGGAAAAACTTCCAGGAACCACCATGTTCTTCCCAAAGCTCCATTATTGATTCAGGCTTCCACCTAGAAAACTGCATAAAAACTTCAGATGCTACTGAGTTTATTTTCCAGAGCACACAGTAAATTCTACCAAGGAGCCAGATCAAATATTCCTAATGAGACATCTTCAGAATAGGTTAGAAAGGAGGAAAGATTGCAAAGTTCCTTTGAGACAACTTTCCCAGATGAACAGTAATTATGACTTTTAGTTAGGTGGAGGCAAGATAATCTCTTTTTTATAAAAAATAAAATTAGATTTCAGTTCTGGGTTTGCACAGGAAGCAGCTGATTGCCAGGGATGAGGGCAACTCCAGAGGTTCTGTTTCTGGAGTTCTGTATATTCAACCATTTTTCCTCATTAGTGTCTCTCCTTAGGAACTGCACCTTCAAGGACTTGGACAGAGGCTTTAAAACATAGAAGGCATTTTAAGAGAAAAATATCTGGAGTAATTCAGGCCCTGATTGTCCCTTTCAGAAGATTCTCATTTTCTTCAGATTCTCTCATTTTCTTTCGTTTCTGGGAACAAGAATGAAGGGCACTGAAATTTTTAATTGAAAGTATGTGTGTGGAAACACTGGGTTGGAAGGATCTCAAGTGGTCTCACAATCTCTTGTCTTCAGGATGAACTTGTACTTACACCTTGTTTGTGGACATGTTCCTAAAGATTTTTACTGATGAAAATTCCATGACATCTTCAGGTAATTTTGCAAGTACAGATACACAGAGCTGCAGAGTTTCATTTTGCCTTTCTTTTTTTTTTTATTTTTTTTATTTCCTATCCCTTTTTTTCCCTCCTTACCTCAAGTACTATATATATTGAAATTAGAGGTTAATATTGAAGTTTCATGTGCAAATACAAATATGAGATTTTGCAAGCAGGCTCTTGTTTTAGTTAGCTCATGCATGAGGGAAGTTCTTACCAGAGCCACAGCTTTTGTCATTTGTCCAGAAGATACTGATATAATTATTCAGGTACAGATTCTAGTTATAAATTCACCAGTACAGATTCCAGTTACAAATTTGACTGCATTTAGTGACAGTTCAGTCCAACTGTGAATTGTTTATTTGAAATGTGACTCACATATGGCAATCTTACTACCTGTAGATTAAAAGTAGTTTGTGAAAGCAACATGAAAGAATATTCTATATGTTCCTAAGTGTGAAAAACTTACAACATAAAAAGTTGCCAACAAGAAAAAGGTGGCAAATGATCAGCTAAGCTCAGACACGTTGCTTGTAGAGGCCTGTGTTGGTTTTGGCTGTAGATGACTCTCCTGCTCTTAAAACGTGAGTTCAGTTCTCTGTTTACCTTAGAAGCACCATTTGTCATCATTCCTTTTAAGCCAGCCTCACTTTTTGAGCTGGAACCATTCCTTTTAAGCCAGCCTCACTTTTTGAGTTGGAACCATGGCGAAGCCCATGGATGAAACATCCCAGCCTTGCTTTGCTTCTGTTTGCAGGAGAGGATCCAGGACAGCCCTTCTCCGGCGCCGTCCCTGGAGGACAGCCAGCGGCCCGGCAGCCACGCGTCCTCACACCCCAGCAGCAGCGTGTCCAGCTCCCCGTCCCAGCTGGACAACACTCCCGACAGGATCGGTCAGTGCTGCCCCTCCTTATTGTACATTAAATAACAACTTCCCCTCGGGAAGGGCCGCAGTCGGGTTGTGGAGGCCGATACTGATTTGCCGGGGAACTCGTAGGGAAGCGCTCGCTTGCTACGAAATACCCAGGAAGTTCATCCCTGTTGTTTTTTAATTAAGTTGATCACTCAGCAAAGCTCAGCCCCTGGGATTCCTCCTGTGCCAGTGTCCCCTGCACAGAGGGATCACCCTTGTACCTTCCCTGGTCCAGCCGGCTCCTTTGGCCTGCTTGGGTAGGGAAGTGCTGCTCAAGGCACCTGCAGTTGAAAAAGAGCAAGGTGTCTTTTTCTTCACATGTGTGTGAGGAAAGTCACAGATTATAATATGACTTTGTTGTTCCAAAAACCTCCTTGTGCCCACACATTCCTTCAGCACCCCGAGGCTGAGGCCTTTCTGGCTTTTTTGGTCTCTCCAGCACAGCTTTCGCAGCCTGTGCACTATCGATTAAAATGCTAATTCTGTCTAGAGGAAGTTCAGATCCTATTCTTGGTGCTTCCAAGAGGGATCTAGGGCAAGTCAATTAACATCTCTTCACGTCAGTGTGTGTCAACACTGCTGTCTCCTCATGGCCTGGAGCCCATGCAGGCATTGCTGAGCCAGGTTTAAAGCACGAAAGCTCCGGGTGAGTCACTGGAGAGTTCCCTCCCATCCACAACCTACTCGGCTGATCCCTGGGATTTTGCAGTTCTGACCTTGGTCCTGGCAGCGGCACCATGCCACTGCCCAGCACACTGGACACAGCCTGAATTCTTTGCCTAAATCTGTGCACACACCAGACTGTGGATTAGATTCCCATCTTGTGTAAAATGAAGCTGGAAATTCACAGGACAAGAAATTTTTAACTTCTTGTAGCAGCAGTAAAAGAGACTGTTGATGTCTCTGTGTCTCTCTTTTACTGTTGTAAAGATCTGGATAAATATTTTTCATTGACAGAAATACAGTATTTTTACTTCTGCAATTATAAAAAAAGTTCTCCCTAAAATATGGTGCTGAAGTTTGCAACAAATGTCCTCCCTGGAATAACTGTAAAGTCTGTAATTGGTGGAAATTAAAAAAAAAAAAGAAAGAAATGTTTTAATCAAATAAGAACAAAGAAAAGAGGCATCCTGAAGTCATAAACTTCATAAACACAGCTCTCACAGGTGTAAAGAATTCCCTTCAGCACTAAAATGTTGGGGGGGTGTTTGCTGTCACAAATCAATTTGGGCTATCATCTGGCAATCTATGATTTTTATTAAGCTTACTGCTTTATAGATAATTGCTAATACTTAAATCCTTAAATGTACTTTTCCCCTAAAATGGTTTTCGTGAAGTACTTTTCCCATTAATCAATTAATTTGAACATTTCATAAGAAATCACGTTCATCTCAGTAGTAATTTGTGTTCTTTCTTGGCATCCTTGTCTAATAAACTTGCGCAGATTAGTTTTAACTGCATATCTTACTTGTCTCTAAGAGTTAAAATGCCAAAATATTGACCAAGAGGAAACATAATTCAATATTTTCTTTTCTCTTAAAATTTTTTACTGACAGTGTTATGTAACTGTGCTCTCTTGATTCTTGTAGCCATGCTGACCAACAGCAGGGAAGGAGAACTCGTTGACCAAGAAACTGGGAACAGCCTAAAAAAAATACAAAAGGAGAAAGGTAAAATCACAGACTGTTTTCCATCTCAGGCATTTAATTCCACTTATTATGTGTTTTATTCCTTTTTCTTGTGTTATGCATATGCAATGACATTATATTACTAATTTAAGAGAACTAAGTGCCTAATTGCAATGAATAATGTATCCAGTGAACTCACATGGAAATGTAAGCAATGAGAACTTTGCTTCTCTCTGTTTATATAGCATGAGAGTAATATTTTGCAGGTCTTTTGGCTCAATTATTTATGAAGTTCCGAGCAAATACTTGATCAGTCACGTGGTATTGTTTGTTTGCCTGCAGGGGATGTGTGTGCAGACTGCTCTGATGCTCTGGGTGAGCAATATAATTTTATATTGTGTCACCAGTGAGGGGCAGCAAGGGAAGAGGTGATGTTTGGCCTGGAGGGATTGTCCTGTAGGCAGGGAAGTGTTTCCTCTGCTGCATTCTCCTTGCAGAGGTTCTTGGGTGCTGGAGAAGGTGAATACTCAGGGATTTATTCTGGGAAAATACTACAAGAGATTCTGAGGGGGATAGTGAGGTTTTAGAGTGAAAAAGATGTGAAGGAAAAGAATAATAAGGAAGAGACAACATAAGGTAAATGTACTTGTAAGGCTACTGAGAATATTCACATTTATCATCATAAATGAAAGCACAAGCTGATTTATATTTTGGTTGAGGTGATTGTCATGAGTTTTCAGAGAAAACTAAAAGGCAGGCATAGAAGATTTTATGGGCTACTCAGAAGAGAATTTTGAGGCACTCCATGCCCTGTAGTTCCAGAGTTATATAAAATTATTTGAGCAGTGTCACGGTACAATCAGCTCTATTCCCTAGAGGTCTGTGACTGATGCAGTCTTGGGTAGGAAGAGCCTGAAACTTGCTCCTTACATTTTGTATTTTCATACTCAACTCTCCTTGAAGACAAGCTGTTTTCTATTCACTGGTTTTTCTGGCCATTTAAGCACTTTCCTCATGAACCCCAAAAGAGCCCTTCTGTGCCATTCTGAGATAATTTTCTGTCTGGATCATCCTGCTTAAATCCTTCCCTCTTGACTCCTGTTGACATTTACTGAAAGTTGCCAGCCATACCTTCACTCCTAAGATTTAAAAATTGCATTTCTGTTGTAATTGCATAGTGAGTATTTAATCTAAGCCTGAAAGTGTAGTTGATTTTAATTCTGTTGAACTGTGCATGGTTTCTTGCCACATGTTCAGTCATTTTTCAGCAAAGCAATTCAGTATCCTGTGGGGTTCAAAGATGCAAATCATGTACTTCTTGGTAGTAGCAGTTCTGTCACTCAGGATGGATGAAGGAAGGTACAGTTTAAGAATCTGAAAAAATAATTCAGAAATCCCCAAAGCGAAAATAATTGAACCTCCACCACCTGTGAATCCAATTCCCAGGCTCCTGTGATCATTCCTTTTAACATGGATGAAATCACAAAGATCTGATGCTAACAGTTTGTGTGCCATAATTCTCCTTAAGATTAAAGTTGTGTAGGTTTATTCATTTCCTAGTCTACATTTTTGCGTAATTTCTTTAATTGATTAAGTACTGGGAAATACGTCTTTCTACATGTGTTAGTTCTGCATGCACTTAGGGGATGTTTTTAGAATTAATTTAGTGTTCAGAGATCCACCTGCACCAGAAAAAACTGCTTTGAAATAGTGAGTCATTTTAATATATTATTTTAGAGATAGAACAAAGTTTCTGCTTTTCTGCTTGGTCTGGAGATGTCAAGTTTTTCTCAGAAAATAAGAAAGAGAAATTCTATTTTTTTATTTTTATTTCTCAAGTCATCCCATGGTTCCAGAACCAGAACCTTTTGATGACATTAAAGTGGGACTAATACAGAAATTTTAAAGGCACCAACCTTGTATATCCAGGATTCCAAGCTGATTTTGCATTTATCACTGGGACAGACTTATATTGCAGTTTCTGTAGGAACCACTGGGGTTAGTTCTCAGTGATTTGTCCCAGTCCTGTGTAGATTCTTTGTTCTTAATACTGTTACTGTTTTCTCCTGTGTGATTATTTTGGGCTCTGGTGCACCTCAGTTATGTGGAGTGTTTCAGAGTCAGATGTGGACAGTGTGAGGAGTGTGATCTGTGCTGCCTTGCCCTGCAGAAAACATCCATGTAATTTGTATACAGAGCAAGCTTTGTTTTCCCAAACCTGCCATTGCTCTTACCAAGGCAAAATATATTCACCATGGAAAAGATTTTCAAAGTTATTAAGAAGGAATGTAGTTAAAATAAAAGTATCAACATTTATTAAGTATGACAAGTAAGCGGTTTATACAACCGTGGCAAACATATGTTTTCACATCTGTTTTGAGTAATATCATCATGATTTTAAAAATGATTTATAGCTCTGCAGGCCATAAAATGCCAGCTTTGCTGTATGTTGGAAGTTTTCAAACAACAAAGAAATTATTGAAGGCATATATTGAACGTGTTTTTCTCTTATACACCTTGACATAACTTCACAAAGCTGAGCTCTCTATAACAATTAAGATAGCAACAATTGAAAAACTGAGGAACTCTAATTTATCAGGAGTGCTATTTCTGTGAAATCTTAGCATAAAAAAATTATGAAAGTTATTGTAATGATTATAGACAAAATATCCCTAAGGATACACACATTTTGTTTCCCGTGTCCCATTTTAAGTGATCTCAGCAACAGATAAAAATGTGCCACTTTCTTCTAATCAAAATTATTTCAAGGTAATTAGGGCTGAGGAGAACATGGCTTCACAACTTCTTTAAAAGACAGCTAATATGAGGTTGTTGCAATTCCTGTGATTTGTTTGCATGTGTTGGTGGGGCAGAATTTCCAGAGCTGTCTCATGGCAGAGCATTTAGAGCCCAGTTACAGCCATACCTTTAAGGTTTTTGAAGGAGAAATGCCATTTAATCTCAATTACTCTGCATCCTTTCATCATCCTTTTAGAGGAAGTATGGTCAGATTTAACATTAGAGGGCAACAAAGTCAAACATCTTTGGAAGTCTGCATGGTTTGGGGTCTTTATATATATATATCTAAAATTGTTTTTACTGCATGGATTACATGCAGTGCTATATTTTTGTCAAATGCCTTTTTCTGACATGTTACACCAGCATTTTGCTTGTGCATCTATTTCTGAGTGAAAACCATATCAAGACTAATCTGCACTTTATTTTGAAATCACTAGTGCAAGGAAACAGTTACAAAATCTCCCCTAGAACACAGCCCCACATTTTACCTGCACAATTACTCACAGAAACTACATTTCAAATTCATCTGCTTCAATACATATCCTGGAAAAAATCTCTATTGTGTGGGGTAGGATTGTGTTTGACACTGCCCTGTATAGGCTTTACAGAAACCTCCATATGAATTCTGGCATTAGGAAGGTGAAATGAGCCAGAAAAGAATTTGGCTGTGCCTTCCAGCCGGATTTAGATGCTGGTACAATTATTCTGTTTGACTGCATGACAAGAAATATTTCAAACTCCTCACATAGGCTGGAGCAATAAAAGGCACTCTTGCCACAGTGGAATCAGTGGGGATGTACAGGATGTCTTCAGTGGGAGCAGTTTGAGCAAAGCTTGGTCTTTTGGAAGGTTTTTGCCCAGCTCGTGCTGGTGGTTGTATCCAGACATGGACAGCATGCTGTCCTGGGGTTTGGGGTGCAAACCAGAGGAAAATATTGTAGGAAAATTCCATTAATGACCTGTATTGTCAGGCTTACCCACTGTTCATGCAGTCTAGGAGTACGAATAAATGGGATTTTTGCTGAGGAGGGGGATTGCCCTGTGCTCCAGAGCTGCTTGGGGGCAGTGCTCCCTCCTTCAGCCCCTCCTGCTCCTCCAGAGCCCAAACCCAGGCTCTGGGGCTGTGTCCCGGGGCCCAGCGCACGGCAGGCTCCAAACTCTGCATCTGGCAGCTCTCCCCTCCCAGTTTATTAAAGAACACCTTTCCCTTTATTGCTTTAAGGAATGGGGAGTTTTTCATCGTTTCTGTCCGCTGAGTGAAATATTTTCAGATGGCCGGAGACCGCGGTAATGAAAGAGTAACCGTATTTATTTATTGGATTTCATTAGCGGGAAAGAGGGTTTATGCTGTTTAAATTAATCACTGCCAAAGGACTGGGCTACTCAGGATTAGAGGGGAGGAGAATGAGCAGGTGCAGAACACCTGAAACAGCAACAGGCTGGTGGGGGCTGTGCTGCGGAGAGGGGGCTTTCCCAACAATTAATCTGAAAGCAACCAGATGGAAAAGGGAAGGAATGAGAAGGAGGACAAGGGGCACGAAGCTGAGCCACACGGTGTCTGTGCAAAGTGTGCAGTTGGTGCCAGCACTTCACGTGGTCCCTGTGCTGCTTGTTTGACATGTCAGTACTGGCATGTTAAAGATATAATGAGAGAAAGGCTATTTTCTTCACAGATGTGAAGTATTCGTCAATTCTTCACATGAATACGTGAGCAACTCCCCAAATTAGGAGTGAAACCGTGTTCATTCTAGAGTCTAAATTTGAACAGACCCTGGGGTTGTTTCATCAGCAGTGGGTACAATAGTACTTGAATTTAAAGGTTTATTTTTCCCAAAACCTTGAGTGACATGTGCAGTGCAGATGTCCACTGAATAAGTCAGAGATATTTTTACATTTTCTATCCTCAGAGAATACTGAAAGATAAGAATCACAGTGCTCTATTCTGGGTGGAGGCATTTTCCACAAGTGGTTTTTTTTGTTGTTAAATTTAACCTACAAGTGAACTGACAACTGTTAAAAAGGTGGGCTAATAGTAGATGTGATTGTCTGTCAGTCAGTCAATCCAAGAAAACCCAAATCCATAAAACCAAGGCGAACTCTGTTAACACTTAGATTCACAAAATATAAATAATTAATAAAGGTAAAGCTTTAATTTTTGAAGTGTCTGTACTCATGACGTTATGATTGTGTGCTTAACCATTGCTGAAAGATTTATAAATATAAAGGCAATTATGCAAGAGATGCTAGTGATGTACTCCAAGGTCACACCTTTTACATTAAATTTATATTAGAGCTTTATTTGCAGAATTATTTTTAGGAGTGCTCTTTTTCTGATGAGTAAAATACCTACTTCATAGTTATCTTGGCAGATGGGCTAAGGCAGTTTCTTGCATTGATATATAATTTATTAATATGTTTTATTTATTAGATTTCAGTGACTTTAATGTATCTCTGTCTAAACACTACAAATTATGAGTCTGTATAAACACGGTGAAATAATGAAATTTTCTTCACTGAAAAGGCTTTGAAACAAATTTTTAGTGAGGTATTCATGTCAGACTGTGCAAAAAAATGGGCAAATAAGAGAAAAATCAGGGAGCTACTCTTCAGTCAGTTGTCTCTTAAGGGACATTTCCACTTTTCCTTCAGTACTGTGAATTGTTTTATATAGGTTCATCTGAGCTATATCAAATTTGACAAGTATAAGAAGAAGAGAAAAATTGTTGATTTGCACCCAGGGACCTTAGAAAGCTTTTCGGTTAGGCCCAGAAATCTTTCCCTTAGCACTGGTCTTAAAACTGACCCACAGGATTCTCTGCTTGGTGTTACCTCTGGGGAAAAGTCATTAACCTGAGACCTGCAGTTGGTGACATTTTTAATGTCTGTGAGTTCTTTAATAAGTTTGCCTTCAGTCCTCATTATGAGCAGTAAGATGTGAACAATCTGTGTCCTGAGAGGTTGCCGAATGTTTTTGTCACGTTACAGAAATCCTTGGGATCTTGGGGAATGCGCCAAGGGGGCTCAGCCTGCCCTGCCTGAGCACCAAACCTGCTCAGGGGCACTGTGCTCCTGCATTTGTGTGCCCAAGTGTGCAGCTGCACACACACACACAGGAAGAAGGAGATAAAAATACAGATAAAAATTCAGATCAGTCATATAAATTGTTAATTGGTGACTTTGGAAGTTTTGCGGTATTTGTGACTGAGGAGGACCTTCAAGAAATTCACAGAAGCTGCACTTCATAGAATCCAGTTCTTTCCTGAGGGTTCCTACCAGTGAGCCAGAGTTTGTCCTGCTGTCCACAGCTGGATGTTCCAGATCAGTGAAATACAGAGCTCATGATTGTGACAGCAGTCTGTGCTCCTGCTGTCAGAAGAGCAGATCCAGCACTGGTGAATGATATTTTGTGTAGCTTTTTGGTTTGTTTTTTTTGTGTACTCAGGGACTTTTTTTCTGATTGGATCTTGAATATCTGAGATGGCTCTGCAGAGTGTGTCTGTCTCCTGTGTAACAGTCACATGAAGATGGGAATTAAGGGCTCTTCTTCCCTTTCGTGCAGGACTTGCTGCCCAGAGGCTCAGCAAGGCTGAGACAAAACTGCACATTAAGGTTAATCTCCAGAGTGTTTTAGAATGTTTAGGGCATTAGAATATTCCTGATAATAACAAGTAATAAATCCTTAGTGAACTTCTAACCCTACCCATTTGAGGATTCTGTGCATAAGATAGTGAACTAACCTCAGAGTGGAAGAAGAAAAAGATCTTGATGTGTAGTCATGAAACCAGAATAAATGTGTTCTTCATTGTATCTCAGACATTGTGTTGAATTCCTTTGATAAAGTTACATGAATTCTTGTTAGCAGAGCTGATAATGGCCCACGTGCTCATCTCAGAAGCCACTGGGGCTGCAGATTGCAGGAAATCAGTTTTCATATTTGATTGTTTGGGCAGAAGGCACCACTCCAACACTTTGGACTGTGTATGGGATTTGTGTGTTGTTTCTGGGGATGGACAGTTCTCTCTGTAGGTTTTTCATATTATCAGCTGTCCTTTGGAAATTCATCCTGAAAGATGCCTTAAAGAGCAGGAGCCCACAATTGTAATCAATCATTATCATTTCAACTGGATTAGCTCAGTTTGTTACAGCCTGGTGCTGATAATGCCAAGGTTTTAAGGGGGATTTTATCCTTGCATGGGCCATTCTCTGAAGAGTTGGACTCGAAGATCCTTGTGGGTCCCTTCTGAAGATTCCCAGCTGTGAATATCCTTCTTGGAGCAGGATTGATAAAAAGATGGAAGGAGAGACAGCTGTGCACCCTGAAATTGGAGGTGAATGAGTACAAACTAGAAAGAGGGATTACTCCAATACAAAATTCCCCAACACACTTCTTTGGTCATGCTTGGCCTTTCCATGTTGGTGTCAAAATACCAACTGATTTATTTTCTTCTTTATTTCATAGTCAGTGTGAAAGTAGTTTCCAAAGCAGATTTTTCTTCTGGTTGACAGAATGTGACAGCCTATAACAAGCAGTTTAATAAATAAAAATCTGCTTCCAGGTGTATTCTGAGATGTTATAATCTATAAAACATGGTACAGGTTTGAATCTGTCTGTTTTACCCATCACTGGGGCTGCTCTGTGATATTTTGATAGTTAGACCTGGTTTGTGTGAATTTGCTGACATATCCCATGGCTTTTTCGGGTGTGTGTTGTCAGTGAGGGGATCCAGGGCTGTACAAATTTTACTGACAGTTCAGTGGAGAGCCTCTTGTGGTGTGGTGGAAGATGCCTTTTTGATGTGGAATATGTTGGATGATGGAACATCTCCGGGAGATGGAGCAGAAAATGGGATATGTGTGTGTACATGTGCCTGCTCACAGAGGCCAGAAAAAAAGAATTGTTCAGAAAATAACGTATTATTTATACATCTGTAACCTCTGGGGACTTTTTAGATGCTGTCGAGTAGGAGACTGGCCTGTATTTGTTATTGTTGTCTTGGTTTTTGTTAGTTTGAAAACCTAGAAATTGACTGTGATGATGGTGCCCTCCAGGCAAAAGTGTGGAGAGATTCACATATTAAAGGAGGAGTCACCAGAGCTGCTGTTTGACTTTTGACATTATTGTCATATTGCCTTCGGCACTGGAGGCAGGAGGGATTTAGGCAGAAAGGAGAGTTGGAATTGCTCTGTAAAATCATAGATTTATATTTATTCTTATTTATATTTCTATACCATCTCTATTTAGATATAATGAATTTTATTTTAACTGATATATTACAAGGAAAGCATATTTCTGTAAAATTGCCAGCAGTAGTAATAACAATAATAAGGATAAGGATAATGATAATAATAATAATCATTATATAATGACATAATTTCTTTGTGCAAGGCTTGACATAAAAAAAAAAATTTAAAATCCACCAATATTCATAAACAAATCAGCTCCTGAGAGACAGTTCTGTCATTCTTAAGAATGGTCATTGTTAATTTCTCTCCATACACAGGTGTGGAAAACTCAGCAGAAAATAAATCAAGTATTTCTAGTTTGGAGTCTGATTCACAATAGGAATTCTCTTTATTACAAAAGATAACTTTTCAGCAGCCTGTTTTAGGATGAGTATTTTGTAAACATCACTTCCTATATGGCTCACATGAAATATTGTATGGAGCAGGTTCGAGCTTTAATTTTACACAGCTAGCAACTCATATATCATCAGTCACAGAAAATACTGAGGGTAAATGGTCCCAGGTATCTGCAGATTATGATTATGTTTCTGGAAGACTTGTTGCTAAATTGGCAGAATAAATGTGGGGTTTTTTCACCAGTGAGGGGCAACCTACATAGATTATGGGGTTAATAAATTGTAATGGCAGGACTGAAGTCTCAAAGTTTGCCATTTGTTCATTTTGTTTGATTTTTTTCTTGTAATTTTTGCTGTTTCGAGCAGCAAAGTGGCTGGGCTGGAGCTTTCCTGGCTGTCTCCAGTGAAAGTGTGTTCTGATTCCAGTGTGGAAGTTTTTGGGGAACTGGTTTCTCTTCTGTGACCTACAAGAACATCTGTTCCCATTCCCTCTGTAGAAAACTGACAGTCTCAAGGACCATCATTTATTCCCTCCTCATCTGAAAAGAAAATCTCAGCTCTCTATACGTGAAGCTGCCTAGTTTTATTTTTTAGAAATAAAGCTACAGAGAAATTCCTGCTGGCGAAGGACCAGCAGCATCCTGCAGCACTCTCCTGAAGGAATTACTATGGGATGTGTCGGTAGCATAGCTTTAGGATGTTTGCATCACTAAAATAAAACTGTTTATGTAAAAAAAGATATTATAACAGAAGAAATCCAGAAGGCATAATAATACATATTAAACCTTGTTTTCCAGGCTGTTGAATCAATTTATAGGAATATGTGAGTGAGCAGGAAGGTAACAGCATCTGGTAGCAATAACTGTTTCCCTTCCTGAGTTACCAAATTAGCTATGGGAAGGTGATTAAAAATAAAATATAATGATTTTTGATAGAAATAGGTAAACTGCATGGGCTTTGAGATAAGAACTTGACAAATGTGTAAAATAAATGCAAAACTGGTTTTGAAAAGGGGGGAGATTACCATTTTCTGTGTTGTGTGCCAAGGTTTGTGCATTTCAAATGTTGGCAGTTGGCTTCTTTTCAAAACTGATAAATAATGATGTTTGCTGTGGAAACAATTATCCTAAAAATAATTTAAAAGGATTGTATCCCCTTTTTGTTTGCCTATAAAGACCACATTCGATTTATATATAGACAGAAAGAGCTCCACTTGCATCTATAAAACAGTTCTTAAATCATTCTAAATTATTGATGTGCACAAAGAACTCTTTCCGTTTTTGTTTGAAGTTTTATTTCTGCGGCGTTGTGCTTTCTAATTGTGCTTTCAACTGCTATGACATCTGTTATAGTTGTTTCAAAAACTTTCCATACTTTTCTTTTTTAATGATAGACAGTCTTTTCAAAGACAAACTGTCTTCATTTTGAGCAAGAAAAATAATTAGTTGAAAAAAGATCACTGATTTGGCCAGCAAACTCACCATTTTACTGTGTTTTTTTTTTTTCCACAAGTTGCTGTTTTATATGATTCCAGCACCTATTCAACAGAAAGCTGGCCAAGAGGAATTCATCTCTGCAGTAACTCAGAAACCATAGAGCACCAGCATATGTCCCTTGCTTCCCCGAGGAAATCCAGGACTTTATTCTAACAAAAAGAGTACCAAGAAAGTACTTCACAAACCGATAGTCTCTATATGTCTAACAGATGGAAAAGTAAGCCACTATTCCAAGCTGCTGTGCCCAACAATATAGGAGTAAAGCTCAGCAGTTGGAAATGAGATTAATGCTTAAAATTCTGCTTAGAACCCCTGTTTATTGCAACTGGTGACAGGAATATGTGGTACAGCAGTAAACAGGTTTCTAATGATCTGTGACATAATACAGGCTCACCTCTGGTGTAAAATCCAGGACACATTTAAAGTATCTCAGGTTAGGAAAGCACAATGTAAAGGCATTTCTTGTCTTCTTCCAGAAGAGGGGATTTTTGCCCCTATTTTGTAGAATTTTTTGAAAAATTTAAGTCCTGGACTCCAATCCAGTTGTGGTACACCATAACTAACCTTTAAATTAGGAGATGCCTAGAATTCATATAATAATTAATACAACGCTTGGGGATTTAATTGACCACAAGATTAAACTATTAAGGAAAAAAATTTATCCTAATAGAGAATTGAACCCCTACCCTTTATTCATGGAGTGTCTGCTCTGCCACTTGAGTCGTGAATTGGGGGTTAATTGACTGTCTAGAATCTCCCAAGGAACAATTATTTCATGTAATGGTGTTAACACATCCAGGCATAAGGCATTTTTATGGGAGTCCTTTTTTCCCTTGGATTTAGAGAGATGTCCTGAGCACACCAAGGAAAGCTGCTGGATGTGGGGAAGGGAAGAAAGATGGAAACAAAAATGGGATGTGGGGTTTCCTTTCATAATCGATCCCTGCACTCTTCATGTTTCTGCTTAGATGCAGCAGTGTAATTTTGCTGCATATTTAAGTGTCCTCTCTTTTTCAGTGTTCAGGGAGTATAAATTCCTTGCTAATAGTTAAAATTTGTGGCAAAATTACACTTCTCAGCTGAAGTTACTACAAAGACTTTGAGATGAGCAGCCTGGTGCAGTGGAAGGTGTCCCTGCCCATAGCAGAGTGTTGGAACAAAATGTTCTCTAAGGTCCCTTCCAATCCAGACCATTCTGTGGTTCTCTGAAATAACCTGTAAGTAATTTAACCTAAACTCCTATAAAAATCATAAAGAAAGATCTAGGTGTACTTAAATTTTTAACATTTTTTTACTTATTTGCTTGCATGGTGATTAATAAAATTCATTACTTCATAGTAGATTTTTCTGCTTCATTAGTGCAAATTTGCAGAACTTTTCTAATTATTATTCTCCTTTGAAGAATAAATAATAAGAGATAATATCAAAACTTTTTAACTAAATGAAGACTTAGTTATGGATACAGTTAGGCATTTTTATATTTAAGTATATTCTGGTTTTTAGATGCCTTTATAAATGTGCCTTTCGTCTTTACAGAAAAAAACTGTCAGAATTTAGGAGAAACTATTTTTGGGTGGCATTATCAAAGATAAAAGGAAATGCAGAAAAGTTTAGCTTTTTAAACCTTGATTTTGAAAATTAGTCTTAATTCCAGTGAGCAGGAAGAACCGAGTGTGGGTAATTCATGCTTGAAGCTGTGTGAAATCTCTCTGTGCTGAGTGGAGGCTGGGAAGGGATAGCACCTCATAGGTCCTGTTTGAAAATATACAAAAATCTGTTTGCTTTTGGTGTTTTGGTAGGGTTTTTTGCATTTGATTATTCTTTTTAAGTAAGTACCACACACAAATCTTGATTGTTACATGTGACATGTAAGCACGTAAAGTGCAATCGATATTCTGTAATATTTCTCCTTGCAGTTGGTTCAGATCAGGGTGCTCAGCAGCAGTTTAAAGATGTTTTATGACCAGGTACTTCTAGAATAGAGCACTCTAACCATGTTCCCATCGAAGAGGAGCGTTCAGTGGCTCATGATGCAGCAAATCCCAGCTCTGGGGGCTGTGGAGGGAGATGTGCTCTGCACACCAAGTGTTTCAGAGTTCCCCCAGGGCAGGGGTCACCCCAACACAGCCAGGACCCCACGTCCTGGTCTGTGGGGTCACAGAGGTGGGACATGGACAGGACTGGACAGGACAGGATGGACAGGACTGCCTCTGGCAGAGCACTCGCTGCAGGGTGATGTGAGGCGTCCACAGCTTCACTTGTTTCACGTCAAACACCAAACATCTGTGCTCCTGTGCCTGCAGCAGCATTCTGCTCCATCCTGCCCAGCCCTGGGGGAGCTGAGCCCCAGGAGTAAAGCAGGGCAGTCATGGGCACAGCGTCCAGCTGACCCCTTACACACACACACACACACAAGAGCTGCTGTTCCAAGCTGGCTTCACGTTTGCATTCCACGCTTCCTAACCTGCTCTGTCTGCAGGAGATTGGAAAGATACTCTGGTGCTTATTCACTACCAGAGAAATACCAGCAAGATAATCTCCCAGACTTTCTGCTTTTTTAATAGTTGTGCTTTAGAAAGCTGGAAGTGTAGAGGGCAGGCATGGCTCAGACTCTTCAGCTGAAGAAACAGTGTTTGGAGACTAAAAAACCATTATTTCTTGCTTGTAGACATTAGAGGTGAACAGGTAAAGTAGATACAAGAAACATGAAAGAAAGAAGGTTTTACAGTGTTGCCCAGATTTGAGTTGGATTTCATAGTCACTCATTTCCAACTGCTCACTAAAATCCTGGAGTAAAGAAAGAGGAAACATGATCTGATATTTCTAACAAAAAAAAACCCTCAGCAGTGTTTCTTGTGGTGTGAGGAAATAGTTGTCCCAGGTCCTGTAATAACAGTCTAGGCTCCCCAGAGCTGCCAGCATCCAAGGAGAATGGTGCCCTGGTGAGAAACAGAGTAAGAAAGAACAGCATTTCCCATTGCTGGTGACTTGGAAGAAAAAACCTGGACATGTTCACAGTATGAACTAAGTGACAAAGCAATATTTTACACTCTGAGTGTGATTCCTTTACTGTTCTCACCTAGTTCTAACTTCTCCCCTTTAAATATAATTCTGTTCCACAGATTCCTCCACCTGCTGTTTTCCAAACCTCGCACATGTCCTCAGTCCACATACACCATCATTCTTCAGCTACATTCCCCAGCCACGTTTTCCACTGCCAATTCCAGCTCTCTCCAGCACCCAGCTTGCCTGTCTCCCTTCAGTTTTTTTCCTCTTTATGTTTTTTTGTTTGTTTGTTTGCTTGTTTTTTTCTGTAGGAAACAAATCCATATATTGACAAAGAAACCTTCAGGGTCAGAAAGCTGTTTGGTTTCGATGTTTTGGATTTTTCTCTACTTTATTTATTCTAGTTAAGTAAGTACCACACCAAGAAAATTTTAACACTTCTAATGACTTTTCAGTGTGTTAGGTAAGTGTAGTTGGCCCTGTGTAATATTGCTGTCTGCAGTTGGTTTAGACTTAAAAAAAGCCATAGTCTATCACTTGGGGTGAGTGGAAGACCCAAAACCATACCCTGCAGGTACTCAGCAGTGCTCAGGGAGTATTTTAAATTGTGATTATGGTCACACATAATTCCCTGTGGAATCTTGCCTTTAGCTGGGCATGGTCTGGCGAGTGCTGCAGTTAACAAGCAAATAAAAGCCCCCCCAGCCCGTGCTGCCACAAGTTGGGCTGTCCTGGAATTCCTGTGGAGCTGTGGGAAGCAGCTGCGCTCAGATTCTGCCCTTGGAGCAGCATTTGCCTTCACCTTCCCTTGGCTCTTACTGGAGGAAGTAACCGATAGGGATCGACACGATTTCCTGGGCACAGCACATTCAGATTTTTATTATGATATTACCAGGACATATGTTTGTGGGAAGAAGATATATATGTATATATCTCTCTGTTTAGCCTCGGAATTGAAACTGTGTAGAAATGGTATATTACCTGCATGAAACTGAAAATATGGGTGCCATAGGGTGCAGGAATTGGGCCCAGCTTTGCTTACAAATCAGCTTGATGATGAGGCTGCAAAAGTTATATTTTCACTGCTTTCACATACTGAATTTATTAGCTTCTGGAAATTGATTTTGGATGCCTTTCATTTGCCATTGGGCTGGAGTCAAAGGCAAAACGATGATATACCGCATTTTGCTCACTCATCTTTTTATTGCCCAACTATTGTTATTGAGGAAAAGACATTTGATGTGCTCCTCAAAGGAGACAGAAGGCACATTTCATTTCTTTTAATTGATGAAAGTGTAACTGAAAGCAAGTCCTGCAGTCCTCACCTTCAATATCCAGGAGGAGTTATAAGGGATAGAGGGAATGGCACTGGGATTCAGTTTGGATCAGGGCTGAGAGCAGAAGCCAGCAGGGCTGTCAAACTTTGTCCTGTTTTATTTGCTTGGAAGGAGCGGTGCAGAGTTAATATCGATGCAGTGCTGGGAAAGTGCTCAAGTAGTTATCTCTGGGAAGGTAATGTGAACTCAGCAGTATCATTGCTTTGATCTTTGGTTAAAGTCTTACAAAACTAGATTGCTGTTTGATTGACAGCCTTGTCAGAGAGTGAATGAAGACTGACACTCTAATATTGAAAACGCAGCGTTTACAAAACTTAAAGCCGGAGTTTTCTCATGACACTGCTGCTTTTGTGGAAGACTGAATTTCACATTTATTTTTAAATAAGTGTGTACCTTGCTGTGTGCAGCTAAAACTTACGATTTTAGACTGCTGGCTCACAAATTCTTCTCACTCTAATAATTGGTGCAGATATGTTTATTGCAACAGCACTGTCACCGTGCATTTTGGGAGTTGTGTTTGAAGGCTTGAACATGGAGGTATTTATCACATCTCAATACCAAATCATGATCAATCCAGCACAGGGTGATGGATGCAGGAGTGGCAGGCTGAGCTTGGGCTGGGTAGTGGATCTGACAGTGGCTGGGTGGGTCTGATAATGCAGGCTAAAGGTTTTCCAACTTACAGTTCTCCCTTGAAGGGTCATCTTCAGCTGTTGTTTCTTCAGTTCCCCCCCTTTTACACCCTCAAATGAGACTGTTAAAGGGAGAGTTCATTTGTGGGGTAGATTTCTTTCATGGCAGAAACTCATGGGTACTTTTCCACACATTCCTCAGTTTCTTCTTTAAATCAGACAAAATAATACATTTTGCTTGTTCAAAAAATAAAGGGCCTTAAACAACTCTCACTCCTGTTTTTATCTGACATGACATTAACTGCCATGATTTAAATAATGTGTAAGAATGAACCAGATTGTGCCTATTCCCACGTCAAAATACCTTCAGCAAGAAAATGTCTCCCCAAAATAATAATCCTGCATCATCCAGAGGTGTTAGTGAAGAGACTCTTTATATGATGCAATTTAAAAATAGCCATCCAAAAGATTTTCACAGAAGGGGCTGCTGAGCTGTGCTGTGGGGCGTGGGAACTACTTAAATTGGCTTTCCTGTCAAAGCCAGTGTTTGCTGAGACTACATCATCAGTTTTTTCCTGACCTTCTGGTTCCCAATTTACTTCAGGATTGCTAAATTCTGTGTGCAGTTCTTTCCTTACCTCTTAGGTCATCTATGTCCTGTATGGGGGTGGGTGTGTATTTAGCATTTAGCATCCCTAGAAATCTGCATTAACTCTTGCATTAATACTGCTGCTTGTGCAGTACAATATAATATCTATACTAAAGTATCCTTCATGGAAAAATATTAATTAAAATCCCAGATTAAAGCCACTTTCATCAGCAATGCAGCTTTGCTGAAGTAACTAAATTTGACTGTATTTTCAAAGTGGAAATGTGTAAGTCACGAGGATAATTAACCATTTCATCATTTGAGGTCTGCAAGTGAGTGATTTCGGAATGAAAAGCATACATAGTTGTGTTGATGATGCAGAATAAATTATTTTCAAGCTCCATTTAAATCAGTACATTTTTTTATTGTGTAAATAATGCATGTCCACAAAAAGAACCCCTAATGATCACCTAAATTTTGCTATAAACATTTTTAAAATATATATGTATGAAATTCCTTTGGAAATGTCCACAATCTGCTTCCATATTGCAACACATATGGTAAGAAAATCTTGCTTACAAGCCAGTGACTGTTTTTAAACAGTTTTCAAAATTGCACTGAATAACAGCCCATGCACAAATACTGGTGTGTTTTGTATTTATAACAAGCAGCTTAACATTTTCTAAACTATGACAAATTTCTCCCTGGATATTTTTTAATGTAATAATAGGATTAGTTTAGCTGTCCCTGGGGCTTTTTTATGTACGTGGGCACTGGTGGTATGTTAGGAATATTTCTGAGTCATTCTGGTTCTGTCTTCCAGCTTTCTTCAGAATTTAGAGGCCTCTGTGGCCATAAAGGTTGTTGCTGTTGATGGCTTTGATGTGTGTGTACATGACACGTAATGTTGATATTTAGGAACCGATTCCCTTGCTGTGATTTTGATAAAGCAGTTTCTGGAACTTGTTGTATTTCAGTTAAAGATTTACGGCTCTCCTTTCGCCTCAGACCTCATTTTTAAAGGTCAGAAGAGAAAAGAAACCCCCAAACCATAAACATATTAGTTGAAATATCCATGGTACCTCCAGTTAATGGTATTTCCTTAAAGCAGATAAGTTACTGAGCCCCCTTTTAAAACAAGAGTGTTAATTTACTGTTTCCTTTCATCTGTTGAAATAATTACTTTTCTTCTTTGCCTTCAGTAGTTTGTTCTGGTCGTTAACATTTCTGTAAAATTAAGTTTGAAAGGTGCTTTTAATGTTCACATAGGCTGCAGTGCACATTTGACTGTTAAAATCAACCTACTTAAGGCAGAACTAATGTTTAACACTCGCAGCTATTTGAAGTAGTTCACTGCCCAGTTTAATGGCGCTGCCAAGGGCAATGGTCACATTATTCGCTGCTAGATTTGGGGGGGGTTCTTGTGCTGGCAGTAAAGACAATCCACCAGACTCCTGAAAACATTGGCTTAGATCTTAAAGGCATAATTTTTCTCCTCACAGAGCTGTAATTTTGTGGGTAGCAGTGGATGAGAAGCACTAACCCCTGCTCTTGGCCATGTGCTCTGTTTAGGTCCCAATTTCTGTGTCTTAATGACCTTTCCTGCAAGCTCTGCTTAAAAAGGATGAGATCAAACTGTACAAAACCCATGCTGGTGGTGGGAGAAGTGATTTTCTATCATGGGAATTGGGGTTTATGGGATCAGGTCAGCTTTAGGACACCTGCAGCAGCAGGTGAAGAGCAGCCCTGGGCAGCCCAGGTGCCTGGTGGGCAGGAGGTGACAGGGACACGTGGGGACACTTTGGCTGCATCATGAACCAGCTCTGTTTTGGTCACAGCCCAGCCAGCACCTTCTGTTCTGCTGGTTTTTGTGGATTTCCCTGATTCACCTCATGAGTGGATGTGTCTGCCATGCACTATGAAAATGCCTTGCACTGAGAGTGAACCCTCCCAGTGGCCAAATTCGCTTGAAACCATTCCCCTCCTAAAGCTGCCACAACCTGAGGGGTTTACAGTGCAGGTCAGATAAGATTATTTATGGCAATCTTCAGGCAAATGGTACAGAAGAAAATGTAACTATTGCTTTGTGGAGTGGAATCGATGGGAGCTGGAATCCTCAGCACATCAGTGGGAATTGCCTGGTGCAGGAGTGCCCCCAGTAACCCACAGCCCAGCACATACATCACATTATTCCTGTGTGAGGTCATGAATTTATAACCAAACAGCTGCTTTTTCTCCTTTGATAAGCAGGGGCAGGCAGAGAATTTAAAGATTAAACAATACATCTTCTCAACCAGAAAAAAAAAAATTATATATATTTACTAAACAGTCAGTGAAATTTTCCCCTTGGCTGGTCTAGTGCAATTTTGCAAGCTCCAACAATGCTGAATGGATGTTATTGAGAAGTGAATTTGGCTCATTCTTTTTATGCTTTTAATAAATACCCAAGGGAAAGGCAGTTGTTCAAGGAAAATGAAATACAAATAAACATAAAATTTATTCTCAGTAGGCATTCTGAGGGACTTGAGGCTTGAGTTTTATGCCATGTTTTTTTTTCCTGTTACTTGCAAGCAAAACTAAAGTATTCATATAATCTGTCAGTTCTCTAAGGCAAATTCACCCTTTTTTAAAAAATAAAATATAGATTCAGTGTCTAGAACAGAAGCAATGTGAAACATAAAAAATGATAGTTCTTGCTCCAGAGTACATCACTGTAATGGGCCATATTATTCTGGACTGTGGATATAAATGTTGGGGTTTTTGCACAGCATCCTGTAACAATTCTTGAGACACAGTCATGCACAAGACATCATTTGTAATTACTGCAGTTTGCCATTTTCAGCTGCTCTCTGCTTATTTCTCATTTGATTGATAATTCATGTACTTCAAGCTAATGAAGATTTTTCATGCTGCCACCTAATAGACATTACCAGTATTTCCTACCTAAATCTCAGGACAACACTGGTAGTTTTATTGGAAAGAAAAAGGAAAGACAAACTTAGATGCTTTACAATGCCTTTTTCACTTACTGTCGTGGGGTACCATGGAGAAGTACAGTCAGTGGAGAACATTTATCAGAATAAAGAAGAAGAATTTAGATTCTGGATTTCATTTCAGACTAATCATTGCCCAAACTTAAAATCCTTCAAAAAACCTGTGGTTCCCCATGTGTAGTGTCCTGGGGAGAGCCAGAGGCATCTTTTTTGGATGCATGAGTATTTTGATTACCAATTATTTATCTTTCATTAATACTGTAAATACTATTTTTGAGTTCAAAAATAATTTAGTTGTACAGTCTAATAATTGTTGGTTTAAACAAATCACATAAAGAGACTTTTTATGGCTGTAGACTGCACATCCAACTCAGATACCTTTGTCAGATGCAGTGCAGGTTGCTTTAGAGTCAGTATTTACTACTAGAAAAGTGTAAATCCAGACCCTCTGCATCATAAAAGCCAGAGCAGATTTTGCTGTTTGAGACTGAGCTGCAGAGGTTCCCCAGCAGCTGGGTTGACTCTGGGAAAATGCAGATTTTATTTTCCTGGAAGTTTTGTGGATGTGGATTTTATTTTCCTGGAAGCTATGTGGGAAAACACCTTCCTAGCTAAGGTTTGTGTTCATTGTTGATACTTTGTTCCACTGCTTGTTTCTCATGGGCCACAGCATTGGAAATTTACACAAACCACCCAGAGATAGCTTCATCCCCATCCTCTTCCCCTGGAGTTGCAGTCACCTCTGTGAGAACCCCTGGCCCTGAGTGGCGGCGTGTACAGCATCACTACCTTTCAGAATTGTACAAAACTAGCTGATTAAATCTGATTTTAAATACTGCTTTCAGCCCAGAACCCTGCCTTTTTAATAATCAATTAAAACATTGCTTCATTGTGTTTATTCAGTGTGTATAAAGCACTGCTTGACATGGATTAGACCTTGCATAGCAGTACACAGCTGTAGCCCATCCAGCATTTTCCAAATGAGTTTGCACAAGGAATAAAAGATTGCCATCTGAGCAACACTGGAGGGAGACAAGAGCAGACAAAAGGCAGTTAAACGCTGCAAAAAGAAAAAAGACCCTGTTGAGATAGAAATTTCTGAGCAAATGCCTCCATTTCACAGGGAGATACTGTAGCAGGCAATGTACATTGATTTTAGCACGTGAAGTACATTGCTTTGGGGATTCATTAAGCTTCATTTTGTGCACCATCATGAATGGGGATGTCAGCCACTCTCTCAAGTAATGCAGGGTTTCAAAGCGAGGAGCGAGAATAAGGCAAAGTGAAAATATAATGTGCCCTGCAAAGAGAGTGAGGCAGTTGGGAAAGGAAAATGCTTGGCTTGCTAAAAGCCATACGTCACAGGAGCAGTAATCAAAACCTAAACATTTGTGAAGGGTTTTATGCTTATAGAGTTTATAATGTGGCTTAGAGCAGTAAGTTGAGGCTCCTGGCTGGCCTGCTGGGAGTCCCCCAGAAGGACAGATGGACTGCAGAGCCTCCTTCCTGTCCTCTGGAAGAAAAACATGGACAATTGTTTGATACTTTCTTAGTTACCCCCTTCTTTTAACTATATCCGAGCTGGTTTTGATTTTGGTCACAACTGTTTTTTCACCTTCTGCATTTGCAGTGGGAGGGTGTTTAAGAAGATGCTGTTTTCCTCCACTTTTCCTTGGGAGCCAGTGGCAGAGCTCTGCTCTCTGGCCCCTCATCATCTCCCGAGGTATCAGCTGCCAAATCCAGAAGCCACAGAAAGTGGCAGGTCCCTAAAGTTGGATTTTTCAGCCACCAACCAAATGCAAGGCTGGTTTGAAGTCTGTAAATGCACCAGAGGTCTGGGCTCCTGTGTAATTTTTTTGCTTTGTATCTTGTTTTAGCTGAGAAATATGTAACTCCGAGGGTTTATCCAATAATCTGTTTAGTAAGTTTTATTTAGTAATTATGCCACCATTGGCATTTTTTTGTCGTAGCCTACTATATAAATTACAGTGATTTGGAAGCAAAACATGAAGTTCCTTAAAGTTTTCTTAATGATGAGATTGCAATGCCAAACCACCAGAAGGGAAAGGGAAAAAATCCTCAATACTCAGTTCTCCAGCTCTTGTGCCTTGCCTTCAGTAAGTGTGATGTTGTTTTTAATGCAATTAACCCAAACATCAGGGATCTATTGCCATACTCTGCCATGTGCACTCCGTAAGAGGCTGAATTATGAATTCACATAATTCATACAGGTGAATGGGTGCTTGGGCAGAGAGGAGTAGAGGGAAACTGCTGAGAGGTGCTGGGAGCTGTAATCCTGCACTGTGCTGGTAACCAGTTAGAAGGAAGAAGGCCTTGGAATGGCTGAAATAGTTTCCACTTTCCTTTACAAGTGATGCTTTGTCTCTGTTATGTGCTGGGGGTCGCTGTCAAGAGGATGGTCACTGCAGAGGTGAGCACAGCATCCACCCCCCCAGCAGCTCGGGCTCCTCTGGGGCAGGAACACGGCAGATTAATGTCAGATAGCTGCTGCCTGCTGCAGAAAGTTCTCCTCTTCCTTTCCCCTCCCCCAGTTTGACCCTTTAAAAGCGCTCAGGCCAAGTGACAGCAGCAGACTCCTCGGTTATTAGGCTGCAGAGTAGTGGATGTGCAGTACTTGGTGCTTAGCTTCCATTTATACCCTGATCACAGCTGCCATTTGGGTCAGGAAGAGGTTTTCCCGTTGATAGATTGGCTGTGTGCTAGGAAAACTTGTCTTTCCCCAGAGCATCATGTAATTGTTCGGTGGTGAGGAGTTGCCATGGCCAGGCAGCTCCACGCGGATTGCTGCTGGAATATCTGGGAGTCTGGTCACTCTGTCACTGCAATGTCACATCCCACACCAGGGCTGCACTCCTGCCAGACCAGCTCTGCCTTGCCCTCCTAGCTCAGCAAGGGAGGAGCACGGACATGAGGTGAATTCTGGCTGTTTCTTTGCCAGAGAGAAGGTTGGTGGTGTCAGGTTCAGCTCTGTGACCTGCAGTCCTGCTGGGGATACTGGCACTGTCCCACTGGTGGCACTGGGGAGCAGAGATGGGCTCGCAGGAGGGATCAGGGATGTGCTCTGCGCTTCCTGGGATGGATCAGGAGCTGGGGCAAGGTTAAAGGTTTCTGGGGAAAAGTCAGAATTGGAACAGGTGAGCTAAAAAGGGATGGGTTTCTCATGCTTAATCAGGGTTTATAAAATCAATGTGGAACTGAACTGAATTCAAACACTGGGATATATAAGCAGAGTCCTTTATTGATTCTGAGGAATTCATAATTCATTCAGAAGCAAACCTTTCAGGTGCCCATCTCTCTGGGTATATTTTCATGTTAATCATATTTCTCCTAACGATCAGTTTGGAAAGTTGTCTTATTTCTGCAGTGCAAAAAATCCTGCCGGTGAACATTCCCCAATTGCACTCATAATTATTTCTGATTAAAAGTGCCCTGGCCTGACAGCACCAGGGAAATTAATAGGAGAAGCTTTCTACAAGTTTTAGAAGACAAGCAAAGACATACTCACTCCCTCTTAAAATTATTTAAGCAGGTGCTGTGGGAAGCCATTGCTTTTATAATGCTCTTCAGATGTTTACAGCAAAACATTTTTTCCCAGTGATTGAATTTTTCGAAGTACTAAAATACCACGGAGAAATATGTTTCCCACCAGTTTTATGGCTCCCTGGATGCATTCTATACAAACCTTGTATCTGCCTGGACACAAACACTCTATTGCAAAAAGATATCTTGCCATTTTAACAAGCTGCACTGCTTTGAAAGGATACACTGCATCACCAGTGGGAATGTCAGTACCTTAAGAGTAATACTCCTTTAAGGGTACTATTTTATTAAAGCAGACCTCAGTAATTTGTTCCTGACTGTTATACACCCTTATTTTATTAAAGGTATTTTACATCTGTGGAGGAGATTACTACCACTCCTATTTTCTCCACTGCTTGGCTTTAATGGATGGTTTGGAATATAATATTTATTAAGCCTAAGCAGGGGAGGACATAATAGCAGAATTGTCCTTTATAACCAATTTTACACAGCTGTAAAATAAACCTTAATAAAGCAAGAATAATTATCCAGGAATATCCAGGAAATGGAGTATTCCTCCTGTTTCAAATATTTGAAAGGCTTAAGTGCTGGCTATACGTGTACTTTAAGAACTTGAACTCAACAGTAATAATATTGATACTAGTTTGAAACTATTTTAAAATATATTAGGAGGTTAAGTATCTTGTGTGTCATAATTGCTGTGTTAGCATAAATCAATGCATGACTGTAATCTCTCTGTGTATATGATCCTCCAGGATTATCCTGTTTCCTGCATAGCTTTGTTTTCCCGTTTCTTGGTATGATTTCTCTTCTTGGTGACAGTCACTGGGATCTGTCCCAAAGGGAAAGATTTTATATCAAGGAGCTAATGCAGCTTTGTAAACTGATTCCTGATCAGATATTCCAGAAGAACTGCTAAAGCAATTCCTCTCTTCCCCCTTCCTTCTTGATTTCTTCCTCCTGTTGTCCTATTTATATTTTTTTTTCGTTGTGGAAATGCTTTGGACTACAGTTATTACATTAATTATCCAAACTGACATTTTTGCAGTGTGTGAAAGGACAGGGTGGTATGTAAAATAGATGCACTAAGAACACCTACAGTATGACAACAAGTAGCAGGGTAATTGCTGAAAATGAAGTCTTTTCTGCTATCCCTTCTCTTCAACATCTGTTGTTCCATATGGAGTCATAAATATTTGCAACAAAATAGTTGAAGAAATAATCTCAACATTAATAGGGAAAAGCTGAATCCTCGAAGAAAATTGAAGAGTTTTTTTTTTTTTTTCCTTCTTCTTCTTGGCAAATTCCTCCTACCCATCCTCATCTGACACTTTAAAATCTCAGGAGGAATAGTCAGACTATAGTGATGCTTAAATTCACCATGAAAAAAAAACCCTCTGTGAATGTTAATAGCAGAGTTAGCAGAGAAAAAAATTTATAACCTCCTGATAATGACCATGAGGAGGATTTTGTTTATTTTGTATCATTTTCCCCCCTTCTTCCATGCCACGGTAATTTTGCTATTAAACTTTTATTGAATAGTTCACACTTTCCCTTCTCTCTGTTGTCAGTAGAAATAATCCTCCTCATCGTGGTGAGGAGTGACAAGGTACTATTACTGCCTGAACTAGATACTTACTTTAAATTGCCAAATGGAAAATGAAGATCAATAGTTTTTAAGCTTCTCTCTAGATTAAGAAGCATTTTAAAGCACAGAGCAACTTTAAATATTTCGGAATCCAGATTACCAAAACCTGCCTGAGGAGCAGCTTGTAGGAGAAAGCGGGGAAAATACTAAGACAGACAAACTACATTCAGTAAATAATTCTGAATATAAAAATGAGCATTTTGAAGGCTCTTTATATATGTATTAGGAGTATTTAGGCTTCTCCTCAATGAACAGAATTTAGCAAGGTGACATCAATTTTATTTGTGTTTCTTAATCTGTACATGCTGAACTTTAGACTGAAGTTACATGCAGTGAAACTTTAATTCTGATGTTGAGCCAGTGAATTGCTGCAGTTTTTAGTTTCATTTTTTATTATTATTGTGAACCAAGTAGCTCATCTAACTCAGGTCTTTGTTTTTAAGGCTTGAATTAATAAAATATTTTCAGGTGTTTTTACTGCCAGTGACATGTGAACATCAGAGTATATTGTAAATATGTTGAAGTTATAAATAGATATCATTTTCTGTGTTATTAATGAGAGTACACTGATGAAAATGTCAAAGCTGTATAATTACGCACCTCTTGATAAAGAGTGTGCAGATAAAGGCAATTTGTAAACTGTAATTTCAGCCTTTTCTAGTGAAATTTTCATTTCTCTGCTTTTTTGCCGCCTCCTCATATTCCAGCCCCAAGTGGCAGCTCTGTGACGTCCTTTGGGAGGACACACACCCGTCATCGCTGAGCTCAGGAACGGTGTCCAGGGGGATCAGGGCACTTCTGGGGCACCTCGGGACCCCCCCAGGACAAGAGGGACATTGAGGGGCTGGAACGTGTCCAGGGAAGGAATGGAGCTGGGAAGGGGCTGGAGAATTCCTGAGGGAGCTGGGAAAGGGGCTCAGCCTGGAGAAAAGGACGATCAGGAGGGACCTTCTGGCTCTGCACAAGTCCCTGACAGGAGGGGACAGCCGGGGGATCAGGCTCTGCTCCCAGGGAACAGGGGAACAGCTTTGAGCTGTGCCAGGGGAGGCTCAGGTTGGACAGTGCAAAAATTCCTCCATGGAAAGGGCTGTGCAGCCCTGGCACAGCTGCCCAGGGCACTGGTGGAGTCCAGTCCATCCCTGGAAGGATTCAAAAGCCATGTGCATGTGGCACTTGGGGACATGGTTAGTGGTGGCCCTGGCGGTGCTGGGAGAACGATTAAACTCAATAATCCTGAAGCTCTTGCCCAACCTCCCAACAATGCCATGGTTCTGTAGCCTGCATTTTCCTGCTGTGTTGAAAACAGTGAGAAAGTTTTATTGAACATTTGTTCAGGACACAATGGAGTGATTTCAGAGCGCACAGGTGAGAACCTGCTTGGACACAGATAAGAGCACAGTTGATGGTCCTGTTCTCTGGTTGTTTCTAGAAGCTTTGAAGGCAGCATGGAAACGTGTAGGAAATGTGTATTTAATTGTTAGATACTGTTCTCAGAGGGAAGTTTTTTCTTGGCAAAGCTCAGTAGTGTACAACACTTGTATCAGTCACTAGAAAACGAAATGAAATCTGATTTTTAAAGTACTGCACTGGATTAATCAGCTGCTCCTCAATTGCATTCATTGACCCCGTTCATTCGGGGGCTGTAATTAAGAAAAACAGCAGTGACTTTAAATTTTGCACCTGAATCACAAGGTTAAAGCAGTAAATTTCTGACTGGTGCCTGGTTTAGAGGAGGCATCTCTTTTCTCACTGATGATCAGGAGTCTCAGCTCCTGGCAGAGCAGCAATGAGTGAGGGGAAAAAAAGTCAGAGGGTGATGGAGGATTTTGGAAGTTATTAAGACATGGAAGACAGGTAACCCTGCCCTTGTGGAATTACAAATAAAAAACACCTGAATTAAACAATGCTTCAGATTACAGCTTTTCATACTTGTTTTGCTTTAAAATAGAAAACCCAACCTAGCTTCTAGTTAAGCAATACAGAAGTTGCCAAGATTTAAAATAAAAATAAGAAGTCTCTTTCAGAAAACTGATTTTGCAGTCAAAAATTAGAATTTTAGCCCTAATTGTATTACAATATTCACGTTTGGACATCACCTGTCCCTGTTGTGAAGTTGTAGAGCTGGAAGTCAGGGTCCCTCTTGCCACCATGAAGATAAATCAGTTTGGATGATTCTGTCAGGTCTTTGGGCAAATAATGGTATTTCATATACATATTCTACTTTTAGAGATGAGTCACACAGACAACCCAGCTGATGTTGCAGATCCTCTGCTTTATTTTATTAAAAGCCAAAGAGGTCCATTAGAGTATCCAGGCTGTTCTGTAACTATGGGCCATTAAATGTAATCCCCATCAGTCAGGTATGAAACTCAAAGAATTATATTTGTAATAAACCACTTTAGTCCTTGGGTTTCTGAATTTTATGCCACAGGCAGGGAAAAGGAGTGACCCAGCTACCATCTGTGTCCAAAACCATCTTCTTATCCCTGCCTGAAGGGTTTCTGGGATCAAAAGTCTTGGTTAGGAACTAAGAGGTTAGTAACTGTAAATCCTGTATAAATTGTTTCTTTCTCTCCATATGCAACATATTTATTTAATGAAGGAGTTACATTCTGTGAGCTGTTGGAGGTGCTCATACAGCTCCAGGTACACAAAGTACATGAGAAGAAATAACTTGGTGGTCGAACCAGTGTAAATGGTACCCTCACTATTTTCTCCCTTGTTTTGGGGGGGATGTGGCATGTCAAGTGGATCAGGGCTGATGGGTTTCAAAACATGCCTTCTGAAAGAAAATAAACCAGCTGGCAAATAAAAGTGCCTGTTGGTTTGGGCCGTGCAGGGAGCAATTCACGTTCCCCACGTTCCCAGCACTGTGTTCAGTCTGGAGGTTGATGCTTCATTTGCCAATCCCTGCTCCTGCAATTTAGGCAGAAGACAGAAGATTAAATACTTAAGCATATTGAATTAAGAGCAAGAAACTTCCTAGCAGATTTCTGTGTGCTTTCCCAGGATGATACTCCATTCACTGTTAGTGTTTACTGTGTATTTCTTTGCTCTGCAGTATAATTCTTACTTTCATCTATTCATCTGGATGTCAGCTAGAAATTAAAATAAAAAGACTGCACTCTAAATGGATTCCTGAATGCTTTTATAAAGCATGGCAGGTTTAACAAACAGGCTCGATAAAAGTAGTTCCCACTTTGCTTCAATAATCAGAAAGGTTGTTTGTGTCCTTGGTCAGACTGTAGCTGTCTTGGCTTTATTTCTTGCTTATTCTGTTGTATTGTATATGTGAGTGCAGCTTTTAGCATTTATATTTTTAGTGGTGTTTAAAATCAAAATCCTTAAATCAACATTATTTTTTTCCATTAAAGAGATGCATTTGATACAGTCCCCAAGAAATGCTTCCAGCACATGCCACTTTTAATTGCTTTACCAATTATGATTCCTCGAGTCTAGCTAATAAATTTCTGCCTAACTGTGCACTTATTCAGAGCATGGGCAAGATGTAGACACCGTTCAGATGTGAAGACCTATTACAAGATTGAAATAGATTTCTAATGCATTTATCATTCATCTTTGCAGAATGTGATTTCAATCAGAAAAAAAAAATGATGAATGGTTTGACAGTTTCCACCCATATACGCTAAAACATAATATGCTGCTTCTAGTTTCAGCTATTACAGACTTTAACATGCAATGTGACCTTGGTCTGCAAAGCATGTTTGGTTAGCACAAAAACTTAATCATAAGAAGTCATAAGTAGAATCCTTCTTCTTTACTGCCCTTTTTCTGGGACTTGGAAATTTATTGCTTCTGGGACAGGTAGGATATGAACAATGGGCCAAATAGAGTCCAGGGTTATCTCATCTGTGTGAAAACTGCTGCTGAAAATCGATGTGACCTCTGCTACACTGTCATCCCAATTCCCACCCTCTGTGTCCTATTTGTCTTTTGGTAGAAGCTTAGATCTGTGTGCTGTCTCTATGTGTCTCTCTTGGGCCAGATTATCAAAATGAATCATTGCCTGCATACCTCTTATATTTCTATTTATTTTCCTGGTGTTGACTAGGTCTGATGAAATATGATTCTTTTTGCATTTGATCCTCACTGCAGCAAGCAGCACCTAATTTAGCTGTGTCTATCTCTTTAAAGAAGAGTAATACTATTTTGAAACTTCAATCTGCTGTACAGTAGCATTACAAACCATAGACCATGCAACCTGTCTTCACAGTCAATAGTAATTTTCCTTTCGGCCAATTTAATGTTATTACTTTCATCTCCAAATAGCAGAGATTTCTAGGGGTGTTAGAGCAGCTCCAGTTTTGTTATGCATACTTCATGCATTGCTTTCTTTTTCAAATGCCACTTCTGTTTAGTCTTTTGTGACTCCGTGGCTTCGCTGTTATTTCTGTGTGGCATCATGTGCGACAACTAATCAGGTTATTTTAAAAACTCTGCCACTGATATATTTAAATATGAGAAACAGTGTGTCTGAATCAGCACAAACTTCGTGGTCTGAGTTTGTTACTCGAGTTGGGATTTTTCTAAATGGATCAACTAAATTCCATCTAAAATGCTGTCTCTGAGGATGTGTAGAGGTTACTGGCTTTTGTTATTAGTCCTGAAAAATCATTAGGAAGATGTTCCATTTAATGAACTCACAGAGGAAAGACAAAATAGTCCCAAGCCAGAGATTTCAAAGAATACTTGAAAACTGCTAATGCTTCTGGTTTGTTGTCAGGTGGATGCAAAAAGTGCAGCTCGATGGAGGCTCCTGGAGTGTGTTACACCAGAAAATAGTGCTGCTGTGGAGACACCCTGGGTTAATTAGTTGTCAGATTCTTTTTAAGTTGTTTATTCCTTAAAAACCTTTTTTTTTAAGAAGGAGACCTTTTGAATATGGTGTGGTCTAATTGTAACTTCAGGCTTTATTATGACCAAGGCACTTGACAGATGAAACTCTGGGGGCTGGCTGGGCAGCTGTCCTGGGTGAACACTGGCATCAGGAGCTCATGGCCAGGGCAGGGATCACAGGCTTCACTGAAAGGCAGGTGCTGGGCAGACACTCACCATGATTTCTGCAAATCCAGGAACATGATATATATGTATATGTGTGTGTGTGTATATATATATAGACTGGAATACTGCACAGAAGTATTTTTTTAGCATTTCAGAGTGAAAGAATTGTACAAAGTCTGGCTTCAGAGACAGCTAGGTTTTAATTGTGTAGTTTTCAGCAATTAAAATGAATATGTGGGAAGAAGTTCTCACAGGGATCTGAGAGAATGAGCTACATCTACTGTCCTAAAAGATCCTTTAAGTATTCTGTTCAAAAATGGGAGTTCATTGGTGGTAGCACTGATTCCTCACCAAATGGAAAGGGATTCTTGAAAAACACAATTTCTACCATTGTTTCTTTCTGGATACACATTTGTGCTGTGTGTGCACAGCTTGGTCCATACCCACCCCATGGATTTGAAGGAGGGAGGGAAGGGGAAGCTGCCAGCCCCCAGTTTGCTCCCTGCAGGAGCTGCTCCAGTTCCATGCAGTGCTGGCAGAGGGGATGGATGACTCAGTGGAGATTATTTACTGCTGAGCGCGGGCAGGGGAGAGGTAAAGGAGTAAAGAGGTGTGATACATTCCTTGATTAGAATTTTACCAAGGTTATAGCAACAAAAAATGCACATCACAGAATGGCAAACATGATAGAATGAAGACAGGTCATTCGGGTTTAATGAACTGCGTAATACTGTTATAATTCTGTGGCATAATTCTGTAGAATTTGAGATATAATAGTCTGTACTCCATTACAGCTGTGTTATAGTCTCAGTGTATTGATTATTGTTCTGTACTATTTTGCCAACTTGCCTTGGCAACAGTCCCAGCTGCCCAAAGACTGAAACAATGTTGTTTTTACTAACGCACTTGTATTTTGACTTCCAGATAAACAAAATGCTAGTTTCTAGAAATTACAGTCACCTATATTTCCAATGCTTTCTGATGTCGCTTTTAAACCTATCTTTACAGAAGAGGTCCAAATTGCCATTCCAATAATGAAACCAACCTTAGATAAAGTCCAACTGGCTGGACAGGCCTTGCCTCCTGGATTTCCGGCGCCATTTCTTTTTGCTGATGGTCTTTCATCAGTAGAAACACTATTAACCAACATTCAGGTAAATTCTTCTCTACAGGGCCAGGTTATGTCATGATAGATAACATGTGTTTCTTTTGCACTCTTAAAAAAAGTTTTAGAAACTATTTTGTATTTGTGGTTTCTCATCTCTTTTATTTAATGTGGTGCTTAGGTTTCCTCTCTCCCTGGCGTTACCAGTCATGGAAGGGTTTCATATGTTCTATATTTCACTTAATAATTGGCAGTAATGGTCATTTTGAAATTCATCATTCTCATTATTCCTGCAGTGCTTCTCTCTGCAGTTATTGAGTGAGCAGAGTCATGGCACTGTGTGTGTAACCAAATTAGCCCAAGCTGTACTGAATGATTCCAAGCCACAAAATTCCTCATCTATAACTCCAACATTAGCTACTTGCAATGCCCAGTTGTGCTCCAGGTCTGTAGGTTCCTGCTTCCAATCTTTCTGTTTTCCTAGAGGGTGTAAAAGAAACAAATGGATGAATTTTGTCACTGCTGAAAGAAAATGGTGTTTTCAGATTGTGCATCTGTGTGTGTTTTAGGGCCTGCTGAAAGTGGCTGTGGACAATGCAAGAGTCCAGGAAAAGCAGATACAGCAGGAAAAGAAAGAGTTAAAGATGGAGCTTTGTAGAGAGAGAGAACTACGAGAGAGCTTGGAAAGGCAACTCACAGCTGAGCTGCAAAGCAGAGGTGAGTGAGTGAAACGTGGAGTTTAGGTATCTATGAAATGTGTAAGCCTCTGGCATTTCCAGCTGGAGCCACCAAGTTAGCTGGCACTCATTCTCCAGTGTAATGCAGCAGTGGACCTGCACTGGGAATGAAAGATTTCAATTCCATCAAACCAGAACGAAACACACATTTCTCCAAGCAGAAGGAACAGTGGCTGAAGGATTATTACCTGTAGGGCAGCTGGCCCCAGAGAGTTCTGGCAGGTTCTGAGGAGGGAAGCTGGGACAGTTCATGGCTTTCAGGTGTATTGGCATCACTGCCCGGGTATTCCCAGCCCGATTTCTTCATTTGACAGCTTTAATTTCTTTTTGTTTCTGCTGTTACCCTCCAAGCACTGGGAATCACCAGTCTTACTGTGAGAAAGATATGGCTCTAATTTGGGTACTTAGGTGATTTTTGTCGTTACTTCCCTAGCCTACATTTCTGCAGCTTCAGTGCTGCTCACTTTATCTTGTAGAGAACTCCAGCACAACAAAATAATGCTGTGAGAAATTGTCAGCCCAAGTGCAAGCTCTGAAGCCAGTAGTCCTAGATAATTTTTTTTTTGCATCAGGAGATTGAGGTACAGTAGCACACCCCAAACAGGGCCTTCTGAGACAAAACCATGACTGGTTAGAAGCTTTTGATAATAATAGGCAGTTAAATTGGTAAATGTGAATTTCTCGCTGTGCTGTTGCAAAGGAGGCAGTATTATTACTCTTTTTAAAATTCAGATCTGCATCTGAAGGAAAGGAACAGCACTTCCTGTGCCAAAAGCTACTTCTAGATTACATCCATGAAATCAGAAAGATAAAACTAGATAAGACCAAAAGTGTAGGTGCCAAGTCCTATCTTCCTGTGCTTTTTTGAATGGAAATTGGGTGTGTGGAGCTGTCTGCAGTGCCAGGTCTCACTTAGAGGCACCAAAGGGCACCTCTCAGTGGAATTGTGAAGGAGTAAATCCTGCTGAAGCTGTGAAATTGCAGTGAGTGTCCAGAAACGTTGCATCACCCAGGTGTAATGGGGCTGTGTATTTTTGTAAAACAAAACTTAGCTCCTTAGGACAGCACAGTGTGCCCTTCCTGAATCCCAGTTAACTCACCAAAAACTTCCAGTCATTCAGACTTTGGTGGCTCCTGACTTCAGAGAGAATTTCACCAATAATCAGCATCCTCAGAATTGTTTCTTCCAGGTCCCCACCACAGGCACACATTTATTGTCATAGGGGTCTCGAGCTAGGACAGCACCTTTGAATATGGAACATAAACTAATTTTTTACTGTCTCCATCATCTGTTAATTGTGCCCAGTCGAGCATTCTTACACTGTATTTACATTCCAGCCACAATTCAGAAACGCTTGAAGAAAGAGAAGAAGGCAAAGAGAAAATTGCAGGAAGCTTTGGAATTTGAATCCAAGAGAAGAGAGCAAGTGGAACAGGCTCTCAAACAGGCCACATCAGGTGACGGTCTCAGGATGTTAAATGGTAATGTCTTAGTTGGCCTTTCACAGTCAGCTTAAAATGATGTTTGATTGAGTGAGAAAAAAAAGGAGATGATGCACAGAGCAAATTTCAGAATAAAGCCCCACAATTCTTTCCTGAAATAATGAAAAATCTATTTCAGGCCAAGTGCTCTGGGTCATGAATTAAAAAAATAAATAAGTCTGCAACTAGAGAAACAGACAGAGCAGTTTACACAGAGATGACAAGAAATGCTGAATATATTACAGAGAAATCTGTTACAGTGCCAGCTAAGACAATGTGAAATTTGGTTCCTGTAAGGTTCTCTGAACTCTTCTCTCCCAGCAGATTCATTTTTAGAACTGCTGAGCTTCATTTTAAAAGCCGTTTGGCTGAAGTTTGCTCAGCCTCAGGACCTATTAAGTTTGTTAAATATGTATCAGCTTTCAGAGCTGACTGGGTTTTGAACACTTCCCAAATATCCTTGTGAAACAAAAGCAAATCACTTCATCTCCTAAACAGTGATTAAGTTCTGGCTCATCTGGGAGGATTTGCCTTTTGTGCTTAAGATTGTTCTGGCCAAACTTTAGAGCTTTGGTTTGAATGCTGAACCTAGCTGAGATTTAATTAATTTCAGGTTCTGCAGCTAAGGCTTAGTCTGTGCATCCCTACCTGGAGTCTCTGCAGAGGCTCAGGACTCAGAGTGACGTTCAGTCTCTGCTGCATTCAGGTGTCCTGTGGTGTGTTAATTTGTGCTGCCTGCTTTGGGCACTGCTAGAGACTGCAGAGTGCAAAAACTGCCTGACTGCTGAGGAAAAATAATGAATTTGGCTTGTCTGGAGTTCTCAGCTGTGAGAGCTGCCCACACTTCTCTAAAGCCGGGGCGGGGCTGTGTGTGTGCCCTGGCACTGCAGGAGATGGGAGCTGTGATTTATCCGGGGCACCCAAGGGAGGTAAACTCGGTGAGCAGGAGAGCAGCATCTTTCAGAGGCATCCCCTCATCTGCTGCTTCAGCCCTGCACATCCCTGGCAGCAGCACTGGCTGCTGTCCCTGGGGCACTGGCAGTGGATCCAGGTGTGGATTTACAGCCACAGGCACACGGGTGGGGGACAGTGACCGGGGCACAGTGCGTGGCCAGAGCCAGCAAAAACCTTCTCCACCACTTCCACTGGATCAGGAAAATGCCCAGACTGGATCCCAGGGACAGAACCAGCACCTTGAGAGCTATGTCAGAAAAACCCTAAAATCCTGATGTGCTGTAAGGTCTCTCCCCTGGGTGCTGCCACTGCAGGGCAGCACCTGCTGCTCACACAACAGCCAGGAGCACCCAGCACTTCTGGAAGCCACAAATCCAGGGGACACCAACGTTCCAGCAGTGTGATTAACACACCTTTACATCTGCTAGCGTGGGCCTGACTGCAGCAGCTTGATTTGCAGGCACACTCAGGTAGTCATATATGTGTTAGTGCCTGCAAGAAGCTGATATTTACATGCTAATCTGATTGCACATGCAAATCAGGTGGCTCATTAGCATCTTAATCCACAATTTAATTGCAGGTACAATTTTATGACAACAAAATGTGAAGGGCTATTCTGAGTATTTTTAATTTAACTCTGACAGTCTGTCTCATTTAACAGATGCTGTTATTAGTTACAGATGACTTTGTCATTTTTGGTGTATACATGTACTCTGAAGGGTTGGAGAAGAAAGAACCTTTTCAGATTGATAAGTCAGTGCCCTGCACTTACCTTCAGAACAGGAATCTGAGTAAGGGAAACCCTGCAGAATAGTAGTCACTTGTAATTTTATAAGAAAAAAATGTATATGTGAAAATACTGTGGGTTTTTTTATCATACATACATTTATAGAGCTAGATATGCACACATTACATACATTTCATTTACACATTTATTGCTGAGCTATTGCTCTCCTGAAAGAACTACTTTTCAGGGCTGCCCTGCTTTCACTCAGAGCTCAGTTACTGCAGGGTCACCAGCAAAGCATCACCTCTGTGACAGATCCTGACACTGAAGGGATCTGTGAAAGCAACAGTGCAGTTATTCCCTGTTTGAGAGCAGGTTTTTGCACAGAGAAACTCCCAAACTGTACTCACAGCTCCCTTTCAGGTGTGGGTTTTTCCTTCCTGTAATTTCTAAGGGCTGTATGATAAGGGAAGCAGATGTTTCTCCAGGATTTGAGGTGCCATGGACTCAAATCACATCCCCTTCATGCTAATCCTTGTTGGCACAAGGTGGATCGTGGCATCTGTTCCCGGAACACCCCGGGGTGTTGGAGCCCCCGCCCCCACCCCAAGGACTGTGCAGACACAGGGATCACCAACATGAAATTAAACAGGTCCAAAGTGAGTGTCATGAGACTCCTCCTCAACTTGGGTGGGGGAAGGAAAAAAAAGAAAAAAGAGCACAGTCCTCTTTGGAAAGCTCTTCTGAGAGATCTGGAAATACTTCCCATAATATGACAGCTGTAATTTTGGTTTGGGTGGTAACACATGCTCACACATCCCGAGCTGAGGTTGGAAATGCAATTTGCACAGTTCTTATCTGTAACATGCACTCACACAAACTGATACACACACCCCAAAACTGTTGCCTGGCACTGGCTGTATTCTTCAACTCTGTAATTTGGAGGTATTTGGCTATATACAAGAGTCAGTGTAGTTTAATATTATCACAGTTTAATTTTGACTTTTATTTTTCATGTGTCAGATGCCCTCATCCTCCAAGAGGATTTTGCAGACTTATTATTACCACGTGTTGGTTATTATCTGATCGTCAGACAAATGTGAAGCACGTTAAAAATAATTCACTGTGAGACCAGTGATGTTTGCACATTTTGGAAACAACTTACTACTGAAAATTCTATGAGGACCAAATGTTTTATGCAAGACCATGTTAACTTGGAGAGCACCCTAGTTTGCTATAAATATTTTTCTAAAGATGCCTGAGAGAGGGGCAAAGGGGAATGCATTAATCTTCAGTCTCCCATCTTTCAGATGCTGGAATCCCAGATATGGAAATAGAACACAACGGAACCCAACATGACAGTGCAGCGATGCAAGGTGCAGTATGTACCACAGCTTCTCACCTTGTGCTTGTCATTAAAAATCAAGTGAAATGCAGAATAATGCTTGTGTCTGTTTTCCTGCTTTAGGATAAATTACAGAATTCAGTTTGTTTTCCTGTTTGATACTGAAATCCTTTGTAAGAACAGTACTTTACAAGATCAAAAATTAACTTTATGTAGAGGTGATCTTTATCTGAAGTGATTTAGAGGTGATACTTGTTTTAAAACTGATATTTATCTACCAAGATGTATGCCTTTAGTTCAAAAGGAATTTTACATATGATTATCATTTGAAATATTTTACCTCTGGCCTTTACCAACACATCACGATTGCAGATGTTTTCAAAAAATGCATGAACTGTAAGTGAAAAGGAAGAGCTGTGTTCATGTTATGGGCAGCTATCTGGTGCTACTTTTCCTTCACTGTGTGGCTGTCTGCAAGTGCAGCCCCTCCAGGTATGGTCTGAGTGCTTCCCAAAGAGCAGGAAATGAGCTCTGGCTGCAGGTCTGGGACATGAGGAGTTGTGAAATCCTCCTTTGGGGGAGCAGAGACACAGGGCTATTCCCAGGGATATTCCCATTCCTCTTGGAAGCCTCTTTGAGCCACACAGAAAATCCACAGTCAACCTGTGACAAAATCTGGTCTGAATATTGAATATTTGAATATTGAAATTCCCTGAAAGTCCAGCTTGTAGAGTTCTTCTCCCTTCAGTGCTGTGCCGTGTTCATTCCAGAGCAGGCTCTGGCAGCCTGGAGACAGCTGCCTCTTCCATAGAACTGCTGCTTCTTGGGGCAATCCCAGCCCTTCTCCTGCATCATGGAGTGGGGATGTGCAAAACTCCCCTGTGCTGAGGGAACTGAAGGCAGTTTGTGCAGACAGGAGCACTGAGAGACACAAACCTCACTCCAGCATTTCTCTTCAGCTGGGGAAGGTTTGACTTGCATACCTCTGGTATGCATCTGTCGTCCATCTGTCATCCTTACAGGAAAGCTTTCAAATATTTTTACTGCTGTCTCTTCTTGTGAATTTAGATTCATATGCTCTGTATTATGGAGAAGGAGAATCACAGCTTTATTGTAATGCAAATATATACATCTGACATATGTGTGTGTATATATATGTGCACATACGATGAGAGCTGTGCTCTAAATATTGCAGTTGGAAAATTGCTGCTGCCTGAAATAATCAAAATATTGGATGAGCACTTGGGACACACGTATTTTAATTTGATGAGCAAAATGTTCCTTATATATCTGATGTGTTCTTGGTACCTGCTGAGAGGAGTGCTCAGTGCTCTTCCAAACAACCCTGAGAGTCAAAGGTGCATCTGGGCAGACTCTGATAAAGAAGAGAAAGATCATTTCAGTTTTCAGTTGAAGAAAAACCATGGCACTTGGCTCAAATGTGTCTTTACATCAAAAACAATTACTGTGAGGAAAGTGATGCACAGCCACTTGCAATGACCATTTACTTGCCTGAAGGAATCAAAAGAAGTTTCTTATGTTACTTGTAGTTTATTAATACACAGGAAAGCCTTGTGATTTTTACCATTTTCATTTCATTTTATATTATACAATTTTTTAATTTAATATTATACCATATTTATTAATTTTATTTCATATTATACCATCTATTTTTCATTTTATTTTACCATTTACATTTTTGTTTATTTTTCTTTTAATCTGACCCCAACTACATCATCTGTTCAGTTATGAGAGGCTTTAGCTCAGGAAGTGTCTGTTCAGCGTGGCCAAAGGGGAGAGCTGGATATTCCCTGTGTGCAGTGTCCCTGAAGAGTGAGAGCAGGACATGGCCTGAGCAGCAGGAGCTGCAGCCCTGTCCCTGTCCCTGTCCCTGTCCCTGTCCCTGTCCCTGTCCCTCCATGGCAGAGCCATTCCCTTCCCTTCCTGCCCTGCTGGCTCTGACCCCCCTGGCAATCCTGCTCGTGTGGAGACGTGAGGAGCTGAGCCACTTGGTCACTAACCACTCTCAGCTGATAAAAAGCTTTCTGGAGAGCTCTCTGTGGAGCTTGTTTAGATTTCAAAGCGTTCCTGTCTCTTTCATTTTTATTTATGCTGATACAGTAATAACTTTTTATTCCCTTTCCCTTTGATAACCATTCGTGTCCCTGACAGCTCCTATTGCTGCTGCAGCTCTGACAATTCGAGCACACTCCCTCACTGCCCCTGTCATTTGCTGCTTTTGTTTTTCAGGCCCTGGGAGGAGGAAGGGGCAAAACACATGTCCCTAATACAAAGCTGTTTCCAGGCTTCCAAAATCTCTTTCAGTTGCTCAGAAAAAAAGCTTTAGTGTCAATACAGAGCTTTCTTTTTCTGTTGTCAATAGCTCTGCTGGACAGAAATCTATCATTCACACAGTGCTTTTCCTTTGAAATTCAATTAGTTCCACTGCCAGTATCTCCTTAAGACAGTTTAAAGGAAAATTACAGAACTACTGCACAGCCACCTTTCACAGTGATTAAGTCATATCATATCTTATGCTCATTTCTTAAAATGATTTTATTAACACAAGCTGTTCATGTACTGTGTTTCTGACCTGCATTATAAATCTTTTCCATTTAGTTGACTCATTTTCCCTCTGCTTTGTATATTAATTGAACAGAAATTTCATGCAGATGAGACTTAAAACTTTTTTGAACTTTGCAGTCTGATGCCTCCGTCCTCCATATCGCAGCTGCAGTTCAGAGCTGGAGCTGGGAGGTTTTCAGCTGGCAGAGATCAGTGGTGGTCGCAGTGGAGCAGGGCAGGTGATGAGCACACAGAGATCCTCCTGCTCCTCCTTCCACCGCTCACTCCTGGGCCAGCACCACAGTGCATCAACCATCTTATCAGCCAATCTCCCTTCCACATAAAATAAACATACTGGGTGTCATTAAGTGCACCTTCAGATCAATGATTTTTGTAAATGACATTCAAGTACCATTCGAGTAGTGCATTTTTGCTGATAAAAGCAAATTAAATTAGCACAACTACAAGTGTGCTGATAAAAACTAAAACCGAACAGCAGCACCATTAGCTAACAAAGTAATATTTTCTCTTTACTGCTTTCTGCCATTTAGTTATTATCCTATTGGAAATCTAATTATAATCCTTTTACTCCCTAGTCAAACTTCACAGTTTTTGCAAGCTTAGCACTGACAAGTGATTTCATTACATTTGATTGCCCGCGCCCAGATTGACTTAACTTCACTCCGAGACCTAAAAGCCCTCTCAGTTTCTCAGATTCCCTGTTTGCACATTACAGCAACAGCTCCTTTAATTAATTAGCATGAACAGCAGTAACATGAACTGCTGAACAGAAAATAACATCATTTTATGATCGCAGGGAGACTTCTCCTTTTGCATGTTTATACCTTAGTTAACTTTTGTATTACAATATTTCATTGTTAGGGGATATTGGAACAATCAGCAAAGCAATGTTAGCTTAAAATCTTAAAAAGTAGATGTTACAGTAATACTTGAAAACAACAATTTACAAAAAAATAAAATTTCGGGAAGGAGGCAGCAGCAAAGGCAGGCAGGCTTTCCTGAGGTGAAAATGTACTTCTCTGTGCCTGCAACAGGAGGGTGACCCAGGGCTGCTGCTGCTTTTGTTTATGACATAACCTGGCAGAGATGTGGCACAAAAACCCTCAGGTTACCATGAATAACATTTTATTTTTATCTGTTTGTCAAAGATGAAGGACCGGTGTAGCTTGGAAGGTATTTTGGGGTTTATCATGTAGAACACTGGACTTCAGTTTACTGGTGTTCTGGTCTAACCAGTGAGTTTCAAATCCAAGCTGCTTTATCAGTCTTAGGCCTGTTGTTCTTCCTCCTGCCCAAGCTGTGGAGCATGTCCTGCTCTGGAGGCTGTGAATTATTAAAACCCCTGGTAGCTGCCTTGTGCTGTGGCATTGCAGAGTTCCTAGAAAAGCTCTTTGAAAGCTCCTGTGCTGTCCCCAGACTGTCACTCCGTGCCCACCCTGGCTGCCCCATCAGGGACTCCCCAGGAACGGGGCCTTAGGGACTGACCAGGAATCCTGGGTTCAGCACAAGTTTTTTTAGCCCTGTTAACGTGGATGAGGAGATATTTGACAGGGTCGACTCAGCAGCCTTACACACAAATTAAGTGGGGAAGAAACTCCAGTGCAGCAGCTCTGTGAGTGAGCAGCCCTGCAGGGTCAGGCACCAGGGTCCAGAGGGAAAGAGAGGATTTGGTACCAATCCCAAGGGATCCCCTGTGTTCAGCTCTAGATCTCAGAGAGGCCATAGGAAAGTGTGAGAGATGAAAACAAACCAACCTTTGCTGGTACTGCTGCTCACAGAACCAGCATTTATTTACTTACTGCGTTCTTCCTGCTCTCTCACTGCTCAGTTTGAAGGATATTTGCAGATGAAAGAGAAGTTTTGCTGGACAATAAATAAGCAGGCAAAGAAGTAATCTTTACTCGTCATTCAGCTGAATGGTCAGCCCAGATCCAACTTCTTTTCATGGTAGTGAAGGGGTCCTTTGGTGAGTTTTGGGAATTGCTCTGGTCCTTACCTACAAGCAGGGGCTTGGATTTATTCCCCTTCTGGGCAGGCAGCACTCCTGTCTGCCAGGGGCTGCAGGGAGAGAGGGTTTTTCTGAGGGATGTGACCCTTTGTAGAAGCAAACTGGTTTTGTCTGATTTTTTTCTTTGTACTAAGTCAGACACTGGTTCAAACTAATTAGCCCCAGCTTTGCAAGCTAGTTTTTTGTTCCAGCATTGCATTTCCCATGTGTTCCTTCCCCCAAAGCTGGGCTTGGCTCTGGTCTAACTGAGGTGCTGTTTGCCCAACCTGGGAGGGGTGGAGAGCTCATCTGCTGTGCAGTTGGACACTTGTGGTATCCTGTGAGGCTCCTGGATCCCATCCTGGAGCAGGAGCTGTGCAGAGGCTCCTGGATCCTGTCCTGGAGCAGGAGCTGTGCAGAGGCTCCTGGATCCTGTCCTGGAGCAGGAGCTGTGCAGAGGCTCCGGGAGGGCAGAGCCTGGCACAGAGCTGCCCTGGCCCCTCCTGCCCTGCTCTGGCCACACAGCCAGGTCTCAGCTCCACCTCACCTTAGTCCAGCTGCTCTCCCAGCTCCTCCTCCAGCTCAGTTGGCAGAGCAGCATTTCCAGTTCTTTATTTCATCCCTGCTACCCACATTCCCTGCAGCCTGTAGTGCTGGGGTAGACCTTAGAAATTACATGGATAATTTACACTTATTGATACAACATATTTATCTGAGTTCTCACTACACAGCAGATCCCACATTTCCTTCCTCCAGTGAATTTCTTCACACTTTTCCACAGATCCCTGGCAATCCCAAGCTGTAGATGCAGCCAGGCTGTTTCTCCTCTCCCTGGACTGGGTTTGCACACCAGCATTGCCAGGGTACAAGTGGAAGTTTTGTTTTATAGTTTAGGGAAATAAAGCTGAATTCCCAGTTTAAACCGGAGATCTTACAAACAAAGGATTCAGAAAATTCAGAGATGTGGAATAGGCTGAGGGAAAAAAAATTAAACATGAACAAATATGGAGATGATGATTATTGCCTTTGGATTTGTCCTTTATGCACCCATTAAAACCTTGAAAGAAAAAGACAAATAATTATATTGTGGCTAAAAAGAGTGCAAGAGTTGCACCTACCCTGGGCTAACAACTCAGGGAGGAGAACACCATCCCGAGGGAAAATTCCAGTTATTAACACAGACTCTGGCTCACCAAGAAACTTGGACATCTTTACTTATCTTACACATTGTGAAGGGGAAAAAAACCCTCCTTTTTAAATGTCTTGCTTATTAAGCCAGTCATGCATTGCTCTGTAGGCTGTAAAGCAGTGTAACATGCACAGGGGGCTCATAAGCATATTTAGTGTTAGGGAATATCATTTATACAGTTTTTATATTGTCAGTATTACCCCTAGAGAATGAGATTAGGCTTTAAACTACTGTAAATCTACGCTTTTGCTCACCTTTGTATAATTTCGTTTTTTAATAGAATGAAGCCCACATAAATGAATATTTGATTAAGGGATAAACCTGATAAAAGAATACATTTATTGCACACAGATTTATTCAAATCTTTGCTATATAATACAGTGAAGTGCTATAAAATGGTCTGTAGCTTGCAGTCAGCTGCACTGAGGAGATGGTGAATATTCTCCAGAAAAGATTAATTTGACAACATCACATTGTCTTTCCCATGTAAGTGGGGGCACAGCTGCTCCCAGCACGTTAATTCCTCAGAGGTGGTTGCTGTGTGACGTGGTTAATGTCATGAAATTCAGTTTATTGCACAGCAACAAAAAAGTATTTTAATTTCTGGAGAATAATTGAGGGTGTTACAAAAAAGGAAATATTTAACTATGCACTTTCTGTTCACTGATCATGATGTCTCCTGGGTGGCTGCACTGGGCTTGAGCTGTGGCATTTACTTTTCTCTCTTACAGGTATTCCAGGTACCTCCATTCAACTTTCCTTGAGAAATGAAGGGGATTGGAGGGAAATACAGAAACCTGTTCCAAAGTTTAGTCAGCCCACAGTACCCTTAGTGTCCTCATCTTACCTTCATTAAAAAACTCATATTTAAAATTTAATAAGAACATAAAGAACAGCCTCCACTAGGAAGAAGCCATGTGCAATTTCCTAATGATCATGAGAAAAAGGAAAAAAAAACCAGAAACCAACCCCACAGTGCTCAATCTTTGTATTTCTGCTGCCCCCCCCACCCCAGGCTTTAGTAATTCCCCACTAGGTTTTAGACAAGAATTTTCATCAGCCAATGGCCTGAAACTAATTTTAGTTCTTTCTTTGGAGGCTCCCAACCATCCCTCTGGAGTTGTTATGTCCCTGGCTCTTGTGATCTTTATTTGTGCTTACATCCAAAATACGTGTTAAATCATCTCGGTTTGGAGAGTCTGAGTCTCCTTAAAACCACAAAACATTCAATTACTAATTAGCTGTTTCCTGTTCCTAATGAAGTGAACATGTCGGATTTGGATTAAAATTCAGCTACTGCTCTCCTCTGTTTATGGTTCCAGATGTTTTTGTTTTATCTAGGAGGTTACTTTGACAGCTACTGCTAAATGATAAATCACTCATATTATAGCTGAAATGCATTTTGAAATTGAAATGTGGCAAACTTGGAGATTGCTCCAAGGATCAGTGTCAGTTTGCAGGTCAATACTTGTTCGTTCCTTAGGAGTGCTCAGTATTGGCATATGTAAAACAGTAATGGGAGAGATGTCAACGTTATACAAAATGCTGCTCCATATTATCATTTTGCTATCATCTTCCAGATCAGTTCTTGCAAGATTTAGCTGGGTGGATTCATGATTCATTGTATAATGAACAGGAATATGGATTCTTGTTAGCTTCAGTTTCTGTGGGCATTTCAATATTTATTTTTTCTCTGGGCTTAAAGTTGCTTAATGTGAAAAATCACAGTTGATAGGTACTATAACTAGGAATATTTTTATGAAGTGCTTTTCTGCTTCGTCCTCTAAATAAAGAAATAGAATTTTAAGAAAAATGTGGTGGTTTCTGAATGAAAGAACAGTTTTCCAAGAACAGATCCTGATTTACATTTTTTGAAAGCAGTGCAGTTTTAACACCCTGTTCCCTGGCAGGTTTTGTGCAGTGACAGGGATGTGTGGTAAAGCCTTGTGCCTTGTCCCTGGGTCAGTCCCAGGGAGGCAGCAATCCAACACGGGCTGCCTTTGGGAGAAAAGGAGTGTTTAATTTAAAAAAAAAAAACTCTTAAAGGAAGAAAACCCAAATCAGAGCATTTACAACCTGTCCTGAGCCATTGCTGGCAAACACCAGGGTGAGGGGTGGTGGGTCTTTGTCCTTTCTTGAGGGTTTGGCCAGGTGTTGTCACCCAGTGCCTCCCCTTCCTACACAAAACCTGCCCACGTGATGGACAGTTTGGTTTATATCACTTGTACATTTGCTCATTTGGCTTGAGGGGAAAAAAAAATAAGATCCACAACCAAGTGAAGAAACCATCTGAAGTGTCAGTTAATTATAAAATGTTCAACTGTGTAATTGACTTTTTTTCCTTCTTTTTTGTCTCCCTCCAGAAAACAGAACATACATCAAACCGACCATTATGTACTGAAGGAACCAGCTATTGCTGAAAAATGTGTAATGACCACTATTTGAAGACTATATAGTTCCTGAGAAATGTCCCTTCCAACCTTCGATGCCTTCAGTACTGTGTGAGGAACAGGATTTGTAGCATGAAACTTGAAGGACAATTTCAAGCAATTTACTGTTGCTGCATTGAAAACTGCCGTATTAAGAAATACTGAGACTTTTTACAAGCTTACCATACCAAACCAAGCCTGTCACAACAGATCATTTTTAGGTCCCTGGAGATAGAAAGGAGTTTTAGTATTTTTAAGCACATACATGAATTATTTCCCCTCCCCACCCCACCCCAAAAAAGAACTTTTTTTTTCCTTAGGAGGTGGCTATTACTGAATAGCAATGGCACAATGATTTTAAGCCACAATGGTCCTCACTGGCTGTACATCATACAAGTCCAGTTTATCACTGAAACTGTTCAACATGGAGCTGTTTCGATTGTGTTTATAAATTAAGCTTTGTTTACTGAAGCAGATACTCGATATATATTAACGTTTTAAAAAGAAATGTGTGTACATTTTTTAAAAGAACGATGTAAAAATTGTCCTTTCATTAGATGACCGATTCAAAAGTGTGAGCTAAACCCTAATAGCTGATGTAATATGAGGATTATAATTGATGCTTTTTTTTTTAATGCTCAGTTCAGCTTGGCTTTTGGTCTTTCAAGATGGAAAAATGAATATGCAGTAGAGTGTTAGATAATGGAAACTTTTAAGTATGGTTTCTCTGTTGTACCATATTAAGTTAAAGTACACATTCTTTGTTAAAAATGTTCTTGCTAAAAATACAGTATTAAAAAGTTTTTTGTTTGACTTTGGAAATCTTTTAAGATTTTTTTTGGACTGTGAATTCCCATAGTAACTGTACTAATGCAAACCAGTATTTTGCACTATTAAAAATACTTGAAGAAATGATTTAATAAAGAGGGTGGGTTGGTATTAAACATTTTCCTAATTATTGTATGCTCCAGCTTCTGAACTTTGCAACTGAAAGCTTCCCTTCTCAAAACATGGGACTGAAGGCTGGTTTGAGTCAGGTGGAATTAAGGGAGCACCTGTTCCCTCTTTATTTTAATTCCTGGGTCAAAGGCACCGTGCTTATTTCCTTGCAAACTCCTGTTTATGTGCACGTGTTTACACACACGTGCCCTGAATATAAATCACTGTCACTTAAAAACAAAACAGACCTTTAAATAGATCTACAGGGAATTTATTCCCTGTGATTGTGTTTACTTCTGGCTACATCTAAATGTAGAGTGTTCGCAATTTCTTTCATTTTTAGCACTGTTTTTTTTTTTTTCTCATTAGCAGACTTTTGTAAGCAGACTCTGCAGAACAGAATAATCTGATTTTTTTGTTGTTCCTAAAAGAAATCTTTCCGCTTAACCAGTGTCAGTTCAAGAAAATGTGTTGCCCCCTGTTCTACAGGTGATTGACTTACCAGAACATTCTTCCAATGTAAAAATTTGGTTTGTTCCATATTATTTTTATAACAGCTGGTTTAATAACTGCATTAATCATCCTGCCATTGATCAAACCATGAAAAGTTGAATGAGACAAAGAAACAGTAGCATTAGGAATTGTGAGTCCTCCTGATTCTTAATAAATGCTCATGTGTGAATAAAACACTGCAACACCAGAACTCAAATTGTACCTTTAGGTATTATATTAATTTTAATTTCAATTCCAGTGGGATTTTCTGAATTGAGGGCTGGATTTATTTCTAAACCTTATTTTTAAGAAGGAGTTGAGACAGCCCTTGGGGTGCTGCAGCACCTCTGGCTGACCCAGCACTGGCAGTGCTCCTGTCAAGTGCAGATTTTGAAGAGAGAGCTTTGCTCAGTTATCCAGTATTGTGTAGCTTAGAAAGATTTAATGTAACTAAATATCCCAGTCATTAAAATAACAAGATTTTTGCACTTTTCTTTCATCTCCATAAAGGCTTTTTGGGCATTTTTCCCCTCTGTGGTTGATGTACACATTCCTTAAGGCATCACTGAGCCTGGGTTGATGGGCACAGGTTGATTCCTGATTTGCCCGTCCCAGATTGGTTTTCAGTGTGGAAATTCTGACAAATGATGTTTAGGACACTGATAAACTTGAGAGACTTGGCTGTTTTCAGCCCTTACTGGGTGGCTCCTGGTAAGTATTGACAAAGCAAGAGGCTGAGGGGTTTGGTGTCAGCTCAGCCTGAGGAGCACACCCTGTGGGGGAGAAAGGTGTTCAAGCCACCCTGGGGTGGAGGAGCCACCTCAGCCTTCACCACCACACTCCTCCTCACTGCAACAGCCCCAGGGAGGGACAGCACCTCCTGGGGTTGGGGTTGGAGGGTGTTTTTTGTGGCAGCTCAGCTGGGTGTGTTTGGGGTGCAGCACCCACAGCCCCTCTGCCAGCTCTGGCTCCCTGAGCACTGCCCAGGAGGCCATGGAGCCACCCATGCCCTTGGCAGAGCGTGGGTGCTGCATTGGAGCCGTGCCCTGAGTCCTGAGCAATGCTCACACAACAAAATAACAAACCCCAGGGGTCAGCAGTGCCCAGTCTCCATTTGAAGCCTGGATCTAGAGCAGCCCTCAGTGAGAGCACGCCTGTGGAAATGCAAGGCTGTGCTTTAAATCTTGAATATTCCTGCTTGGAGTAATTGCTGCCTCCAAGGAAGTGGCCTGTAAATACATTTATTTACAGACTGGTTTTGGTAACGTGACAAAATACGGGCTAACCTGAATTGTTACAAATTTCCTTGATGGCCTCAGCTGATCTCCACAAGCCCTGGTGTGCCTGTGCATGCACTGAGCCCTAAATACACATGGCAAAATTCCCAGCCTGGGCTTGGATCTGAAACCTTTGGCAACAGCGCTGATGGAGGCACTTCCCACCTTCCCCCTGCTGCTCCTGCAGCATCCCCTGGCCCTGCTGGGTGGGCACAGAGGGGGGAAGGAGTTCACAGAGGCGTTTTTATAGCCAGGTCATGTGCTATCATCATTTCTAATACATGCTGCAAATGTTGAAGCACTTGTAAAATCACTATTAATAAACAATCTGACTTTAGTTCTGTCTGCAAATAAGGGCGTCTTTGATGATTTGAAGCTGAGATGGAAGGGCAGTAAAAAAGGTATTTTTATAATGATGTATTATGGATGGATAATGATTTGCTACTGCTTTATATTTGTACATCAAAGAAATCAATTGAAATGAGCCAGTTTGGTGTCAGCAGAGCAAAAATGCTGCAGCTTTTGTGGGTGCCTTCAGACCTGAACCTCTTTGGACCTTCTGTTGGAACAGAGCATCCTTTGCATGAACATTTGGGTGTGAGCATTTAAGGCAGGGGAAAATATTCTTTATGGAGTTAATTCTTTAAAATAAAAACTCCCATTTTTCTGAGTTTCAGTTACAAATGCCATAAGATTTTACTACATCTTCATTATATGATTCTGTTGACATAATCCAAAACTGTGAAGGCAAATACAGCACCATACATTAAAATGTTCTTATGATAAGTGATACTTTAACAACTGGAAGTTTTATGATAGTTTAACTACTTTAACATACATTCAGCCTTGCATGTTTGAAAATGTTTTCACAGCTCTTTCAGAAAGGACACTGAAATGTGTTTTCACTGAGCAGCCTTCCAACATCTATTATTTTTTTGTCTCCAAGAATGGTTAGTTGTGGGAAAAGGGGAGTGGTTTGCAGTGTATACACACACACACACACACATATATATATACCTGTTCCTGGTACAGGAGCAAGCATTCTGGAATAATTTTTTCTGGAATAAATGCTGGCTGGTCAGAGGGAAGACGGAGATGAAGCAGCCAGAGAAGTGACATGTTAATATTGAACTATACAAAATCGGTCCACCTCTAATTAATCACTGTGTGCTTCACTCAGCCCCCAGTGGGCCAGATTTACTTTTCAAAAGAAAATCCAAAGTAAAGCAGTGGAGACAAACTCAGTCCCTTGGACTTGTTACCGGAGATGGTTTCATTATGGTGAGGTTTGTAGCACAGCTCCCTCACAATAAACATTGCAGTCCAACACCTCTCACATTAAGGTTATTAAGGGAGATTTTGCTGTATTTAAATGCTCTGCAGGAAGCATTTGAATGTGCCAGAAGCACGTGGATGGCCCAGGGCACCTTTTGTGGTCACCCTGCCCTGCCTTTGGAGAGCTGGACATGGCAGGGCGCTCCTTTAGGATCTGGGCTTTGCCTGAAGCTCTAATCTTGTTACCCAAAGCCACGTGCCTAAAATGAATTGTCCACCAAAGTGACCAAACAGGAAAAACCACTGGCATTAAATGAAACAAGATGAATTAGCTAAAAAGAGAGGAAAGGATTAACAGGAATGAAAAAGAAACCTTAACTCGCTCCAGTGCCGCTAGGATTTGGCATTTAACTTTAATCATATGTTTCATTCTGTGTCAAGGAGAAATACCTGTTTTGTGTTTCCCCTGACAATTCCTGCCATTAGCTGAAAGTGTTTATTCCCAGAGCTGTGCTGCCATCAGTTGATGATGCTGGGGCACTTACAGAAGAGAGGTTTTGGCAGGAAAAATTCTTTAACATTTGGAACATTATTATGGAACATAGTATTATTCTTTGTACATCAGCCCAAAGCTATTCCATGCAAATGGTTGCATTCTCTTCCTTGGTGTCAGCTGGAGCAGAGGGGGAAACCACATCCCTAAAAATAAGAAAACAGACCAAAAATGCTGAAATAAGAAGGAATAAACTCCCTATTGGACTTTTTCTAGATAGTTCTGTAAAACTGCTGAAGACAGAAATGGTACACAGAGATTTTTGGTGTCAGTTCAGTGCTTTGCATTTTATGTGATCATTTACACCTGTGCAAAGTAAGTGTTTGATAGTGTTTGACAGCTGATTTTGTAACATTTGACACTTATATTACAATGTTGAAATGACTCTACAATGTGCCAAGCGGTGGAAAAAGCTCTGATTCTTTTCATGGCTTTTTCCTTATAGTTGAATATTGAGATTCCATTCCAAAGGTAAAAAATATCATTCCTCACATCCTGACTGTAATTCTTTATTTCTTCTAGTATGTTATGTTCTCCTCATGCTAACTTGGGGGGAAAAAGAAAAAATTCATAAAGGGAAAAGAAAAAAGCAATTGTGTTTAATCCACAGCCTGGATTCACAGGTGCTGGCTCTTACACCAAACCAAACCCAGCTGGGAGGAGACACAGGGGAGTGAGAACTCTGCCACTGGGATGAGAAACCCTGCAGGACTAAGACTCCTGATTTGGAAAACCTGGTAAGTAAATTGAATGGTTTTCATAGTTATCAGGTGTCTTGAAGTTAACAGCAATTTTCACCAAATGCAAGTTTTGTTTTCATTTAAATTGGTTTTGGCTTCTTCAAAACAAACTCTCAAGAAACTCCTGGGTATTTCCTTTTTGCTGCTTAAAGACAGGCAGTATCAGACTGTCTCCTGTAAGAAATAGGGGGTTGATCAGTTTGATACTTTGGACACACTGGAAATAAAATAAAATCAATGTCAGCAGTATCACCTCAGTGCATAAAGAGTAACTGCAGTTCTGAGTTTGCAGATAGAGCTTTTCCCACTCCAGGACAACAAGCCCACTGAGAAGGATCATGGACACAGCAAGAACACTGTCTAAATTGTAATTGTAAATTGTACAGTTTGTCAAGTCACAGCTATTTGAAGTGCAATTTCCAATCTTGTGTGTTGGCAGGATGTGATATCTTAATGAAAATAGTGATATTGTTTGCTCATCTGGTACCAGCCCCATTTCCAAAGGAAAAGCCTCTCAGACTTCCCACATGGAATGGCTTTTCCAGCTGAAGTGATGCAGCAGCCAGTGTAGCATGAGTAACTTAAGTGTCTGTGAAGTTCATGGGCTGGTGAGGAGGCAGGACCAATTTGCCAAGCCTGGAATTAGTGACAGGCTGAGTGACCCATGGCCAGGCTGTCACCGTACTTTACATTACACTTTGCAGCACAGCCCAGCGGAACAGAACCTGGGAAAAATGTCTCCAGCAGGAGATTGCAGGATTTTCAAGGTTACCAGCGTTGGATTGTCATTTCCTAGATCAATCTCAGTGGCCTCTTGATAAGGCAGAGAGCAGCCTCTTGCTTTGCCATCACTCAGAATTAAACTCCCCCACATTCACCAGTGTTGTCTCTTGGTCTACACCCCACAGACAGAAATCAAAGCTCCTCGTGCCCTGCCTGTGCTCACAGGGCTGCTTTCACCTGCACTGCCTGGCCCAGAGCAGCCCAGCCAGCTGGCACGAGTGGAGAGGCTCAAATGTGAGCCACAGGACAACAAAATTATTTATTCTAAACAAGAGAATAAAGCAGGACATTCAACTTCCTCAGCTGGAGCTGAGGGGGAGAAGAGACAACAACCCAAATGTGAATTTGTACGTGTTTTGTACCCAGTAAGGGGAGCGAGGGGATCACTAAAGGATGATTTGCTCAGTCTCGGGGAAGGATTGGTTTCCAAGGGTGCTGTGTAGTGCACCCCAGTACCTGAGACCTGGCTCATTTTCCCACTGTGTTCCCAACCAGGAATCTCCCCTTCCGTGTGCTCAGGATTCTGGAAAGGGAAGGCTGCTGGGTAAGGGAGATAACATCAGCTGCTGCAAATGGGCCTGGTGATTTTTGACTTAAGTTTTATTAGGAATTTGAACGTGACATCCCTTCCTGCTGAGCACATTCCCAGGCCATTAATGTCAGCCAGAGTTATGCTCACATGGCACAGGGAGCTGATCTCTTCCGTGTGTCTGTCCCAGTCCTGGGCCTTACTCAAACAATGACAACTTCATCAGGATTTACTCCGTGCTCTATGCCTCTATAAAAGTGATTTTTAAATAGCATGATGGAATAATATTTACTCGACAGCCTCTGCGTTGTTTATTCCCCAGTGTCTATCTTACAGTCTTGTAAGACAGAAATAAATATTTACTCACTCGTCATTCTTGCAGTTTATTCTGTGTAGAACTGCAGCCAGCTCTTTTCATCCTATTGCCTTTCAGCTGGATGCTATAAAGAAAAGAAATTAATTGTTGTTAAACCTAGGTATGTGATAAAAAGGACAAAAAAAGTTTGTGCTGGCTCCTGTCTGTGTGTGTCCATGGCCCCTCCCACCCCATCCCCTCTGCCAGTTTGGGGGAGTGCATGTGCGTGTAAAAATCAGATTACCTCCAGCTCATTACTGTCCACTGACACAGTCTGTCTGTAAAAACTTTTGATGAATAGTCGGCATCTAATTCCTCAGTAATAAAAAACCCTAAGTTGCTTGCAATCATTATTCCAAATGGAAAAATTAATTGTAAATAACTGGAAGTCAATTAAGGCTGGGTTCTGCCGGGTAATGCAAATCTTTTATAGTTTTGTTTCAGTTAACTGCCTCATTAATGATTTATAGATGTGTATACAGCTGTGGGAACCATAGCATTATCTAATGCACTCAGAGAATAATTACATATGAAAAGAACTACGTGGCTCAAGGGAAAAACTCAGAAATTACTTACTGCCTTAACTTCAACCATATTAAGATGCAAAGCATTTAGAAACCAACTGTGATGTTTTATCATATTCTTGAGGTTTCATATTCTTTTTAAAAAGGGAAAAATAACTCTTTCTAAAAAAATATTTGTACACTTCAGAATTACACAGTACACAAAAATCAAGATGTCTCAGCTGAGAATGTCAGCATTTATTTATTATTTAAAAGCCTAAGTTATAAAACATTCCCATTCCCTTTGTGCATCTGCTATACAGGAATAAAAGACTTTTCTCCAGTTAAACAATTCATGGGCATATGCATCTATCTCCCTGAGTTATGCAGAGCCAGAAGTAATTTGGGGAAGACTTCCTTCAGGAGTCATTTTCCTGGATATACAAATGCATTGGTACTTTTTCTATGGTGATGCCAATTTTGGAAATTTGAGGAGATTTTTGTAAAATACTATTTTCACTCCTGAATAGGGCAGTGAACCTGAAGTTTGCACCATTTGCTACTTATTTCTCATAAATTCTAATCCAGTGATAAACCACTGCTGGATAACTGGAAGCACCGTAGTAGATATTTTGCTTTTAAGTCTGCTTTTCTTCATTCTGAGGGCAGGGAAGGGTCAGTTTTTCTCCCCAAAGCCAGACATTTGCCCTGCAGAGCCTGCCCTGCCATTTTCCATGCAGTTGTCTCCGTAACAGTGCAGGTCCCCAGAGCTCCTGGTCCTGCTCTGGGAGAATTCCCTGTGCCAGGGCACAAACCCCAAGTGTGCTCTGCACCCTCTGTGCCCAGATCAGCCTTCATCCTCAGGCTGGACAGAGCCACCATCCCCTGCTCTTGTCCACAAAGTGGCTCCAGGAGTATCAGGGTGTTCCTGCCCAGCTGCTGCTGGTTTGAACTCGCCCCAGACTGGTTGCTGCAGCATCCTCACAGCTCCGTCCCTGACACGGCTCCCAGAACATTCTTCCTCTCTTCTTCCCCACCTTCTTCAGGCCTCAGCTCCCAGCTCTGCCCCCCAGCCAGTGGTGCTTTGTTTGCTCAGTCAGGTGTGACATGATCTGTCTCCTTCCCACCTGTCCTGGGATTCAGGGCATTTTTTGCCACACATTTGGAAATATTACAACCCCAGCCCCGCTGTCTATTCAGAATGTACGAGGCCAGAGGGAGGAAAATAATTTTTTTTTATTTTGTCTGCAGATGTTCAGCCTCTTACATAAAACCTGTAACTCTCCTGTACACTCACTCATTTCCCAAATAACGTCAGCACATTCCACCAGGTAGGAAAGAAAAACAACCAGCCTGATGTCCTTTCGTGGGGAGGAGGAGTGGGGAAGGGACACCAGACACTCATTCCAGGTTTTCCCAGTGGCACCAAACCACAAACACTGCCTGGCCACCAGCCTGCAGCTGCTGGCCAACTGGCTGTGGGATTAAATGGAGCACAGAAATGCTCAGTGTCCTGCTTGCTGCACTAGAGAGCTGCTTCCAGGGAGAGGCATGCTCAGATGGAAATTCACGCCTTTTTTCTGTGCAGAAAACCCGTGGTAGGTTCTGCTTCTTCATCCCTGCTAAAAGCAGGTTTAGGTGTTTGTAATTCTGCCTGGCACTGAAGGGAATTGTTGACTCTAGGTTGTATTGACCGATGGAATAATTCAGGGTGATGAGGTCTCAGGAAGTCATTTGTTCCCACCTCCTGCTCAAAGGCTTCTGCAAACACGTCAGTGACCATGTGTGAAATGGAACTGAAGGCAAAAGCATGGGAATAAGGTTTTTGGAGGTTTTACTGCCAGAGAATAAAACAAACAGACAGCTGAAATTCTCATAAAAGATTTGTAACTCTACAGTAATGAAACATGTTAATCTACAAGGACAAATTAAGGGCTGCAAATCAAGTATCACTTAACATTGGAAAAACGTATTTTTAATTCTGAGCTTTTGAGGCTGTACAGCATAACCTACATAAGGAACAGCTAAATTAATCAAGATTAAGCTGTCTAGGGTGATTAAACACACAGATACAACCTTTGGCTTGTGACATCCTCACAGGCATCCTTATGGAGTTGTAGGCACAGAGTTACCTGGCCTTGATGGCACTTGAACGTGCCATGGAATATTCTTGTGAAGGGCCTGGGCTTGACACTTTTTTGCTCAACACAGACTGGCCATTCTTACCTGCTGCTATCTCTGTTTTTATGTTTTATTTCGGTGCAACCACCACAGGTCATTCCATTAAGTCTTCCTGAGCAGTAGCCAGTAGTTCTTACGGCCATTTCTTACTTGCTTTTGGAAAATGAATTGGGAAAAAAAAATAGGTAAAATATTTGGCAAACCATCTCCTAACTAGCAAAAATGTTTAGTAATTGCTCTTGTTTGACTGTAGTTTATCACATCTTGCACTGTGAGCTGGAAAGATTTGAAGGTATTCTCAGTTCTGGTTTTCATGTTCTTTATAATCAAAAGGGTAAAATAAAGGCACATCACCATGATGAGGTGTGTGTGGGAGACAGGCAGAAAAGCTTCTCAGCCCAGACCAGCCAGCTCTCACCATGCTCTGCCAGAGCTGAGTGCTCCATAAAGACAAAAACAATAATGCAGATCCAATTTGCCTCTCAGATCTTCTGCCCCTGAGAGAAAAATGGGATCACAAAGTTATAAACCTGGAGTACCATTTTATGGTGAATTCCTTTGCCCTTTGGAATGTAGCTTGGAGATGGGATTGCAGTGACTCTGCATCCTCTCCTTTCTCAGTCCTGCCCTTGGGCTGTAGAGCAGCCATGAGAATAAACCAAAAGCCACAACTGTAGTGGTGGGACAGGGACAGGAGAGGGATGGCAGAGCCAGGAGACCTCTGGGGACTCCCCATCCCTCCAGGTGGCCAGTGGAGATCCCAAGTTCTCAAGGTGACAAACTCATTCCTTCAGCAAGCACAGCTCTTCTCTTCCCACCCCCAATCAGGTGAGTTCTCATAACCAAAAAAACATGGCCAAGGAAGCATTTTTTTTGTTTCCACGTGATTTTCTCCTCCTGAAGGATTTGTAAATCAGACCCAAAAGTCGCTCACAGCAGCTGAAATCTGATGTTAAAAAGATTCTATCTGTGGGGGGAAAAAAAAAAACAAAGATAAGCCCACCCTGAAATAAATTCTGATCTATTATATTTACTGAGAGTCCAATTAAGCCTTTCCATTTTATACAATTCCTGTGGAAGGTAGGGGGAAATGATGCATATTTATCAGTGTGGTGTTATTCTTTATTCTGCCTGTATGCCTTTGGCAGTGACTTCAGAAGATAAATGCTAAACTACCCAGCTAATAACTCAAGAGCTTTGCTTTGAGTTCCAGATGCCCTCAAGGAGAGCAGCCCCAGTGATTGTTTCTCCTCCTGGATCAAAATTTTGAAGTGTTCCAGTTGGATCATTGTTTGAGGAAGAATTGTTCCCCTTGTTCCTCGTGGCTTGTGCTGTCCTTCCCATGGGGAGCAGGAAATGTGTGCCCCAAACCCTCCCTGTGGGGTTTGAGAGCATCCAGGCAGAGGATGGACACCCAGAGGCCACTCCTAAACAACTCTGCTTTTTAAAAATATTTACCCACTTCTAAGTGAAGAAAAGAGTGCAAAATGAGGCTGTGGAAGATATCTTTCCTGTTGTGTACACGAGAATTAAGACTGAGTCTTAATTAAAATTAGCAGTGAATAAAGCACATTCACTTGAATAGTTTATTATTTCCTCACTGGATGTGTTTTTCTCACATCAATATGCATTCATGCACATTTTGTGGACTGTAAATGTGATTAGCCCTTCAAGTTGTATTTAGGGCATTTTTAAATTGGCCACTTGTACTTGTGTGCCACACATCTCATCACTGCCCCTGGAATCTCATAAAATCAGAGCAATACTGAGAACTTCATCAGCGCTGCGACCTCGTTTGAAGAGCACCTAAAAATGCACTTACTTTTATTATTTAGCTATATGCAATCAAACTTTACATGTGATAGCTAATTTTAAAAACAATATATGCAATTTCATGTTCCTGTGGGTGGTGAAATAAGCATTATTTTGTCCTTACAGCTGTTACTCCTCTCTCAACATAATAATACACAAATCAGTGGCAGAGAGGAAACATTTCATAGTCCTTATGCTATAAAGGTGATGCATATAAACTTTATGGCTGGTACTGGTATAAAAAGTGTTGGTATAGTCCAAGATTTGA